>NC_091760.1:35289635-35914635 GCF_029378745.1 Bos indicus | reverse complement strand
CCTTTGCTCTGCTATCCTCATTTAACAAACCAGCAGGGATTTTAAAGGGCTGCTCGTTACTTTTTTGTCTCATCATGGAACTTCAGAGGGAATAGCAACACTCCTGAGCTAAGGAGCCCAACCTGCACAAAGAGTCAACCTCAACACATCCAGGAGGGGTGTGATGTCCACTATTTCAATCTTTATAGTCCACAAGTGAATGGCCAACACTCTGAGGCAAGGAACAAGTATGACTGTATGCTGATGCTTTTTCCATTGTGTGATCTTGTCAAATAATTCCCTAGTCTCTCCTTTTAAGAGGGTAGAGGGAGAGAGTAAGAGAGAGAGACTCTCTATGTCTTCATGTGGTGAGTGTTTGGTGAAGTATTTGGGGAGCATTTAGTAAGTGCTAAAAGAGTATGACTGCAGAAATGACATCTGGAGAGTACATGTCTTAATACAACTTAAGCAAAATGAATTCTGTCAGTCCTTATATTTTCATTAAAATCATTTGAATGAATGTATCTTAAGTGAATTAATCTGAAAAATCAAGATAATTTACCATCTCTGTGGACTGATATAGAATACTGAATAGAATGAATCAGATCAGATCAGATCAGATCAGTCGCTCAGTCATGTCCGACTCTTTGCAACCCGATGAATCACAGCACACCAGGCCTCCCTGTCCATCACTAACTCCGGAGTTCACTGAGACTCATGTCCATCAAGTCAGTGATGCCATCCAGCCATCTCATTCTCTGTCGTCCCCTTCTCCTCCTGCCCCCAATCCCTCCCAGCATCAAAGTCTTTTCCAATGAGTCAACTCTTCGCATGAGGTGGCCAAAGTACTGGAGTTTCAGCTTTAGCATCATTACTTCCAAAGAAATCCCAGGGCTGATCTCCTTCAGAATGGACTGGTTGGATCTCCTTGCAGTCCAAGGGACTCTCAAGAGTCTTCTCCAACACCACAGTTCAAAAGCATCAATTCTTCAGTGCTCAGCTTTCTTCACAGTCCAACTCTCACATCCATACATGACTACTGGAAAAACCATAGCCTTGACTAAACAAACCTTTGTTGGCAAAGTAATGTCTCTGCTTTTGAATATGCTATCTTGGTTGGTCATAACTTTCCTTCCAAGGAGTAAGTGTCTTTTAATTTCATGGCTGCAGTCACCATCTGCAGTGATTTTGGAGCCCAGAAAAATAAAGTCTGACACTGTTTCCACTGTTTCCCCATCTATTTCCCATGAAGTGATGGACCAGATGCCATGATCTTCGTTTTCTGAATGTTGAGCTTTAAGCCAAATTTTTCACTCCGCACTTTCATTTTCATCAAGAGGCTTTTGAGTTCCTCTTCACTTTCTGCCATAAGGGTGGTGTCATCTGCATATCTGAGGTTATTGATATTTCTCCTGGCAATCTTGATTCCAGCTTGTGTTTCTTCCAGTCGAGCGTTTCTCATGATGTACTCTGCATATAAGTTAAATAAGCAGGGTGACAATATACAGCCTTGATGAACTCCTTTTCCTATTTGGAACCAGTCTGCTGTTCCATGTCCAGTTCTAACTGTTGCTTCCTGACCTGCATACACATTTCTCAAGAGGCAGATCAGGTGGTCTGGTATTCCCATCTCTTTCAGAATTTTCCACAGTTTATTGTGATCCACACAGTCAAAGGCTTTGGCATAGTCAATAAAGCAGAAATAGATGCTTTTCTGGAATTCTCTTGCTTTTTCCATGATCCAGCAGATGTTGGCAATTTGATCTCTGGTTCCTCTGCCTTTTCTAAAACCAGCTTGAACATCAGGAAGTTCATGGTTCACATATTGCTGAAGCCTGGCTTGGAGAATTTTGAGCATTACTTTACTAGCGTGTGAGATGAGTGCAATTGTGCGGTAGTTTGAGCATTCTTTGGCATTGCCTTTCTTTGGGATTGGAAGGAAAACTGACCTTTTCCAGTCCTGTGGCCACTGCTGAGTTTTCCAAATTTGCTGGCATATTGAGTATAGCACTTTCACAGCATCATCTTTCAGGATTTGGAATAGCTCAACTGGAATTCCATCACCTCCACTAGCTTTGTTCATAGTGATGCTTTCTAAGGCCCACTTGACTTCACATTCCAGGATGTCTGGCTCTAGGTCAGTGATCACACCATCGTGATTATCTGGGTCATGAAGATCTTTTTTGTACAGTTCGTCTGTGTATTCTTGCCATCTCTTTTTAATATCTTCTGCTTCTGTTAGGTCCATACCATCTGTCCTTTATCGAGCCCATCTTTGCATGAAATGTTCCTTTGGTATCTCTGATTTTCTTGAAGAGATCTCTAGTCTTTCCCGTTCTGTTGTTTTCCTCTATTTCTTTTCATTGATTGCTGAAGAAGGCTTTCTTATCTCTTCTTGCTATTCTTTGGAACTCTGCATTCAGATGTTTATATCTTTCCTTTTCTCCTTTGCTTTTCACTTCTCTTCTTTTCACAGCTATTTGTAAGGCCTCCCCAGACAGCCATTTTGCTTTTTTGCATTTCTTTTCCATGGGGATGGTCTTGATCCCTGTCTCCTGTACAGTGTCACGAACCTCATTCCATAGTTCATCAGGCACTCTATCTATCCGATCTAGGCCCTTAAATCTATTTCTCACTTCCACTATATAATCATAAGGGATTTGATTTAGGTCATACCTGAATGGTCTAGTGGTTTTCCCTACTTTCTTCAATTTCAGTCTGGCAATAAGGAGTTCATTGTCTGAGCCACAGTCAGCTCTTGGTCTTGTTTTTGCTACTGTATAGAGCTTCTCCATCTTTGGCTGCAAAAATATAATCAATCTGATTTCGGTGTTGACCATATGGTGATGTCCATGTGTAGAGTCTTCTCTTGTGTTATTGGAAGAGATTGTTTGTTATGACCAGTGCATTTTCTTGGCAAAACTCTATTAGTCTTTGCCGTGCTTCATTCAGTATTCCAAGGCCAAATTTGCCTGTTACTCCAGGTGTTTCTTGACTTCCTACTTTTGCATTCCAGTCCCCTATAATGAAAAGGACATCTTTTTTGGGTATTAGTTCTAAAAGGTCTTGTAGATCTTCATATAACCATTTAACTTCAGCTTCTTCAGCATTACTGGTTGGAGCATAGACTTGGATTACTGTGATATTGAATGGTTTGCCTTGGAAACGAACAGAGATCATTCTGTCGTTTTTGAGATTGCATCCAAGTACTGCATTTTGCACTCTTTTGTTGACCATGATGGCTACTCCATTTCTTCTGAGGGATTCCTCCCCGCAGTAATAGATATAATGGTCATCTGAGTTAAATTCACCCATGCCAGTCCATTTCAGTTAGCTGATTCCTAGAATGTCGACATTCACTCTTGCCATCTCTTGTTTGTCCACTTCCAATTTGCCTTGATTCATGGACCTGACATTCCAGGTTCCTATGCAATATTGCTCTTTACAGCATCAGACCTTGCTTCTATCATCAGTCACATCCACAGCTGGATATTGTTTTTGCTTTGGCTCCATCCCTTCATTCTTTCTGGAGTTATTTCTCCACTGATCTCCAGTAGCATATTGGGCACCTACTGACCTGGAGAGTTCCTCTTTCAGTATCCTATCATTTTGCCTTTTCATACTGTTCATGGGGTTCTCAAGGCAAGAATACTGAAGTGGTTTGCCATTCCCTTCTCCAGTGGACCACATTCTGTCAGATCTCTCCACCATGACCCTCCCATCTTGGGTTGCCCCACGGACATGGTTAGTTTCATTGAGTTAGACAAGGTAACCTCGTCCAAGGTAAGGAGTAATGGCTGCACTTTGCTGGAGCACCCTTGAAGAGATACCCCACGCCCAAGGTAAGAGAAACCCAAGTAAGACGGTTACCTCGTCCAAGGTAAGGAGCAATAGCTGCGCTTTGCTGGAGCACCCTTGAAGAGATACCCCACGCCCAAGGTAAGAGAAACCCAAGTAAGATGGTAGGTGTTGCAAGAGGGCATCAGAGGGCAAACACACTGAAACCATACTCACAGAAAACTAGTCAATCTAATCACACTAGGACCACAGCCTTGTCTAACTCAATGTCTAACTCTAACTCAATAGAATGAATAGCTTTTAATAAATGCTGTATAATGCTTTTCTTTCTATTAGTCCAGGATCTTGGGCTATAGCAGTTTGATTTATCACAATTAGGAAATTTGATCAAAACATTTTTTAAAAGAATCAAATTACAAAATATTAGGTGAGTTTAAAGGTAAAAATAGATAGAGTATCATGAAATAAAAATGATAGAAATATTGATAGTTATTGTTAATTAACTGAAGTTTCAGTTTTCAGTTTAATATTGATAATTATAATTTATATGACAATATATTATATAAAGTTCTTTACCCAATCTTTGGCCCATTTTATTTATTAAATTTTTATCCAATCATTGGCTCAATAAACATTAAACTAGTCCTTTCTGTGTAAATCAGGGTGGGCACTGGAACTGCAGAAAGAACAAAACAGCAAAATGCCTTTATGGAACTTGTAGTTCTAGAATTAAATGTCACATCCATTTTTCTCTCATGGTGATTGTATGAGAAGATAACTATCAGTGCCCACATTTGTCAACATGGAACTGGAAATCTCAAAAGATAAATAATTCTCTGAGGATACCCAGCTGTTAAGCTGACTACAGGGAGTTTGAACTGTTTGTTGAATGACAACACCATTCTTAGGATCTCAGGACTCCTTAAGTAGTCTGTGAAAAACCAGTGTGACTCAGATTTAAGATGAAAATAAGATTGCTTTATCACTAGTTAGCATGAACAAAAGTGGAAATATGAAGTGTTTTGAAGTACTGACAATCAAGAAATAATAGTAATTTCATTCTCTGACTATAAAGAGTCTAGTCACAAAAAGCAAAAGTTTTACGATAAATGATAAGAGAAAACATGACTAACATAAAATACTAAAGAATTTTCCTCTTGAAGAAAAAAGATGCATTTTCAAATAAAATTTAAACTGCAAGTTAATTTGATGTCGTCATAAATTTCATGCATAAAATTGAAAGATATCAGCCATCTTTTGATTGTCAGTCTATTCAATGACTGGTCTCTAAAATTAGAAACATATGGATGCCTGAATTTTTTAAATATTTATTTGGATTATTTTGACATTGGTCTAAATTTCTGGTGAAAGCTTTAAAGTTGGAAAAACATATTTGAAAAATTTCTCTAATATTAAAAAAACATTACCATATAACTTATGAAATTGTGAGAATGTATCATAGCAGGAATGGGAAAAAATGGCCATTTTCATGGAAAGAGGAATGACTTGGAAAATAATATATACAAACACTGCATTTTTAGTAAAATTAAGTCCATGTGCAATGTTGTTTTCCAAAATATGGAAACTAAACCATCTTTTCTGAATATAAATTAAATGCAGAAGAGGAAAATAGTTCCCATTCTATCCCACTTCTCTTTATGGTTTGTATAAAACCAATTTTGAAGTCTTTTTATTTTATTGTAATTGCTTACTGACATTAAATAGAAGCACATTTTAATGCTTCAAGTGTTGTTGATAGTTTTAAAATAACCTTTATACAGTACATATTAACATAATAGAATTTTTGAAACCAGAACTTTTATGGCCTGACATTAGACTTGTAATCGAAGTTTGTATATTTTCTTAAATGAGCTAGAATCGTGAAATATAAGGGTTGAACTCAGTCAGGAAGGGGTATTCTATACTGTGGTTGTTGTTTTTGCTAACAGCTCCCCAATCTGAGAAACAGCAACAGTTTTTCACTCATGCTATCTGTCCAACACAGGCCATCATGGTGCATGGTTCCATTTCAACCTCCAGTCATTACAAGTGAAGAAGGGAGAAGTACAAATCATGCATTGCAGTATCTTAAATGGGCAAGGAGCATATGTCTTTTCCTGAAGAAGGGAAAGGCAACCCACTCCAATATTCTTGCCTGGAGAATCCCATGGACAGAGGAGCCTGGCAGGCTACAATCCATGGGGTTGCAAAAAGAGGGACACTACTGAGAGACTAACACATACGTACATACATATGTCTTTTCCACTAAAGTCAGTTGATATGCCACACTTCAGCCTAAAATGGGCCGGCTAGGCAGGAGAGGAGAATAGTTATAAACAGACCTAATGACTGTAATGAAAGATCTATAGAGGGAATCTTTGAGATCATCTAGATTTTACCCATTTTACAGATACAGAAAGTTATTTCTAGCAAAAGAAAGAAGATAACTCAAAACCATAAACTAATTAATTCAGATACTGGTTATAAGCAAGGGCTTGTTTTATTTTTCTAAAGATATATTTAAAGATACATTTTGTAAAGATATATTTCATGCAAAAATTGGGCACAATAAAGGACAGAAACAGCAAGGACCTAACAGAAGCTGAAGAGATTAAGAGCTGGCAAGAATACACAGAACTATACAAAAAAGGTCTTAATGACTTGGATAACCATGATGGTCACTCAGGGAGAGCCAGATATCCTGGAGTGAGAAGTCAAGTGGGCCTTAAGAAGCATTACTGCAAACAAAGCTAGCAGAAGTGATGGAATTCCAGTTGAGCTATTTCAGAACGTAAAAGATGATGCTGTTAAAGTGCTGCATTCAGTATGCCAGCAAATTTGGAAAAATCAGCAGTGGCCACAGAACCGGAAAAGGTCAGTCTAGAGTCCAATCCTAAAGAAGGGCAATGCCAAAGAATGTTCAAACTACCATACAATTATGCCCATTTCACATGCTGGCAAGTTAATGCTCAAAATCCTTCAAGCTAGGCTTCAACAGTACATGAATTGAGAACTTCCAGATGTACAAGCTGTATTTAGAAAAGGCAGAGAAACTAGCAATCAAATTGCCAACATCCGCTGGATCATAGAAAAAGCAAGAGAATTCCAGTAAAACATCTATTTCTGTTTCACTTACTACACTAAAGTCTTTGACTTTGTGAATCACAACAAACTGTAGAAAATTCTTAAAAGAGATAAAAATATCATCACTTTAAGAATTACCTATCTCCTGAGAAACTATGCAGGTCCAGAAGCAACAATTAGAATTGGACATGGAACAACAGACTGGTTCAAAATTGGGAAAGGAGTATGTCGAGGCTGTATATTGTCACTCTGCTTATACTTCTATGCAGAGTATATTATGCGAAATTCTGGGCTTCATGAAGCTCAAGCTGGAATCAAGATTGCCAGGGGAAATATCAGCAACCTCAGATACGCAGATGATACCACTCCAATGGCAAAAAGTGAAGAGGAACTAAAGAGCCTTTTGATGTGGGTGAAAGAGAAGAGTGAAAAAGCTAGCTTAAAACTCAGTTTTCAGAAAACTAAGGTCATGGCATCTGACTCCATCACTTCATGGCAAACAGATGGGCAAAAAGTAGAAACAGTGACAGATTTTATTTTCTTGCACTCTAAAATCACTGCAGAAGGTGACTGCAGCCATGGAATTAAAAGACACTTGCTACTTGGAAGGAAAGCTATGACAAACTTAAACAGCATATTAAAAAACACAGACACTCTGCTGACAATGGTCCACATAGTCAAAGCTCTGTTTTTTCCTGTAGTCATGTGTGGATGTGAGAGTTGGACCATAAATAAAGCTGAGCACTGAGGAGTAGATGCTTTGAAATTATGGTCCTGGAGAAGACTTTTGAGAGCCCCTTGGACAGTAAGGAAGTCAAACCAGTCAATCCTAGAGGAAATCAACCCTGAATATTCATTGGAAGGAATGATGCTGAAGCTGAAGCTCCAATACTTTGGCCACCTGATGTGAAGAACTGACTCATTGGAAAAGACCCTGATGCTGGGAAAGACTGAGGACAGGAGGAGAAGGGGATGACAGAGCATGAGATTGTTGTATGGCATCACTGATTCAATGGACATGAGTTTGAGCAAACCCTTGGAGGTTGTGAAGGACAGGGAAGCCTGGCGTACTGCAGATCATGGGTCACAAAGAGTCAGACATGACTTAACAACTGGACAACAACAGCAACAAAGATATGTATGTATTGAATAGCTTCTTTGTGCCAGTTTTGAGTTAGGTAGGATCTTGAAATTAAAAGAAATAAGGATAAGTTATTGAAATAATTTTCACAAGAGAGGGACTTCAGAGTAACATCTTAGATTAAAAGTAAAGATTCATAAAAACAAGAGAGAAAAAAACCTTTAGGTGGACAGAAGAGAATCAGAAGAGAGGCATGAAATATTAATATGATAGCACTGTGTTTTCATTGAGCCACAAATAAGTTAGTTTGACTAGGTAATAAGGTACAAATGAGGGTGTGGTCAACCACAAATTCAAAAGAGACCTGATATGAGGGCAGTAGAAAGAAAGGAGTTTGAATGTTTTCTGTTATCTACTATAAGGGAAGGGATCTTCTGACTTCCAATCCAACATTATTTCAAAACTGTTTTACTACAAAATATAGCATATGAATTCATTACTCAGTTCTTTCCAAGGGAGAGGAGATTTCAGGGGCTGTATTCAGGGGTCATTTGCATGTGTTTGAGACAAGTGTGGCTGAATCCCCATCTTTTACGACTAGATTTTCTGATGTTTCACAGCCTGGGAGAACTAATAAGTGATTCAGAAAGTCAACAAGGATAGGTTCCAGATTCCCAGTCTCCAGACAGGATTCAGCAGAGTGAGAGTGGATACCCCCGAGATTATTCTACTGCCTTTGCAGGCTCTGCTGTATCCCAGAGCCAGAGGGACCAGGACCAGGCATGCACTTTTACGTGCTTAGAGGCTTCTCTCTCCCAACAACAGTCAGTGGTTGATGACAAAGGGGGAGTTGGGCCTTCATTTTCCTCAGCAGAGTCTGAGCTCTGCTGGGTTAAAGACTCTCCTCATTCCACCTTGTATTCCACCCAACCCCATGCCTGGGAAGATATCGTTGATTTTCTTGACAAGTGTGGGAAATAACCACACAGAAAAATGTTAAAATTCAGAGAAACCAGAAACTTGTTTCAAAGCCAGTGAATCTGACTCTCTACACAGATCAATATTCAAAAAAGTATGGCTCTTTTCTTTTTTTAGACTTGTAACTTTCCTTATGGTAGGCAATTCTATGTATTTGATGAAAAACCATGAATAAGCACGATTGAAAATGTAAAACAAAACAAATAGACAAACAAAAAACAAGTCCAAAATGAAACACTTCTTCAGCAACCAAAATGCCTAGACTACAACAAACTTTAACTCTGACCACATGCAAAGCACGTTGCTTAGAAACCCAGAGCAGTGGGTTTGCCCAGCAACTTCAGATCCCACCAGTTACTCCTGGGAAGAAGCTGACACGGTGACAACAGCATTAAAGAAATACAGAAATGCAAGTCATCTGTAAAGGATAAGGAAAGGAACATAAGTGGATCTAAACATTTTAGTTGTTATATGATGTTTAAGAAACTGTATAAAAATGAAGCCCTGACTCTCATTGTTTTGGTCTAAGATTCATACTGTTCATGAGGGTTATACCCCGTGTGTTATGGCTTCCACCCTTTCTGGGCAAAATCTGTTCAAACATGATGTTAGCTTTTAGTAATCAAATGGTATTAGGCTTGCTACTGGTGCTAAGTCACTTCAGTCATGTCCGACTCTGTGTGACCCCATAGACGGCAGCCCACCAGGCTCCCCCGTCCCTGGGATTCTCCAGGCAAGAACACTGGAGTGGGTTGCCATTTCCTTTTCCAATGCATGAAAGTGAAAATCGAAAGTGAAGTCGCTCAGT
This sequence comes from Bos indicus, assembly GCF_029378745.1. Classification (NCBI taxonomy): domain Eukaryota; kingdom Metazoa; phylum Chordata; class Mammalia; order Artiodactyla; family Bovidae; genus Bos; species Bos indicus. The sequence goes on along the minus strand of NC_091760.1, from coordinate 35,904,907 downwards.
CGTGTCCGACCCTCAGCGACCCCATGGACTGCAGCCCACCAGGCTCCTCCGTCCATGGGATTTTCCAGGCAGGAGTACTGGAGTGGGGTGCCATTGCCTTCTCCAGGTATTAGACTTAAATATGTTCTATTGGCCTATATGTTTTATTGATCTCACAACCCTATATGTATTAAACTCCCCTTTGATTTCTCATTAGGAATAACTAGACAGATATAATAATTCCAGATTATAGAATGGATAGAGTGAGATCACCTCTTAGCTGGATTATTGCTATGTTGTACATCTGTTTCAGTGTGGGCTGGCCAGTCCTCAGATCATAGTTTACACTAATAGAAAAAAAAAATTTATAAAAAGTAGATCTGGTCTTGTCACTCTGCTGCTTAAATGTTACTGATGGTTCATCCCTAAAATCATATTAAAATCTAAATTAGTATATTATTGCTTTCTGGTAATTTGTTATATTTCCTCAGTATTCTGAACATGCAAAGCCATTTTAAACCTCCACGAGTTTGTCCCAGCTCTTGCATAGCCCTGGAATAATCATTCATCTCCTCTCAATCTGATAAGCATCCATGCTGTGCTGTGCTGTGCTTAGTTGCTCAGTTGTGTCCAACTCTTTGCAACACCATGGACTACAGACCACCAGACTTCTCTGTCCATGGGGATTCTCCAGGCAAGAATACTGGAGTGGGTTGCCATGTACTCCTTCATGGGATCTTCCCCACCCAGTGATCCAACCCAGGTCTCCTGCATTGCAGGCAGATTCTTTACCAGCTGAGCTACCAGGAAGCCTGATAAGCATCTACTCACACTTAAAAATCCAGCAATAATATTTGAGGAAAGCCCTCCTGATTTCTTCCAAACTAAAGTAACTATCAGGAGGGCTTTCTTCAAATATTATTGCTGGATTTTTAAGTGTGAGTAGATGCTTAACAGACTTCCTGGTAGCTCAGCGGTTATAGTAACTATTCGGAGAAAGCAATGGCGCCCCACTCCGGTCCTCTTGCCTGGAAACTCCCATGGGCGGAGGAGCCTGGTAGGCTACAGTCCATGGGGTCGCTAAGAGTCGGACAGGACTGAGCGACTTCACTTTCACTTTTCACTTTCAGGCATTGGAGAAGGAAATGGCAACCCACTCCAGTGTTCTTGCCTGGAGAATCCCAGGGACGGGGGAGCCTGGTAGGTTGCCGTCTATGCGGTCCAACAGAGTCCGACACGACTGAAGAGACTTAGCAGCGGCAGCAGCAAAGTAACTATTACAAATCCAATGTTCTAGATCTGGCCAAAGGAGGAGTTTAATAAATTTTGTTAACTTATGAATTAGAGTCCTTTTCCAGGACATACTTGAATCTCTGATATAAGTAATCTTCTGGTTATAATTTTAACTTCATTACATGTGAGTTACAGTCCTAAAGTAGGGGTAGTCAAAGAAATTTGCCATTTTATCATTATATAAAATCATATCTATTTGTCAACTTACATTTAAGTTTTGGAACCATCTTCCTCTTAAAGAATTTATGTCCTATCCCCAAACTGTTTCATGAAAACAGATTTCAGAATACAAATTTTTCCTTTAATGAGCATTCTGGTTTAATCCAGGTATAATAGAGAAAACTCAATTTTTCATAATTACATTAATATATGGGATAGGTTAATTTAATAAACAACATATGAGGAATCCATTTTAGTTAAAAAGAATAACAGACCATGTGATTATCTGGCAATTTTTATATTATTTGTATTCTAGGTCTTCATATTTCTCTGATTCACTCCCATTCCCCATCCAGTCTAATAGACACTGTTATTGAATCAACTAAGACTTCTTCCTTGAATTGTACAAATGAAAATTAGTTATGAACTTGTGTGTCTTCTTTAGAATGCAGACTACATGAAAGTAGGGACCTGGATATGGCAACTTGCTTAAAACTCTATCGTAGTGCTTTCCTCAATGTTGGAAATGTAGTAGTCTCTTTAACAAATATTCATTAAAGAAACAAATGCAAATATTGAATGCGCAATAAACATATTGGGCTTCCCTGGGGTCTCAGCAGTAAAGAATCTGCCTGCAAGGCAGGAGACAGAGGAGACACAGGTTCAATAACTTGGTGGGGAAGATCCCCTGGAGGAAGGCATGGCATCCCACTCCGGTATTCTTGCCAGCAAAATCCCATGGACAGAAGAGCCTGGCAGGCTATAGTCCATGAGGTCGCAAAGAGTCAGATACAACTGACGGGACTGAGCAGGCACACAATATACATATTAATTTTTCCATTTTTAAAAATAGTCAACACAAAATTTTTCCATAACGGGTTTGTGGAGACTTAATTTAATAAAAACACATAAAAATAACCAGTGCTAACCTCTCAAACATTCTTTTAAATTTTCCTACAGAAGGATGTATTGAGTACTTATTATTTGTTAAGAACAATGTTTATAGTAAAGACTGGACCAACTGGAGGTATTTCTGCAACCAACATAAGCAGATACTTGTGGATCTATAATCAGTTTTGCAGAACATGAAGATTTCCAAAGTTTATTTTGTTGCAAAATATCTGCTACTCCAAGTACTGACACAGTTTTAAAATGCAGACACATGAAACTCTACCTAATGAGTATGCAAATGTGGGTGCTTTCAAATCTCCTTTGTGTGAGGACACATGGATATCTGGCATAAAATAAGATAAAACATTTATACCCACAACATTGCCAGGAAGGGAAGATTAGGTTCTTGTGTGCTAAGAGAAGGGTTTTTTTTTTTTTTTTATATAGACAATGAGGTCTGAAGACAGAGAGAGAGCAAGAAAAGAGAGAAAGAAGGAGAGAGACAGAGAGAAACTGTTTTGATCTCAGTAATTATCTCCTAGATCAATGGAATTTCTATTGACATATTGATGAATAGGTAATATTCCCATCAGGTTAAAAAAAAAAGATGGTAGGATGGTGAAGTGACATTCAACATGAAGAAAGAGCATTGTATTTCTCATTGAAGAACACTGAGGTTCTACTCACTTTTTAAAACCCAGTGATAATGCTTTTTAACAAAATAAGAAATACCTGCTTCAATTCTGTCATCTAAATCAGGGAAGAATTTTATTTTGATGTCTGCAAATGAATTTTTTTTTTTTTTCTTTTTGGAGGCTGTGTTCAAGTGCAAATCTAGTCTGCTGCTGTTGCTGCTGCTAAGTCGCTTCAGTCATGTCCGACTCTGTGCGACCCCATAGACGGCAGCCCACCAGGCCCTGCCGTCCCTGGGATTCTCCAGGCAAGAACACTGGAGTGGGTTGCCATTTCCTCCTCCAATGCATGAAAGTGAAAAGTGAAAGTGAAGTCCTCAGTTGTGTCCGACTCTTAGCGACCCCATGGACTGCAAGCCTACCAGGCTCCTCCATCCATGGGATTTTCCAGGCAAGAGTACTGGAGTGGGGTGCCATTGCCTTCTCCGGCAAATCTAGTCTAGTGATTGATAAACAAGTAGTGATGTGGGGAATGAGTTTTTTTCTTTTTTTTTTTTAAGTCACTAAGACAAGTTTGACTATTTGTGACCCATGCACTGTAGCCCATCCAGGGAATGGGTAAGAACAAGAAAAAACAGCAATATATGTTGCTCTGTTGTTTTTCACTGATATTATCAAACTTAATAGCTTTTCTCTGGTGCATTTTGAAATCTAAAAAAGTACCTATATTAGAGGCAGCTTATTAATAGGAAATTGAGTGGGGAGGTTAGAGTGTAGTTCAACAGGAGAGTGAAAATGGGGACTATTTTTTCCTTGTTTACAAAGGCATGCTGTTCACATTTTTCTGATATGAAATAATAATGATGACAGTTGGTTAACATTTTGACTGCTTACTCTCTATGTATGACCCTTTTGCATTATCTCTTTAATATTCATAGTAACCCTAAGAAGTTGGTTATATTATACTTGTGATTTTTTGAGTGAAAACATTGAGGGAGAGAATGGTTAAATACTCAGTCTCTGGTCACACAGCTAAAAAACAGTCCTCAGATTTGGACTCTAGTCTGACTGACTCAAGAGCCTCTGTTGTTGGCTTTGTTATTGCCACCACATCAGAGAAGGAGGGTAGCTAATCCCTGGGTGTGCTGAGTGACAAGATCTCAGGGAAGTGGTGTGAAGAGGGTGAGAAAGAGTTGAGGGACCTAAGTGAAGTGACCCAGGGAGAGAATGTGTATGGGCTCAGTGTGAGATCTAAAACCTATTATTTGATGAAAGTATTCTAATGATGAAGAAGCAGGGTTTACTTACATGAAATCCAGAGTCCCATTTTCCTAAAAAGAAGGTTATAAAGGGATAATTGAATGTACCATACATGAAGGCCCAGCCTACTTGACATGTGATACACCTTAACATTTCTTCCTTGACATCTTTGAAGCTGATATTTAAACTCTGCACTAAAATTACTTTATCCATCACTGTATCCTATCCATGCTACATTTTGGATGGAACTGAGAAATTATTTTAAGTTACTTAACAATTCAATTTAAAGAGAGAGAAATTAAAATTAGTACTTACAAAGGAGATTCAAAAGTAATAACATCAGTTCAATTCAGTTCAGTTCAGTCGCTCAGTCATGTCCGACTCTTTGCGACCCCATGAATCACAGCACACCAGGCCTCCCTGTCCACCACCAACTCCCGGAGTTCACTCAGACTCACGTCCATCGAGTCAGTGATTCCATCCAGCCATCTCATCCTCTGTCGTCCCCTTCTCCTCCTGCCCCCAATCCCTCCCAGCATCAGAGTCTTTTCCAATGAGTCAACTCTTCGCATGAGGTGGCCAAAGTACTGGAGTTTCAGCTTTAGCATCATTCCTTCCAAAGAAATCCCAGGGCTGATCTCCTTCAGAATGGACTGGTTGGATCTCCTTGCAGTCCAAGGGACTCTCAAGAGTCTTCTCCAACACCACAGGTTAAAAGCATCAATTCTTCAGCGCTCAGCTTTCTTCACAGTACAACTCTCACATCCATACATGACCACAGGAAAAACCATAGCCTTGACTAGACAGACCTTTGTTGGCAAAATAATGTCTCTGCTTTTCAATATGCTATCTAGGTTGGTCATAACTTTCCTTCCAAGGAGTAAGCGTCTTTTAATTTCATGGCTGCAGTCACCATTTGCAGTGATTTTGGAGCCCAGAAAAATAAAGTCTGACACTGTTTCCACTGTTTCCCCATCTATTTCTCATGAAGTGATGGGACCAGATGCCATACCCCTCTCCAAATGGACCTATTTACATTGTATTCACACAAATATAGTGGAAAGTCCTGGGTAGTTTCTTAATATTTAAAGTGACCACTGAAATTAAAGCATAAATTTAGTGCAAGTCTTTATAAATTTTTAAAGAAAATTTGGTCTTGGAGGAATTTTTGTTACCAGAGAAGGTATCCATTACATTGATCTAAGGACATGAAAACTATATCTGATCTTTTCTCTATGTCATGAAAAGTTATTAGTTAACTCATGGGAATTCTCTGGCAGTCCAGTGGTTAGGACTCTGTGCTTTCACTACTGAGGACTTGGGTTCCATCACTGGTTGGAGAACTAAGTTTCCACACGCCACAGTGTGATCAAAATAATAATAATAGTAATAACAAAATAGTTAACTCATGTGTAATAGAAGTAGACCCAAGGTTATAACTTAAGCACATGGTGATACTGTAGCACATTTATGCAAATTCAGAATCCATGAAATTCCTTAGGAGTTATCAGAAATTCATTTGCTGTTTCACAGATCCGATGCATTGGGATTTCAGATTTACCACGTGTTGTCTCTATAGTTGTCTGGTATATGTTCAATAGCTTGAAAGTGAAAGTGAAGTCGCTCAGTCGTGTCCGACTCTTTGCGACCCCATAGACTGTAGCCCGCCAGGCTCTTCTGTCCATGGAATTCTCCAGGATATTCTCCAAGAATACTGGAGTGGGTTGCCATTTCCTTCTTCAGGGGATCTTCCCCACCCAGGGATCGAACCCAGGTCTCCCGCATTGCGGGGAGATGCTTTAACCTCTGAGCCACCAGGGAAGCCCTGGTTCAATAGCTTAGATAGTGTTAGATGAGGTGGTATATTATGGTGGCTGAAAGTGAAAACTCTGAGTCCTTACATACCTTGAAACACACTTGACTTACTTCTTGTTAGTTATGTGACTCTGAGCAAGTTCTTTATTCTGTACCTTAGTTCCTCCATATGTTCAAAGTGAATAGTTATGGGACCCGATTATTTGGTTATAAGGATAAAGTAAAATAATCAGCAGCCACACTTGATGCTGAATGTAACTAACTGCACTGAACTTGAGCAATAATCATCATTCAAGGAGTATCATGGCTAGCATTGCCAGAATAAGCAAATAAAAATAAAGGATCCCCAGTTAAGTTTGAATTTCAAATAAAAAATACACAGATAAATTTAGTGTAATTCTGCCCTTTGTGATATTGGAAACATAACACTAAAATATTATTTATGGTTGATACTTTATCTAGCAATCCTAATCATAATGCTGATGATGGCATTCAATGATTTAATGTAAACAGCTTTGTTTGAATATATAAATAAAATTATTGACTGGAAATTTTAAAGTGACTAATATTCATGCATTTAAATATGTTAATTTTGCTACATAGGCTAACCTTCAATCTACGTTTGAGTGTGCTAAGTTGCTTCAGTTGTGTCTGACTCTTTGAGACCCTATAGACTGTAGCCCGCCAGGCTCCTCTCTCCATAGGGATTCTTCAGACAAGCATATTGGAATGGGTTGTCATGCCTTCCTCCGGGGGATCTTCCTGACACAGGGATCAAACCTGCATCTCTTATGTATCCTACACTGGCAAGAGGATTCTTTACCACTATCACCACCTGGGAAGCCCAACCTTCAGTTTAAGTGTATTCTTATTCAACAATAGCTAGAGATCATTTATTCAACAGCTAGTATAGACGCTACTAGGTTACTTCCATTCGTTGGTAAATGAGACATCAAACAAGAAGAAATGACCGCACAGAGTGATAGTGATCCAAATTCAAATCAGTAAAGGCTTTTACTCAGTATGGTACAGATACAGAGAGACCATGGGCTAGAGGTCTTCGAGAAATATCCTGCAAATAATGTACCATATATTATTGCTCCATGGGTAGGATAAGTCCACAATGCTGAAGACCAGACAGGAAGATGATGTGATAATAACACAGATAAATATAAAATTACAACTGTGGTAAGTACGCTAAAGGAGGTATCAATATGTGGCGCTGTAAAAGAACAGAGGAATTTTGGATGTGGTCAGAAAAGTCAGGGAAGGCTTCTCTGGGGAGCAATAATAGGATTGAGATCTAAAGGATAAGAAGGAGTTAAGTAGGAAACAGAGATACAAGAATACCATTTCAGGTAGAGAGAATAGCAAGCACAAAGATCCCAAAGGGGGAGGGAGCATGATGTTCAAAGAAACAAAAAGAGGACCACTGCAGTCAGAATGCTAGAGAGGAATGGGAAGAGTCTGAAAGGTAAATACGGCCAACCCATTGGATGGCATCACAGACTCAATGGACATGAGTTTGAGTAAACTCTGAGAGTTGGTGATGGACAGGGAGGCCTGGCATGCTGGTTTCCATGGGGCTGCAGAGTCCTACACAAATGAGCAACTGAACTGAAATTTGGGCTTCAAGTTGTTAGTATTTATCCTAAGTGCCACTGAAATAATTTGAGTAGAGTGAAGGGATGATGAATATGTGTTTTTAAAGTATGTTCAGGCCGCTTTATGGAGAGTGGCTTGGAGGAGCCAATGGGAACTCTGAATGGAATCAGTAGAAAGTTTTTACTAAAAAATATAATTTAAGATAAGTCTTGGAGGATTTAAAATGAAGATGAAAAATAAGATGCAAAGGAAAAAGAAATATCTGCTTCAAATTCTGGATCCAAGAGTACACTTGTATGATTGGAAGAGGGTCCATTCAGTGATGGAAGAGAGTGTCCATTTAATGGAACATGGAAAATGTTTGTATTGATGGAGGTGGAGTAGGAGGAAATTCAAAAGCCAGTAGAAGTACCTTGTGAATAAAGGTTAATGGTTTATAGTAACCCTGTAAGTAGTGAGTAGTTACTGAAACTTTTTAGTAGAAACATAATTATGAGGAGTGCATTTATTTTTTTTTTTAAAGTTCATACAGTATCAGGAATACATAATTTAGGCTAGGAAAGATAAATTGGAAACTGTGGGACTAGTTGGGGTTCCCTGGTGACTCAGATGGTAAAGAATCTGCCTGCAGTGCGGGAGACCTGGGTTCAATCCCTGGGTTGGGAAGATACCCTGGAGAAGGGTATGGCAACCCACTCCAGTATTCTTGCCTGGAGAAAACCCAAGGGTAGAGGACCCTGGTGGGCTACAGTCCATGGGGTCTCCAAGAGTCGGACATGACTGAGCGACTAAGCTCTTAGTTACACATCAGCTGCTGCTGCTGTTTTCTCGCTAAGTTGGGTCGACTCTTTGTGACCCCATGGACTGTAGCCCACCAGCCTCTACTGTCCATGAGATTTCCCAGGCAAGAGTACTGGAGTGGATTGCCATTTCTTTCTCCAGGGGATCTTCCTGACCCAGGGACTGAACTCATGTCTCCTGCATTGGCAGGTGGATTCTCTACCACTGAGCCACCTGGGAAGCCCCTACTGTAGTACGGTTACTGTAGTACGATTACGGTGAAGAGGAAAAAGTGTGATTTATAGACTTGATTTGGAGAGAATGGAAGCAGAAAGATAAAAATAATGATGAAGGAGCAAAGAAGAGGTTGGAAATTAAATTCAGTCATATATCAAGCCCAAGGGAGTAAAGAAAGAAATTCAAGGAAGTGAATTTAAGTAGTTTCCAAGGTTTATCAATCAGTTTTGCTATTATCATTTATGCTGAGGTCACAAACTCAAAGCCTTCATTTTATACAACAGCACATGTTCATTTCTTAGGCTATAAGCAGACTGTGGAGTGACTGTGGCTGTGTGCCAGGCATCTTCTTCCCTAGATTCGGGCAGAAGGAGCAGCCCTATTAAGGACATCTGGTTCTCCTGGTAGAGGAGAAAGTGTGAGGAAGAGTCATGAATTGTTCCTTAGAGCATCTACTCAGAAGCTGCACAGGTGCTTTTATTGACTAAAGAAGTCATACAGAGAATACTGATATCAAAGGGCAAAGAGTATAATCTACTTATAGGGAGGGGCCATAAAAAATGTTTAAATGAAATTAAACAGTCATCAGCATTCTGACTCAGCAATCCACTTCTAGTTCCTTACCCAAGGGAAATGCAGACATAAAGCCACACAAATCTGTATGCTAATGTTTGTAGAGGCTTTATTCCTGATCATGAAGAATAGAAACAATCCTAATAGTTATCAACTAGTAAATGGAGAAATATGTGGTGCATCCATACAACAGAGTAATATTCAGCAATAAAAAATCAGCAAACTACTAATGATACATGTAACATCATGGATGAATGTCAAAGACATTATGCTAAGTGAAAGAAGCCAGATTTAAATGGTTACATACCATATCACTTCATGTATATGACACTCTGAAAAGGATAAAACTGTGGGAAAAGAAAACAGACGAGTGGTTGGAAAAGACTGGTGGAGGGGGAGGCCACTGACTACAAGAGGAAACAAGGAAATTTTTGGAAAGATGATGGGAGTATTCTATATTTTAACTGTGATGGCAGTTAGACAACTGTATGTTCATCAGAACTCATAAAACTATACTCCTAAAGGGAGAAATTTTATTGTATGTAAATTATGCCTCTATATTGAGTAACCTGTATTTGTTAGTTAGTAGGAAATCACTTTTACTTCCATGAGTTACTTCATACATAATTAAAAAATGAATGGATGCCTAAAAAGAAGTAATTGATTAACAGAGACAAAGCAAACGAATGAATATGCAAATGTTCATTTATCTTCAGATTTTTTAGAGGGGGACAGTAATTCACGAATTTTGATATAGTTTCTTAAATTGCAACTTAATTACTAAATTTTACAATTAAGAAATTTAGCTCTTTATTTCCCTTTTAAGGAAATACCCTCAGCATGTAATGTATATCATAGAGTTTATGGACTGTGAGTTTTACAAGAGAAGTGGGCCTCAGTAAATAATTATAAATTGCTTTTTAGTCATTTCAATTCCCAAAGAAATACTGCATAATCTAAATAAGAAATGCTGCATTTTAATGGACATAATATTTTAATTTGGTAGTTACACAAAACTGTGTTCTGGCAGTTTATAAATTGTATGAACATGTGCAAATTCAACTGACATGCATTATTCAAGAATGAATAATTGTCCAGAAAGATGAGCAGAGAGAGAAGAATGAAATATAATTTATTTGCCTCTCTCTCACTCTCACTCTTTCTCATTTCAAGATAGCACAGCAAATAAAGAAAAAGAGGGAAGGATTACTTGGTTGCTTTTACTGGTGAGCCAGTAGACAGTAAAAAAATAAACTATAATAGTATTGGAGAAAAATAGTTCACATCATTGTTTCTGTCCAAAATAGTCTTATATAATTTAAGTAATTCAGTCAACTAACCGGTGAACTAAGATAAATATCAGATTAATTTTTTAACTTAGTGCTTTGAAACAAAACAAAATTAAATCACACTGATTGCTTATGGGTATTTTCAGGGAGGGAAGAGGGAGGCTAAATTTATCGGTACTGATGTATTAGACACTTGTACTACAATGTACTGAACACTTCCGTGTGCTCTGATCATGAAAGATCATTTTGCAGAAAGAGATTATTGCTGATCACAATTCATGAACTCTTTTTGTGAACCCCAAGATAGCAAAGTAATGTTACAGTTCAGCATCTTTTGATTGATATGGACCAGAGACAATCAGAGGGTATGCTTTCATTTCTATCTTGATTCTAGAATCCTGTGTAGAATTTTGGTGGGAAGAGTCTTTTTCTGTTTGAAATTAGAATCTAAATTAGTTCCCTGTTGGGGCAGCATTATGACCCATCCTGTCTAACCATTCAACATTCCCTAGGCATCTTTAATAAGGCGCAGTACCAACTATTTCATGCCTAATGGTGTATGTATTACAGAGGCACTGTGGCTTTTTGTCCCCCTCACTGTCACTTCTTTAATCACAAACCCTTTGAGAACCAAAGTGGTTGATTAGAAAGAGATTTAGAGTAATCAAAAATCTACTTTTATCCAAGTACTTAGCTATCCTCTCAGAAAATTTGATAACAAAACACAAGATCAATTGTTTATATTCTTTTTCATATTCTTTCCCATTATAGCCTGTTATAAGATTGGTGGCTCAGATGGTAAAGCATCTGACTGCAATGTGGGAGACCCAGGTTCAATCTCTGGGTCGGGAAGATCCCCTAGAGAAGAAAATGGCAACCCACTCCAGCACTCTTGCCTGGAAAAGCTGAATGGACAGAGGAGCCTAGTGGGCTACAGTCCATGGGGTCGCAAATAATTGGACACAGCTGAAAGACTTCACTTTCACTTTTTCAAAAGATATTGAGTATAGTTCTCTGTGCTATGCAGTTGCTTATCTGTTTTATATATGGTAGTTTATTTATGTTAATCCCAAACTGCTAATTTATCCCCCTGTCCCTCTGCTATTTATTTTGGTAACTATAAGTTTGCTTTCTATATTTCTGAGTCTTTCTATTTTGTAAATAAGAAGTTCATTTGTATCATTTTAAAATTTTGCATATAAGTGATATCATATGGTATTTATCTTTCTCTGATTTACTTCACTTAGTATGATAATTTCTAGGTCCATCCATATTCTGCAAATGGAGTTACTTCATTCATTTTTATGGCTGAGTAATATTCCACTATACAGATGTATTATATACCACATCTTCATTTTCTATTTGTCTGTTCATGGACACTTAGTTGTGTGCATGTGTGCTAAGTCGTTTCAGTCATGTCCAACTCTTTGTCACCCTATGGACAGCAGCCCAGCAGGCTCCTCTGTCCTGGCAAGGATTCTCCTGGCAAGAATACTGGAGTGGGTTGCCATGCTTTCCTCCACGGATTTTCCTGACCCGGGGATTGAACCCACATCTCGTATGTCTGCTTCATTGGCAGGTGGGTTCTTCACAGCTAATGCCACCTGGGAAGGCCTTGGTTGCTTCTATGTCTTGGCTATTCTACATAATGCTGCTGTGAACACTGCAGTGCATTTAAGAAAGATCACATCTAACAAAAAGTGGGCAATGTTATATATTTACATATCTCCACCCCTGTTTAGTATATTTTGTATATATATATGTTTCATCCTGCTCCCAATGATAGTCACAGTTCTTCCCAACAATAAGTGATATGTAATCCATCAGTAGGCAAATATTCTGGGTGTTGTGGGCAATCAACATCATGGAGCAACCAGATAATGTTCCCTGGGAAGACTAGAATGATGTGTGCAGGTCATTACTCTCAATCACCCCAAAGTCAGCAGCAGACAAGGAAGAGATTTCCGTTATGTAGAGACTAGGCAATTGGCTGAAATTGAGTTTCTTGCCCAGCACAGCTCCTGGGCATTAGAATTGTGCTTCTCATAAGATCTTTGTTCCCACATCCTTGCCCTAAGAGTTTCTAAAAGCAGATCCACAGTAAGACCATGTTTAGAGACATTTGGCTTTTGGCTTCTTCAGGGCTCTAACTTTTCCCAACTTCCCCAAGAATTTTCACCCACACCCTTTCATTCTCTCATAAATAAATACACAAATTGGTTTTTTTTTTTTTGCCTTCTCTTCCCTTATAATAAGACTATCAGACTCTTGGAGAGGAGCACAGTCATCTGTTAGAACAGACCCTTAAATCCATTAGCAATTTAAAAAATTATTTAGCCTTCCTTAAGGATAAAAAGAACTTTGTTTTAAGAAACATAGTGTTCTTGCCTGGCTCAAATTACAACAGGGTAAAGAAGAGGCTTCATTTTGTCCTGGGAAGGAGGACCCCTAAGGAAGAAATTGAATGGCTTCTTCTAGTGTAATGCAAAGGAAACTTGGATTTTCATATCAAAACCACAAGTTGAATGTATATATATTTTTTAAAATAGAAGAAAATCTTAATTCACTCAATTTCCTTTAAAATTGTTGTTTCCTTCTCCTATTTTCTTTTTTCCCCCTTCTTTTCCCTCTCCTGTTCCACATTTATATAAAGTATGCTTCATAAAGCAGTTCAGAAAAATTATTAGGATCCTAGGTCAAAGAGAAAAAAATGAAATTAAAGAAAAGCATCTATTGATTTCCTCTTTCCTCCAAAAAGATGAAAGACTTTTAATTTTTCAAAGGCTGCTATAAAATATCCAAATACTCACTAAGGCGCGAGGCAGTAAACCATAGCTGAAAGAATATCTGAATGGAAGTACACTATTTGAATGACTTGGTCAAGTTTTTCAACTTTTTTTTTTAATTTCTCAGCTTCTTTATCTGAAAATGAACAAACTCTGCTAGATCCTATAATTATAGAAGTCTATGAATCTTCCCCATCCGCAGCTTTTTATTACCCTTAAGCATTAAAACAGTTTGATAATGTGATATATAAAACCACTCCTATTTATTGATTTCAGGCAACTAAAATGTTGTACTAATGAGATTCAAATCTGCCCCCTTTACCCAGCTATCTACGTACATGCTTGCACTTGGACAGAATTCTTTAATGTCAGATAATCTCATACCAGGTATTTCACAATAATAATAAAACAAGGAATAATACACACACACACAAACACACACACACACACATGGTACAGTGGTCACCACTGGCCTCCTTTCTTCTCTTTCCCCTATCAAATCTGCTCTTTGCTTAGTTGTTCCTATCAAGATGTATATGATTATAGATCAAGATGTAAGATGTTAGTATTGCACTGGTATGTACATTTTAAAAGAGAACAAAGATGGAACTTTAACCTGGATATTTCAGTTATGGATGAAGGAGAGGGCAGGAGCATCGCTCTTTGGCACCCCTGAAATCATTCAGTGATGATTTTGCTGGCAGAAAATTCAATGTGTGAAATGAGAATTTTGGACACAACAAGAAGAAAATGTGTCCAAAAGTGGCACAAGACCTAGAGAAATATAAGCTGAAAGAAGATTTATATGAATTATAGAGGAAAAACCGATCTGTCAAGGTGTTCATTATGGGGTTATTTGCCAAATAACCAAGTCATGAAAACAACAATATAACAACCATAGAAAGTAATTTAAATCAAAGGCTATTCAGGTAAGAGAATTCATAGTTCTTAAAAAAGATGGTTTATAAAAACCAGAGAGCAACATGAGAAATGTTTACATATTTAAAAAGTAGTTTTAAAAATTTGATATATACCACCTAAAAAGCTACAGCAGGAATATTTATCTGCTTCATTTTGTGTACCCCTATATCCCAGGCTCTATGAATCACTCCATGAAGACCTACAAGACCTTCTAGAACCAACATCAGAAAAACATGTTCTTTTCCTCATAGGGGAAGACTGGAATGCAAAAGTAGGAAGTCAAGAAAAACCTGGGGTAACAGACAAGTTTGGCCTTGGAGTACAAAATGAAGCAGGGCAAAGGCTAATAGAGTTTTGCCGAGAACTGACTGGTCATAGCAAACAACAACAGAAGAGACAACTCTAACAATACAAGAGACAACTCTACATGTGGACATCATTAGATGGTCAGCACTGAAATCATTGATTATATTTTTTGCAGCCAAAGATGGAGCAGCTCTATACAGTCAGCAAAAACAAGACCATGAGCTGGCAGTGGCTCAGATCATGAACTTCATACTACAAAATTCGGACTTAAGTTGAAGAAAGTAGGGAATATGACCTAAATCCAATTCCTTATGATTATACAGTAGAAGTGACAAACAGATTCAAGGAATTAGATCTGATAGACAGAGTGCCTGAAGAACTATGGACGGAGATTTGTAACACTGTACTGCTGCTGCTGCTAAGTCATCTCAGTCGTGTCCGACTCTGTGCAACCCCATAGATGGCAGCCCACCAGGCTCCCCCATACCTGGGATTCTCCAGGCAAGAACACTGGAGTGGGTTGCCATTTCCCTCCCCAATACATGAAAGTGAAAAGTGAAAGTGAAGTCGCTCAGTCTTGTCCGACCCTCAGCAACCCCATGGACTGCAGACTTCCAGGCTCCTCCATCCATGGGATTTTCCAGACAAGAGTACTGGAGTGGGGTGCCATTGCCTTCTCCGTAACACTGTACAGTAGGCAGTAATCAAAACCATCCCCAAGAAAAAGAAATGCAAAAAGGCAAAATGGTTGTATGAGGAGGCCTTACAAATAGCTGAAAAGAAGAGATCAGATCAGATTAGTCACTCAGTCGTGTCCGACTCTTTGCGACCCCATGAATCGCAGCACACCAGGCCTCCCTGTCCATCACCAACTCCCAGAGTTCATTGAGACTCATGTCCATCGAGTCAGTGATGCCATCCAGCCATCTCCTCCTCTGTTGTCCCCTTCTCCTCTTGCCCCCAATCCCTCCCAGCATCAGAGTCTTTTCCAATGAGTCAACTCTTCGCATGAGGTGGCCAAAGTACTGGAGTTTCAGCTTTAGCATCATTCCTTCCAAAGAAATCCCAGGGCTGATCTCCTTCAGAATGGACTGGTTGGATCTCCTTGCAGTCCAAGGGACTCTCAAGAGTCTTCTCCAACACCACAGTTCAAAAGCATCAATTCTTCAGTGCTCAGCCTTCTTCACAGTCCAACTCTCACATCCATACATGACCACAGGAAAAACCATAGCCTTGACTAGATGGATCTTTGTTGGTAATGTCTCTGCTTTTGAATATGCTACCTAGGTTGGTCATAACTTTCCTTCCAAGGAATAAGCATCTTTTAATTTCATGGCTGCAGTCACCATCTGCAGTGATTTTGGAGCCCCAAAAAATAAAGTCTGACACTGTTTCCACTGTTTCCCCATCTATTTCCCATGAAGTGGTGGGACCGGATGCCATGATCTTCGTTTTCTGAATGTTGAGCTTTAAGCCAACTTTTTCACTCTCCACTTTCACTTTCATCAAGAGGCTTTTTAGTTCCTCTTCACTTTCTGCCATAAGGGTGATGTCATCTGCATATCTGAGGTTATTGATATTTCTCCCGGCAATCTTGATTCCAGCTTGTGTTTCTTCCAGTCCAACGTTTCTCATGATGTACTCTGCATATAAGTTAAATAAACAGGGTGACAATATACGGACTTGACGTACTCCTTTTCCTATTTGGAACCAGTCTGTTGTTCCATGTCCAGTTCTAACTGTTGCTTCCTGGCCTGCATACAAATTTCTCAAGAGGCAGATCAGGTGGTCTGGTATTCCCATCTCTTTCAGAATTTTCCACAGTTTATTGTGATCCACACAGTCAAAGGCTTTGGCATAGTCAATAAAGCAGAAATAGATGCTTTTCTGGAACTCTCTTGCTTTTTCCATGATCCAGTGGATGTTGGCAATTTGATCTCTGGTTCCTCTGCCTTTTCTAAAACCAGCTTGAACATCAGGAAGTTCATGGTTCACATATTGCTGAAGCCTGGCTTGGAGAATTTTCAGCATTACTTTACTAGAGAAGCGAAAGGCAAAGGAGAAAAGGAAAGATATACCCATTTGAATGCAGAGTTCCAAAAAATAGCAAGGAGGGATAAGAAAGCCCTCCTCAGTGATCAAAGAAATAGAGGAAAACAATAGAATGGGAAAGACTAGAGATCTCTTCAAGAAAATTAAAGATACCGAGGGAATATTTTATGCAAAGATGGGCACAATAAAGGACAGAAATCATATGGACCTAACAGAAGTAAAAGGTATTAAGAAGTGGTGGTAAGAATACACCAGAAGAACTATACGAAAAAGATCTTCATGGCTCAGATAACCACAATGGTGTGATCCCTCACCTAGACTCAGACATCCCAGAGTGAGAAGTCAGTGGACCTTAGGAAGCATCACTATGAACAAAGCTAGTGGAGGTGATGGAATTCCAGTTGAACTATTTCAAACTGTAAAAGATGATGCTGAGAAAGTGCTGTGGTCAATATGCCAGCAAATTTGGAAAATCAAGCAGTGTCACAGGGCTGGAAAAGGTCAGTTTTCAGTCCAATCCTAAAGAAAGGCAATGCCGAAGAATGTTCAAACTACCACACAATTGCACTCATCTCACACGCTAGCAAAGTAATGCTCAAAATTCTCCAAGCTAGGCTTCAACAGTTCGTAAACCAAAAACTTCCAGATGTTCAAGCTGGATTTAGAAAAGACAAAGGAACCAGAAATAAAATGCCAACATCCTTTGGATCATAGAAAAAAGCGAGAGAATTCCAGAAAAACATCTGCTTCATTGATACACTAAAACCTTTGACTGTGTAGATGACAATAAACTGTGGAAAATTCTCAAGAGATAGGAATACCAGACCACCTGACCTGCCTCCTGAGAAATCTGTATGCAGGTCAAGAAGCAACAGTTAGAATGGGACATGGAACAATGGACTGGTTCCAAACTGGGAAAGGAGTACATCAAGGCTGTGTATTGTCACATTGTTTATTTAACGTATATGCCGAGTACACCAGGAAAAATGCCTGGCTGGATGAAGCACAACCTGTAATCAAGACTGCTTAGAGAATTATAAACAACCTCAGATAGGCAGATGACCCCACCCTTATGGCAGAAAGTGAAAAGGAACTAAAGAGCCTCTTGACGAAAGTGAAAGAGGAGAATGAAAAAGCTGGCTTAAAACTCAACATTCAAAAAACCAAGATCATGGCATAGGGTCCCATCACTTCATGGCAAATAGATGGGGATACAATGGAAACAGTGAGAGACTTTATTTTCTTGGGCTCCAAAATCACTGCAGATGGTGACTGTAGCCATGAAATTAAAAGATGCTTGCTCCTTGGAAGAAAGCTATGACAAACCTAGACAGCATATTAAAAAGCAGAGACATTGCTTTACTGACCAAGGTCTGTATAGTCAAAACTATGGTTTTTCCAGTAGTCGTATATAGATGTGAGAGTTGGAGTATAAAGAAAGCTGAGCACGAAGAATTGATGCTTTTGAACTGTGGTGTTGGAGAAGACTCTTGAGAGTCCCTTGGACTGCAAGGAGGTCACACCAGTCAATCGTAAAGGAGATCAGTCCTGAATATTCATTGTAAGGGTTGATGCTGAAGCTGAAGCTCCAATACTTTGGCCACGTGATTCAAAGAACTAGCTCATTGGAAAAGACCCTGATGCTGGGAAGGATTGAAGGCAGATAGAGAAAGGGACAACAGAGGGTGAGATGGTTGGATGGCATCACTGACTCGATGGACATGAGTGAGCAAGCTCTGGGATTTGGTGATGAACAGGGATGCCTGGCGTCTGCAATTCATGGGGTGGCAAAGAGTCAGACATGACTAAACGACTAAACTGAATTGATGTCCTAGGCATCTTAAACAGTATCTGGCACATAGTAGGTGTTCAATAAATATGTGTTGTGTGATTTTATTGATGAGTCATTTAAAGTAAATATTGAACGGTGATATACAAATAAATGCAATGATAGAGCTACATTAGGGTGTGAAATTATGGTACCTACTTTTTCCTGATTTTTCCTAACTTCTTCCTTTTTTCTCCCACCTTGCTGTCCATATATATCCTGTTGCTATGCAGTCGTGCATATATTTCAGTCTTCCTCTACCTCAGTACATGTCTGTTTATGTTTGCAATCTGAGCATAAATGATAATTCAATGAAGTGGGAAATTAGGAATTTTTAAAAAGATGATATTTCTTTGAAAAACAAAAAACAAGGTATCATGTGATATGCACTTTTTGTAGCTACAGTCCTGTCTACAGCCAGGGACAACTACATAGCACAGAAATGACTTCTCTCTGTTTCAGTCATGAGCTAGTTTTTCCATTGTACATTTATTCCACAGTTAATAAAACAGAGCAATTCTACTTGTTTTTAATGTTCTGCCAATGAACATACTGCTAAGAACAATAAGTATGAAATAAATTGCTGTGTTTTTTTCAGAGAGAATTAGTTTCTTACCATGAAGTTTAGCCAAGTCAGGCAAATTAAACCTAAACAATAAAGCTTCAATTAGACATGTTATAATGCAGACTTATGCGTAGAGTTTCTGAGTAGATTGTAGTTATGGAAATCAACAGATATGTAACAATACACTTAACCTCAGATTTTAGTTTTATTTTAGTAGCATATGAAGCCTGGGACAAACTGCACTATTTTCAAACTCAAAATTGCAACCTATAATTGCATCCACAGCTTGATGCACATCATTGTGGATGGTTCCTTTCTGTTCCAACGTTATTTTTCCATCCATTCACTGTTTGCTTCTTCAGGAAATTCACTTGCTAGCTGCATAATCTTAGGTGAGTTGGTGAATAATTTTGGCTTCAGTTTCCTCATAAAAGGCAGGCAGTATTTATCATTGTCTTATACGAGTTGCTGCAGTTGAGTAACACATGCAGCATTTTAAAAGTCCTGGCATACCTCAGAAGTGTTAGCTCCTTTTACTGTGCCCCAGGCGCTCTGCTAGGAATTGCAGGTATGGTGATGAAAAGGATGGGCTTAGTTGTGGTTCATGGCAGCCTGTATCAAAGTGGGTATCTTCATCAAAAGACAGTTCGCTATGGCCCTCGAGTTTCTGCATGGCTTATGAGCAGAAGCACTGACAGCCTTTTGTCCTGATTATCTTCTCAGGGATGTTTATATGGAGAACAACCTTGGAAGATAAAGATAGTGTCTTCCCCCAGAGAAGAGAGCTTTGGCTTGTTTTCCACCATTAAAAAAAAAAAATAATAATAATAATGCCTCTCTCTCTGGGACAAAATGTGGGCAGATTTGCTTGAAGCCAGTTCTGAAAGACTGACACTTTCTAAATTTGAGATTCCTTTACTGCAACCCATTTTACGTACACATGTCACCTAGATCCTGTTATTCCTCCGTGTAATAACTGGGGTCTCAGACAATCAGGCCAAATGTTGATATTTAGATATAGCCATTAATGTGAATAATCTTTTATTTCTGATCCAGGACCTGTTTGACTTCTCCTAGCATCCAAGTTAACTTGTTAACTTGCAAGTTGGATAAAATTTCAGATTTTTCACAATTGCTAACAATCATTAGGTAAATTATCAGAAGTATATAACATGGCTGAATAAACACAAAAATGTACATACATTCTTGTGAGTGTAGGAAAATTGAGGATAGCTAAATGTTATAGGAATGTTGTACAGTAGGGTAAACTTGGTATTAATCTATTAATTTATTGAATTGACACTAAAAACCTTAGAAACAGGATAATTATCTAATTGAAACTACTAGCTGTCAGGAGTTTATGCCAGTCTTGCCTACTACTTTTTCTTCACTGCATATTAGAATAACTGGCATATAGTATAGTATATTGCATATATATTAATAAATATGTGACTTATGAATATATTTATTAATAAATGTGTTCTTTTTACTTCTTTCCAATTTCCGTAATAGGATAGGTGCCTTTGCATGGGAAATCCGGTCCTTTGTTGAATGTCATTTTTGGAAGTTCTTCCTTACTGTAATAGTCAAGCTTCCTTATTGTATTACATTGTGATAATATAAAAAGCACAACATAGTATTGAATGGCATTGCATAATAAAAAATTTATTTCTATTCTAATACCATCATTCAATATAAATTAGGAAGCTCACCTTCCTAGAGGCTTTCTCTTTCATGAGATAAATCAGAAATTGGGGCTCTTCTGTAATGTTGTTCCAACCAGGGATAAAATGAAAATGACCATGTTGTCTCCAGTGTACTTAATTTGAACTCAACTTTCATTTCTTAAACTGAACTCATTGATTCCAGTTTCTTCCTTGGAATAAAACAGAACAACAACAGCAATGAAAATTTATTCTTTTCACATGATATAACAGATATTATAATATTTATTTCCTTTGGTCTCTACTTTTTCTAGCCTCAATTTTCACAGTTTCCATAATCAGGCCTTACATGAAATCATCCTCAACTACTTTACCATTTTGATTATTTTTCTATGGCCATCTATTAGGTAGTCCATAGCATTCAAAGAATATCACTGAGAATGGAATACATCTCAATATATTCAGATTTTTGTCAGAGAGATTAGAAAGGCCAATGCCTCTAGTCTTTCCTATTATCTCATGAGAATTATGGGATGCCAGGAGGGATAATATTTTTCAGTATTAGCAGATGCTGGCCTATCTTATTTCATTTTACCTGTTCACCTCTCCTCCCTTTAGGTCACTAGACTTCAGGTGGGCATTGCCTCGAGGAGTGGTAGCTATGGAAACTGGACAACAAATATATCAAATTCTTAACTTCTAAATTTTGATAAGAACCATGCAAGAATACTTGATGATCAAGTTTTTCCTGACTTTGATGAGATAAGAACTCTCCAGGCTAGAAGAAATAGGGAAATGTAGAAGAAGCTAGAGCATTAGACACTGGTAAAGGCATAGGAGAGCAGGTTTCAGGCACTCTGTCCACTCCCCTCCACCCTCACCTTTAAAGTCAGTTCTAGAAAAGGGAGGAGGAAAAACAGAAGTCAGTCATAAGTGAAATTGGAAAAGACAGAATTTCCCAGGCCTCTGCCCTCTCTCCGGCATGCTGAGAGAGGCAACATCCTTCAGGTGGCGAGGTGGGGTGTCAGGCTTGAGAACTCCAGGCAACTGCAGGCTCCCGTGCATGGCCTAGGGCCACAGATGCATTGCTGTCCTGCCCCTGCCACACTCCACCTTCAATAGCCTAATATTTCAGGCAGGAGTAAACAGGAACGATCTGAAATGTCCAGTGTAAACCTGAAATCATTGAATACATCCAGGAAAAGTTGAAAAATTTCTGAAGTAACTTGAGTTCACTTATACCTAAGTGAACTTATATCTAGGATTAACTTGTCTACCTTTAGGAAGACTCAGAGTTATAACAGGAAATATGTCATATCTTAGAAAGATACGGCCAACTCTTTTGCATTTCTAAGGACATAACTTAAAATATTTTGACAACCATAGATGGTTTGTTGTGAATGGACAGGTACTGGATTTTGCTTTAGAAGGTCTAGGTTGAATGAAGTCACCTTCTCTAGGTATTTGGCCCCATGAGAATTTCTCTCTTAGCAACAGTTTTATCATAAAAAACAGGTATGTATTACGACTTTCTCATGGGCAGAATGAGTGTATGAAATGAGGTAAGTGCCTAGAATATGATTTTATAGTGTATAAACTGTCATGAATTTATCACCATTAGCCTATTTCTACCAGGTGACTGTGGTCTTAAAATTAGGCTAAATTTAACATATGTGATTTGATGTTACACTTTGATATTGGATATAGAAAAACACTCCAGTTTAGTGCTTCTTGAATTTAACATGCATAGAAACCACCTGGAAGATCTCGTCACAGCACAGTTTCAGATTCAGTAGGTTTGGGATGCAGCCTGAGGTTTCCTACTTCTAACAAGCTTTCAGATGATAATGAACCTGTTGAACTATAGACCACACTTGGAGAAGCAATGCTGAAGTTAATGATGAGGTTTTGCATAGTTCCTGAGCTGAAACTAACAATATTCAATATTGTGTCTTATATTGACTTAGAACAGCTTTATCTCTCCCATCTGTTCATATCGAGCTCCTCATATTTGTAGCCTATCTGAAGCTGATTATGTCATGACCTGATTATCAAATGCTCTGAAATTACTTTTAGATTTTTAAAAATATTTATTATTCATAAAGAACATGGTGTACTTCCAGGGAAAGTATAAACAAATAGTTCAGTCCTTGAGAATTTATGGGTTTTAATCCCACAAAGTTGGCAGCTGATATGCTATTATTTCAGTTATCCACTTTTAAGAAAGAATAAAATGTATATTTGGATACTATAAGTAAAAAATAAACTGGACCAGTATTAAGACAGCAGAGGTACTATTTTATTTAGATGGTTTGAGTGCATCCGTATCCCCTCAAGATTCCAGGAAGGTGGTATACACAGAGGACAGGTTATCGTTCATGCTTTTGTCCCTCTGGTGAATAATACCACTACTGTCGAGAACACAGAACATCACTGCAGACATCCGAGATGAAAGATGTCTGTTCAATCACAAGAAAAAGTTGTAGACTAGAGACTGTGGTTTCCTATGATAGAATGGGTAAATTTATTCAGAACTGCCAAAGTTGCACATCAACTTTCTACAAAACCCTCTTTGAGACAGATTGTTTGGGTGATCATTTAATCACATGATATTTGATTTCCATATCTATTGTGAGGATTAGATGAGTTGCTAAAAGTAAATGTAAAGCATTTAAGACCTGCCAGACACATAGCAGACACTATGTAAAGGTTAACTATGATTATTATTGGTGTTATTTCTATTACTGTTATCATTATTTCTTAATTCCCCTTTCTTGATCAAGTTTCTGTTATGATTAGATAACTTCAGGAAGTCCACCCATAACTATACCATCAGGATGGACTTGACTTTGCAATCTCTCTGGACACTAATATATAAAGGATGAGCTACTATAATTTATAATAACTGGAGATGATATACATCTCCTGAAATCTCAGTGGACACTGTATTTTTCAGTTGTAACATAGTTGTATTATACTAAAGAGATTGCTTACATTAAAATCCGTAGAAAATGAAAAAAAGTATTTTCAAAAGTATTACTCATCAACCAAACATTTTTATATTATTCCAAACAAAATATGAAAATTAAGCTAAAAATAATTAAAGGTATATTTTCTAATATTCATACAAAAAGTCCTTTGCATTTGTGTTCTTCCTGTTTGATGTTTAAAGAGACCAAAGCAAGACCATTTATAGATTAACAATCCACAACATTCACTGATGACAGAGAGTCATTCAATTCAAATTTATCTAAGCAGAGTCACAGTGTACCGACTTTTGGTGCTGTAGGAAACACCCAAGAAATATCCAACTCTACCTCCTCCATCATAGAATTTGTTTTTTGAATCTTTTCATGATGGAGGCAATTATGATAACTGAAACGATCAGATCAAAATAAAGAACAATAAAAATAATAACTGTATGCAATCAAGTCACCAAATATAAGGTGCAGGCAATACAAATTATAATGGTATAAAGAAAGTTAATTTTCAAACGTTAAGATACACTACCTAGAAGAAGTGATGCCTATGAAGTAGGTGGGATTTTGAATATATTCCAGGCATCTATAGCCACAGGGATAATAACGTTAAACATTAAAATATCCTTTCCAGTATGACCTATTTATACAGTAAGAACAAAGTGGGCAGCTGGGATGCAGCTAAATTACTCTAAGGACTTTAAATGCGTGCATACCTTTGTAGGTGTGGAACAAACACAATGCATGAAAATCTGGCAAAAAACTAGCAGCCAAACAGAGGAGTCATTTTTTTGTTTGTTTGTTTCATAAAAGCTATTGGCCTTCAACAGGGTCCAAAATGTTTTCCTTAAATACAAAGCCTCTTTTGTGCTTATACACATAAATTACCTATAAAAATCATGATTTGCCCTCGTGTTCCAGGCCGACACCTCTTGTGTCAGTGAGAGCACAGCCCATAGCCAAGGGGTTGTGGGGAGGCGCAAGGCATCATGTTTCCTCTCTGCCTTCTCTCCTCTGAATGACAGCAACATGGGCTTTTGGCTTCATTTATCCTAAAATATTTAAATCAAATTATAAAACTAATGTATTAAAAATGAGAAATAAATTCAAACCAGATTATGCTGGCTGCTGTGATTTATTAGTCTAATTGGTCTTTGTCTGTGGCTTGTTAGCCTGGTGGGTTAGAACACAGTGTTAATGACGCCAAGATCAAGGCTTTAGTCCCTCCTGGCCTATTTAGCTTTGTTCCATTCCAAGGACAGAACTGCACCCACACCAGGCCAGACTTCATGTGAATATATTCCACTTGTCACAAGCTGACAGAGAGAATGTAGTTAGATTAGTCCACATCAGCCATTACTACCAGCAAAACCAGCAAAAAAACAACCAACTCAAGGTACACATTGAACTAATGGTCTGCCATTAGCTTCTACGAGGACAAATGATCCTTTCATGGTGAAGTACATACTCTTTGCTGACTTGTTAATGCAGGCTAAGAAGTGTCTTGGTATCTGTTCATCTTATCTCACTGTTCCCAACTTGGATTCCTTTATTATTAAATCTCTATTTAAGTATATAAATAAGTAGTACTATAAAATCTTACAATTCCAGCCAAAGTTACTAGAGGAAAAATAATCTCAACAAACTTTACACAGGGAGCCTGCTGACTGTTTCAAAACTGCATTCTAGTAGTAAACAGAGGTACAAAGAGTTTCAATGAACCTCCAGTGAGTGAGAAATTGGTGAAGCAGGTGATGATGCCATTTGCTGTATGTCCCTGCTGGATTCACTGGAGATAAAGTCTCATTTTTATTAAACAAACAAAACTAGAAGGACTGAAAATAGACTCATTATTAAATTGTAAGTAGATGAAACTTCATCCTTGGAGTCTTTACATGAGAGCTTCAACTTGTAACGAGCACTGTGTGCTCTGACCTAAACACATCATAAGAGAAGTAAATAAGACAGAGAAGTGGCACTTTATTAGATGTTTAAAGTCATCAGGAAAAAAAAATACCATCTTGAATCAGAGTACAAATAATATCTCTGTAAGAAACCCTGCCTAAGAAATTCTTGCATGGATGTTTTTAAAACAATCTGCAGAGAGAACATGCTGACTCTTATAAGCTTAGCCATTAAATCTCACCAGGCTGGAGAGAATAGAATAATGCAAAACACAACAGGCATGTGCCGTGCACAACTCTTGTATGTCCTGTGCCCTAGATTGTCCATGGATTCACAGGCCTGGCTGGTTGGCTTGTGCATTTTTAGATCAGAACTCTTAAAAGGACCCACAAATTATTTTTTTTAAGTATTTAGTTGCTCTGTAGTTTGTCTGTTTCACAACTTGCTGAGGAAGGTTTGTGACAGGGAAATAAGCTAACATTTTGAAGTTCAGCATGAGTTGATTTCTCCCCTATGAGCTTTATATATTTTATTTATTAATCCTCACACAAGTCCTATAAATATAACTATCTCCATTTAGACATAAGAAAACTGAAGTTCAGACTTTTGTCTGGAGCTAAGGCTTGTGCTCTTTTCATTCTTCATGTAAGTATCTGAAGGCTCTTTGTGACACTGATTTACCAGTCACCCCGCAGCACAGCCAGCCCCTGCTCACTTGGTAAGGAGCTCAGGCAGCTGGTGACTTTCCTGATCACTGTCCCCTACCAGACTTGCTGTCCTGTCCACCTGCCTACTCTGGCCACTCTGCTGTACTCTCTTCAAAGTCTCCGTTTCCTACAACTAAGGCCACATTTCTGGTAATATCAAAGGTTATTCGATTTTCTTCTCTAGTTTTATTGAAATAAAATTGACATAAATCTGTAAACGTTTTTAGAAAAAGGAATCCTTCTACATTGCTGGTGGGAATGTAAATCAGTGCAGCCACCATGGAAAACAGTTATGAAGTTTCCTTAAAAGAACAAAAACAGAGTTACCATATGATTCTGAAGTCCCATTCCTGGGTGTATATCCAGAGAAAACTCTAATTTGAAAAGGGACATGTACTCCAATATTCATCGCAGCACGTTTTGCAATAGCCAATATATGGTAGCTATCTAAGTAACTATTGACAGATAAACAAATAAAGGAGATGTGGTGCATATGCATAAGGGAATATCACTCAGCTGTTAAAAAATATGAAATAATGCCATTTGCAGCAACATGAATAGACAGAGATGCTCATACTAAGTGAAGTAAGTCAAACAAAGGCAATGTCATATGATATCACTTATACATGAAAAATAGGCTCGCAGACATAGGAAAAAACTTATGGTTACCAAAGGGGAGGTGTTAATTTCTAGGATTGTGTCCAAATTTTTGCAACCCCAGGACTGGAGACTGCCAGGCTCCTCTGTCCATGGGATTCTCCAGGAAAGAATACTAGAATGGATTGCCAGTTCCTCCTTGAGGGGTTCTTCCTGACCCAGAGATCAAACACTCATCCCTTACGTCTCCGGCATTGGGAGGCAGGTTCTTTCCCACTGGTGCCACCTGGGAATAACTGAATCGCCTTGCTGTACAACTGAAACTAACACAACATTGTAAATGAATGATACTTCAATTTAAAAAATGTTTAAAAACTGTGTAAATTTAAAGTGTAATATGTAATATGACTTACGTACATCGTGAAATGATTACTATGGTAGGTTTAGTGAACACTCATCATCTCATATAAATACACTAAAGAAATTTAAAAAAGTATTTTCCTTGTGATGAGAACTCTTAGAGGATTTACTCTCTTAACAGCTTTCAGATATAATGTCAATTATCTCTACATTGTTGCACATTACATTGCTAGTACTTACTTATAACTGGAAGTTTATACTTTTTGACTACCTTTATCTAATCCCACCCACCTAGCCCCACCCCAACCTCTGGTAACCACAAATCTGATACTGCTTTTAATAGATTATGAAAAGAACCAAATAGAAGCTAAAAATTAATAGGACTTTTCAGGGAAAAAAAAAAAAGCTTCTCAATTCTACCGAAGGAGGAAATTTTGAAGCTACTTCTTTAATCCCTAGCAATTAATTTTTTAAATGCACTTCAGAACTTTCAGGAGCTCCCTACCCACGTCTTTCCAAACCAGTTCTTAAAGCCAGAAACTCAGGTTCAGCAGGAAATTTTAATTAAATTGACCCATTAGACAAATAATTGATGAAGGAAATTTCTGTGAGCCTTATTAATTCTTTTATCTATCTTTTTATCTCTCTCACAACACAAACACATAAAGTTAAATATAAATATAGACCATTTTGTCAGACTTAGTGCTCATTAATTTTTATATAAAGTATGGTATGATGATAATTTTTTAAAAAACATGTGTTTTGGAATCAGACCTGGGGTCAAATCCTGACTAGGCACTCACCAGCTAGGTAATCTTTAAGCTATTTAATTTTTCTGACCTTTACCTTTTTCATATCTAAAGTGGTAACACTATCTAATTCATGGGATTTTGTGAAAATTAAATGAGTAAGAGAAAAAGAATCTTAGCATAAATGCCTGGTTCATTGCAGGTGCTCATAAAATGTGAGTTCCCTTTTTCATCATCTTCCCCATGAAGACGCAAAAATATTGATCCATATAAACCTACTACATTATTCATCTTCTCATAAAGCACATGCTTTACATCATCTAACAATTCTATAACGTATATTTTGGGTGGTGAAACATCTACTGCTAAACAAAGCCTATCCCTATAACTGTGACAATATTGAACCTCAAATGAAATTATCCTTTCATAAAGCATACAATCATGATTTCATTAAATGTGATATAGTAGTGAATATGAATGAAACATGGGCTTCCCAGGTGGTGCTAGTGGTAAAGAACCCTTCTGCCAAGACAACAGAAGTAAGGGAAGTGGGTTCAATCCCTCAGTTGGGAAGATCCCCTGGGGAGGGCATGCCAACCCACTCCAGTTCTCTTGCCTGGAGAATCCCCCTGGACAGAGGAACCTGGCAGGCTATAGTCTATAGGTCGCACAGTCAGACACAACTGAAGTGACTTAGCATGCATGCATGAATAAAACATATATATTTTATTTCTTCATGGATCATAGTGAGGAGACAGGAAAAAAAAGAGGGGGTTAAAAAAGCCTATATATGAAAATAGGATAAATACTAGGAAGGGGATGTGAGCAGGCTGTTATTGGAGAGAATAGTGGGGGCAGAATGGGGGTGCACTTTAAATTGAAAAATGTCTTTGAGGAAGCATGTTTAATCTAAGCTCTAGATGGTAAGTAGGCCAAGTGGGGGGAAATTTTTTCCAAGGAAAGGGTGCATGCAAAGACTTAGGGAGAGGGCTCATTGGACGGAAGCAAGTGGTAGGATGACATGTGCTAGAACAAAATTGCAGAGTGGATAGGAGGAGATGGGTAGAAATGGTACAGGTTAGCTGGCAGAGGCAGAGAGAAAGAAACACAGAGAGAAAGAGAAAGAAGGGAAGAGAGAATTCATGATAAAAAAAGCATTATATTCACCAGTGAGTTAAAACTTAGTAGAGCTAGCTGGATTAAGAGTCAGATGGGAGACATGAATCCTTTATTATTATTCCTTGAGTTGGTCTAAATTCCTACTTGGCTTCCCTGATGTCTAGGACTGTAAAGAATCTGCCTGCAAAGCGAGAGACCCAGGTTCAATCCTTAGGTTGGGAAATCCCCTGGAGGAGGAAATGGCAACCCACTCCAGTGTTCTTGCCTGGAAAATCCCATGGACAGAGGAGCCTGGCAAGCTACAGTCCATGGGGTAACAAAGAGTGGGAAACACTTTCACTTTCCCTTATATATATATATATATATATATAAACCCTAACCATATATATATATATATATATATATATATATATATAATATATATATCTTAATCTGAGTATGATATTAGCATTTAAAGATTGGTTTATGTATTTTTTAAAACGACATGGTTCCTAAACATGGATCAATTTTTCATCTGGTGGTCAACTGAAGAAAAGGCAAATTTTTCAATGCTGGAGGTTAAAATGTCTGTTGAACTTTCTGAGACACAGTACATGTGATTTTGCAGGGGTTTGAAGAAATTTTCAATAATAATTTGGGCCATGCATAGTTTCACTTGCTTTATTTATTGACTTTCAGTTCAGTTCAGTCACTCAGTCATGTCTGACTCTGCGACCCCATGGACTGCAGCATGCCAGGCCTCCCTGTCCATCACCAACTCCTAGAGTTTACCCAAACTCATGTCCATTGGGTCAGTGATGTCATCCAACCATCTCATCCTCTGTCATCACCCTCTCCTCCCACCTTCAATCTTTCCCAGCATTAGGGTCTTTTCAGATGAGTCAGTTCTTCTCATCAGAAGGCCAAAGTATTGTAGTTTCAGCTTCAACATCCGTCCTTCCATTGAACTGATTTCCTTTAGGATGGAAGGGTTGGATCTCCTTGCAGTCCAAGGGACTCTCAAGAATCTTCTCCAACAGCATAGTTCAAAAGCATCAATTCTTCGGTGCTCAGCTTTCTTTATAGTCCGACTCTCACATTCATACATGACCACTGAAAAAACCATAGCTTTGACTAGATAGACCTTTGTTGGCAAAGCAATTTCTTTGCTTTTTAATATGTTGTCTAGGTTGGTCATAACTTTCCTTCCAAGAAGTAACTGTCTTTTAATTTCATGGCTGCAGTCACCATCTGCAGTGATTTTGGAGCAGAAAAAAATAAAGTCAGCCTCTGTTTCCAGTGTTTCCCCATCTATTCGCCATGAAGTGATGGGACCGGATGCCATGATCTTAGTTTTCTGACTATTGAGCTTTAAGAACCGTATAAGATATATTTCTATTCCATGAGTCTTGGGCTCTGGGCTAGATGCTAATTTTTGTAAGTAACTTGCATATAGAGGTGATTTGAAGATGGATGAGGGGATAGAGTAATATGAGGAAAAAAAGCCCAGAAAAAAAAACTAAAAAACTCGGTATTTTGAGTTTAAGTAGAGGAACATTTACTGAAGGAGACTGAGAAAGAATAGCCAAAATATAAGAAGGCAGATTATCAAAGAAGGGCATAATGGTAGGATGTCAAGAGAAGAGGTAAATTTAAGGAGGGATTAATCCATAGTGTCAAAATTTACAAAGCATCAATTAGGATGAAGTTAAAGACATAAAGTTAGAATTGTTAACATGATCATTACTGGTGACATTAATAAACTTTGGTGGGG
This sequence comes from Bos indicus, assembly GCF_029378745.1. Taxonomy (NCBI): domain Eukaryota; kingdom Metazoa; phylum Chordata; class Mammalia; order Artiodactyla; family Bovidae; genus Bos; species Bos indicus. The sequence goes on along the minus strand of NC_091760.1, from coordinate 35,874,104 downwards.
TGATGAGGCAGAAATACGATTGTATATGGGTGGAAGAGTGAATAGAAAAGGAGAAAGTGGATTTTTGAGGGTTGGTAATGGTGGATAAAATAGGAGACAGTAGTTATAATAAGATGTGGGTCAGCATGCCAGAGGAACACAGTGAAGTTGCTGGGCACTGAAGAGAGTACCCTGAAGGCAGGTGATCTAAGATGACAACTGCGTAAGTGGTTTAACTGTTTTACATGGGACTTTTGATCTTCTGTTTTTATGTCTATTCTACTAGTATTATCAGCATCACCTTTTGGTCCAGACAACTAGAGTCCCTCCTTGGCCCCTGAGATTTAGAGAGCCTCACTGGTTCCTCTCCTATCGTGCCTCTCCTCAGAGGCAACGGTAGGGCAAAGGGGACATGCCCACCGAAGTCCTCTCTTCTAGCCTCCCCTGCCCCCCATTACACTGGTGATTAGTTTCCTACTGCTGCTGTAACAGATCACCGCAAACTCAGTGACTTAAAGCAATGCAAATTTATTGTCTTATAGTTCTTGGGGTCTGAAGTTCAAACTGGTGTGGTTGGCAGGATTGCATTTCTTCTAGAGACCCCGGGGGAGCCTACTTCATGACTTTTCCAGCTTTTAGAGGCCATGTACTTCTTGGTTCATGTTCCTTTTCCATCTTCCAGGTCAGAGATGGCCTGGAGAGTCTTTCTCACTTCCTGTCAATAGGACACTGACTCTTCTGCCTCCTGCCTACCCTCTTAAAAAGACCCTTGTTATTACTTACACTGGGCTCACTCATATAACCTGGGATAATTTTTCTATCTTAAAATCCATTCATTAGTAGGCTAAATTCCACTGCAATCTTAACTCTCTTTTGCTGTATAAGATAAACATATCCATAGGAATTATTCTGCCTAGAACACCTATGTTTTTGTACTCAAGAGTTGACAGCTTCATGAGTAGATGAACCAAGTCTACTTCCTCAGAGCCATACTTCCCAGAGCAGGATGCATTATCAGTGGGCTCAGCTGAGGCCAGAGGGCTGGCCAAGAATCAACTCTTTATACCCTAGGAAGAATGTTTGGATACACATGCTGAGCCATCTAACACGTGCACTGCAGATCTCATTTGTTTTCTCACACTAAGACTCTAAGCTAAAGACAAGCCTAGCTGTCATCCTTCTAAAACAAAAGGCAGCCCCCGCTTTGCCCTATCTTATCCCAAGAGGTATTGGGGAGATCCACTTCAAGTTACCCCTCAAAAAGAAACTGGTTTGCAGGGTTCACCTCATTAAATTCCAGCTGGAAAATTTGGAAATATTCTGGGAAATTTGGTGGGTGGTGCCAAAAATACAGTGACTGTAAATCCCTGACTCAGAGAGTTGGAAACATTAAAGGCCATCTAAGTATTCTATTGGTGGTTTCCCAGCTGGTGCAGTGGTAAAGAACATGCCTGCCAATGCAGGAGACACAAGAGATGTGGCTTCATTCACTGGGTTGGGAGGATCCTCTGGAGTAGGAAATGGCAATCTGCTCCAATATTCTTGCTTGGAAAGTTCCATAGACAGAGGAGCCTGGCGGGGCTACGTCCATGGGGTTACAAAGAGTCACATACAACTGAGCATACACACATACAAGTATTCTATTAGAGCCGCAGTGGCTGGGATATAAAACAGTCGGAGGATAAACACCAGATAGGCTTGAATTTCACGTCACTCAACCAGAAGAGGAGTGGGGCAGACTGAAAGAAGAAAATAAAGATAAACGAGTAATTTTTGAGAAACTTGAACTCAGAAATGCAAATCATCAAATTCCATCCTATTACTATGTTATTCCAAATAATTGTGACACCTCTGCATGACAGATATGAAAATGAGTACATCATTGGTCAGATTGAAATCTCTGGTCTGGATGACTCACTACTGTCAAATGCAATCAGCCTACATTCCCCCCAACCCACTCCTTTTTCACAACTCTAGGTTCACCAAAAGATGATCTCATCTAGAACCTCTGCTTATATGCACTAATGAATATGTACACGTATGCACACCCACATATATATGTGTGCATGTAAATATATATATATATATATGCATGTGTGTGTGTGCGTGCATGTGTTTGTTTATATATATTATTGTGGGTGGTAGAAAACTGAACTAAGAGTCCAGAGACTGGGACACTTTGATTTTAGTTCTGCCTCCATTTCCTGTCACTCTTTGTGACCCCATGGACTGCAGCACATCAGGCTTCCCTGTCCTTCACCATCTCTCAGAGCTTGCTCAAACTCATGTCCATTGAGTAGGTGATGCCATCCAGCCATCTCATCCTCTGTCCCCCTCTTCTATCTGCCTTCAATCTTTCCCAGCATCAGGGTCTTTTCTAATGAGGAGGCTCTTCCCATCAGGTAGCCAAAGAATTAGAATTTCAGATTAGCATCAGTCCTTCTGATGAATATTCAGGATGGATTTCCTTTAGGATTGACTGGTTTGATCTCTTTGCAGTCCAAGGGACTCTCAATAGTCGTTTCCAACATCACAGTTCAGAAATATCAATTCTTTGGCATTCAGCCTTCTTTGTGGTCCAACTGTCATACCCATACATGCCTACTGGAAAAACCATAGCTTTGGCTAGACGGACCTTTGTTGGCAAAGTAATGTCTCTGCTTTTTAATATGCTGTCTAGGTTGGTCATAGCTTTTCTTCCAAGACGCAAGTATCTTTTAATGTCATGACTGCAGTCATCATCTGCAGTGATTTTGGAGCCCAAGAAAATAAAGTCTCTCACTGTTTCCCCATCTATTTACCATGAAGTGAAGTGACTAGATGACAGAATCTTTCTTTGAATATTAGGTTTTAAACCAGCATTTTCACTCTCCTCTTTCACTTTCATCAAGAGGCTTTTTAGTTTTTCTTTGCTTTCTGCCATAAGGATGGGGTCCTCTGCATATCTGAGATTATTGATATTTCTCCCAGCAATCTTGATTCCAGCTTGTGCTACACCTAGTCCAGCATTTTGCATGATGTACTCTGCATATAAGTTAAATAAGCAGGATGACAATATACAGTCTTGATGCACTCCTTTCCCAATTTTGAACCAGTCTGTTGTTCCATGTCTGGTTCTAACTGTTGCTTCTTGTCCTGCATACAGGTTTCTCAAGAGGCAGGTAAGGTGGTTTGGTATTTCCATCTCTTGAAGAATTTTCCACAGTTTGTTGTGATCCACACAAAAGCTTTAGCATAGTCAATGAAGCACAAGTAGATGCTTTTCTGGAATTCTCTTGCTTTAGATCACTTGTTTGCTTATCTTTAAAAGATGTTGTAAACTAGGTGATCTTTTTTATTCTTTTCTATTCTAAAACCCTAAACTTCTACCTAGGGGAAGTCAGACATATCTTCTCTCCTACAAGGACTCCAACTTAGCTTTCCTTAATAGGAATTATCCTACCTCTCTGTCTGGGCATAATTTATCTTCATTTTCTTCTATCAGTGCAGGATAGGGAGGAAGAAAGGCACCAAAACATATATATTGCATTATAGAAAATTTTGCCAAACACCTCCAGACTTTTGAGCCTATGACATTAGTGTCCAAGAACTACGTCTTAGTCATACATTAAATATTTGCAACATACTAAACAGAGGCTCTACGGGACACAAGGAAGATGCAGAAATTGGAGCATGAACATGTTCGAGCTAGTTCTGCCTTTATTTTCTAAGTCAACAAATAGAACCTGAAAACCTCCTAAATGTTAGATATACAAGATATATATGATTCAGCAATACTCTAGTGGAGGAGACATAGCGCACATATAATTGTACAAAATAATCAGTTTTAGATATATTATCTGAAGATAAAGTTAGAAGTGTTAAGTGACTATACTTCTTCCTAGAAAGGGAGGTCTCAATTCAGATGGCTGAATGGACAGTTGCAGGAGATGGTGACATAGGTAAGAGCCAAAATCTGAATGTTAAAGAGTTGGGACTGCAGACTGTCAAGAGCTGCTGGGGAAATTTTTTTAAAAAGAAGGGCAAGCATCATTACTTTGTTGGATTTGCAGTGACTGGAACGGAAGAGAATGGACAAATGGATCAGAAGAGATTTGAACCTGGGGCCTGGAAATCAGGTAGGTGCCTCTTGCAGGATTCTGGGTGAGAGATCTCCCAGTGAACTAAGAATCATAGCAGCAGAGATAAAGAGATTAGGGGAGAGAGTCAGTAGAAAGGTATAAATGGGGATGAAATGGACTCCAAGACCATATGTGGAGGCTGTGATGTTGGATGATACCCAGATTTCCAGCTCAGCAACTAGGATGGGAGTTTCAATACCTGAAATGGAGATCAAAAGAGGAAGATCAGGTCAGGGCTATGGGGACAATATTAGTGCTATTATGACTGAGGTCCTACAGAAGATCTGTATGGAGCCATCTGGACTGAAAAGATGAAATTTGAAACAGAGAAGATTGGTATGACCAGTGGTTTTCAACTTGAGAAAAAGCAGTAATAAGTATTTTAAATAAATTTGTATATGTCTTACTTATTGCCACCCTATTTATCTAACTTATACACAGACCACATCATGAGAAAGGCCTGGCTAGAACACTTATAAGCTAGAATCAAGATTGCCAAGAGAAATATTGCCAACAGCCTCAGATATGTGGATGACGCCAAAGAACCTGTTGATGAAGGTGAAGAAGGAGAGTGAAAAAGCTGTCTTAACACTAAACATTAAAAAAAAACTGAGATCATGACATCCAGCCCCATCACCTCATGGCAAATTGTTTCTGTTTTTCAGTCACTCAGTCATGTCCAAGTCTTTGCAACCCCCGTGGACTGCATCCCATCAGGCTTCTGTCCTTCACTGTCTCCCAGAGATTGTACAAATTCATATCATTGAGTAGGTGATACCATCCAACCATCTCATCTTCTGTTGTCCCCTTCTGTTGTCCCTTCTCCTCCTTCCTTCAATCTCTCCCAGCATCAGGGTCTTTTCCAGTGAGTTGGCTCTTTGCATCAGGTGGCCAAAGTATTGGACCTTCAGCTTCAGCATCAGTCCTTCCAATGAATATTCAGGATAGATTTCCTTTGGGATTGACTGGTTTGATCTCCTTGCAGTCCAAGGAACTCTCAAGAGTCTTCTCCAACAACACAGTTCAAAAGGATTACTTCTTTGGTGTTCAGCCTTCTTTATGATCCAACTCTCACATCCATACATGACTACTGGAAAGACCATAGTATTGACTATAGGGACCTTATATTTCATGGAAAATAGAAAGGGGAAAGGTGGAAGCAGTGACAGATTTCCTTGGGCTCTAAAATCACTGCAGATGGTGACAGCAGCCATGATACTAAAAGATGATTGTTTATTGGCAGGAAAGCTATGACAAACCTGGACAGTATGTTAAAAAGGAAAGACATCACTTTGCTGATCAAGGTCCATATAGTCTTTCAACTAGTCACATATGATTGTGAAAGGTAGACCATAAAGAAGGCAGAGCACCAAAGAATTGGTGTTTTTGAACTGTCGTGCTGGAGAAGACTCTTGAGAGTCCCTTGGACAGCAGGCAGATCAAACCAGACAATCTTAAAGGAAATCAGCCCTGAATACTCACTGGATGGACTGATGCTCAAGCTCCAATCTTTCAGTCACCTGATGTCAACAGCTGATTCATTGGAAAAGACCCTGATGCTGGGAAAGATTGAAGGCAGAAGAAGAAGAAGGGAACAGAGGATGAGATGTTTGGTTGGTATCACTGATGCAATGGACATGAACTTGGGCAAACTCCTGGAGATGGTGAGGGACAGGGAGACCTGGCGTGCTGTAGTCCATGGGGCTGCAAAGAGTCAGACATGACTAGGCAACTGAAGAACAACAACTGATAGGAATATATCCTCTGTTACAGAAAGCACAATGTCTAAGTGGTGAAAGCCCTTAATAAATATATTCTTAATTTTCAAGTAATCAGAGAATGAGCAAGTGAATAGGAGCTACTATGAGTAGCTAACAGTTCCTATCCAGTCACTACAGTTTGTATATTTGAGTGTATGAGGGAGGGCATGTGTGAGGGTACATGTGTTTATATATTTGTGTGTCTGGCTAATTATATATAACCATACACACATTTATATTTATAATATTATAAAAATTAATAATGTAAACAGTATGTTAGTACTATACATGTGTATTAGTCTGCTAGGGCCTCCATAACAAAACATCACAGACTGTGTGGCTTAAACATAGAAATTATTTTGTCACAGTTTTGGAGGCTAAAAATTTAAGATTAAAGTACCCTCAGAGTTAGTTTCTGGTGAGGCTTCTTATCCTGACTTGCTTCTCACTAGGTGTTACAAGCCTGCCAAAGCAGACAGCCCTCTGGTATCTCTTCCTCTTCTTACAAACACATCAATCCTAGATTAGGACCTTGTGTTCATGACCTTTATTAACCTTAATTACCTCCTGATAGACTGTGTCTCCAAATACAGTCTCATTGGGCGTTAGGCTTCAGCATGGGAATTTTAGGGGGCCACATCTGTCCGGAACATCAGTACAGTTGACATCCAGATTAACTTCTCAAAGGCTAGTTCCTGCAAACAAAAAGAGATTGTTCTGTGTTACATATAGAGGGAGGGATATACTCGGTCAGAGACTTTGCTTCTTTACAAAGTAAGTATAATTCTTTTCTACTTTACTTGATTATATTGAAATACAATTATATTGGAGAAGATTGTAAACCACTTGCAAATAAATCTTTAAACAACAGCTGGATGTAGGTTTAATCGCGTGTCACTGTTTGTTATTTTATGGAAACCAGGTTGAAAAGGCCAGAAGAGGTTGACATCCCACAGGAGGTCATACCGTGAAGGTGTAAACTTAAAGCGGAGATTGTAGAGAACCGGGCTGCATTCTTGGCATGTGCGCTCTTGCAAGGAAGTTAGCACTTATGGTTATATTTAATGTAGGAGCTAATCCCACTTCATTTTGCGCCTGCTTTGTTTTACCTCTCAGTACACTTGGCCTTCATTTAGCCTCGGCCTCTACGTTGGTGTTCCCTGTAAAATCTCGGTGCTGGGAAGCCCTCGCCCCGGCGGCCAGGTGACAGGAGATGGGCTGGGAATCCGCGGAGCTTTTGTAAGGGCGTGGAGCCTCTCGCATACCATTCCCTCCCACCATCACCCCACTGCCGGGAGGCGGAGAGGGCTTCCAACTTCGCTCCAATCCGCGGCCGGTCCTCCCCGGGGTCCCCCTGCTGGGCGACCGGCCCGCCACCGGCCGAGTTGGAGGAACTTCGCCGAGCTCCGCGTCAGACCCGGAGAGGAGAGCGCTCCCTCTCCTTCCCGGCCAGCTCCCTCCCATTGCCCCCGCCTCCTGGTCCTCGCCCAGCCGGGAGCGCCGGTGATAGGACGAGCCCCGGGCGTGCATTGTGTATATGCAAACCAGAGCCCGGCTCCCCAGGTCTACCCAACCCCGGCCGGCGCTCCGCAGCGGCTGGCGCGGCGGTGGGCGCCAGAACCCCGCACTGTCATGTCCCCGCCGCGCGGCGGGCCATTGCGTCCCCGAGTCGCTATATAAGCGCAGGCCAGGGGACACCCAGAGGGGCTGAAGATGAGGGTGCCCGCGCATGGGCCCCCGCTAACTGCCAACTCCTCCCGAGCCGGAGCGGCGCGCGGAGCCCGCGGCCGCCGAGGACCCGTCTTGGCCGCAGTAGCAGCTGGAGCTGCGACAGAGGCGGCGGCGGAGCCCGTCGTTCCAGCTCGTAGAGCCGCGGCCGCAGCCCCGGGGCCGCCGCTGCCCCGGCTGCCATGAGTTGTGCGGAGGTGATGTATCACCCCCAGCCGTATGGAGCGCCCCAGTATCTGCCCAACCCCGTGGCAGCTGCAACCTGCCCCACAGCCTGTTACCACCCGGCGCCCCAACCTGGCCAGCAGGTGAGTCACCGACCGGGCAGCCTGCCGGGGGCGGGGGCGAGGGGCACGGAGAGTATCGGTCTGGGGCTCCCGCGACGACGTCCCTCTGGGATGGGTGGCGCGGAGGATGCTCTGAGAGTTGCGGGAGCGCCCTTGAACAGAAAGCCATCGGAAGAGAAGAGCAGAGCAGAGTTTCGGGAAGGACGAGCAGCCAGGTGGCCGACGGGTGGGGATTCCAAGTGAGAAGTTACCTGGCTGGGGGCTTCAGTGAGCTGTGGTCATAGCCACCCTAGCTCTTAGGGCTCAGTTCTTTGAAGCTCACCAAGGGCACCTGTTTTAAGAATACGTGAGTAAACTTCCTTTAAACCAAGTATCTTGTTTCCTTTGAAAAGGTGGAGTGTACTAGGGTTTTCTTGATTAAGAGGATGAAATGTGTCACTGACACAGGGAAGGCTATCCGGATAGTGAGCCCACGGAATGTCTGTTCTGGGACTTTTTTGGTGGAACTTGGGTCTAGCGTGATATTCGTCAAATTATATTAGAAGTTCTCTGTAAAGTCTGTCTTCTTCCATACTGTGACTTAGGGGGCAAGTATTGATCCCCAAATCCCTCATCTATTTTTAATTCCATCAAAGCACAGAGGTGCTATGGTTCAGTCTATTGGACAGAACCCTCTCCTTTCCCAAGCCAAGAAGTAACCTTGGATCACTGGATGCTGGATCTCCACCATGCCAAGAGTGACTGAATGCTGTTAGATAAGAAGGGTTCAGGAACTAGGGAGATGATAGCGTTCCTTTAGAAGGGAGAATAGGGTTCGGGGGAATTTAGCACTTGGTATCCCTGGATGTTCCTTTCTGGATGCCACAGAATGTCAAGGGTTAGTCAGCCTACATAAAGCACATACGTGAGCACGTGGCCAGGGTGTACCAAAGTAGGGTCCTCAGACTCTGGGAGTTAGGCTGGGTTGGTTTGCTGAGACTTAAAAAAATGCTATTTATATACTCTGAGGTGGAGATACCTATCAGGGATCTAGGTGCGCTTTTAATAATAACATCCACAGTGTTTATTGATTTTTTGTTTTTTGTTTTTTAGTTTCTTAAAAACCCTGTGTTTTATTGTGGTCTTTAGGGTTTGGCTCTTTAATTAACCTGGTCATTTAAAATATTTCCTCTACTTCTGTCTCTTTACTAGATTTATTGTGCTACTCTTTGGAAAGAAATGATAACTTCTGTTTATAATTTAGGGACTGAAATTCAGCTGATTCTGGAAGGGTACATACTCTAGATTCATCTGGTGAACAGTATGAGCTTAACCAGGACAACTAGGGCAAAAGAGGAAGGAGCCTCACTCCGTGGCTTTTTTTTTTTTTTAATATTCATCAGCTTCAGCATTTAAAAGCAAGATTACTTTTAGGGAGGGGAATGGGAAAGCTTTGTAATTTGTGGTCAAGGGTAATAGGTTAAAACATTTTGGTTAGGCTCTTTGTTTACATTCTTTGGCTTTAATATAAAAGATATAGGTAATGGAGAAAACCATTTAAATCCAAGTCAGGCAAGGGATGCAAAGAGACATTGGATATCTGTTTTGTGTGTTTTATGAACACTCTGTTTCAGATGAACCACCCTCTTCTTTCCTTTCTTCCATTGCAGACACTGTAGAGGCCTTCAGTTATCAATTGGAACATAGATGAGCAATAAACTCAAACTTTACTAAGCATTCATAAAGGTATTTTTCCCCATCACAAGTAACTTTAGCAGATTACTTTTAAGTAAGATTTTATTTTCTAGAGTTGTGGAAATAGTTGCATTAAAATATGAATATTTAGTGAGGGTTAGAATTGGAATAATTTTTTGAGCTAGAAAATAAAGTTTGGTACCAGAAAAATTGTAAATAACTAATCATGAAATATAGTTTTTAATAAAAAATGACTCCGGTGTCTTATCTAACTTTTGCAGTAGCCCTGGAACTCAGTTCCCAAATTGCATTCTTTTGCTAAGACCATCAACAAATCAAAAAATAAGCTTTCTTTTTCACTTGAAATGTCTACCTTGATGAGTATCATATATTAGTAAATAGTAATTTCTGCTACCCTTTGGGCTTCTGTAGATATTGTTTAAGTAGGCATTAGGCTGAGTTGAGCTTAAGAACTTTGTTGAGAAGTGTGCTTGAAATTTTTATGTTGCTTTTACTGCATTGGCTTGTTTGAGATTATTTTGTTTTGTGGAGTAAAGAAACTATTTGACTATAACTGGCTAGCAAAATAAAAGATAGTAGTGTAACTCCTGTTCTTTTACTGTCAGGAGTTTATTTTGATGACCTATATTTTCTGTTGGAAAAAAGATTAAATCAGGAAATTGTTATCAAGCTGACAACATTTTTAGACTCTGTGGTGTGTGGGTGAAGTGGGACTAATATTGACTTGTCCTCAACATAGTCATCCGAGAATACATATTTTGGTTGTTTTTGCATTCCATAAGTTTTTATCATTATTATCCATGAAGATTGTTTTCTCTGCACATGGAAAGTGACCCCTAGTAGCATCTTGCATGAGAGACAAAAATAAGAGCTACAAGCCCTACTACATTAAAAAAATTGATTTGTTGAGGCCAAGAAGCAGAAAAAGTGATAGAGTGACAAAGTTTAAACATCATTTAGAAAAGGTTAGGAAAGATAGCATTAAAGTTTTGCTGTCACTTCTGTATATTCAATTATCGTAGTGTGTCTTTGTGATTTTTCCCTCAAAGCCATGTAGCTCTGAAGTCCTTGTAAATTATTATGCCATAATGGTTTGTTACACTGGATTTTAAACTTAAGTATATTTTCCTTTTAATGTATGATTATATAGCAGAAAATTCTTTTTGAAATAGTAGAACTTCATACTCCAGACGCATGTACTCTCAGCTTTTCCCCTAACAGCACAGAGTATGTTTGAAATCTTAAGTTTTATTTTTTTTATTTGAACATACTATACATTGTTGGTGGGTAATAGGTTAGCACCTTATGTAAATATACCTGTAGAGTCAATTTGATAGTCCTTGACGTTACTTCCTAGAAACTGCATGGCTGTGAATACATTTTAGTGTGGTTTCTAGAGCCAGGATTTGTTGAGGGCTGCTAAGCTCTCTGGTCCCTGTGCCCACCATTTCTTCCTAGCTCGAAAGTATCAGCCCCTACTATCTCCTCAGGAGAACTCTTGACCCCGTCTCTCAGCACATGATCCAAAGGCATGATGACCCTGCAGAACATGTACAGAAAGGAATGTACTTCCATCCTAGTAGTGACAGTAGGAAAAATGGAAAAAAATAAAAAACAAAAACTCAAGATACGTGTCAGGAAAAATTGAGGGAAATAATGTGAAATCATAAATTCCCTTCATACACTGGATTCCTCATCTTAAATGCGGGCAATCTGCGGTTGTCTAAAATCTCCCTCCCCCTCCCCCCATTCTTTCATAATGTTAACATTAGGGAGATACTTAAAGCAGAGCTTTCAGAACTGGGTAGTTCATAGACGAGGCAGTGAAAACAGAGGAGAATAGCCCTTGTTCACTAATTGTGCATAAGGGTTTTTAACAGTCACACTTTGGGCTTCATATATGAGTATATTTAATCTCCCCTCTTCCAGGGTGACAGCTGGGTGACTATACATGCATGCTTCCACTTAAGAGAATTAAAAGTCTTGGGAGGCAGAACTCCAGTTATAAGTTTGTAAGGGATTTTTCAAGCTCTTTCTCTGGCCTCTGCCACTTTGGTTAGGTCATAAAAATCTTTCCGAGATTCTGTTTGTTAGGAGAAAAAACCCTGGAAAACACACACTTCAACCCCTCCTTTTCCAGATGGAGAAATGCATGTTTATAGGGCTGAAATACCTGACTAAAGATTTCAAAGCTAATGGGTGACAAAATTAGGACCACTGGATGCCCTGCTCCCTAGGATAGCATCTTTCCACCATACCATGTGGTCCCCTGTCTTTTTTTTTCTTGCTATTGTGCAATAGACTTATTTTTGTCTTTAGTGCTCCAAATCAACTTTTTGATAAAGAAGATTAATACGCAGTAGATTCTTTGGCCTTGGGGCTTGAAATTCTTTCCAAGTCCTTGGTAGTGTACGTTTTTAGTTTAGGCATTCCGAAGTCCTTTTGCAGCATTTGTATAATGCTAATGACTTTTGCTATCCATGTTGCATCCTTTGTTGATGAAGCAGAATATCAGTTAGCAAATGAACATGTATTTATTTGAAAATAATATTCAGGAAGTGGTATTAACAGTCAGCTTTAGGTACCTTATATATCATTGCTATTCCAACATAAGTTTAGATTCATTAAGAGAAAAGCATATAATTACATTCTAAATAGTTTCAATACACAGGCCTCTTATTTAAGTGGGAGGATCTAATTTTCTTGCAACTGTAAGCAAGGACTTAAGTGGATTTGTAAGAGTTCATACAGGACTTCTTTGAGAAAGAACAGCCTCTCTGATTCCATACTACACAAAATAACTTGACTGTAGAGACTGAGAAGTTTCAAGTGCCTCAGAGCTTTATGCTCCCAATAACTTTCTAGCCAGAAAATTCAAAGCCAGAAGGAAAATTAAACTTTAAACTAACTAAACTGAACTGTTGTCTCTGGCAATCAACCAAAATGGAGATTACAATACCGATAGTACAGGCAGGCTGGAAAGCCATAAATTCACATGCAGTAAGGCTTCATTCACCAGAAAACCAAATGCCAGGACAAGGAAGCATTCTGTGGAAATTTAAGTTAAGGATATTTTCTCTCAATGCATGGAAGTCCTTCTTTACCTAGTGCTTGGTAGAGGCTCACATCTCACAGAGTTGGAGAAGACCAGGAGATGATAAAGGGAATGAGGGTGATCAGGAGGTAGAATGATCCTTCATGGTACCTCTTTTCGCAACTACAGAAGAGATGTTGTGCTGACCCAGTTTGGCAATATGTACATTTCTATCTTATATCTTTCTGTGCAAAGGGGGTTTTCAGTAAGACTAAAAATATTATGCTCAGCTATTATACAGAGTGAAGGCAGAAAGAGAAAAACAAATATTGTATATTAAAGCATATATATGGAATCTAGAAAGATGGTACTGATGAATCTATTTGCAGGGCAACAATGGAGATGCAGACATAGAGAACAGACGTGCCGTCACAGGGAGTGGGGAAGGAGAGGGTGGAATGAATGGAGATAGTACCATGGAAACGTGTACACCACCATATGTAAAATAGCCAGTGGGAATCTGCTGTATGACTCAGGGAACTAAGACCCAGGCTCTGTGATGGCGTGGGAGGTGGGAGGTGGGAGGGAGGTTCTTGGAGGAGGGGACAAAAATGTATACCTACGGGCTGATTCACATTGATGTATGGCATAAACCAACACAATATTGTAAAGCCATTATCCTTCAATTAAAAATAAATAAATTAAAAAACAAAAACAAAACAAAAAATATTATGTTTGGAATGCTTAAGTCACATTCTAAAGTGAATTTGAGAAGTTAAGTGACTGCTGTTCTAAAACCTGGACACTTAAATTGAATCTCATTCTCATAGGCTGTATTTCCAGTTGGCTTTAAAAAGAAATCTCAAAACTGATAAATCTAGTAATATATAACAATTTATGGTATTATCTCTAGGAAAAACATTTTCATTCAAGAAACAAAGCTCTCTAATACTTAAGTTTCCCGACTCTGGCAGAGACCAGTGAAGAAAGTAATTTTGGTCAAAACTTTGCACTGAATCTTTCAAAAAGCACCTCTTTCAGCAGCTGGTTTTCTACTTCAGCTATTCATTTAGGAAGACCCTAAGAATGCCTTGAACCATTAGATACAAACATTTGCTGCTAGAAGTAAGTCATAAATGCCATATTTATAGATATTTCAGCAGATATCAGATTTATGCTAGTAATTTACAAGTATGATCTAAACTAGGGTAACTGAACTATTTTTCACTTGTCTCCTACTTTAGTAAAGAAGAAAAAAAAAAAAAAAGGAAAGGAAGAAAGGCCTGAAGTGAACAGGTGTCCTTTTCTCTTAAAACTGTATTATTTTAGTGTGCCGAAACACTTGTCCTTAGTGGGTAGGGTGAGAGGATTCGAAGGATGCCTCCTTTCCAGTTCCTGTGAAGACAGCTAAAGGAATTACCCAAACTAATTCCTAGGAATTGAGCTAGATGACCTACGTCTGCAAAAGAATTAGTCTTCACTGATCTGTAGGTTTTTTTTGGCCAGTATCCTGAAAAATCAGAAGAGGCAGCCAATGTACGAAACAAAATTAAGTGTGAATTTGTCTAGAGCTCCAGCATGTTGCTTATTAGGATAGAGAATTGTACAAGCTCTCTGAGATAATCAAGTCAAAATTCCTCATTTTCAGAAGAGGAAGTTCAGGGCCAGAGGTTTTGGTTCTTTACCCAGATTTATGGACTAGTTGTGGTCAAATCTCCTTAACCATTCCAGTTCTTCTTTCTGCTGTGTTCCCTTCCCATCTGGGCTTCCTTAGAAGCAAGAAAAGCAATTAGTAATTTACCCAGTGTTACTGTCTTATTTTCTCATATAAAAATTTTTGAATATTAGCTACTTGGAGAAATTAGACAATTAGCCAGGTAGATAAACCCTCAAGTTCTCTTTATCATTTTCCTTACAACCCTCTCTCAAATGCTTTGACTATCATTTTTGTGGCTCCAAGTCTTTGCACAATGACTGACACAAAGTAGGAATTAACTGACAATTCCATGAACAATAGATAAATTTTTAAAAGTGAAATCATACCCTAAATCTAGTAATGGGATTATATAAACATACCAGAAATTTATATGTCAGAAATGTTGTTTCATTCAAAGCAGTCTGTTTGAGAGAGAACACATACCCTCATGATGTGATCATTGCTTAAAACATTTTGGGAATGCAAATTTTGAAATTCTCTCTCAGCCTGTGGCACATTTTTTTGAACATCTTCAAAACTGGAAAATGTTCATCCTTTAAGGGGGTGGGTTTGATTTTTTGATAATGACCAGAATCATTGAGCAGCAAGTGTGCTCATAAAGAGCCAGTGTTATTTTTGGTTTGCTTCTCCCACTGTTAAGAAAAATAAAAACAAACACACAAAGCTAGCAAACAAATCTTGAGGTATGAATGTATGTTGTAAATTGACTCTGCTCATATTTCCAAAATAGTATTTTCAGAAAAACTTTATTTTGTTTCTAACTTGCTAAGGGGACAACATATTTCTAGATATAGAAGGGCAGGTTCCTCTAGGTATACATATATTTTGAAAAACAATGCTTTATTTAATAATCATATTTTGATACATTTGCATTCCTAATTTTTAAATGTTATAACTAACTTTTGACTTTTCTTAGCATATGATACCATGCTGCCTGTGGGCTTCTGTTTGTTTATTCAATTAAATATTATATAGAGGCTCATTTTCTTTAATCTGTTTTCTTGGCAGATGCTTTCTAGTCAGATAGAAATAAGTTCTAATCCCATCCCTGCCATTTACTAGTTAGATGCTGGCCAAATAAATCAGCTTTTGCATATATAAATTGAGAATAATTATTTAGACTGAATATTTGTGCACCGGTGAGAGTTAGTGAAACAAAATACATCAAAGTTCTGTGAACTATCTTCCTTATCCTGATCCTTATCCTGACCTCCCTCCACCTGATTCCCCCTCCTCCACATAGACTAAGGGCCAAAACATCAAGTCTCTCTGAGATAGATTTAAAAATCTGTTATTCAAGTAAATTCAGAAAAATATGATCAAAGAGAAATGCACTACTTTATGGGATTTATAGTTTTGAAACATTGACTAGAGGCTAGTGGTCCTTTCTTATAGGCCCTAACCATGTCTGTCAGGATGAGAGAATCATTGCCTTAGAGAAGAAAGTCAGTAGAGATTTTTTTTTTAAGTTATTTCCAAATATTCAGTGATTCATTAAAATATTTTTGTTTCCTTAGGAAAAAGTTTCCACATACGCACAGTAATCATTTGGCATTTGTAGGCTTAAGCCTTGGGGACTTAGTGGTATTTGGCTCCTGACATGGAAGCCTTTCTCTTGTCAGACAAATCCTTTCTCCGGCACATTCCTGTGTGAGTTTGTCTCTGTTGTGCCTGATGGCAGTCTGTGAGGTGGTTTGGTATGGTTTGCACTGCCTAGCCAGACTTCCTTCACACTGCTGCTTTCAAGTCTTTCAAAGTTAATTCTAACTTTGTGGCTGTTAGCTCAGTCATTGTTTCATCTAACTGAGGGTTATTTTACCTGAAGAAAACTTGTTATTATTCTGCCATGAGGGGTACATTCAATAAGCCAACTTGTAGTCTTTGAAATTCCTTCTGATGACTTATTTTTGTTAACAATTCTTAAGTGTCTAGTAAGAAAAGCATGAATACTTCTGACAGACTGGGCTATTTTTAGGGAGTGATAGTGCATTTTAAGAAAAATATGAACCACATTGCCTTTCAGCCTGGATTCAGGAAATCTATCTAGGTTCTGATGATTTGAGATTTATTTTCAACGGTTTGAATTTTGTATATTCTTTTCAAGAACAAAGATCATGCTAGGGAAGTTTCATTCCAAGGAGCATACACCAAGTAAATATAGAATATGCCAACAGCGTATATAAGTAACATACTTAGATTTTTTTGTTTTTGAAGGCAAAGAATTGATTTATAGTCACAGAAGAACAGATAACAGAAGGTAGTCAGGGCTTAAGAATCAATGGGAAGGAAGATTAGAAAGGTGTGAATGTCAGCATGTGAATCAATTGCTGTTTTAATTTTGTGTTCCCATTTTCCTCATGATCACACTTAATGTTCAAGAAATGTGTGTAAGTTCAGTGTTGGCATTTTAGGAAGCTATCTGGCTAATCAGATACTTTAGAATTCTTATTTTAACCAGTGATGTTGATGGTGAGGTCATAAATGTGCTTGTGTTGTAAATGTAAATATTTAATTGGTTCACTAAAATTAGTGAAAATTTATACAACTCTATCTCAAAAAAAGTGAAAGAAGTGACAATAAATATGCTTTATGTCTTGTCCATTGGTCAATAAATCATAGGCTCCTTTTCTATTCTATTTGTTTGATAGTCTCCAGCAAATTCATTTAATTAGTAGAAGATCTGCCCCAAAAAGCTAGGAGAGAGAAAAAATAATTATTTTACAATTATCCAAGTGTATTTAAATAAAAGCATATAATATAGATATTTATGTAGTATTGTGTGTATTTGAAAGGAATATTCCAATATATATTTATATAAAACCATATATATATATGTATATTATATATAGGAAATATAAAGATTATAGAGAATCAATGCATCCATTGACAGAGAATTGACAGATAAAAGGTATTTTGATACAATGGAAGATTTTGCTTATCTTTTCCCATTTCATAGTGAAAAATGTGTAAATTTTAGATTAGTTTATTTGTATCCAATCACTTAACAATTGGGCAAAAAAGAATAGCATGAAATTATATAGCAGTTAGAAAATTGTGCAATCTTTACTAGACTGAAAATGTATAGTTTAAATTCAACTGCCAGCAATGTAAAAATTAAGATATTTTATTATCATCATTATTGATCATAATACTATGTTATATTTGCATACAAATGGAAGCTACATTTGTATTTGATTTGCAGTTAAGTCTTTCACATATAACTTATTTTATTTAAATGTCAGTTGCTAATTGGGATAAAATAAACACTTGCCTTTCTTTGGATAATTAACATAGCCAGCCATTCTTTCATTTAAAGAATAAATGTTAAACAAATGAAACAAGGAGATGCAAAGCCTGACTCTCACAAACTGATTCTGTGCTGAACGTTAACAGAGAGGAAGAAAGCGATTTAATGGATAATACTGAACACTTGTGGCAGTGAAGCCACTCTGTAGTAGTTTTAATTTTTTTCCCCATATAAAAACAGTGCTTCTTTCTAACATGCCTGAGAATTCGGCAGAGTGTGTGCATTTGCTTAAAACCGTATAACTTCGGTAAATGCACGTGTGAATAGAGAGTGCCATCAAGAAATTATACTATTCGTTTAACTTCATAATGGAATTTATAGTCAGGAGTAACTTTAGAGGTCAGTTAGTTCAATATTCTCATTTTATATATAACATGTTACTATGGTGTTTTTATTATTGAAGTTAAACATAAACATGTTCAAATCTATGCAAAATAGATTGTAAGAATTTTGTAACCACTCAGTCATTACCAATCACTTATTAATCAGCAAGGCATGTTCACTCACAGGGAATGAATTTTCTATTCATCATGAATCGATAACCCTACTGAAACAAATTTTAAATAAAAAGGAATATATATGTATGTATGTATGAATATGTAGGTATACACACACACACACACGTATATATAATAGCCCTAAATAATAACCAACAGCTTGTAATGTGCCTGAACATTTCAGAGCCTACCTCACATAAGAACAACATATTCATTGCTAGGGAAAAGGTTCAGTTTTTTGAATGATACGTTTATAATCTGTGGCTATAGATTTTGAAGCTAGTAGTTACCATTAGAAACATTAAGAGTCTGGGTTATGTGTTTCGATAACATTTGACAATCTATGCTTACTGATATTCTAGAATGATTCACTTCTTATCTACTCACATTCACTTTCCAGCATCCATTTTTCTCTGAAATAAGAACAATGGTATAACAAATGGTCAGGTTTTGTAGGTATACAGATGGTAGGATGCTCATTTTGTCATTAAAATAATGAATTTTATAATTTTGTAGCATTATCTTTTTATATATATAGTAAAATTGTTGATTATAAAAGCGATAGGTACTTGATGGAAAATATTTGGAAATATTGGAAAGCAGGAATAAGAAAATAACAACTACAAGCCTACCACCCAGAAAAAGAATACAAAACATAACATTTTGGTGATTTTTTTCCACACTACATATCCTTCCCTGCCCTCCTCTGACACACGTGCACACGCACGTGTACATCTGTATATTTTTTGTATTCATTCTGGGCCCACACTTGTACATTCTGTGACCTTTTGCAAGGTCAAAATAGTAACAATAACAATAAAATAAAAAAAATAATAAAACAATAATAACAATGTTTGTTGTAGGATTATAAAGATTAAATGGGGTAATAAATATGAGTGTCAGTCATAATATAAACTATGTCTATAGCTATGATTATGTTATTTTGAAAATATTTTAAAATTATCAAGTGTTTTTCACTTTGAAAGCCATAGTAGCCATTGCTAGTACTTGTATTATTTTCAGTAAGTCATCATAATACCTTTTTCCCCTCCTTTTATGATAATGGTGGTAAGTGGAACATCTAAAAAATATGTTCCATGCAAAATGGATCTTCACACAGGCTTATTTTGTCATTTTAGTTTGATTTTTGAGAAATGAGTTCAGCACATCTGCCAAATCCTTTTATAAGATGCTACATTCCTGTTTTTATTTTAGTGTATTTCATTTATGAAAAGCTCTTTTCTTCTCCACCCCTCCCCCAGGCAGTGAGGCCTCCTTCTCTATTCCTCCCCATCCTGAACTATAATGTTGCTGTACATTAAATCTTTAAAATAGAAAATGGGAACAAAAGTGGAAGGGATCTGTCACTTTCTTTTTTAAAAATTCCTTCTTTTGGTATATCTAGGTTAAAAAAAAAAACAAAAAAACACACACAACTGCCTTTCACAGTCTGAGAATATGCCATGGGATAAAGGACATTTTTTTCCCCACCAAATCTGAAATAACCGTCTTTTTTTCAGGGTGGGAAGCCGAAAGCCGGTTTGGGGAAGGGGGTGGGGGAGATGGAGTAAAGCAAATGAAGAAGAATCAGTTTGCGAACATATGTTAATATTTAGAGTCTTTTTTTTTTTTTTAAGTGAACAGTTAACTAGTTAATGCTTTTTAAATTTTTTTTACAAACTGTCTTTGATACTGTGTTTTGTTTATTCCATCCCAGAAGAAGTTAGCGGTATACAGCAAGATGCAGGACTCTCTGGAAGTCACCCTTCCCAGCAAACAAGAGGAGGAGGAGGAGGAGGAGGAGGATGAGGAGGAGGAGGAGAAAGACCAGCCTGCCGAGATGGAGTACCTTAACTCTCGCTGTGTCCTTTTCACTTATTTCCAGGGAGACATTGGGTCAGTAGTGGATGAACACTTCTCAAGAGCTTTGGGCCAAGCCAGCACCCTTCATCAAGAATCTGCCATTTCAAAAAGCAAGATGGGGCTAACCCCCTTATGGCGAGGTAAGAATTCCAGAGCAGATGCTCTCCAGGCCACTGGCTGTGTTTCGCAACCGTCTGTACCAGGTTCCAGCTGGAGACCTGCCCCTGGAGGACGGATATCCACTCGCTTTTTAATTTTTAAGGACAGCAAGGAATTTCTTTCAGACAAACAGCTGGATCAGTTTTGTCACATGTGGAATGCAGGGTTGGAAAGGATGCAGTCACACCCCTTAAATTCCTCATGGAAAGTAGTGATGCAACCGGCCTGAGTTTATAGTGGCAGGACTGAGCTGCGAAGCACCATTCCTTAAGCCCCGATGGCCCAATTTGGATCTCTAAATAATGGGCGTGCCTGGATCAGCGTTTAAAAATTAGCTCTTGCTCATTCCACTAGGTGCTATGTGGTGACATAGCAGAGATCTGAGTCTGCCCCAGGAATACAGACTTTGAAAGCCTTCTGTGTTTGCTTGATGGCTTACTCTGTCCCACTCTGTTGTGATGTTAACTCTTTGTAGTGTACAAAACAGATATCAGTGACTGTATCTGCCTGATTTCTGCTTTTTTTTTTTTTAACCTCAGTAAAGCAAAGCAATAGATTGGGCTTCTTCTCCTTTATTTCCCTCTCCATAGAGGTCACAGAAGTGTGTTCAAATCTTATTTCTGACTCACAGAAAATGATCGGGTGACAACTTAATTGAGATAATTACAACATTAGAGAAAAAACAATCCATCATTCCAATGATCCTTTTAGAGAAATGCATTATGAACTTTTCTTCTGAACTCACCTGGTTCCAAGAAGAATCTAGTGAAATGGTTCTCAAAGTGTGGTCTCCAGGACTGGGAACATGAGCGTCGCAAGGGAACTTGTTAGATATGCAAATTCTTGGGCTAAGCCCCAGACCCACTGAATCAGCAACTCAGAGGTAGAGTAACCTATGTTTTAACCGGCCCTCCCAGGGATTCAGGTGCAGGCTCAGGTTTGATAGTTGTAGATCTAGTGCTGTGAAAATCACAGATTGCCACCTCCTAACTCAGACCTTTGAATCAGACAGAGGGTCCAGAAGGAGGCTCTGGGAGTTACTGTAACAAGTGCCCCAGGCTATCCTGTGATGAGGAAAGGCTGGACACCTGTGTTAGGGGCGGGTGAGAGGTGATGTGTGGCCGCTTCCTTCTCAGCATCAGTAGAAGGGTTCGTACTTGCCTGTCTGCCTGCTTTTCCTTCCCTTTCCTCCTCTTCCCCTCATTCTATCCTTTCACCATCCCTCCCTTCTTTTCTCCTTCCTTCTAGTAAATATGAAAATGTTAATATACACAGAGACTCTAAAGAGGAAGGTGGAATCCACACTCAAGTGACCTAGACCTCAACATAGGTGAATTGGGAAGCATATTGCTTACTTGATTAATAACTATGGACTTACCAAAGAAACTTAGTCATTCGAACACTAAGATGCTAATAGAACCAATGATGTCCTATTAGATAGCACATTGTGAATACTTTTTAAAACCATGGAGGGTGAAATTAGGAAAAGTTCAGTGACCTAGCTGGCTTTAATAAAGTGTTTGATATATCAATAATAAATGCTATCATGACAGCCAGTCCTGGGAAAGTGAGTGAAACTGTCAGTCACTCAGTTGTGTCTGACTTTATGCAACCCCGTGGACTATAGTCTGCCAGGTTCCTCTGTCCATGAAATTCTCCAGGCAAGAATACTGGAGTGGGATGCCATTCCCTTCTCCAGGGGAAAATGCAATGCCTAATTCTTTTAGCATACTGACATATGCAGCCCAGTGACCACTGAACTTGGAATATAGGAATGAAAGTTCCAAATTACAAATAGATGTAAGAGTGATTGTCTAAAGTATCATAACCAGAGTAGTTTTAAGTGAAGTGTTGCGTAAATGTAACAATGCTACAATTCATTGTTTTCCCATAATCTGCCTGACTTAATGGAGAGGACCTTTAGAAAGATGTCAAATTTTAGCATCGAAAGGGTGGATAATGGTAGTGTTTTTAGTATTATTAGAATTTTCTTGGCGTTATCTTGAATTTGGCCTACAAATCTGTCTCCTGTTTCATTCATTGACATTGACTTATGCAGCAGATATTTATTAAGGTCCTGCTATGTTCTAGGTAGTGGGAATATATCAGTGGACAGGAGAGTCTAAGCTTGTACACTCATGAAGCTTTCTAGTAGAAGAGACAGAAGTAAATATATCAATATATTGAGATGCAAGGTATTGTTTTACCTTGTTTTATTTAGGGTGACAATAGATGGTCTAAGATTTTTATTTCAGTACATACCCAAAGTAAATAAGAGTGCTTCTCATCACACAGATGTCTAGAGGAAGATTACTGAAGACAGTGCAAAGGATCTGAGGAAGGACTGAACTTGAATGTTCAATGAGAAGTCAAAATGCTGGTGTAAGTGGAGTGAAAGGAAAAGGTGTAGGTAGAGACCAGAATTTTTAGAGCTTTGTAAGTTAGTTTATCAGAATAGCACAGGCAAGCATAGCATGCTTTTCAATCTTCATCTCTCCCTCTTCAGCTAAGACTATATGTGTCCTGTTTAGTTATCTCACATCATTTCCCCAATACTCAGGATAATGCACTTCTATATGAAAAATATGGAATATAAATTGAATGATCAAGTGATTAAATTAAATGAACCAAATTCATACTATGTACCCAGGATAAGAAAACAAAAAAGTCCTTAATAGAGAATTTATAGTAATAAGTTGTAAGAAATCTTTGGGTACAGTTTTATTTATAAAATAAGGGACTTGAATTAAGGGATTGTTGTGTTTCTCCATGAAGTTGTGATTTCAAATGTATTACTTACTATCCAATTATAAATAAAACTTTGTCATAGTTGTGAATTGGTGTTTTTAGTTAAGTGTACATAAGTTGAATAAGATTCATAGGAAATTTCCAACATAAAATTAAGAATTTGGTGACTATGTTATAGAAAAATGTAATAGGGATTCCCATATCTGGTGAAGAGAGTTGCTTCAAACATTAACTGCCAAAGCAACACCAGTTTGCATAATGCTGTCTTTGGTTGGATTATGTTTGTTTGGGGTTCAAAATTGGACCTTATTATTGCTTGGTGGCAATGTTATCCTCGATGCTCAAAGTATCTCTGAGAGTAGCTTCAACTATAATATGTGTGTATTATTACTCATCTCCTATTGTTGTTGTAAAGATTTTTTGATGATATATATGAATAATTTAGCATAGGGCTTGATGCAAGGCATTAACTGAAGGTCAGATGACTTTTCTCTCTTAAGTAAGTTTTCACTCATTTGGCACACAGAAAACCAACCTTCTGTCTTTATTCAGAAACATTGTTTTCTGGAAGTTTGTATTCCTGACAAAAAGCACAGTGTCTTGAACATACTAGATACGGAAGGCTATTGACAATTTTGATGGCCATGGCAGTAATACTTTATGAGGAGCTGTTGACCAGCTGTATTAAATTAAAGGGTCTAATTTATGGCATGAGGTTTTTTTTTTACAGTGCTGCACAAGTGCTGTAGTGCTTCAAAGGAATTTAAAATTGAATTGTGTTTGATTGCCGAATATATTTCCACAGTAAATCTTCAGGCAAGTGATAGAGTGTCAGCTAATGATGGAATCGTGGTCATACTTTGAGCTTGTATCTTGATGGACTTAGGAAAGTCCTCTCTAGATGTTTTGTGACTTTTCCTGTCCTTTCCAAAGGAAATATTTGTCCTTTATTAGGCACAACATCACATGAACTACCTCTTCTCCCACTATATCTTCTAATGGATTATATAGGGCTTCTCAGTTAAGAAAACCTAATGAATCTGATTGTCTCATCCCATCCAAATAGAAACATCAACTTCAAATATATCTATTCCCTGATTTCAGTGCTTAAGTTTTATTACAGAAAGTGTGTATGTGTGTGTTTGTGTGTGTAGGAAAAGGGAGTAGTTAAGTCAAGACATAGCCAAATAGATCACTGACTTAAAAACTATGCTGAATGGTAAACTTGATATTATTTTTTCTTTTTATGATTGCAAAGTAAATATATTCTGCATAATTGATCTACACAGTATCTTCTTGGAGCAACGTTCTCATAAGAAAGATCTCTCAAAATGAGCACTAAACTCAGAGAGCAAAAATAAAGAAGGGGAAGGAGGGCCTGTCTCTTGGGTCAGCTGACACAGGGAAGGAGAGAGTTGAGCAGCCTCTCCAGGAGGCCATTGGAAGTGATTACTGTGGGGAAGTTTAAAATAAACACTTTGGAGAAAATTGAGGCCTGGTTTATCTCAGTTACTTGCCTTCAGGGATTATGGGCATCTGATAGCACCCCATGAAATTCTCATTTTAGAGTCACAAGGACTATTTTAAGCAACTCTAGAACAAAATAAGTGGAGTTCAATCTTTGTACATAATAGTAATGCTTAATTACTGAGTGACAGGTAACACTGGAACACATATCAGTTCACCTCTGACCACAAAATTTATTTTTATAGAAAGTAGAACAAGAGGAAGAAAATTGTAGACTGAGAATGGAGAAACATTGCTTTTCACTAAGGTTAATTAAAAAGGTAAATATTATCTTTTAGCATGGATGTTTTCAGTCAGTATTAACTCAAAGCATATGTTTTCTGGAAATTTTTAAGATCTTCAGTTCAGTTCAGTCGCTCAGTAGTGTCCAAGTCTTTGTGACCCCATGAATCACAGCATGCCAGGCCTCCCTGTCCGTCACCAACTCCCCAAGTTTACTCAAACTCATGTCCATCAAGTTGGTGATGCCATCCAGCCATCTCGTCCTCTGTCATCCCCTTCTCCTCCTGCCCCCAATCCCTCCCAGCATCAGAGTCTTTTCCAATGAGTCAACTCTTTGCATCAGGTGATCAAAGTATTGGAGTTTCAGCTTCAACATCAGTCCTTCCAATGAACACCCAGGACTGATCTCCTTTAGAATGGACTGGTTGGATCTCCTTGCAGTCCAAGGGACTCTCAAGAGTCTTCTCCAACACTACAGTTCAAAAGCATCAATTCTTCAGTGCTCAGCTTTCTTCACAGTCCAACTCTCACATCCATACATGACCACTGGAAAAACCATAGTCTTGACTAGACGGACCTTTGTTGGCAAAGTAATGTCTCTGCTTTTGAATATGCTATCTAGGTTGGTCATAACTTTCCTTCCAAGGAGTAAGCGTCTTTTAATTTCATGGCTGCAGTCACCATCTGCAGTGATTTTGGAGCCCAGAAAAATAAAGTCTGACACTGTTTCCACTGTTTCCCCATCTATTTGCCATGAAGTGATGGGACCAGATGCAATGATCTTAGTTTTCTGAATGTTGAGCTTTAAGCCAACTTTTTCACTCTCCTCTTTCACTTTCGTCAAAAGGCTTTTTAGTTCCTCTTCACTTGCTGCCATAAGGGTGGTGTCATCTGCATATCTGAGGTTATTGATATTTCTCCTGGCAATCTTCATTCCAGCTTCTGCTTCCTCCAGCCCAGCATTTCTCATGATGTACTCTGCATATAAGTTAAATAAGCAGGGTGACAATATACAGCCTTGACATACTCCTTTTCCTATTTGGAACCAGTCTGTTGTTCCATGTCCAGTTCTAACTGTTGCTTCCTGACCTTTTAAGATCTTAGAAACCCATTTTTCATTTTAATATAGTCTTCATTTTTGGTGGCTCAGACAATAAAGAATCTGTCTGCAATGCCAGAGACCTGGGTTCGATCCCTCGGTTGTGTAGATCCCCTGGAGAAGGGAATGGCTGTTCACTCCAGTAATCTTGCATGGAGAATGCTATGGACAGAGGAGTCTGGCGGTCCCCAGTCCATGGGGTCACAAAGAGTCGGACATGACTGAAGGGCTAATACTTTTACTTTCTTTTTTTCCCAAAATTAATAAAATATTTTTTTAAATTGTTTAATTTTCTCTTGCATAAAATATTTACCTTTAGATTTTTTTCAGAGAAACTGAATGTTAATGTAAAACATATCCCAGCTACTGTGAAATTGAAAAGTACCATGTTAAGCTCTTTTATGTCTCTCAGACATATTTCTGTTAAAAATCACACCAGTGAGATTACTGGGTATGCATTGGGTAGGTTTATTAGACAATTTATTTTTTTTCCTTTTTGTTGTTTAGAAATAGGGTATGTATGTTTGTGTGTATTTTCTAATCCCAAATGCAAACTGAACCAAAGTATATCTAGACATTTTGTACGCGTTAGACTCAGTGTGAACGTCATCCAAATACTGTCATTGAGCCCAAAGTCACCATAGAGTGTTAATATCACATAGTTCTGAATTGCTGAAAAGTAATATTGCGTGGAAATACTGTGTGCAGTTTTTCATAAGCTTTTTCATCCAAAAAATGTGGCTGTGATTAAATACTTGTAAGCAAAGAGTCATGTAATGAAAAAAATTTACATACATATGAAATAAGCATACTGATTCCCAGGCATGAAACAAAGAATATCATCTGTTTCTTTGTATCAAGAATTTCTTTTTAAACAATCAAGATACCAGATAGTGATTTTGAAATGTAGACTTGCCTATAAACATATTTTCAATTCAATATCTTTTCATTTATTTGTAGAATGCAACATTATTTTTTCAAAACACTGCATTGATCTCTGCAAACTTTATGTTAATCTCAGGAGACACACTGACTGGCAAAGTACTAAAGTTGCTTCTAATTTGATTTTTCCCTGGCACATTCTAAAGCTTTGTTCAGCCTTTATGGGGTGTGTTTTTTAGAACAGACTTCTACTTTCAATGATAACATGTTCACTAATCACAATACAATATGTAATAAATAGGATAATATTTTTGTAAGGAATTTTTTCATTATTTATATTTCTTCATGCATATCCAAAATGTGTAAACATCTGTACCATATATTAGGTCCATGGACATGAATGAAAGAAACAAAAGGAAAGCATCCAGGAAAATGGCATATACTCTCTGTGCTTTTGACATTTTAACGGGAGATATTAATAAGGAAACTCTATCTCTGGCACACACCTGTGGGTTGAGTTCAGCTGTTATTATGGGATTCTGGTCCCACAAGAGATAAAACTTATGAGCAGAATGAAGCGTTTGGTACCAAAGATTGGATCTCTGAGAGCAAAGGAGCAGGTCGGTGGCGGCAAAGCTGCACTATGTAATATAAGAAGCCTCTACAAGCTCTTTCATGAGTTTTTTTTTTTTTTTTTTTTTTTAAACTTTACATAATTGTATTAGTTTTGCCAAATGTGATCTATTTAGGCATTGTCCTCCTCTGACATATGAAACCTGGGTGCCAATGACAAGAAGGAAAATTGTGTAAGGTGTAGGAAGAAAATTCAATTTGCGTTACATGACGGCAGTGCTAAGTCACTTCAGTCATTTCCGACTGTTTGCGACCCCATGGACTGTAGCCTGCCAGGCTCCTCTATCCATGGGATTCTCCAGGCAAGAATACCCAGAGTGGGTTGCCATGCCCTCCTCCAGGGGATCTTCCTGACCCAGGGATTGAACCCATGTCGCTTGTGTCTCTTGCATTGGCAGGCAGGTTCTTTACTACCAGTGCCACCCAGGAAGAGGATATATGATGGACATTTGTAGAATATTTCTATGAGTTTTGAACTTTAAATGTTGACTGCTTTCACTGTGAGTATGATAGAAATATTCTTGAAATTGAATTTTCTTCCTACACCTTACACAATTTTCCTTCTTGTCATTGGCACCCAGGTTTCATATGTCAGAGGAGGACAGTGCCTAAATAGATCACATTTGCCCAATGCCAGTAGGCTTGACTCTAAGTGCTATTTTCTAATAGATTGTGATTGTGATAAAACTAAGTCATCCAAGTAAAACTTTGCCAGGTTTGCTGGAAGCTTTGAAGAATAGTTTGCTTTTCATCCTTTGCCTCTACAAGATCATCATCATTTATGTTTCCTCAAGGATTTGAGATCCAAGGAGATTCTGGGCAGGGGCTGGGGGGAGACTTGAATTGAGACACTGAAAAGTTGTCTATCTGTGGATGGGGTGGATGATAGCTCTGCGGTGAGGCTGACGGGGAGAGATAGGAAGAGCTTACAGTGTAGTGACTTAGCCTTTAGTGAAGCTAAAGAAAGAAAATATTTGAAACAACCCAGTGATATCCTAACTATGTTCATCAAAGTACATATATGGAAGTTGAGTCAAGTTACTTAAAATTTCCCTGAGGTTAAAAAAAAAAAAAAAACTATGTCCTGAAAGTTTATGAAGAATGTGGACATGTCTGACATGTCCATGTTCTTACTTCAGAAACTTTTATTTCACATAAACTTTTTCATATAAACTTATTTCACAGTACTTCTTGGGATATCCTTCATTTCATGGAGATATCTAGCAAGGTTCTTTTATGTGGAGCCCAGTATAAAAATGCTGTTGTACTGTACATGCATAACTAATGTACTAACAACCTTATCTTTATAGATAGAAATAATCCATAGGACATGTCACAGAATGGTTAGAAGCATGGGGCCAGAAGATATTTGGAATTAAATGAGCTCAAATGCCTTATATTTGATTGGAAGACACTAAGCCACAAACAAGGCAACAGATCACTTTGGTTCCTACAATAAGAGAGGATGACTGCTGGATACCAGCTCTCGACCTGGGCTCTCCAGACTCCCAGGCCAGGGCTTGCTCAGTTACCTGTGCTGGACGCAACAGGCTACGGCTGGAGTAGCTATTTCTCTAAACACAGATCTTACCATAACCCTTCCTAGGAACTATACTCCATAAAAATTAATTTAAAAAGTAAAAACAAAACTCTTTTTAAGCTCACTGGACCTCCTCAGGATAGTACCCATATTTAGTGCATGGCTTGTAAGGCTATGAAAAGCCAACCTAGGCAGTATATTAAAAAGCAGAGACATTACTTTGCCAACAAAGGTCCATCTAGTCAAAGCTATGGTTTTTCCAGTAGTCATGTATGGATTTGAGAATTGGACTATAAAGGAAGCTGAGCACTGAAGAATTGATGCTTTTGAACTATGGTGTTGGAGAAGACTCTTGCGAGTCCCTTAGACTGCAAGAAGATCCAACCTGTCCATCCTAAAGGAAATCAGTGTTGATTGTTCATTGGAAGGACTGATGCTGAAGCTGAAGCTCCAAAACTTTGGCCATCTGATGCAAAGAACTGACTCATTTGAAAAGACCCTGATGCTGGGAAAGATTGAAGGCAGAAGAAGAGAAGGACAGAGAATGAGATGGCTGGATGGCATCACCAGCTCAATGGACATGAGTTTGAGTAAACTCCAGGAGTTGGTGATGGACAGGGAGGCCTGGCATGCTGCAGTCCCTGGGGTCATAAAGAGTCGGACACGACTGAGCAACTGAACTGAACTGAACTGTAAGGCCATACCCATCTGGGTCCTTCTTGGACCGTAGTATGTTTGCCACCATCTGCCCACTGAGTCCTTTTTTGATTCCTCAAATGCTGCTTTGTGCAAGTATGTGTATTTTGGCCTTTCTCCACACACTTTTTCATTAGCCTAAAACACTCTTCCCTAACTCTTCATATGGCTAGCCCTCCTGACCCTTTTGTGCTGTTACTTTCTAAGCCAGTTTCAATGCCCTGTCTGTGTATTTCCCCTCCTGAGAGCACAATCTAAGTTACATTGCTCATGTCTATATATTTCTCTGTTCCCTTCCAGATGTGACTGAAGATGGCATCTGTCCAATCATCCCTAGTCACCCAATGTTTCACACATAGTAGGACATCTATAAATATGTCATGAACTTTGAGTGGATAAATTGAAGCAAAGCTTGGAATTGTTCTCTCTCTTGCTTATTTATCTCCAAGTGCTATTTTTTGATAACATTCCCCCCTTCTCAATATCTCCTCCAATCCATAACCCACCTGAATCTCCTCCACTCATGATTTCCACAGAATTTTCACCAAATTCTAGGTGTTCAGGTTATAGTTACAAGTGTGCTGACTTGTGGCAGGCACAGTTGTGATGAGTGACAGCCATTCCTTGCCTCAGCTTCTACATCTCTAAAATGCGGATAATAACAGTAACTACCTCATAAGTTTGGAGTGTGGACCCAATGAGATCAACCCATGAAAAGCTCCTGGCCTTGTATCCAGTACTGGGTCACTGACATTAAATGTAAACTATTATTATTTTCAGTCTAGAAACTCCCAGACCTCTACAGAAAAACTAAATGGGAATACATCTTTCTTGATGTAAAGTGAGTGCTGGCAAGTATCCTTAAGTATGATCTTACTTCCCTTTGTTTTGGCATTAAAATGGTTAGTTTGAGTGAAAATTGTATTTGCCTTTAAAAGAAGTTGGTAAACATCATTTGCAATCTACCTGAATCATGTCCATGGCATAACCTTTTTTTTTAACCTTTGATGTATGTACCCGTGACCTCTGCTCAGACCTAACTGCATTAACACACACAGGAGAAAGCGAAGTTTTCCAGTCCTAGACTCGTCCACCTAGACAGTGACCGCCTAAACTAAGCCAGCAACACTAGGGACTCATTCATCATCTGGGCCCCTGCGCATTGGCTTGGCGTGAAGAAACCTGTGTCTGGTATCATTACCTGGTATCATTCACCTCCGTGTGGGGAGAAAAAGAGTGCATACTCATTAGCTTGCTTGAGAATACTGGACAAGTAGAGGCAAGTCTATCCCAGAACTGAATCTTATGTAAATAATGTTATTTTTCTGTCTTCTCAGACAGCTCAGCTCTCTCAAGCCAGCGGACTAGTTTCCCGACTTCCTTTTGGACCAGCTCTTACCAGCCCCCACCCGCACCCTGTCTGGGGGGCGTTCATCCTGACTTCCAGGTCACTGCACCCCCGGGCAACTTTACGGCCGCCGACCCCAGCCCCTGGCCGGGACACGGGCTGCATCAGACTGGCTCTGCCCCTCCACCTCCAGTGTCGGAGTCCTGGCACTACCCGCTGGCATCTCAGGTGAGCCCGTCCTACGGGCACGTCCACGACGTGTACATGCGGCACCACCCCCCGCACGTGCATCACCGCCACCACCACCACCACCACCACCATCACCACCACCCTCCTGCGGGCTCCGCCCTGGATCCACCTTACGGGCCGCTGCTGATGCCCTCCGTACGTGCGGCCAGGATTGCCGCGCCCCCGTGTGACATCACAAAGACAGATCCAACGACAGTCACCACCGCTACCTCAGCGTGGGCCGGAGCCTTTCACGGAACCGTGGACTTAGTGCCTAGTGTGGGCTTTGATGCAGGTGAGCCCGGCGATTTCCTCCTTTCTATAGAACGAAGAAAAATGCCTGAGACGAATCACTGAGAATGGAGGGTGTTTTAAACATTATGAAGTATTTTTTTTTTCTCTTACAAGGAAAGTTAAGCTTTGTCCATATGGTTTTCAATTCACCGTTTTGCAAGAATTCCTGCATTCCTGCAGAAACTGGTGTGACTACCTGAAAGAGGTCTCAGAGCTTTTCTCCCATTTCTTAAGCTAGTAATCTGTGTATTTGAATTGGAATCTCTGGTACCTTATGTTTACAAAGATTTAAGCACATTGGTTAAATCTCCCATGTCTCCATACTCTCTAAGGGTGATGTGTAATGCCTGACAATTCAGATCTAGTATGTTTCAGTAATTTTCCCTTCTCCCTTTTTGTCAGATCTTATTTATGATTTATAAACCAAACTACTTTCTGAAATGCAATTCATGGAATATAATCATGGTCTTTGAAAAGAACTAGGAAATAAATTTTAAAGGAATGGATTTCTCTTCTCTTCCTACCCCTTTCGTTCCTCTTCATTTGTCTTTTGTTATTTCCCTCCTTCCTTCCCTTCTTTCCTTCCTCTTCCTCCTCTTTCCTTTCTCCCTCTCTCTTATTTTAAAGCATCAAACTTAAGACACTACTCCAAAATTTATATTTAACAGATTTGGGGAAAAAATAACAGTAAGGGAAATATTTCTTCAAAGGACATTCAGCTCCTCTCTGGAATTCACTAGGTCTGAAAACCATGGTGTTAAATGCTTGAGCTTGGTTTTTTGAACAGACTACTTATATTAATAGTGTTATTTGTTCCAAGTTCAGAAAAATCACAAACATCAGAGGCTAAAAAACAAATCAAGTCAGTGATTATATCCCCAGAAACTACATTCTAAAGATAGCCACCACCACCTCTAATCCCAGGTTCTTTTCTGAGAATCCTTGTGAAAAATTAGGGCTTTCTTTCCAGAGGTTTAAGGAAACACACTTTTAAATTTTTTATAAGTTTTAATTATTTCCTTATTTTCCCTGGAAATGAGAAAACTCACTCTTTTCATAGTGTTCCTTAGTTTTCCTCTTAGTGGTGTTGTTCAGTCACTGAGTCATGTCTGACTCTTTGCGACACTATGGACTGCAGCATGTAAGTTCCTCTGTCCTCCACTACCTCTCTGAGTTTCCTCAAATTCTTGTCCATTGAGTCAGTTATGCTAACCATATCATCTGCCACCCCCTACTCCTTTTGCCTTTGATCTTCACATCATAGGGTCTTTTCCAGTGTGTCAGCTCTTCCCACCAAGTAGCCAAAATATTGGAACCTTCAGCATCAGTCCTTCCTTATTCTTCATGTGTTGTTCAGTTGCTCAGTCATGTCCAACTCTTTTGTGACTCCATGAACTGCAGCACACCAAGCTTTCCTGTCCTTTACTATCTCCTAGAGTTTGCTCAAACTCATATCCATTGAGTCAGTGATACTATTTAACCATCTCTGCTGCCTCCTTCTCCTCTTGTGCTGCATCTTTCAGATCATCAGAGTCTTTTCCAATGGGTTGGCTCTTTGCATCAGGTGGCAAAAGTGTTAGAACTTCAGCTTCAGCATCGGTCCTTCCAATGAGTATTCAGGGTTGATTTTCTTTAGGATTGACTGGCTTGAACTCCTTGCAGTCCAAGGGACTCTAAATTCTTCTCCAGCACAACAATTTGAAAGGATCAATTCTTTGGCACTCAGTCTTCTTTATGGTCTGGGATTCCCAGGGAGCACTAGTCATAAAGAACCTGCCTGCCAATGCTGGAGACATAAAAGACAGGTTTGATCCCTGGATTGGGAAGATACCCTGAAGGAGGAAATGGCAATACACTCCAGTATTCTTGCCTAAAGAATTTCATGGACAGAGGAGCTTGGCAGGCTATAGGATCACAAAGAGTAGGACAAGACTGAAACGACTTAGCACAGCACACACTTCTTTATGGTTCAACACTCACATCTAATCTGTACATGACTACTGGAAAAACCATAACTTTGATATATGGACCTTTGTTGGCAAAGTGATGTCTCTGCCTAGATTTTTGATATGTTGTCTAGATTTGTCATAGCTTTTCTTACAAGGAGCAAGTGTTTTTGAATTTCATCACTGCAGTCACTCTCCACAGTGATTTTGGAGCCCAAGAAAAACAATCTGTCATTGTTTCCATAGGTGTTTCCCCATCTATTTGCCATGAAGTGATGGGACCAGATGCCAAGATCATAGTTTTTCGAATGTTGAGTTTTAAGCCAGCTTTTTCACTCTTCTCTTTTACTCATCAAGACACTATTTAGCTCCTCTTTCCTTTCTGCCATTAGCATGGGATCATCTGCACATCTGAGGTTGTTGATATTTCTCTCAGCAATATTGATTCCAGCTGTGATTTATCCAGTCGGGCATTTCACATAATATACCCTGCATAATATACTCTGCATATAATGTATAGCCTTGATGTATTCCTTTCCCAATTTTGAACCAATTCATTGTTCCATGTCTGCTTCTATTACTTCTTGTCCTGTGTACAGGTTTCTCAGGAGGCGGGTAAGGTGATCTGATATTCCTGTCTCTTTAGTATATTCTTAGTGTACAAGATTTTAAATCTGAATGCCAATTCACAGCAGAGAACTCCACAGAGTAACAAATGCTCAGCATCCATTTATGTTCATCCTAACCTAAGTAGAACATCCTTATCTTGATTAACTGGTTCTCCACTAAGCTTTTCGATGTTGGTCATTGCCTAATGTCTCCAATCTCTGCTTCCTGTTTAGTCTTTGGGTTCAAGCTGCTTTTCTAAACTATCAGGCAAGAACTTGGTTCTTCCTCTATGTAAGAAGAGAATGTGATGCAGATAACCACCACAGGTTTGCCTCCATCCTTTGCCACATACTAGTAGTATGAACTCTTGAGTCATTCGATGCCTTGGGCCAGATAGAATGAGAGTCCCAGTGAGTTAGCTACCATCATTGGCAGCCAGTCTCTGGAGGCTCTCAATTTCCCAGAACCTGTGTGGCCAAGGTTAATAATGCTTTTAGAAGCAAAAGGAACATTCTCTTCTTTCTTAGTTTGGGCTGCTTCAGCAGAATACTATATACTGGGTGTGGTTAACAACAAATATTTAGTTCTCACAGTTAGTTCTCTGGGAAATCTAAGACCAAGATGCCAACACATTCAGTGTCTGGTGAGGGCCCACTTCCTGAATCATAGAGACTTTCTTTTCAATGTGTCCTCATTTGAGGTGGAAGGGACAAATGAGTTCTCTGCACTCTCATTTATAAGGACATTAATCACATTCATGAAGACTCTACCTTCATGACTTAATCTCCTTCTGAGGGCCTCACCTCTAAATACCATTACATTGAGGGATAAGATTTAACATGTGAACTTTTCAGGGATATAAGCTTTCCAGAAGTAGATGTGATTGCCTTTGCTTTCTGTTTCTGTCACTGATTACCTACTTTTGTACTTGTTAATTTTGATGTGAGCCTGATTCACTGACTCATTGTTTAGAATTTTGGCTTGAAATAATCTCTTTGGAATGAAAAGTCATCCTCCTACCTTCAGGAAGTAGGAGAAGATTTTCATTCTCTATAAAGAATCTAGAGAGAACCCATGTGGATATATTATATAATAGTTCTTAATGCTGAGCTATGAATTAATATGTATTGAGTATCCACTATATAAGATATTGCCAGAGATATTATATATATTTATATTATAATAAATATATATACTATATTAATTTATATATTATAATAAATAAAATATATAAATAACATTTTATTATTATATATTATATAATAATATATTAAAATTATATATATATATATATATATAATTGCTTGTAATTCTTAAACTAAATCTAAGATGGATCTTCTCCAGTTCAGTTACTAATAAGGAAATGGCTCGGTTTTCCTATTTGAAAACATCTTCCTAAATCTCAAATGCCCAAGCTATATTTGACCCCAAATCTGCCCCAAACTAAGGCATTGCTGGGGTAGCATCTGCCTTTTTATGTAGGTGAATGAAACTATTGATTAAAACTGTTATATTAGACTGTAAATGATTAATATTAAGGAATGAAGATTTACCTATAGGACATATGTAGTGCTCCTCTTTGTCATTGTGGGTTTAGGATGATGATCATGAGTCATTCCTATCCATAAGTTTAACCCAGTTGAACAAAGACAAGGGAATCAAGAAGATAAAGGTAAAATCATAGCATAATTATCACCTGTGTGTGTTTAGTCACACAGTCGTGTCCGACTCTTTGTGACCCCATGGATTGTAGCTTGCCTGGCTCCTCTGTCCATGAGATTTTCCAGGCAAGAATATTTCCGTGGGTTGCCGTTTCCTCCTTCAGAGGATCTGCTGACCCAGGGATCAAACCCACTGAGCCATTGCATCAGTACAAATTTAGGCCAAATTAGAGATCTTAAATTAGGCTTACTACTACAATTGAGCTTCCTAGAAGCTTCATTTAAATTTAGATTCTGGTAGATCCCATCCTACCGAAATATTCTCTTCAAAGAAGAGTCCCATAGACATCTTCCTTGTCACACAATTTAGAGCCTTGTTACTGTGAAAAGCGATAATGATTGGTCAGGTTTGCCACAGAAAAGTATAAACCGAGGCATGCCTTACCTTACACAGGTAGCAGAAGGAGCATGCCTCTCCCTTCATGTGAGGTCTGACCCCAAAAAGAGAGGATGGAAGGGATGAAGCCTTCAGGACTCATTTTCCTCTCCTAAACTCAGGCATCATATCAAATATCGAATCTCTCTTCTTTTAGGAAGGGTTAGAAGTGTTTTCAGTCAGTTTCCCCAAGAAACAGACTCTAAGACACAATTTTGCTTGTAGAAAATTTGTGTAGTATTGTTCTCAGGACAACATCTTTGTACAATAAGAGAGAATTAACCAGGAGAAGTCTCACAATGAATAAGTTCAACTGAAACTTAATGGATTCTACAGGGAGTTCTGGAGCTGGGATGACTTTTTAAAATTATCCTGCCTTAAGTCAAGGTGGATGGACTTTTATGTTCTCACTTTGATCAGTTACTGTGTGTATTTGCCCTTGGAAAAATAGTCAGTACATTAGGCAAGGTGGCCTTGTTCAGCTGAAGGCAATTCCCAGAGAGAGACAACTGAAGGCTCTATGCTGTGAACATCAAGAAAATGAATATCTCAACACAGGATACAGAGGGATCTGGCAGTCCCCAGTATCCACAAAGAGGGACAACAGAAGGGCAGTAGCTACTCTTCCACTTATCTAACTACTTGTTAAAGAACAGAAGTTTCTATATCATAAGCCCAAGCTGGAAAAGGTAAGATTGTTGAAAAGAAAGAGAGTCCCTGTACATAATCTGTGCAAGGTTGACCTAACCATGCCATGCAAAACAGCTCAGAACTCAACATCTATATCAGGTGGTTACTGAGCAGCTGTGAAAAGAGCCTGCATTCAGGTGATATAGGGATGAAACTTTCCAAAGTCTAGATTCTTAGGCCACCAAAGTGTAGGTCATTTTCACATTAGGAGGCAAATAAACTAATCCAACCACTTTTTGAAAGGTATTTGGTAAAGGATACACTTATTTCCTCAGGAGGGAAGAGGTTTAATAATTATAGGTACATTTTTATTTTGCAGTCATTTAATGAAATTGAATGACTAGGAGGTTGAATATTATGTAATGCTTAGTGACCTAAGAAAGTTTTAGAGTACCTTGTATGGTATAATCCAAGGGTCAGTAAAATTTTTCTGTAAATGGCCCGATAGGAATATTTAATGCATTGTGGGGATCACACTGTTTTTGTTGCCACTTCTCAACTTTGCTTTCATAATATAGAAGCTACCACAGACAAAAAATGAATAAATGATGTACCTATGCCCAATTAATCTTTGATGGACACTGAAATTTGAATTTTGTATGCTTTTTGTATGTCAATGAAAATGATACTTAGTTTTTTCATTCCTTCTTTTTTTTTTTTTGGTTTTTTGAATGTTGACTTTTATTTTTTTTATTTTTTTCCTTTTTTTAAAATTTTATTTTATTTTTAAACTTTATATAATTGTATTAGTTTTGCCAAATATCAAAATGAATCAGCCACAGGTATACATGTGTTCCCCATCCTAGACCCTCCTCCCTCCTCATTCCTTCTTTCTCAACCATTTAAAATCCAGTCT
This sequence comes from Bos indicus, assembly GCF_029378745.1. Lineage (NCBI taxonomy): Eukaryota > Metazoa > Chordata > Mammalia > Artiodactyla > Bovidae > Bos > Bos indicus. The sequence goes on along the minus strand of NC_091760.1, from coordinate 35,836,542 downwards.
TCCATTCTTAGCTCATGGATTATGTATAAACAGATGGTGGGCCTGATTTGGTCTATGGGTTATAGTTTGCTGACCTCTAGTATATATAGTCCCATGCAAATACTTTTTAATCTATCTATATACATACATATGCATGTATGTGCCCGAAAGTATATACCCCAACATATAATGGTCATTGCTGCTAGTAATTTGTGTGCAACATGAGCTTTGAAGTGAAACTGCCTGGTTTTATAAGCTTAGCTCTGTTCCTTGGTAGCTACAGAATTTGGGGCAAATTTTTAAATTGCTTGGTGCCTTTAATTTTTTATCTTTAAAATATGTCTCATTGGATGGTGTTGAGGATTAAGTAAGTTAATGAAGTTAAACATTTAAAAGATGTGACCTGCACATAATAGATACAATATAAATTCTAGCTACAAAAGAGAAAGTGATCAGACCCTCATTCATTTTAGCTTTAAAAAATTTATTATCGAACAGTATTTCACCTATCATATACTTCAGCATGTTAAAGCCTACAATTCAGTGGGTTTTAGTATGTTGATGATGTTCTACAAGTATCTCTATATCTAATTATAAAGCATGTCTGTTACCTCCACAAGAAACCCATAACTGTAAGGAATCAGTCCCAATTTCCTCCTTTCACTATCCCCTGGAAATCACTAATCTACTTTCTGTTCCTATGGGTTTTTTTCACTGTGGAAATTTCATATATAGAGAGTCATACAGTATGTGGTCGTTTCTGTCTGCCTCCTTTCCCTTAGCCTGGGTTTTCAGGATTTGTCCATGTAGCATGTATAAGAACATCATTCCTTTTTGGGGTAGACATTAGTCCATTGTATGGATATACCACATTTTGTGGGCTTCCCAGTTGGTGCTAACAGTGAAGAACCCACCTGCCAATGCAGGAGACATAAGAGAGATGGGTTTGATCCTTCCCTCAGTTGGGAACATCTCCTGGAGGAAGGCATGGCAGCATACTCCAGTATTTTTGCCTGGAGAATTCCATGGACAGAGGAGCTTGGTGGGCTATTATCCATAGGGTCACAAAGAGTCAAACATGACTGAAGTGACTTAGCATGCACGTATGCCCCACATCTTGTGAATTCATTTATCAATTTTTTTTTCCTACTTTTTGTCTAATAAGGATAGTGCTGTAATGGATACTCATGTACAAGTTTGTGGGTGAACATATATTTTTAATTTTCTTGGGTATGTACATACATAGTAGAACTATGGGGTTGAGAGAACCTCACTTTATTTTGATACCTATTTCTTAAAGATATAAAGAGAATATACTTTAACTGTAATTAATTTTTAATTAATTAAAATTAATTTTTAATAGATTTATTACAGAATATTGTAATATAGTAATAAAATAGAATTCTGAGGTTTGGTAATTCTTCTCTAAGAATAAGGAGAGATAGTCCATCTTTTCTGAAGGGCCCAAGGTAAGGTGAGGAGAGTGAGGTGCCGCAACACAGAATATAAAGAGATATTCACTTTCTGGGGCATGCAAGCACATAAATCCTTAAATTTTGCCTCAACCTGCCCTGGCCCTACTTTCGCTATCACTTATTGCTCCCTCTGTTGAACGGATATTACATAGAGATCTCTTGGAATGATCAGTGTGTTGATATAATCGTAGAGCATCTCTGTCTTCCCTCCTTGTGCAAAATACCCTTCTTTACCAAAAGGCTGTTATCAAAATCTCACATAAAACTCTCCTCTTTTCCTTAGCAATCACAGAACTGGGTTCGGTTCCTTGAGAACAGTGGTTTCTAAATGAAATGAGAGGCTTAATTGAAAAACAGAAAGATTTTTGGTGAAATGAATTTGTTAACATTGCCTTCTCTGTACATCCCATTGAGATCAGAACTCAGTTTACTATATAAAAGGCTATTATCCATTCTCTAGTAAAGAAACATTCTTTAGTAAAGAAACATCTTAAATTTTGCTTAATAGGAGATCTTCCACCTGACTTTCTTTGGGGCACATTTTGTTTTTAGCATACTTATGAACTTCTCATGGAATGCTCTTTGGGAAATGCTATTACTGTTTTTTCATCATAAAAGCCATGTGGTTTTCAACTTCTGCTAGTAACTTTCACCTAACATGTAGCTACTGTGAAGAGGTATGGTTTAGAAAGGGTAGATGGGTTTGAAGAAAATACCTAGAAAGGTAAACTGAAGAAGAGAGGACTCAGGATATGGAGGATTAAATTCAGTAATCTCAGAGTGTTGTATGATACCCTTTGTATGTCAGGAAGAAGAGAGTTAAATGTGGAAATATTTGTGATTTTGATACAATGTATTATTAGATATGTATATATGAATGCAAGAATATCATGCTCAGATTTTTTAATGATGACATTAGGTAAATTCTGACTTACAATTCATCTTTTAGTGGCCATAACCAAAAAAATGCATCTTATGGAAATGCTGTCATATTTTCTGTTATTAACAACAAGTTCTCTGATGTAGGACATAAAATGTTGCATATTTCAGCCAGTTTTAATTGATTTTTCAAGTAAGATTTGTTAATGAGGTCTTTTTTTTACTGAAATACAAAGTTGAATTTATTTGTAGGTTCCATTTCATCCACTGTATTTAAATTTACAGAAAGGAAAAAGAGTCATGCTTTGTGACTTTTTTTCCTGTAAACACAAGCTGCTCAGGGCTTGAGATGGTTTTCATCTCTAGATTCACAGATTTATTTTTCTTAGCATCCCTCATGTTATTTTAGCTCCAATTTTGTTATAATTTTTTTTTTTACTTTGAGGAGTGTCACAATAATTCTATATAAAATATACATAAACAGCTTAGAGTTGAGGCATACATGTTCTTTTGCTAATGTTTATTTAGGTAGCTTAAAATTTAATAAACCAAACAATAGTCAATAATATTCTGTAGTATATCACAGGTTCAAGAAATCTGGAGCTAAAAGAGAATTAACATATATTTATGTACTTTCTGGTTTCGCAAACATTTTGTCATATAAGCATTAACTGTGTGTGTGTAGCCTTGGGTGGCACTAGTGGTAAAGAACCCACCTGCCAATGCAGGAGGCACTAACGTGACAGGTGTTCAATCCTTGGGTCGGGAAGATCCCCTGGAGGAGGGATGGCAACCCACTCCAGTATTCCTGCCTTGAGAATCCCATGGACAGAGGAGCCTGGAGGGCTATGGTCCATGGGGTCACAAAGAGTCAGACACAACTGAAGCGACTTAGCATGATGTGTGTGTGTGTGTGTGGGTGTGTGTGTGGGTGTGTGTGTGTGTCTGTGCGTGTGCATGCAGTTGTCTCTGGCTCTTTGTGACCCAATGGACTATAGACTGCCAGGCTCCTTTGTCCTTTGAATTTTCCAGAATATTCCAGACAATAATGAATATACCTTCAGATATTGAAATCAAGATTACTTATGATAGAATGGGACAGAGTTCCTCCTAGACAGAGAAAAACTGTAACTGCAATAGTTAATAGATATGAAAATTTCTTGCTAAATGGGAGTTATGAAATTTTCCAGGAAAACTCAGGAAACTACTTTTCTAGTATTCTCACAAATTTTGAGGCATGTAGCAAATTATTTCTGAAGAGAGTTTCATACCGATGGGCTTGATTAACTTGGGTATAGATATACTCTGTTAAGAAAGAAACCTGGAAAAAATATTTTTGAACTCCTAAATTGTGATAGTGGATAGGGAGCATTGGACAACAATAGGGAAGTGAGAAGTTCACAAATGACCTTATCTTTTTTTTTTATTCTTCATAGACACTTTGTGTCTGAAAATATTATGAGTAAAATCACCTTAGTTTTCTGAATTTTTTGTGGTATAAGACCTGTAAACTACATATATTTGTATGTATAACTATAACTTTATAGTTATATTTATATTTATACATATGTATATATATTTATACATATATATGCAGTGCTGTGCTTAGTCGCTCAGTCGTGTCTGAATCTTGTGACCCCACAGACTGTAGCCCACCATGCTCTTCTGTCCATGGGGATTTTCCAGGCAGGAATACCAGAATGGGTTGCTATGTCCTGCTCCAGGCGATCTTCCCAACCCAGTGATCAAGCCCAGATCTCCCGCATTGCAAGCAGATGCTTTACTGTCTGAGCCACCAGGGAAGCCCACATATATCAAGTTTAATCTGAATTTCTTATCTGAATATTTTGTGAAAAAGACATCTTTCATAAATGACAAAATGTATTTTAATGCAATCTAAATTGTAATTATTGCTCACAATTATTATATAGTGTTTCCTTAGAAATAAGCTAGTTAAATTACTTTTATTTGCTTAGGATCAAGGTGGTCAACTTGCTTAATACTATATGGATGCTTTACATTGAAATCCATTAGAAATATAAATATCTTTGTTTTATCAGATGCAGGAAATAAAAGACCAGGGTAAAAATAGTTCACTTACTAGAGTAGCAAATGGACAAGCAGTTTCTGTCTGTGAAAGAGAAATGGATATCAAGTTACCACTTGCTCTTTCATCTAGCCTGTAAGTTACCATCTCTCTAGATCACATCTCAAAACCATGCTTTCTTGAAGGTGGGTCTGGTGCTGTCAAGCCTGGGCAAAACTTAAGCATGAAAGTTCTCAGAATAACCTTGCTAAGCTATTTTAACATCTCATTTTAAAATGTCACAAATTTTGGTATTTGGATCACGAAGGATATCAAAATCATGGAGCTTTGCATAAAATAACCTCTTTGAATTTGTTTCTCTCTATAGATATTTATATTAGATGCTTCTAAAGATATTTATATTAGATGTTTCTCTCTATAGACATTTACATTTATGAAAAAAGACTAAAGGAAACCTAAGACATTTGAATATTTACCTGATAACATAATACTCCAATTACAAGCTTTACAGTGAAAGAGAGATGTATTAAATTTGGAGAGAAATCATCTCAGTTCAGTTCAGTTCAGTTCAGTTGCTCAGTCATGTTCGACTCTTTGCAACTCCATGAACCGTGGCACACCAGGCCTCCCTGTCCATCACCAACTCCCAGAGTCCACCCAAACCCATGTCCATCGAGTCGGTGATGCCATCCAACCATCTCATCCTCTGTCGTCCCCTTCTTCTCCTGCCCTCAATCTTTCCCTGCATTAGGGTCTTTTCAAATGAGTCAGCTCTTTGTATCAGGTGGCCAAAGTATTGGAGTTTCAGCTTCAACATCAGTCCTTCCAATGAACACTCAGGACTGATCTCCTTTAGGATGGACTGGTTAGAATCCTTGCAGTCCCAGGGACTCACAAGAGTCTTCTCCAACACCACAGTTCAAAAGCATCAATTCTTTGGTGCTCAGCTTTCTTTATAGTCCAACTCTCACATCCATACATGACCACTGGAAAAACCATAGCCTTGACTAGATGGACCTTTGTTGACAAAGTAATGCCTCTGCTTTTTAATATACTGTCTAGGTTGGTCATAGCTTTCCTTCCAAGGAGTAAGTGTCTTTTAATTTCATGGCTGCAGTCACCACCTGCAGTGATTTTGGAGCCGAGAAAAACAGTCAGCCACTGTTTCCATTGTTTCTCCATCTATTTTCCATGAAGTGATGGGAATCATCTAGAGCCACAGTAATCATTAACAGGATAGTATTAATTATATAAAAATATTAAAGCACTAAGACAGTTTTCAGTATAAAGAAGAGAGTGCATTAAAGCAACATATATGATAAAGGCTCAACTAAAAGCCATGTCACTCCTTCCTACTTTACCAGTTCTTTGGAGCATAGTTATTACTCATTTAATACGTTTATGAAGGTTGTGGGGTTGGTGATTTATTATAATCTTTCCTAACATTATTAATGATTTTTACAAATAAGGAAATTAATGAATTTTATTTAATAGTGTCATAAAATAGAATAGACAGAGAAGCTTACTTCTAATCATTTGATTTCAGCAGGGAGACACATTAAATGGTTTTTTAATATAGAAGCCAGCCCTAGAACTATGTGATTTTTCAGTGACAGCTGTGCTGGTCGATAGAGATTTACAGATTTCTGGATACTTACCTTGAAGGCATTATCTTAATTAGGATAACTAAAGTGTCACAAAGAAATAGTTGTGGATTAAAGAAAATACTAGGAAGAATATTTGTAAACTAATACTTCCTGTGGACTTTTACTATTTTTTTGACAGTTTATTATGACCTGATACATAAAGACTCTAGTAATTAACAGCTGATTGTGCCACTCTTTCTGCAAACCTTTGTTTTTCTTTTGGCCTGTGGCATAAGCCTATTTTCCACTGAAAGGAAAAAAAAAAAAAAAAACCGAAAGTATGTTACAGTATTTACACACTCTTGAATGGTATTAGCTGTATAAGGCACATGTCCAGAATGACAGTTCCGTGACCAGAAGGGTAATGGAAACCGTCTTTGAGATGCATGTAGAATGCCAGTAGATCCCAGCCAGAGAGTGAGATCTGCATTAAAAGTAGCAGGATGGTGAATCAGAGGGAGAAATACATTCCAGAGCACTGCTGTCAGTTTCCAGCATCCAGGGCTAGATTCTGCAGGACCTTAATGAAACTCCCCTGCTCTCCCAGAGTGCTGTAGATCTTCCCATTCTCCATCCTGGCCCTTCATCCAGAGGGGTGTGTGTGTGTGTGCATGTGTGTGTGTGCGTGTGCGCTTAGGCATGTCCTACTCTCTGCGACCCCATGGAGTCTCCTCTGTCTATAGCATTTCCCAGGCAAGAATATTGGAGTGGCACTGCCATTTCCTACTCCAGGGGATCTCCTGGATGCAGGGATCAAACCCATGTCTCTTGAATTTCCTGCACTGGCAGGTTGATTGTTTACCATGGAGCCACCTGGGAAGCCCATCCTTAGGATGGTGCCATAATGTTACAATGCCCAAAGCATGGAGGTTTCTTCTCAGAGATTCTCTTCCAATCTTACAGGACAAATGCAGACACATTCTGAGAGAATTCTGAATGTTTTAAGGTGCATTTGTATAATACAAATAAATGCCTCTGTGTGTGTGTGTGTGTGTGTGTGTGTAAATCCTTGTAAAAGACATCTTGGTTAAGGGAAAATGCTATTTTCATATATTGCTGTTACAAAATTAGAGAAGTGTAAGTTTTTTTTTTAAGTAAACTGAAATATGTACTACAGTTAAAAATTCTCCTAAATTTTGACCCAGCATTCTCCTCTTGTGAGTCTGTACCACACAAATACAAGCAGCAGCATGCGAGGACAGGTACAAAAATGTTTATTGTAACGATGTTCATAATATCTCGGAAGTGGAATCAAGTGATTGCCATTAAGAGGGGATCTATGAGTGAAGCACGTTTTGTGTGATGCTGCTGACTAAAAAAAAAAGATGAAGAAGCACATTTAGATGCCCTTTTCTTAAAAGGACTTTTTGATATGGACCGCTTTTAAAGTCTTTATTGAATTTGTTACAATACTGCTTCTGTTTTATGTTTTGGTTTTTTGGCTCCAAGGAATCTTGGGATCAGGGACCCAACCTGCAAACCCTTCATTGAGAGGCAAAGTCTTAACCACTGGACCACCAAGGGAAACCCTATATGCCTTTTTTTTTTTTTTTTTTTGGAAAAAACAGATGGCAAGAAATCCTGTATGTGTATTTATGCATTTCAATGAAAGCAGAGAAGACTAGTTTGTTAATTTGGGTTTCCTTTTGGGACTGAAGGTATTGTTGTCACTAATGTGGTTTAAGGAGGAGAGAAGGAGAAATTTATAAGAGAAAAATATGTTTGAGTGTGTGTGCCTATGTGTATTCCTGTGTATATATGAGAAAGAGACAAGGAAAAAGAGGAGAAATATTGATTTTTATGAATAACTTACTCTTCCTCCAAAACTTAGGGAGCTAAGATGAAGAATTGATGGTAAAATGATGGTAAATGTATAGGGAACATTAATCTTTGCAATGTTTATGGAAAAAGCAGAGGGCCAAAAAATAGATTCCTGGACCTGTATTTTATTTTAGCTATATTGTGCTGAGCAAATCTCAAAATCTCTCCACTCTTCTTTCTTAGATGCAAAATAGAGATGATACTTCCTACTCTGACACAACCAGGAGATTCCAATGCACTAATGCACATGGCTGTGTTTTCTAGATTGTGACATATAGTGCAGAACTAAAGTTCTCGTTATTCTTCCTACGTATGGTACATTTCAAACAGAAACACAAAGTCACACTGGAGATGTGAGGCATCATGCATGATAGAGACACAAACTTTAAATTCTTCCATCACTTCCTGTTTCTAGTTCAATTTATTTCTGTTCTTGAAGAATAGCTGTAATATTTGTCAGAGCCAAATTTCCCAGTAGTGGTGTCAGCTGGTGTTGGCCATACAATGAAAACCGGGTACTTTTATATTATTGGGCAGATTATAAGAAAAGGGAAGACAAAGAATCAAGTAAATAAGGATTTGAAGGGTCATCAGAATATTTTCACATTTTAAAATATAGTTTTCTCCATCTGGAACTCTCTACCAAGTGGTTCTGTTCAGTTCAATTTTGTTGTTCAGTAATGTCTGACTCTTTGCGACCCCACAGACTACAGCACACCAGGCCTCCCTGTCCATCACCAACTCCCGGAGTTTACTCAAACTCATGTCCATTGAGTCGATGATGCCATCCAACCATCTCATCCTCTCTCATCCCCTTCTCCTGCCTTCAATCTTTCCCAGCATCAGGGTCTTTTCAAATGAGTCAGCTCTTCATATCAGGTGGCCAAAGTATTGAAGTTTCAGCTTCAATGAATATCCCAATGAATCAGATCAGATCAGTCGCTCAGTCGTGTCCAACTCTTTGCGACCCCATGAATCACAGCATGCCAGGCCTCCCTGTCCATCACCAACTCCCGGAGTTCACTCAGACTCACGTCCATTGAGTCAGTGATGCCATCCAGCCATTTCATCCTCTGTTGTCCCCTTCTCCTCTTGCCCCCAATCCCTCCCAGCATCAGTCTTTTCCAATGAGTCAACTCTTCCCATGAGGTGGCCAAAGTACTGGAGTTTCAGCTTTAGCATCATTCCTTCCAAAGAAATCCCAGGGTTGATCTCCTTCAGAATGGACTGGTTGGATCTCCTTGCAGTCCAAGGGACTCTCAAGAGTCTTCTCCAACACCACAGTTCAAAAGCATCAATTCTTCAGCGATCAGCTTTCTTAATAGTCCAACTCTCACATCCATATGTGACTACTGGAAAAACCATAGCCTTGACTAGACGGACCTTTGTTGGCAAAGTAATATCTCTACTTTTTAAAATGCTGTCTAGGTTGGTCATAACTTTCCTTCCAAGGAGTAAGCATCTTTTAATTTCATGGCTGCAAGTCACCATCTTCAGTGATTTTGGAGCCCCCCAAAATAAAGTCAGCCACTGTTTCCACTGTTTCCCCATCTATTTGCTATGAAGTGATGGGATCGGATGCCATGATCTTAGTTTTCTGAATGTTGTGCTTTAAGCCAAATTTTTCACTCTCCTCTTTCATTTTCATGAAGAGGCTCTTTAGTTCTTCTTCACTTTCTGCAATAAAGGTGATGAGAGATTACTAAAAAATATATCCTATCTCACTATGATTATGGATTGTTGGGATATTTGTTCTTGTCACTCATAGACTGAAAGGAAATTTTATGTGCAGAACAAGGAAGTTAGACTATGCATGTAGTTAAATTCACTGAAACTCCATTAATAAAATATTCGCTATCTTCAAAAGTTGTGAGTAAAATGTGTTCTTTTTCCATTCTAGTATTAATTTTATAAACAAGTTTCTATGGGTAGCTATATAAATTGGATGGCATCCCTTGCTTTCTGAAATGTTTTCTTAAAAATTGCAAGCAAATGTGTGCTGCACAGTTTTCTTTTGTTTTCTTGAAGGAGTTGTCATCAACTCCCTGTCATTGGGATTGGCGATTTTGTCAAAGTACACAATGTCTTCCCGAGAGAAGCTTATTTGCTTGCCTAGGAGGGGAGCTATAGAGGTTGAAAAACTGTTTAATTATCACGTGATTCCAAATAAATAACCACTCTAAGCATTAAAAGGCTTGTTTCAGAGGTCAGCATATTTCATATCAGCAAATTATCTTTTCATTACTGCTTCCCTATTTACTGTATCACATATAGCGGTACATCTAAAAGAACCAGCTCCTATGACAAAATCTGTTTCGTAACTTGTATCCAGGCAATTTTACATTAATTTTGAATTAGCCTACAAAGATTCTATACAAAATTTTATGTGGCTGGTGGAATTGACAGGTTCTTTTTATTCACTTTCTGGCTAACTCTTCTCTTATTCTATTTATCAACAATATAGTGTTTCACAAACAGTTGTCTGTGGCCAACATGTTCTGAATTCCTTGGCAAAAAGATGACCAAAAAAATTCTTGCAAGAGACAGATGAAAGGCCAAAATATGCCATTTGTTTGTTTGTTTGTTTGGTTGGTTACAGCCTGATATACTAGGGATTTAATTTTTGTCGACCACAAGCATGCGTTATAATGCTTATTTTCATAGCTGCCTTGTTTGAGCACTATCAGATGACACTTAGCATCTTCACAGTCATTGAAACCCTATTTATGTTTGCTTGGATTGGACAGAGGTTTCTGGAATATGTCAGAGAGCACGCTTGTGTTCATGCCACAGAGAAGTGAGATGAAAAATTACTGATGTCAGTGAAGAATTGATCTATATGCAACATGTCTCATTCTTACTGAATATTTTCCAATATGGTTTGATTTAATGGGGGGAATGATTACTTAAACTAAGTAGGCATAAAAGATACATTGTACTTCTGCAGTTAAAATGTGAGAGTCCTTAACTAACTCATAGTTTCAGGTAGAATACTTGCTGTGTTGTGTCCTTAATTAAGGTTTTATGGATAAGTAGTGGACCCAGATTACCTCTGCCTCTGGTTGGATTATCTATTTTCTGGATCGTAAAGCTGTCACTGCATAACCTAGAAACCTTTTTAAAGATGCATGTTTGGCTGCATTTGTTATCCAGCAGATGTCTGGATAGTTAGAATCTCTTGAGAGTATTATAACTTGTGGTTTCAGTTACAATAAATGATCTAGGCGTTTCTTTTTTTTTCTTTTTTGGTCTTGTTCCTCTCCAGTTCTGGGGGAAAGTCTGTAGAAGAAATTACAGAAGGTATTTTATTTCACTCTTCCCCATTCCTTTTTTCCTTTATTCTTTGTCTCTATCTTCAAAGTTACTTTTTATCTGCTTTTGAAATTGAGGTCACTGACTTGGTGAGCAGTGTCTACACAGCATATTGCGCCTCCTGGGCCCCAGCTTCTCTCAGCCAAGAGGTTATCACACTGACATGTTTTGAGCATGGTAAATTGGTGGTATGATCAAGAACTCTACTCAGTGCTCTGTGGTGACCTAAATGGAAAGGAAATTCAAAAAAGAGTGGATAATGTATATGTATACCTGATTCACTTGCTGAACAGCAGAAGCTAATACAACATTGTAAAGCAACTATACTCCAATAAAAGTTTAAAAAAAAAACACAAAGAACAACAATAACAAAAGAACTATCAACTCTATGATTTGTATTTTATATTTGTCCTAAAGGTCAGTTGTAGAATGACTAGTTCAGATTTGTAATTACATATCCTGATGCTTAAAGTACTTGCCAGTTCCCTCCTAGCTGAGCGTTTGAAGTGCAGGAATCTGAGGAATTGGATATCAGTAAGGGCAAAAGTTGGAGAGTCAGTGCACGAGTTTGTGGTTTTGGAGGGAGGAGGGTTCTGAGAGGGCAGACAGACTATGTGCCTGCCGCTTGGGCCAAGAGCAGAGGGAGACACCTTGCCACTGAACTGCTAGTCACCTGCAATCTTGGCCTCAGGTGTGTGGGTCCCATGCTTCTTCCAATAATGTAATAAATTATGGTCTACCAGTAACATCAAGTTCAATGGGCTTTAAATTTCTCCTTCTCTTTTGAATCTGAATTAAAGAGATTTTGACAGGTTTAGACAGCTTTCACCTCACTGTTTCTGACAAGACTACTACGTGGACATTTTAAGACAATTCTAAATGTACCTAGGAAAATACCTCTACACACTGAGAACGCTCCCTCTGCTAACAAATGATTATGCATTCATAGTTAGGTATCTTTTGTCATTGTTTTAGTGTGTAAGAGTTGTAATGATACTTGGATAATTGTAATTGAGTTTAACAATAAGTTTAATCTTTGGTCTGGTTCAAGAATACATTCTTGTTTGTGATGACTTTTAAAATAATTATTGTCCAAAGTTTAGGTAGTAAGTATGGAGGTATTTAGTGCTCATTAAATTGGCCAAAAATGTGTGTGATACATGAAAAAAAATACTAATATACCTAATATACAAAAGGCATTTAGAAATCAATGAGGAAATTATTTTGTTATTAATCAAAGCATAGAAAGTCAGCCAAAAGATAAAACACAGAGGAAGGAATACTAAATCACATAATGTTCAGCTTCACAAGAACTGAAGGAAATGCAAATTGAAACACTTAGATACATTGAATCTATAATAATGATAATAGTAAAAATATGAATATTGATGCAAACTACTGAAACATTTACCACTCACCATGAATTATGTAAGTGTTTATGTAAGTGTAAATATATTTATACACTTGGGTTCAGTGATTATACAAATGTATATTCAGGAAGCTATCTCACCTACCAAAATAGTCACATAAGTAACAAATATATTTTTATATACACACACACTGTGTGTGTGTATATATTCAAATTATGCATATCTATATAGAACTGAGTAATTTATGGTATAGGGAAGAATGAATAATGTGCATATTGAAGAATTAATATTCTTCAAAAGAGTTGATCGACATATCCTGACATGAAATGGTTTTGAAAGTCAATATTGCTGGTGAAATAAGCATTGTTGTCACATAGGATATATGTGGTGTATGTACGTACATCTGAAGTATATTCAGCAAGTTGTGTGATGACAGGGTACATTATATAGAACTTTTACTTTCTAAATACTTCATAACTTGATCTTTAAACAACAAATCTATGATATTTTGAGGGTTTTTTTTTTTTGAAGTTTGAAAAACAAATGAAGGGACTTCTTCCTGATGCTTAAACATGATCTATCTTGATATTTACCTGCAATGAAATCAGTTCCCAAATTGAATAGCTTTCCACTCTTATTTTTACCCCTTCATTAGTGTTAAGGTATGTACTATCCCCATTTAGATCTTATTTAAACATTCTTCATTAGTGTTTAAACTGATTGCCCAGGTGCTCAGACAAATGAAGTTGTATGATAATTGTCAGTGATAATTTTATAAAGTAGAAGAAGATAATGTGACTGTCTCTCACATCACGTAGTTTGTTATTTTGCAGTGTGTCGGTGTTAGATGTTAGGCTGTTGGTGAAGGCTGGGTATTTTGATATAGCAGCCAATACAGCACTGTGTATATTTGTATTTGTGATAATTATGGCTTTTCTCTATTAAAGCAAGGATGAAGCAGGTATTCATGTTTTAAATGTGGAAATAAACCACCAGCGTCTTTTAACATCAGTTCAGTTCAGGTCAGTAGCTCAGTCGTGTCCAGCTCTTTGTGACCCCATGAATTGGAGCACGCCAGGCCTCCCTGTCCATCACCAACTCCCGGAGTTCACTCAGACTCACATCCTTCGAGTTGGTGATGCCATCCAGCCATCTCATCCTCTGTCATCTCCTTCTCCTCCTACCCACAATCCCTCCCAGCATCAGAGTCTTTTCCAATGAGTCAACTCTTCGCATGAGGTGGCCAAAGTACTGGAGTTTCAGCTTGAGCATCATTCCTTCCAAAGAACACCCAGGACTGATCTCCTTCAGAATGGACTGGTTGGATCTCCTTGCAGTCTTTTAATATAGTATCAAGCATTTTGATCCACAGGGGTTTTCTAGATGCCTAATATCTATGAAACTAAATATTTCGTTTCAGTATTTTCTTTACTTTTCAGTCATTAAATATTCCACCTGCACATCCAGGTTTTATGTTCCTATTTTTCTTCTCTTTTTATCAACAGCATATTCACCAGTGCATGGTTACCACATTACCTCTTTTATCTCCAGCAATAAAATTAATTGGAATCATATTAAAGTTACTTAAGAGTGATAGTGATGTTGTCAAAGGATTATTCTTCTTTTGAAGTAGGAAATGCTTTTCTAGTGGATATGACTGATGATCACATGGTCCTAAAACTCAGATGTGCTGGAGTATAACATTTTCAGTAAGCCAGTTTATTATTTACTTCTACCCAATAGCAGAAAAGTTAGCTTTTCAATTCATTTTCTCTAAATTTATTTTATTCAAGTATAGTTGATTTACAGTGTTGTTAATTTTTGCTATACAGCAAAGTGACCAAGTTGTATATACATTCTTTTTCATATTCATTTCCATTACGGTTTATCAGAGGATATTGATTATAGTTCCCTGTGTAATAATTACTTCACCAATTCTAAGTATTTGTAGTCCAGCCCAATGATTTCTTCATTGCTCAGTTTAAAACACTGTTCCACTTCTAGGTGAATCCTCTTCTCAGATGCTTCCCTCACTCTCTCCCTAGGGATTGCCTCTGTTTTCCTGTTAGTCATATGGTGAACATTGTTGATTAAGTGGTTGCTGTCTCTTCTTAGCTTTGTCATTTCATTCTTATCTTGCTTTTGTTTGCAAACATATCCCCTTCCCCACCATTTCTCTGTGCATTCCCCATACAGTGCTCCACTGATGACTACGTCATTCGGCTTCCTAAAGTTTGTGATGCCTCTGAGGTGCTCAGCTAGGGTGGCTCATATCATTTTTTCTGCCACGGGGTACCCACATCACAGCTATGGGATAAAGAGGCAGGCCTGCCAGAAATCTCTCTGAAGCAACTTCTGTATCTTTGTTTGAGGAGCCCATGAGAACTTTAAGATTTTTTTTTTCATCAGACACCTAGGACTTGAAGGAAACAAGGGAGGGGGAAGTTTCTAGGCTTTCTCTGCTTAGGCACACCCTGCTGCCATCTCCACTTCCTTATTCCCAGAGGTCTTTTGCAAGAGAAGAAATCTGTGAAGCAATAAGCTCCCAAAAATTTCAGCTAGAAAATGAGTTACAATGCCTTGTTACATAGATTCTTCAAATTTTAAAGGGAAATCCAAATATGATTTCTTTTAACCAAAACTTCTAAAGGAGATCAGTCCTGGGTGTTCTTTGGAAGGAATGATGCTCAAGCTGAAACTCCAGTACTTTGGCCACCTCATGCGAAGAGTTGACTCATAGGAAAAGACTCTGATGCTGGGAGGGATTGGGGGCAGGAGGAAAAGGGGACGACAGAGGATGAGATGGCTGGATGGCATCACCGACTTGATGGACGTGAGTTTGAGTGAACTCTGGGAGTTGGTGATGGACAGGGAGGCCTGGCATGCTGCGATTCAGGGGGTTGCAAAGAGTCGGACGCGACTGAGCGACTGAACTGAACTGAACTGAGCCAAAACTTCTTTCCTACTCCTAAGTATTCAATGTATCTTTCCTATGTTTGTACTTCAGTTTTTCTATTCCTGGATTTGGTTTTTCTTTTTTCTTTTGATGGTCAGGTGGTGATGGTATTGGAACTGAAGCGAGGAACTGGGTCTGTGGGCTTGTGTTTTCTTTCAGGTTTATCTCCTGACTTGATCTCAGACTCTCAAACTCTGAAGTGAACAGTGTGATATCTTTGTTCTTTGGTCCCATTTCTGACAAACACCTGATGAGTCAGATGGCCACCCTACGTCTTCAGTTTTCATACTGTGGCAGTTTATTTGGGTGGGGGCAGGGAGGCGTAGTTACACATCTATTCATACAACATGTCCTATTACACGATCTGGAGTATAACAAAGGACTGTGTAATCATCTTCTGTGACTTAGAAAAACTTTGCAAATGTATAGTTTAAAAAAAACACAGTTATTTTATTAACACTGGTATCAGTTCTGATAAATCAGGGTGTTTCTAAATAGTGCAAAAATCAATATTTAAAATGTATTGACTTTTCTTTGAATTGATTTAATGAAAGGATTTTGACTCCAGGAGTTGCAAGAATACAGGCTGGTGTCACAACCTACAGACAATATAATCCACAAAAGGGGAGCCATATACATTGTGGTTAAAACTATTGACTCTGATATCAAACCACAAACATTCAGTCCTGGTTCTACCACATAATAATTGGCATAACCTCTCTTACTCTCACTTTTCTTATTTGTAAAATGAATATATATATCCATTATATATATAGCGTGATTGGAAGCATTAAATATTTCACATAAAATAGCACAATGTCTAGTGTGTTCAGCCCTAAGAAAGTGTTTGCTAACATTATCATTGTGATGTTTATTTTACTTTCACTGAAAATATCACAGAGTAAACAACCTAAAACAGAGTTACTAATATCAAGAGATAAACATGGGTGATTTCAGCAAGCCAGTAAGTACATTTCAAAATGTGTTGTAAACTAATTTCATATAGGTTTGAGTTTGAGGAGTGAGAAGCAAAAAAAAAAAAAAAAAAAAGCATGAATAGTAGCAAAATAATAGTAGAGTGTTTTATGTTCTTGTAAGAAAATTTGGGGAACCCCCAAGTATCTGTAGATCATGTAAGGATCATGGATTAAAGATTTATGCATCCAGTCCCATCACTTCATGGCAAATGGAAGGGGAAAAAGTGGACAGGTTTTCTTTTCTTGGGCTCTAAAATCACTGTGGGGGCTTCCCTCGTGGCTCAGCAGTAAGAATCCACCTGCAATGCAGGAGACACAGAAGACTTGAGTTTGATTCCTGGGTTGGGAATATCCCGGGGAGGAGGGCGTGACAACTCCCTCCAGTATTCTTGCCTGGAGAATCCCATGGACAGAGGAGCCTGGCAGGCTATAGCCCATAGCGTTGCAAAGAGTTGGACATGACTAAAGCAACTGGAGCACAAAATCACTGTAGACTGGGACTGCAGCCATGAAATCAAAAGATCATTACTCCTTGGAAGGAAAGCTATGAAAAAACCTAGACAGCATATTAAAAAGAAAATACATCACTTTGCCAATAAAGGTCTGTACAGTCAAAAGTATGGTTTTTACAGAAGTCATGTGTAAATGTGAAAGCTGGACCACAAAGAAGGCTGAGCACTGAAGAATTGATGCTTTCGAACTGTGGTGTTGGAGATGACTCTTGAGAGTCCCTTGGACTGCAAGGAGGTCAAATCAGTCAATCCTAAAGGAAATCAACTCTGAATATTGATTGGAAGGACTGGTGCTAAAGCTGAAACTCCAATAGTTTGGCCACCTGACGTGAAGAGCTGACTCATTGGAATAGACTCTGATGTTGGGAATGTTTGAAGGCAAAGGTGAAGCGGGGTGGCAGAGGGTGATGTGGTTAGATAGCATCACTGACTCAATGGACATGAATTTGAGCAAACTCCAGGAGATTGTGGAGGACAGAGGATTCTGGCATGCTACAGTTCATGGGGTTAAAAAGAGTGGGACATGTCTTAGTGACTGAACAACAACAAGACCACATTAAGAATCATGAGTTAATGATTTTGTCTCCTTTCACCACTGGGAAAACTCAGTGTACTGACTGATTCTTAAATATTTTAATCTTCCTTCAACAAGTGTTTAACAAGAAAAATCATATCCCTGTTACAACTTACTAGTAGTAGAGACTTTTGTCTGTGGTTGTTCCTTTTCTTTATATTTACTTTGAAATTTACAGGTATGGATACTTGGTAATCAAAGGAAAAGTTGTATTTATGTCCCATCAATGAGAAGAAATTAAGCCAAAAGGACAACATTAGCCATTTAATATGTTGTAGGCCATAGGTGAACTGAGTTTTTTAAGGTTTGCTTTGGAGTAATGCAGACTTGGAAACACAGTTGAAGAGCAAGAGTTATTCCAACCATTAACTCTGATTAGAATATTTAGGACTATGTTAAGTAACATAATTCTTGTCCACAGAAAAAGGCTAACATGATTTTGGTGGAGTCATCTCTTTGCAAACTAGGGATTGCTTTTATTTAAGAAGAAAAAAAGACACTCAAACCACTTGATGATTCCAACACTATTCATGACTTGCAGTGCTGACATTCTATAGATTGATGGGGTCTTCAAGTGTGGAAAATACTGAGTCATACAGAAGATGAGACGTTTTAATAATGAAAAAAATATTTATGCAGTCAGCAGATTGTCGGTTAAGGTGGTTTAGATTATAAAAGTCACCCAACGGAGACTTTGTCAGGTTGCAAATTATTCTGACCACAAAATTATTTGAAACTGAATAAAGCAAACTTAGAGTGAGTTGATATGCCCCAGATCCTTTTTATTTTTTGTCTTCCTCCTCCTCTTCTTTTGAAATGGGAAAGGGAAACTGTGGCCTGTCTGTCTAAACATAATGCTAGTACACGAGATAAAACATAAGACGGCACCAATCATTTGGCATTCAGAAAGAGCTGCTTTTTCCCAGTATACAAATGCTATAAAACCAAAGATGGTGCCTTGTGGTTCTATGAGGTGCTTCTTTGGCTCCTTTTTGTTCTTTTTCATTTTATGTAATTTGTTTAGTATAGTGTCTTAATGACTCCCATAATGACTGACTAATTGTATCTGTTTTGTAATGACATCCATTGCTTTACACAATTATTTGACAAGTTGAAAGACAAGAAATAAAATCACTACAGATGCTTTAGTGGGGCTTTCCTGGTGGCTCAAATGGTAAAGAATCTGCTCACAATGTGAGAGACCTGGGTTCGATCCCTGGGTTGGGAAGATCTTCCAGAGAAGGAAATGGCTACCCACTCCAGTATTCTTGCCTGGAGAATTCCATGCACAGAGGAGCCTAGCGGACTACAGTCGATGGGGTCACAAAGAGTTGGACACGACTGAATGCACACACACAAATATTTTCTGAAAGAAGAGGCAATAAAAATAAGTAAATTTAGTTCACTGCCTTAGTCCAAAAGTATCATCTGATGTTTGCTGAAAAGTGTTAACTGAAACGCTGCCTAAATATGCCCTAGAGATTAGTTGTATCCTTTTTTTCCCATGTCAGTAACTTTTGATATTAGAAATAAGAAAGCTTCACTTATATTATTTTATTTATTATTCATACCTACTCTAGTAAGATAAAGGCCACAGTAAAGAATGTGTACTGTGCTAATGGCACTGCTCCAGTCTAGAGTTTTCTTGGTCACTTAGTATTGGTTGGCTTTTTGAAACTTGTGAGCTCAGTTGCCACTTTGGTTTCTGTATCTAGTGTATTGTAGAAAATGCCCAGTCTCAAGTGCTACACATATTGATACTTTTCTATTTCTCACAACTTTTCTAGGTCTACAGCATCAAGACAAGGGCAAGGAATCACCGTGGTACTGAAACACACGGTATTATCAAGTTAAATTGGAGCATGAATCCATGGTCCCACTGGGAAAAGATGCTGCCAGGGACTGTCATTCTGCAGTGGGACATATTAGATGTGGAAGGAAAAGAGGAAGTGCTATCCAGCTGACTTTGGTTTGGAGCCTTTTCTTGAGAAAGCAGAATGAGTCCTAGACATTGAAGAAAAGCATTTTTGTTTATTTCTTTCCCTCATCTGAGCCTTTGCCCACTGTGCAACTCTCTCTCTTTCTTTTTCTTTTTGTCTTGCTTTTATCAGTATATGGTTTAATTTTTGGTTTGACTTTTTTTTTCCTTCTTTTTGAACCAGTTACCTTGTCAGGAAAAGATGAACCACAAAGAAAATGTTCATTCTTTCAGGAACACAATTTTGTATTTCTATGTTCTTCTATTTTTGTAAAAATACAGGAAGTTTGATTTAGCATTGATAGGCTATTTTTGAGGGATTTTTTTTTTAATATTGTAAAAATTGTTAAGTTCTGTTTAAAGAACTTGCTCTCAGAGAAGCACTGGCTAAAGTGTTTAAAATGCTCGTCTCTAAGATGTCTGTGATATGCTCTGTGCTCTAAGTTACCTCAAATGTTTGATAGTTTCTCCTTTTTGCGAAAGTAGCACCATAGCCAAACCAATATAGTATTGTTTTACATTAAGTCTCAGTGAAGATTTAATTCCATGATAGCTTACTTAGCTCTGAGTTACGTGTGTAGCTTGAAAAGGAAGATTTTTAATGATCACACTAAATAAAAGCTATTCATTACTTTGATTTCTCCCAAAGACTGCTTGGAGGTTGACTAAGAAAGTTTTCATAAACTTTGGATTAGATGGAGAATTATCTTTGTAGTCCATCCAACTTTGATAAAATGGAACCAGAATTTACAACCAACTACTGGAGAAAAAAAAAACAAAAAACATTTAACCATGCTATCTTTGAGTGCCAGTGACTTATTTTTCTTGTTTATAATGATTAATTCATGACAATTTTAGTCATATTTTAAGTGAGTTTTGCCTGAAGATAGTTTGAAAGGATTCTATTTGGGAAAGTACTAGACACATGACAGAACCTTTCATTCAGTGGCTGTTTCTGAGAGTTTGATCCATCATTATAAGTTGAAGGATAATGTATTGCATGTGTATAGTTTAAATAGGTTTTTGCGAGTCTTATTTGTTTAATTCTGGTTTTAATTGATCTGATTCTTTTTAAGAAAAGAATTGGGAGCAAGATAAATTTTTATACTATAATTACTGAAATTAATTTAATAAGCAATTTATTATTTGAAATTTATTTCTGGGGACTCAGGATTCAACTTGACATGTCCCTCAGGATCTAAATAAGAAAAGTTGGGATTATCATTAAAATACAATTAGGAAAAGATTAAGGTTATCAAATAGCAGTTATTGATATTTTAAGAACTTTCAATATAAAGTCCATTCTTTCGGACGCTTTCAGAGTTGGGTCATGTTAAAAAAGTAGTGTTACATAGATGTTTTAGTTCGTTAACAATGTTTCTCAAATTTTTCCCATCCCTGTCCTCATCCATGTGAAATTAAATGTTTAGTGAAATATCTTTTTCCATCTTAAATAGGATAACTTATATCTGTGAACATTTTAGGTATAAGAACAATGCAGTCTGCTTAGCTAGGCAAAATTCCCATGGATCATTTTCAAATTTCCCTATTGTTCCATAGTCTTCTTTCCTGGTGCATCTTATTAGTTATAAATTTATACCCTCTCTTGTATTTTCATCACTATATTTCTTCTTAACCAGAGTCCATTTAACAGGGTATACACGTTTACCTAATGTGAGGTCCAAACTTAAGGAATCGTCCACTTACTAATGATTTACTAAAGATATGAACTTAGATTTCTAGGGAGTGGTTTGATTAAATTATCTACATTTTGATCTGCAGTTTAATTTGATATAGTTATTTGTGCTCTGCCTTTATCTGTGTAGCACAAGGTTTAATGCATCTTTAAATTGGTTTTATTTTGTATCCTCCTGAATTCTTAAAGGCCAGTATTCAGCAGCTCCCACAGGATGGCTCAGTGGGGATGATTTATTTTTCTCTTCTTCCCTTGGAACCTGTTAATTTTGCAGTTTCTCTTAGAATTGTATGGTACTCCAGTTCATTCCGATCTCTCAATTGGATTTTCCCAATTTTGAGAAGAAATATATCAACTCTCTGCTTCTTTCCTTACTCTCTAGTGAACTGAGTTGAAGGAGAGAGAGCTGACAGATAGCTTCACCCTAAATTTAGGATGACACTGCGCCCTCTGTCATTCCTGGTAGCTATCTGGTAAAATATTCCTTGGCTCTGAGGACCCAAGAAAAGTTAGGGACCTAAATTCTGCTGTACACAGGAGAGATTTGTGAATAAGATCCCCCATTGAAAACAGGCCCAGGTGGTGTTGGCACTTTGCAAAGACTGGATCCTTGCATATACAAGGAGTGGATCAAAATCTAAGTCAAAGAAGAATGGATGTGTCTCTGTGATTGTCTGGCGTGCATTTGTTACCATTATATTACCATAACCACCAGATGTCATACAAGGGATGAGTTGTAATTTAGTATGATAGTCTGAGTTTAAGCTTAAAATGCCATCATTCTCTGGATGGATTTTCTCCCACCAAAAAGATGCAGTAATCTTGGAGGTTTCCAGACTGTGTTATTGAGGGCTACCATTTCCCTCTCCAGTTTCATTTGGAAACACTCCGCTTTTGGTTATTTCACAAATTAGTCTTTATTCAAGCTTTCTAAAGATCTGTGAGCTAGACCCTAGGAAATTATCTCATTGATTTTCCATCTAATCTATGTTTTGACCACTGAACTATCTTGATCTGAGGAACAATAAAATAGTGACTAGTTAGATCCTAACAGGTTATTTGGTTCCTCACTGTTTATTTGAAAAGCACCTCTAAATGTTTAAAAAATCAATGTTTCATCTTAATAAGGTTAACAATCCCTTCTTAACTTCCCCTTTAATTTTTCTCCCCTCTCTTTCATCTTAAAGTTATGTGCATTACTGTTTTAAGCAAAAAATAATGGGGATTGCTCTACATTTTGCCATGAGAACAAGTGGATTGCAAGTAACTGAGGAATTAATTTCTTTCATGTTGTAACAACCTTTAAAAAACAAAACAAAACAATTCCAGGCACTGGCATAAAAATGTGCCCTTATGAAGCTCCTTATTTATTATGCAAATAGCAATCAGATACTATATTTTAAGAAACTGCATTCTGTCCCTTACGGAGTACCCCTTCGTTACATAATATATGCCAAATTAAGAAAATGGGTCAGTGACACTGCTGCTGCTGCTGCTAAGTCGCTTCAGTCGTGTCCGACTCTGTGCGACCCCATGGACTGCAGCCCACCAGGCTTCTCCGTCCATGGGATTCTCCAGGCAAGAACACTGGAGTGGGTTGCCATTTCAAATCTCAATGTTACATGCTATCAATTAATCAACATGTTTCATAGGTATTTATTATTGATGATAGCTAAATTTTTAATATAAGAATTTTTAATAATACCAAACACACCCTTAAATGAAGACTCAAACCAAGACAAGATTTTTGATCATGATCTACCTTGGTCTCTTTCCTGACAGAGACATTATGATAATCTTCATTGTGGCAGAAGCTGAAGTCCACTCCAGTATCTGTTACTGGTTCCTACACATAGATACAGCCATAAATTTTTTGATCACAGGAATCATGGTAGAAACTTGAACAGCATTGAGAACCCACCATCTCCAATGTGCTCTTCCTCATGATTAAAATAGCTTACACTGTTATCAACTAAGGAATCTTTAGGGAAAACTGGCAGCCTAGAGATTGTGGTCTTTTCAGTCCAGGTGCACCCATTTAGTGGTCTTTGTCGCCCTCCTGACAGAGGCAACATGATGATCTTAATCAGAGCAGAAGCTGAAATCAGCTTGTAGGATCCATTATGACCCACATGTATTTATACACAGGAAAACCAGCAGAGACTAAGCAGTAGAAAAGGACAGTATTTATGTTACAATTCCGACTGGAGGATGAATAGAGAAGCAATGAATCAATGAACAAAAATTGACTTGGACATTAGGTCATTTTCTGAATTCTGGCTTAGCCACAATTAGATGTGTGTTTTGGGGCTTCATTTATTTATCTCATGAGTAAAGTAGGATAATAATACCTAACTGGCAGGCTAGGAAGGTTGAAAATTATATTACACACACACACACACACACACACACATACACTCAATAACATGGCTCATAGTAGACATTCAGTCAATGACAGATTCCTCAAGTATCTGTCAGTTGAGTAAGTAAATCATCAAATTGAGCTCCCAAGTGTCCCTTTTCTTTATATACCCATATCTATAGCAAATTGATATACAGCTGTGCTTTTATGTAAAAAATTGTTGCAAGAGAATCTTTGTCTTCTACTAGATGTTGATGATAAAATGTAAATTTCTTAATTATTTCTGATATTTTAATGTGCTGTTTATGAAAGAAAATAAATTAACTTCTTAGTGGTATGTAGGTCCAACTCTGAGTTTTCTTACGTTTCAGACTTATATTCATCCAGAACCCTGTGATTATTGTCTCCAAAGTGAAAGTGACAGTTTCATGAAATTACCAAAGTTTTTATTTTGTTTCATTATATTTTGGGCTTTTTTAGCACCTAGAATAAAAACATCTCCTTTGAAGTTATCCGTTTTTTTAACTTGGAGGAAAAATTGCAAAATATGGTGGAAAAAAATTTTTCCGCATGAAAAGAGGAGAAAAAAAAAAAACAAAAACTCTTTACAGTCTCAGTCAGCAGATTTATTTGACTTGAGAAAAAAGAAACAACTTCATTGGAAGCAGATGTTGACACTGTGTCAGTTGTTGAAGATGGAAAGGGTTCTCTTGAGCCATTGTGGTTACAAGGGAGGTATCGATGGCCGTTAGAATTCTTGGGATTGAGCATCTTCACAGCAGATAGGACAGTGCAAAAGCCAAAACTATGATACCAAGACTGAAATCAGCCTGCCAATTTTAATTTACCGGACCCTAAAGACTCAGTTGTTTTATTTTTTCCTCCTCCAGAATAAAAGTCATATCTTTCAAAAGATTTAAGTGGATTTTGAGAGAGAAATTAAAAAATGTTCTCTAAAAACATGGCCCAAGAGCCCTTTATTATTAAAGATTAAAACTAATATTCAAGTCATTTTAGAAGAATCAGGGTAAAAATTTGGTTTAATGGTATATGTTGAAGAAATAATCTCAAAGACATAGAGAGCAGACTTCTGGTTGCCAAGGGAGAGATGAGGTGAGGGAAGGAAGGATTGGAGCTTGGGATTAGCAGATGGAAACTAGTACATTTAGGACTGATAAACAACAAGGTCTTACTGTGTAGCACAGGGAACTGTATTCAATATCCTGTGATAAATCATAATGGAAAAGAACATGAAAAGGATATATACATATATATGTGTGTGTGTATATGTGTATATATATATATATGAACTGAGTCACTTGGCTGTACCACTGTACTGAAAAAAGTAACACTGTAAATCAACTATACTTCAATATAATTAGAAAAATAATGTGTATTGAATAAGGATATGTAAACTGTGCACAAATGGAAGGCTCTAGAAAGTGGGGAAAAGGTGAGGTCCACAAAGGAACCTCACATCCTAATAGCTCCTCAATGTTAATTAATTGGTGACTTGATCTCAGAGATTGGGCACAGAACAGACTTTCAGAATTTTTCAGTAGGTTTTTTTCTTTTTAGTGCTCTCTGGGAATTTCCCTCTGTACACTTTTCCAAAGTATAGCAATAGTCATAATTAAAATATCTTAATTCTGTCATTTCTTTTATTGTCCATTGTGTGTGCTTGTTTGAAAAATATTTTTATGGTTTCAAAAAATTGATCAAACTAATGTTCTCTTGAAATTGCAAATTAATTTGATCCAATTCAATTATCCAAATCTTCTTTTAAAATTTTAAGAAATGATAAGTAAAATTTACCAATTCTCTTGTGTAAATAAACAGCCACAACTTCTAGAAAATGACAGGTCATCATCAGTTAGTTAGCTTTCTTGTTAACAATTTTTGGACTACTAAATTTTGACCTAAGAATAACTCTTTTAGAATACAATATCCTTTAATTAGTTGTTTGGTATATGTATGTGAACTCTTCTGTGATATCTTTTTATATTGATAGAGCTGTACATTTTTTTCTTTGCTATGACTAGGGCAAAAATTAATGATTATTTACACACTTGATTTAATTTTTTAGACTGTTTACAATCTTAGATACAGTATCTGATTTAAAAATCACTATTCCATACATGTTTCTGGATACACAATTTAGGGAAGGGTTTTTATGTGAATTCTTTGTATCATTTTAAAGTTCGTGTATTGAAAGGGAAAACATAGACTCTGTTTTCATCACATAAATTTAGATCAGGTGAAAGCTTTTGTAAAAATACATAGTACAATGAGATTTATATTTGTCACTTGATTAAGTGAACTGAAAACATAATAGAAATGTTATCTTAGAACCGTTAAATAAAAAAAATTCCAGATGTATTAGTTTGATGAGCAATTTTATGCTATCTTCCTTTTTACATGCCCAGAAAGAGAAATTAATCTTAGCTCTATTGTCATTCTTAATTTAGAAAGAATATATAACTCATAAAATTTTAGCTTCACAAGCTAACTATAAAATCATATATATATATATTTGTTGTTTTTCATCGGGATGCCGGAAGAGACATTTTTGTATTTCTATTCTCTCTTCAAATAGATCTCATAACTATGTGTTGATGATATAAAATAATGGAGGACTTTGTAGTTAAAACAAATGTCATCTTCAGTTCAATAAATAATGTGAACTCAATGCTTATATTTTAATGTAGCAGTTTGGTTTTGTCCACATTTCTTGACAATTAACTAAAGCCCTCTGTTTTTTTCTTATTCAATTAAGCAACTTACAAGTATCTTTAGAAATTAAAACACCTTAGGTGTTGTTTTTTTTGTAATGGGGTTAATTTTACAGCCAAGGGATTTATGTGTGGTGGTGAGAATTGTATGGTTAGAAAACAAGGGTTGTAACAGAACAGCAAGTGAAATGGGCTATATCAATTACATAATAACAGGCTTGGGAACTTTTTAATACAATGCTTCTGAAGTTATCAATTAACTCTTTAGCAGAGGTGTTCTTTGTTGTTTTGCTTTTGCATTTGTTAATGTGGAACTTGCTGTAAGTCCTGTGGAAAACTTGGCTGACAATTCATTGACATTGAAGAAATACGCCTAGAAAGGAGAAGTCCAAGACCTTATATTTTTAAAGGAAGCTAGAGGTTCCCTTGGAGAAGGAAATGCCAACCCACTCCAGCGTTCTTGTCTGCAGAATCCCAGGGATGGGGAGCCTGGTGGGCTGCCGTCTATGGGGTCACACAGAGTCGGACACGACTAAAGCTACTTAGCAGCAGCAGCAGCAGCAGAGGTTCCCTACATGGGCCCTCTATTTTCTTGTTAAATAAATTTTTGATATGTAAATGCAAAGCTTGGAGATCAGTATTTCAATTAGTAGACATTCATCACCACTGGTGAAAATAACATGACACAGCCTTCTTAACTGTTTACCATATTCAGACTAGACAAGTGTAATGAATTTTCTGTGGTTACTGTAAAAAGTTACCACAATCTTAATGGCTAAAAGCGACACAAATTTATCTGGTGGCTCTAAGTCCAGTATCCAGTACTGATCTCAGTGGGCTAGAAGCAAGATGTCAGCTGTGTTCTTTCAGCGAGAACTATTTCTCTGATGTTTCCAGAGTCCTTAGCTCATGGCCTCTTTCTTCCATCTTCAATTCCAAGAACCACTGGTCAAGTCCTTGTCATATGATATCACTCTGACCCTCTCTTTTGCTTCCCTTTTACAAGTTTAAGGACCTTTGTAATTGCATTGGCCCTGCCTGGATAATCTAGAATAGTCTCTCCATCTCAAGTTCTTCATTTTAACAAAAGTCCTTCGATGTGAGGTAACATATTCACAGGTTCTAGGGATTAGGAAGTGAACATTTTGAGGGTGTTATTCAACCTACCATAGTTACTATTGGATTTCAGTTAATGGTTATCAACGTTTTAATCTAAGAGGGTTTAATGTATCACTGTAAATAGCAAGGCGTGTTCCATGTTTTCAGTGGTCATTTGTGTAAGGATTCATCTACATTCACTTAAATAATTGCATATAAAGGAAATTCTTGTTATTTCAAATATTTATGTGCTTCTTATAGTGCCTTGGAATCCAAAGGGTTATATTGTGTTTATGTCAGAGAGGCACTCAGGGGGGTGGAGACCAGGACATCTGGTGCAGATTCTTCCTAGCTGAAGTGTGTTTTCTCTGGGGACAATCATCTACCATTTAATTGTTTTGCTTCCTTTTTTGGGAATATATGCCCATCCTGTGATGTCCTAAGTCTCCAAGCATCTTATTTGACCTGTTTATACTCATTTGACTAGCTATCCATATATGACTACATTGACGTGGTAAAGCTTTTACATTCCTGTCCAGATTGAATCCTTCCATCTGTTATCAGTTAAGCCGTGGAAAAACTGTTATGGAAAGCAAATATGTTTTGATACATTTAATGTGTAAAGTAGGAACCTAGATTCTGGAATGCTGTTGATCAATAAATGAACTAGAATCTCTTCAAAACAACACTTAAGCCCCACTGTTTTACTTTCCATACCAAGTTTGGCTGTGGCTGAATGAAGAACACCAGCATTGATCTTTGCTTTGCACTTGTACAAGAGACTATTTGTAGGGAGCCAAATATAGCCACAGAGGATTTAATATCTTGCCAAAAAATACAGAATCTGTTCCCCTTTAAGCACGACACTCTATCCTTTTCTTGTGGATCTTGCTAAAAGGAAAATATAACTTTCAACTAGCCCATTCCTCTGCTAGAAGTTCCCTAATCTTTTTCAAATGGGCTATGTGTGGTTTTCAGGAGATTTATGGTTCAAAAGAAAAAAAAAAAAAGGCTATATGAGAAATCCATTCAGTGTTATCATTTTTCTTACAAAAAACAACCCCTAAATCAAGAATGAGAGTAAACAGTAAGGAGGAAAATCACACTTTCGTGGTTTCAGGACTAACCAAGGATCACTGGGTCGTCTTTGTGTTTCATTTTGTATTGAAACAAAAGTAATAATAAAAAATTGGCTTCAACCAACCAGGTGCTTTAGAACATGGATGTTTCACACTGACTGTTGTCTGATGGGTAAATGAACGAGTCGAACTTTCTCTATACTGTGGGTAATGACAGTGCCTGTTCAGTCTCTTATGTTGTATATATAGAAATTTGAAAGCAGTGTTGCAAGTATCACCAAGAAAATAAATTTTGCACAGTGACAGCTTTACCAGACATCTCCGTGTGGGATTTAAAAAAAAACACAAGGCTATTTGGAAATACTTTGTATATGTAAATATGCAAAATATACTGATGAGTGCTAACAGCTGTATGGTGTACGCCCTTATCTTTGAGCAGAATATTTTGGTGGCAGCAGTTATTTTTTTCCATCTTTACTTGCCATTTCCCCTTTTTGTCTCCACCCACTCACCCATCCATTACCTCCTCTTAAAACACACTTAACACCCTTCCCCCCATCCCTCCACACTGCTTCCAAGAGTCATTTGAGTAGATTCCCACTGGAAAAGGCGGGTGGTGCCTTGAAGGAATGTGTGACTTGTACTGTGTTGTAAAGGTTGAGCTTCAGAGAACTTGCTTGCACTTGCTCTGACACCAGCCCCGCACACAGCCCAGACACTCTGCAGGCCAGATTCCATTAAGGCTCGTCATTGCCCAGGGAGGGAAAGTCCTGTTGAGAGTGGCCTTCCTGCCGTGAAGATTCCAAAGATCAGTGTAATCACTTTAAGTGTGTGTTATCAAGTTCTGTAATATCAAGACGCTCATCTATTTATGAAAATAAGCATATGCCTTTCAGTCCAAAGCCTTAAAAGGGAGGGAGGAAGGACTCAACAGAAGTTAAAAATGAAAGTCACTTCTTACAGGATTTTGACAGGTTTGGAGAGGAGAAAAGGTGACAGATGTAAAAGGAGAAACCCTGGGTCCCTAGGACCAGTTCCATGAAAAATGTATTGATATTGCTGAGTCCCAAATTTCCAGTTTCTCTGTCAGTTGAAGATCAAATGAAATAAAAGATGCAAACTGCTTTGAGAAAACTAAAAGTAGATACAAACAGACAGGAAATAATATTTACTATAAGTCCTCTATATACCTTGACCATTACATGAATTTATCTCAAGGAATTTTCACAAATAGCAACATGTAGATAGCATTATTTGTGAGGCTGTTAGCAATATTTTTAAAATGGGGATTTGAGTTTTAGTGATGCTGGTTAAGAGCTATGTATCCTTGAACAATTTCCTCAGCCTTTTTTAAAATACTTTCTGTGTTCACCCATAAGATGAAGATATTTAAAGTAACTATATCATAGAGTCATGAAGATTAATAAAGTGTGTAAATAGTTTAATACCAGGTAAACACTATGGATTTCTTATAATCTTATTTTTCTCTAATCTGAGTACTTGAGCCCAAGGGCACTTAGCCACAAGTAAAAGTCAGGATTCAACTCCCTCAAATAGAATCTTAGAACAATACACTGCTCCAATGTTTTTGCCATTGTCACATCTAAATGTATTTGTTGTGAACATATTTTAATCATCTCTTAGCCAACTGGAATAAAGAGTCAGTAGGAGGAACTAAAAATGTCCAGAAATAGCTAAGTTCTTTAAAAGAGTGAGAGTAATGTGGCTTTCAGGAGCCAAATAGAGTTCCGACAGATGTTGCAATTCTGGAGCATTATTTGTAATTTGGGAATACAGAATCAATTCACTCAATATATTCTTCTGGTCTGAAGGACACTGATTATTTTTCTACTTAGATCAACCTCAAGTCTCAGTAAAATAGTGAATAATGGGTTAGAAGAATTAAACTTTTATCTGCTGACATCTTGTCATAGTTTTCATCTGAAGGTGTCAACTCCCTAATCTCTTTAGGGATGAGCTCTCATTCACTGTGCTGAAAGAATCAATGTTACATTTTAATCCTGATTGTTTAAAATAATTCAGGTTATGTTTATGCAGTATTCTCATTTTTCATAACCTGAGTGTATGTTGGGTCAGGAGTAATGGTGGTAAAATAAATCATTTTAAAGTACACAGTATCTTAACTTGCAGATTCTCTGTTAGAAAGCTAAGAAATTACAAGATTTGGTTTTGATCTTTTTTACTCTCTGTTAGTTGTTTGATATGTGGAAAGTACTCTTCCTCATTAGTTAAAAAAAATGCTAACCCCTACTTTGTAAAGTAGACATGTGGATTAAATGAGATAATGTATAAATGCCTAATACAGACTTCTCAAAGGGGTATGATTTCCTGTATCAGTTACAAATGGCAGCAATTTACTAGGCCTTTTTAACAAGGACATTTACATCAGTCACCCCACTGAATCCTCACACAACTTTCCAAGGTGGGTTTTTAATTCCCACATTACAGAGGAAAAAGCTGAGTTATAGAGATTTTAGATCACTTTCCAAAGCAAAATTAGGATTGTATCCTCTGTCTGTATACTTACAAAACTCACATCTTTCCCACTGCACTGGTTTGCTTCTCAATCTACCTAAAGATTAAAATTGCGTGCCTGCTGTTTGCTCGTGTTCACATGCAGAATATAAGAATGAGTATAAACACGCTACTCTGGGTGATGGGATGCTTGGCTTCTAAACAGCTTATATTGCAAACTAGCTGTGCTCCCTGAACTAAATTACTGCACAGCTAATTTCATGACTGAGACACTATGATGAATAATCCAAAGTCTAGTCAAATTTCGCATCAGAAATCAGATTATCATAAACTTGTGCAAGAGCGAATTAATTCCTGTTTTCACCCTCCTCCAAATCCCATAAAAACAGAACAGGAAAATATCCCTCTCCCAGAACCCAAGAACTTGTGTGTACATCTGTGTACAACATTTTTTTCAACTATATATACTAAAAATACTAATAAAAGTAAAACAAAGTACTGATTTCAATCCCTAGAGGCTGTGGTCTTGAAGTATGTGTGTGTTAAATCTTTTCCCTTTGACAATTGTCAGTGAACGTAGCGTGTGTACTGACTGTTTGAAATAAGCCAAACTACTCTCCTATTAGGCAGTGCACATTCATAAAAACAAGTCTTAGAAATGTCAGCTCTTTCATGGAAATGTTCTTCTGTGCAACCACTGCTCATTACTCTCTGCAGTACAACTGGGCCTGTGAAACTTCTGAACCTCTGTTTTCTGGCACCATGATGATGCCCTTAGACTTGTCAACAGTCTCTGATGTTGATCTTTTTATTGCACTTCTCAGAAGAGGCTTTTACCTGTTTTGATTTCTTTGGTTGCTCATAATAGCTCTTTCCTGCCTCCACGTTGCTCAGTTCTGGCTCCTGGTTTCAGGCTGTGCTGAAACCCAAAAGAATTATCTTGGAAAGTTATTCACCTAAGGACTGATTTATGATCTTTTGGGCCTGAAACATGAAAGTAGGGGGTTAGAGGGACTCTTTAAAGAAAATACAAAATGATGCTAAATTACATATGAAAGTGAATATTTAGAATGAGAAAATACAACTAATAGATTTTGGAAAAACTGATAAATACCATAAACACAAAACTTAGAAAAATGATGGAAATTTGTATTAATACCTGCTTAAGACTCAAGTGGCTTCCCTGGTAGCTCAGACAGTAAAGAGTCTGCCTGCAATGCAGGAGACCTGGCTGGATCTTTTACTTTCACTCAAGACACAAGCATGGTATAGCATGCTACTCTTCCAACAGCTAGCCAATTGCCACATTTCAAAAATGCTCCTTTTTCAGTGCCTTCTTGTACTTGGTAGTAGAAACTTCATGGGCCCTGCTCATAGAGTGATAAGCTCTCAGCACCTAGAAACAGCACAGTGAGAGGCTGAAGTATTCCTAGGAACCACTGATGCATTCTCTCTCTCTATCTCTCTTTAGTCGCTAAGTCATGTCTGACTCTTGCGACCCCATGGACTGTAGCCTGCCCCCATGGACAGCTCCTCTGTCCATGGGATTCTCCAGGTAAGAATACTGATACAGTAGGGCATGGTTATTTATCTTTCCCTGGAAGTGTTTGAGAATACTATGAATATATACCATTCAGTCCAAATCCAAACTGTATATCTACCAACTCAATTTTCACTTAGCTTAATTCCCACTACCCCACTCAGGGAAAGTGTAATAGGGACATCTGAGTTTAGAAAAAAGAAAGTATTCTGAAAAAGTTGTGGTTAAAATAGCTTATTTTTGGAAAAATTGCAAAAACATATGTCAACATAAATGCTGGGATCCATCCCAAGTCATTGGAGTGGGCCCTGAAGCTTTAGCTTCTTTAGCTTCAGGGCACATCTGTCTGTGTACATGCCACTTCAACAAGTCCCCCACATGTCATCCTTAAAAGACTATTGGTGTGTGGCTTTGCATTCTTTTCAGTTATTGTGATCTCCTTCATTACTTAGCATGCATCACGACTTCCTTTGCGTATCATTAAATAATTCATGGCCTCCTTTTCAAAGACTTTTCTTTCCATTCCCATCACAAGATGCTGACCATCCTCAATTGCTGTCTTTGACTTATTCTGAGGTAAGCTGTGATGGAAACACCTTCATGCCTTGGAGAGGAGGTCCTGCTCACTTGTGGACAGGTGTTCATACCATGGATCGTCTCTGAGAGACCAGATACTAAAGGACTCGAGGACAAAGTGTGGCTTCGAGTAGAATTCTGAGGGGGCCCTTTACACCACTCTGAAGCCACCATATGGTTCTCTCCATGGCTGCGGCATGTGTTCCAGGCAACACAGCACTGCCATTTCCAGGATGAGCTCTGACACTGGGAATTGGCCCAACGGCGCCTGAGGTTCCGGATGTTTCCTTCCCCAACCTTCACACCACACAGAGGACTCAGGTGTGCTGTGTGGGGCATCTCAAGCTCAGCGCTACTGAGAATGAGCCTGCAGGAGCAGCAGCAGCAACAACAACACACTTGTTAAAGATGTCATTTCATGGGCCCTGCCACAAACTTGCAGAATCATAACTTCTTAGAGGGGGGCCCTGATCCTCAAGAGATTTTCATACACTTTAAAGCAGCTTCAGAAGAAATACCGTTAAGTGGTTCCTATTAATTTCCCGCTAGGATCACAGTTTTGAGAAACATCATCACTTGTGCCCTCCCCCTCAGAGTCTGTCGACTGATCTGGGTGGAAGCATCAATGCTATTTTAATTACATGATTAATTAAATCACATAATTTAATTACGTGATTTAGAGTGATTCTAGAGTGAGGCCAGGGTTAAGCACGGAGGCTACTGGGTAGATCTGTGAGGGTTGCATCCAGCCTTTGGTCCAAGTTGGGGGTGACCGTATCAGCTCTGCATGCATTTGGAAGGGGCAGGTCAGTGTAGCCCACATACTTCACGTTGGAGCTGAAATGTTAGGTGTCTGTGGGAGGGGAGAGGATGTGCAAACAGGAAAGAAAGCAAATCACAGTTTGGTTTTCCTGTAGGAGCTCCTTGTTCCTGAATTTCTCCTGAGACAAAAAGCTGGAAAAACTGGCATCTTCAGCGTTTCAGGGTCCTCCCATTTCTGGATGCAGTGGGAGCAGGTGAAGGCATTGTGCTGATGCTTTTGAAGGTATGTTCTCAAGATGCAGATGTGACTCCTCAACTCAGCCTTGCCTGAGACCACAATCCATGGAGGGGGAGAAGGAAGGGTAAATGGGAGGCTCACAGGTAAATGCCCTGTCTCGGGTCAGAGGCTGTCAGCTTTTCCTCCTGAAGTGCCATAGACTGAGGATCTGCAAACATTTGATTCTCTGCCTCTCCTGTTCCTGCCTAGCAAGGTGGTTTTCAATTACTTTTTTTAAATTGAAATATAGTTGATGTAAAATATTATGTTCAGGTATAGAATATAGTGATATACAATTTTAAAAGTTATATTCCATTTATAGCTGTTATAAAATATTGGCTATATTCCCCATGTTGTATAATATATCCTTGTAGCTTATTTTATACATAATCATTTTTACTTCTTAATCCCCTACTCCTATATAGCCCTACCCACTTCTCCACACTGGTAGCCACTAGTTTGTTCTCTATGACTCTTTTTCTTTATGTTCACTAATTTTTTTTTTGATTCCACATATAAGTGATACCATACAGTATTTTTCTATGTCTGACTAATTTCATTTAGCATGATGTCCTACAAGTCCGTCCTTATTGTTTCAGAGAGAAACATTTCATTCTTTTCTTTTTTATGACTATAGTACTGTATGTATTTGCCACATATTCTTTAACCAATCATCTGTCAATGGGCATTTTGGTTGCTTCCACAAATGAAGAATCGTATATAATGTTGCTATGTTCAGATATATACCCAGGAGTGGAATTGCTGGGTCGAATGGTACTTACCTTTTTAGTTTTTGAGAATCATCCATTCTGTTTTCCACAGTGTCTGTACTAATTTACATTCCTACCAACAGTGTCCAAGGGTTCCTTTTCTCCACATCCTCGCTAAGGCTTATTTGATATTTGATGACAGCCATTCTGACAGGTGCAAGGTGATAGCCCATTGTGATTTTGATTTGCATTTCCCTGATGATTAGGAATATTGAGCCTTTTCATGTGCCTGTTGGCCATCTGCACTTCCTGTTTGGAAAGTGTTTATTTGGGTATTCTGCCCATTTTGAAATTGTATTGTTTGGAGTTTTGATGTTGAGCTATATGAGCTGCTTACATATGTTGGATGTAAACCACTTATTAGTCACATCATTCGCAAATAGTTTCTCTTCATTCAATAGATTGTCTTTTTCTTTCATTGCTGATTTCCTTTGCTGTGCAAAAGCTTTCAAGTTTAATTAAGCCCAATTTGTTTATTTGTGCTTTCATTTCCCTTGCTTTAGGAGACAGATCCAAAAAAATATTACTACAATTTGTGTCAAAGAGTGTTCTGCATAAGTTTTTCTCTAGGAGTTTTATGGTTTCTGGTCTTACATTTATGCCTTTAATTCATTTTGAGTTTATTTTTGTATATGGTATTAAAGAATATTCTAATTTTATTTAGCTGTAGTTGTCCAGTTTTCCCAATACCAATTATTGAAGAGACTGTCTTTTCTCCATTGTATATTCATTCATGTGTCCTTTGTCATGGATTAATTGACCATATATACCTGGGTTTATTTCTGGGCTGTTTTGGATTTGTGTTTTTAACAGTTCCAGTTCCTATTTGTTGTAGTACACTAAACTATAAAGTAAAAAGATGATAAGAGAGTTCCATCTTGAATAGCCAAGATTAAAAAAGGCTTCAGTTTGAGAGAGGGAGGCAGAAGCAAAAGCTAAAATTTTTTGGAAGAAATTCAACATAGGCAAACAAGGAGAAAACAGTTTAAAAGATGACTCTGAACTGAAGAAATTTGTGTGCAAATAACCTGAAGCTGATAGCAGTAAGGAATGAGTTATCCCCTGGATAAGCCAGTTTTGTTTACCTTCAAAAATAAAACATAAGTGTTTGTAATGTTTGTACCGACTCATAATTATGAAGAAGAACTATATCACATGCTCCACCCTCGCCAATGAAGTATTACTATCAGTTCAGTTCAGTTCAGTCACTCAGTCATATTTGACTCTTTGCAAACCCATGGACTTCAGCACGCTAGGCTTCCCTGTCCATTACCAACTCCCGAAGCTTACTCAAACTCATGTCCATTAAGTCAGTGATACCATCCAACCACCTCATCCTCTGTCGTACCCTTCTCCTTCCACCTTCAATCTTTCCCAGCATCAGGGTCTTTTCTAAGTGAGTCAGTTCTTTACATCAGGTGGAGTACTGGAGTTTTAGCTTCAGCATCAGTCCTTCCAATGAATATTCAGGACTGATTTCCTTTAGGATGGACTGGTTGGATCTTCTTGCAGTCCAAGGGACTCTCAAGAGTCTTCTCCAACACCACAGTTCAAAAACATCAATTCTTCGGTGCTCAGCTTTCTTCACAGTCCAACTCTCACATCCATACATGACCAGTGGAAAAACCATAGCCTCAACTAGATGGACCTTGGTTGGCAAAGTAATGTCTCTGCTTCTTAATATGCTGTCATAGCTTTTCTTCCAAGGAGCAAGTGTCTTTTAATTTCATGGCTGCAGTCACCATCTGCAGTGATTTTGGAGCCCCCCCAAAAAAGTCTGTTACTGTTTCCATTGCTTCCCCATCTATTTCCCATGAGGTGATGGGACCAGATGCCATGCTCTTAGCTTTCTGAAAGTTGAGCTTTAAGCCAATTTTTTCACTCTTCTCTTTCACTTTTGTCAAGAGGCTCTTTAAGTCTTTTTCACTTTCTGCCATAAGGGTGATGTCATCTGCATATCTGAGGTTATTGATATTTCTCTTGGCAATCTTGGTTCCAGCTTGTGTTTTATCCAACCTGATATTTCTCATGATGTACTCTTCATATAAGTAAAATAAGCAGGGTGACAATATACAGCCTTGACATACTCCTTTTCCGATTTGGAACCAGTCTGTTGTTCTATGTCCAGTTCCAACTGTTGCTTCTTGACCTGCCTACAGATTTCTCAGAAGGCAGGTCAGGTGGTCTGTATTCCCATCTCTTGAAGAACTTTCCACAGTTTGTTGTGATCCACACAGTCAAAGGCTTTGGCATAGTCAACAAATGAAACATTAGTGAAAGAATGCTTTCCTAGATTATCTGGGAAAAAAATGGATTCCCAACCTGGCTCTGTCACCAATAATTTATGTACTTATGGAAAAATTGATAAATATCCTTGCCGTATTTCTCATCAGTGAAATAGGGGAAACAAAACTAGGTGACCTCTAAGACTTCTGGGCTTCCCTGGTGGCTCAGACGGTAAAGCATCTGCCTGAATGTGGGAGACCTGGGTTCGATCCCTGGGTCAGGAAGATCCCCTGGAAAAGGAAATGGCAACCCACTCCAGAACTCTTGTCTGGAAAATTCCATGGATGAAGCAGCCTGGTAGGCTATAGTCCATGAGATCACAAAGAGTTGGGCACAACTGAGCAACTTCATTGGTTCACTAAGACTCCTTCTATCTCTAAATGTTCTCTGTTTCTATAGGCATTTAAAAAAAAGAAATATAAAGCTATAATGCTAACCTAGTTAGACATCACCATTAATATTTTCCTGGGGTCAAAAAGTTTTGAAAAGAATAATCTAATTGGAAAAGTTTGTCAACTTCTTCAGAAGTTAATGGAAGGCTGAAATATAAAAATTCAATAATGACAATGTGTACACAGCAACACAAAGAAAAATTCCAAGTCTCTTTGCAACAAAATGCCATTGGTGTTTATGTAATCTTAAGACAATAAAAGCAGGAGAGACAAAATTCTCTTAGGAATTTGACATTCCAGAATTTATATTTCTATCACAGCTTGTCCTTTAAGGAGCCAATGTTCAAACCTGTGTACAATTAGAAGTTTTGCTCATCCCATGCGTTCAGTGTGCTGGATTGATTTATTCAATGATTGGAAACTAGGAATGTGGAATTAAAAAAAAAAAAACATTTGCAGCATTCCTATAAGTAATTATGTACAACACAATAAATAAAATTATAGATATAAATCACTAAAGATGACTTGTCCCTATTTATTTAGTTCTATCTAGTTTGAAAAACAAAATCTTTGTGGTGTGTAAGCCTAATTTTGGAGAAGGCAATGGCACCCCACTCCAGTGTTCTTGCCTGGAGAATCCCAGGGACAGGGGAGCCTGGTGGGCTGCCATCTCAGGGGTCGCGCAGAGTTGGATACGACTGAAGCAACTTAGCAGCAGCAGCAGCAGCAAGCCTAATTTTAACAATCCATGTTGGCATCTATGACTTCCACTGGAAAATTAATAATAAAATTTCAATAAACACTTTCTTAGATTTTTATTTTATATTGGTTTATAGTTGATTTACAATGTTGTGTTAGTTTCAGGTATACAGAAAAGTGATTCAACTATAAATATACATATATCCATTCTTTTTCATATATGCTATTACAGAGTATTGAGAAAAGTTCTGTGTGCTGTACAGTAGGTCCTTGTTGGTTATCTATTTTATTAATAGAGGTGTGTATATGTTAATTGCCAAACTCCTAATTGATCCCTATGCACCCTTTCCCTTTGGTAACCATAAGCTTGTTTTCTATGCCTTTGGGTCTACTTCTGTTTTGTAAATAAATTCATTTGTATCTTTTTTCAAGATCTCACATGTAAGTAATATATATTTGTTTTCCTCTGTCTGATTTACTTGACTTAGTATGATAATCTCCAGGTCCATCCATTCTGCTGCAAATGGCATTATTTCACTCTTCTTGATGGCTGAGTGATATTCCATTGTATGTATGTACCACATCTTCTTTATCCATTCATCTGTCGACAGACATTTACATGGCTTCCGTATCTTAGCCAGTATAAACAGTACTGCAGTGAGTAGAGGGGTGCATGTATCCTTTCAAACCGAGTGTTGTTCCAGGTGTATGCCTAAGAGTGAGATTGCTGGATCATAGAGCAACTCTATTTTTAGTTTCTTAAGGAATTTTTGCACTGTTTTCCAAAATAGCTGCACTAATTTACATTTCCACCAGTAGGGTAGAATGGTTTCCTTTTCTCCACACCCTCTCTGACATTTATTGGTTGTAGGCTTTTTGATGATAGCCATTCTCACTGGTGTGAAGTGATGTCTCATTGCAGTTTTGATTTGCATTTCTCTAATTAGCAATGTTGAGCATTTTTTCATGTGCCTCTTGGTCATCTGTAAGCTTTCTTTGTAGAAATGTCTATTTAGGTCTTATGCTCATTTTTTGATTGGGTTATTTTTTTGTTTGAGCACTGAGCTGCATAAAAATGAAAGTGTTATTCGCTTAGTCATGTCTAACTCTTTGCAACCCCATGGACTGTAGCCAGCCAGGCTCCTCTGTCCATGGAATTCTCCAGGCAAGAATACAGGAGGGGGTTGTCGTTCCCTTCTCCAGCGAATCTTCCCAACCCGGGGATCGAACCCAGCGTTTCCTGCATTGCAGGTAGATTCTTTACTGTCTGAGCTACCAGGTATAAGCTGTTTGTAAATTTGGAGATGAATCCCTTGTCAGTAGCATTGTTTGCATATATTTTCTCCCATTCTGTAAGTTGTCCTTTCATTTTGTTTATGGTTTCCTATACAGTGCAAAAGCTTTAAAGTTTAAGTCTCATTTGTTTATTTTTGTTTTTCTTTTCATTACTTTCAGAAGTGGATCCAAAAAGATATTGCTGTGATTTATGTCAAAGTGTGTTCTGCATATGTTTTCTCCTAAGAGTTGTAAAATATCTGGTCTTACATTTCGTCCTTTATGATATTTCGAGTTTATTTTTGTGTATGGTTTATACAGTCTTCTAATTTCAATTTTTTATACATAACTGTCCAGTTTTCCCAGCACCACTTACTGAAGAGACTGTATTTTATCCATTGTATATTCTTGCTTCCTTTGTCATAAACTTATTGACTTTAGGTGTGTGGGTTTATTTCTGGGCTTTCTACCTTACTCCAGTGATCTGTAAGTCTCTCTTTGTGCCAGTACCATACTACTTCGACTACTGAAGCTTTACAGTCCTGTATGAGGTCAGGAAGTCTGATTGCCCCAGCTGTTTCTCTTTCTCAAAATTATTGTGACTATTCAGGGTCCTTTGTGTTCCCATACAAATTTTAAGATTTTCTTTGGTTTTAAATGTACAAAAAAAAATCATTGGTGATTTGATAGGAATTGTGTTGAATCTATAGATTACCTTGGATCATACAGTCATTTTGACAATATTGATTCTTTCAATCCAATAACATGGTATGTCTTTCCATCTGTTTGTGTCAACTACAATTTCTTTCAGTAGTGTCTTATAGTTTACAAAATACAAATCTGTTGCCTTGTTAGGTAGGTTTATTCCAAGGTATTCTATTCTTTTTGATGTGATGATCATTGGGATTGTTTCCTTAATTTCTCTTTCTGATCTTTAGTTGTTAGTGTATAGAAATGTAACAGATTTCTCTGTGTTAGTTTTGCATCCTGTAAATTTACTGAATTCATTTACTGCTTCTTTTCCAGTCGGGATTCCTTTTTCTTTGTTTTTTCTCTCACTGCTGTAGCTAGGACTTCCAAAACCATTTTGAATGAAAGGGGCAAAAATGGCCATCTTCGTCTTGTTCCTGATCTTAGAGGAAATGCTTTCAGGTTTTCCTCATTGAGTACAATGTTAGCTGTGGGTTTGTCATAGATGGCCTTTATTTTATTGAAGTAGTTTCCCTCTATGTCCACTTTCTGGAGAGTTTTAATTAAAAA
This sequence comes from Bos indicus, assembly GCF_029378745.1. NCBI lineage: Eukaryota > Metazoa > Chordata > Mammalia > Artiodactyla > Bovidae > Bos > Bos indicus. The sequence continues at coordinate 35,795,716 of NC_091760.1, read as the reverse complement.
TGGGTGTTGAATTATTTTATCAAAAATTTTTTTGCATCTATTGAAATGGTCATATGGTTTTTACCCTTCAGTTTGTTGATGTGGAGTATTACACTGATTGATTTGTGAATATTGAAAAATCCTTGCATCTCTGTGATAAATCCCACTTGATCATGGTGTATGATTCTTTTAATGTATTGTTGAATTCAGATCACTAGTATTTTGTTAAGGATTTTGAAGTCTATGTTCATCAGTGATATTGGCATGTCATATGCTTTTTGTGTTATCTTCAGTTTTGGTATCAGGATGATGGTGGCCTCATACTATGAGTTTGGGAATGTTTCTTCCTCTGCAATTTTTTGGAATAGTTTGAGAAGGATAGGTGTTAGCCCTTCTCTAAATGTTTTATAGAATTCACCTGTGAAGCCATCTGGCCCTGGACTTGTATTTGTTGGGAGTTTTTAAATCATAGTTTCAGTTATGTTTTCTGTTTCTTGCTGGTTCAGTTTTGGGAGATTGTACCTTTCTAAGAATTGGTCCATTTTTATAGGTTTTCCATTTTATTGACATATAGTTGCTTATATCATTCCCTGGTGGACTCAGATGGTAAAGAATCTGCCTGCAATGCTGGAGACCTGGGTTCACAGTCCCTTGGTCGGGAAGATCCCCTGGAGAAGGGAATGGGAATCCTCTCCAGTATTCTTGCCTGGAGAATCCCATGGATACAGGAGCCTGGCAGGCTACAGTCCATGACATCACACAGAGTTGGACACGACTGAGTGACTAACACTTTTGCTTTCATTTTTGATCTCTTATGATCCATTATATTTCCTTTTTCATTTGTAATTTTGATTTGAGCCCTCTCCCTTTTTTCCCTTGATGAGTCTAGCAAATGGTTTACAAATTTTATCTTTTCAAAGAACCAGCTTTTCGTTTCACTGATCTTTTATATTGTTTTCTTTGCCCCCTCAGGGAGCCACAGTTGCCATCTCCACCTTCCCAGGACACCCTGTAGCTCCAGCGGGTACATGTGGCCCAGTCTCCTATCAGCAGGCACATGTGGCCCAGTCTCCTATGAAGTCACTGTTTTTTCCCCTGTGCCCATTTTCCCAGTGCACATAGGACATTGCACCCTCCAGGAGTGGAATTTCTGTTTCTCCCAGTCCTGTGGTGTTCCTGTGTTTAAGCCCTGTTGGTCTTCAAAGCCGAGTGTTCTGGGAGCTCCTCCTTCTGATGCCAGAGCTTCATCCTGGAGAGCCTGACGTGGGACTTGGAACTCCTATAGGAGAACCTCTGTGATATAATTATTTTCCTTTTGTGGGTCACCCACTCATGGGATATGGGATTTGATTGTATTGTGAATGTGCTTCCCCTACTATCTTTTCTGGTCGTCTCCAGTTTCTTTTTTTTCCAGTTGTTGTTCAGCCGTTTGTTGTGATTTTGGTATTTTTGTTGGAAAAGGTGAGCTCACGTCCTCTACTACACTACCTTGCCCTCAGACCCCAGACTCAATTAACATTTGCTAGCCATTTAATTCCTTGTGTTCAAATTTCATGTAATTATCTATAGTCTTTCGCCATTTCATCAGGAAGAACAATTATCACCATAACCTAAAAACTACCACCTACTCACACTGCCATCTCTCATGAGGGATAGACCAAATTAAATGGATCCAAGTCCTTTGTCCTAAAAACATCCTCATCCAACTTGGCCTATCTCAACTGTGTTTCTGAGTTTCTATCACGTTGTCTTTATCACTAATTTGACCAACTCTTCTTTCTTTCACTTTTCAAAGTTAAATGCTTCAGTTCAGTTCAGTCACACAGTTGTGTGCGAATCTTTGCAACTCCATGGACTGCAGCATGCCAGGCTTCCCTGTCCATCATCAGCTCCCAGAGCTTGCTCAAACTCATGTCCATTGAGTAGGTGACGCCATCCAACCACCTCATCCTCTGTTGTCCCCTTCTCCTCCCACCTTCAATCTTTCCCAGGATCAGGGTCGTTTCAAATGAGTCAGTTCTTCGCATCAGGTGGCCAAAGTATTGGAGTTTTAGCTTCAGCATCAGTCCTTCCAATGAACAGTCAGGACTAATCTCCTTTAGGATGGACTGGTTGGATCTCCTTGAGTCCAAGGGACTCTCAAGAGTCTTCTCCAACACCACAGTTCAAAAGCATCAATTCATCAAAGCTCAGCTTTCTTTATAGTCCAACTCTCACATCCATACATGATTACTTGAAAAAACAGCCTTGACTAGACGGACCTTTGTTGGCAAAGTAATGTTTCTCCTTTTTAACATGCTGCCTAGGTTGTTCATGACTTTTCTTCTAAGGAGTAAATGTCTTTTAATTTCATGGCTGCATTCACCATCTGCAGTCATTTTGGAGCCCCCCAAAATAAAGTCTGTCCCTGTTTCCACTGTTTCCCATCTATTTGCCATGACGTGGTGGTACCAGATGCCATGATCTTAGTTTTCTGAAAGTTGAGCTTTAATACAAATTTTTACTCTCCTCTTTCACTTTCATCAAGAGGCTCTTTAGTTCTTTGCTTTCTGCCATCAGGCTGGTGCCATCTGCATACCTGAGGTTATTAAGATTTCTCCCAGCAATCTTGATTCCAGCTTGTGATTCATCCAGCCCAGCGATGATGTGCTCTGCATATAAGTTAAATAAGCAGGGTGACAATACTCAACTTTGACTTACTCCTTTCCTGATTTGGAACCAGTCTGTTGTTCTATGTCCAGTTCTAACTGTTGCTTCCTGACCTGCATACAGATTTCCCAAGAGGCAGGTCAGGTGGTCTGGTATTCCCATCTCTTTCAGAATTTTCCACAATTTGTGATGATCCACACAGTCAAAGGCTTTGGCATAGTCAATAAAGCAAAAGTGGATATTTTTCTGGAACTCTCTTGCTTTTTCAATGATCCAACACATGTTGGAAATTTGATCTCTGGTTCCTCTGCCTTTTCTAAATCCAGCTTGAACATCTGGAAGTTCACAGTTGAAGTACTGTTGAAGCCTGGCTTGGAGAATTTTGAGCATTACTTTGCTAGCGTGTGAGATGAGTGCAATTGTGCAGTAGTTAGCATTTTTTGGCATTGCCTTTCTTTGGGATTGGAAGGAAAACTGACCTTTTCCAGTCCTGTGTCCACTGCTCAGTTTTCCAAATTTTCAGGCATATTGAGTGCAGCACTTCCACAGCATCATCTTTTAGGATTTGAAATAGCTCAACTGGAATTCCATCACCTCCACTAGCTGTGTTCATAGTGATGCTTCCTAAGGTCCACTTGACTTCACATTCCAGGATGTCTGGCTCTAGGTGAGTGATCATACCACCATGATTATCTGGGCCATGAATATCTGTTTTGTATAGTTCTTCTATGTATTCTTGCCACCTCTTCTTAATATCTTCTGGTTTTTTTAGGTCCATACCATTTCTGTCCTTTATTGTGCCTATCTTTGCATGAAATGTTCACTTGATATCTCTAATTTTTTTGAAGAGACCTCTAGTCTTTCCTATTCTATTGTTTTCCTCTACTTCTTTGCACTGATCACTGAGGAAGGCTTTCTTGTCTCTCCTTGCTATTTTTTGGAACTCTGCATTCAAATGAGCATATATTTTTCCTTTTCTCCTTTGCTTTTCACTTCTCTTCTTTTCACAACTATTTGTAAGGCCTCCTCAGACAGCCATTTTGCCTTTTTGCATTTATTTTTCTTGGGGATGGTCTTAATCCCTGTCTCCTGTACAATGTCATGAACCTCCATCCTTAGTTCTTCAGGCACTCTGTCTATCAGATCTGTCCCTTGAATCTATTTCTCACTTCCACTGTATAATCGTAAGTGATCTGACTTAGGTCATATTTGAATGGTCTAATGGTTTTCCCCACTTTCTTCAATTTAAGTCTGAATTTGGCAATAAGGAGTTCATGATCTGAGCCACAGTCAGCTCCCAGTCTTGTTTTTGCTGACTGTATAGAGCTTCTCCATCTTTGGCTGCAAAGAATATAATCAATCTGATTTCGGTGTTGACCATCTGGTGATATCCATGTGTAGAGACTTCTCTTGTGTTGTTGGAAGAGGTTGTTTGTTATGACCAGTGCACTCCCATGGCAAAACTCTATTTTCCTTTGCCCTGCTTCATTCTGTACTCCAAGGCCAAATTTGTCTGTTACTCCAGGTGTTTCTTTACTTCCTACTTTTGCCTTCCAGTCTCTTATAAAGAAAAGCACATCTGTTTTGGGTGTTAGTTCTCGAATGTTTGTTTCCCCTCCATTTCTTACTCCTGGTCAACGTCCTAATGCATACTTAGTTGGTTTTCTTTCTCTTTCCTTCTTTCTAATTCTAGGTAGATTATCTGCAGGGGGTTGATGCCCTTTTCACTATGCAGTGATAATTGTTCAGTGTAACCAGAGCAGTTCACTCCAAGGTGGAGGGGGAAATATTTTCTCCTCCTAAGTGAATTGCTCTGTTCTAGAAAGGACAACAGCGTTTGTTTATTTGTAGAGATTGTTTGCTCTCAGATCTCTTTCTAAACTCTCCAGTATTTCACTCAGTATCGTAGGAGGAGTGACCCCCAGCAATGCCAGGAGAATGAGGAATGAAACCAGGAGTTTGGGAGAAGTTGGGATATTTCTCCCTTTCCTGCTCTACTTTGAATAAGATCTCTGGCAGCAGCTATGTCTCCAGAGATGACTATGGCTTCTCTATGGCCTCCATTCCTGCCATACTTCCAGGTAATGCTGGGTATCCTTGTCTCAGGCTCCTAAGGGAGTATTAAGATACTGATTCCCAGTTACAGAGGAAAGTGGCTTCCTATTGTTACTAACCTCTGGTTTGTTTCACCATATCCTTAGCTCTTCCATCAACATGAAACCAGTATCTTGCATTCAGTTTGCTTTGAGGACCCAGCGTGATTTCTGTTTGCTGCTGCTACTGATGCTGCTAAGTTGCTTCAGTCGTGTCCGACTCTGTACAACCCCATAGATGGCAACCCACCAGGCTCCCCCGTCCCTGGGATTCTCCAAGCAAGAACACTGGAGTGGGTTGCCATTTCCTTCTCCAAGGCATGAAAGTGAAAAAATAAAGTGAAGTCGCTCAGTCGTTTCCGACTCCTAGCGACCCCATGGACTGCAGCCTACCAGGCTCCTCCGCCCATGGGATTTTCCAGGCCAGAGTACTGGAGTGGGTTGCCATTGCCTTTACCTGGTTGAAATGTGGCAGAGACAATTTTACCTATAAGGAATAGTCCTAGAAAACAAACCCTCAAGAAAGGATGGGGCTTAGAGTTGTTCACGTGTTAGAGCATAAATGTAAGAATGACATTTTTGCAGGCAAAAAAGGGGACTTTTAGTAATCCATGGTATGCAATAGCATCAAAACTATTTGAAGTATCAGGGCTCTAAGAACTAAACAAACTGCTGAACTTGTCCACCATGGCAATAATGGTTATAAATATTGTAATTGAAATTGTATTGTATTGTATTTGAAACAGCATTGAAGGCCTTTCCAAAAAAAAAGAAAAAGGTTAACTCAAAATTTTGAACTCTTAGCTCAAAATTCTGATAAAAACCAAAGAACATCATAACAGTATTAAATGGATTTTTAAATTTGTAGACATGATTGAAGATCAGGATTAAAGTCTTATGGTACAGTTTGGAGGAATTTAAAGGAAGTTGGACAGGAAACTTTACCAGTTTTATTAATGAGGAAGGAGTGATTTCCTCAGACATGGACAGAAATATTTGTGTGTTCTCAGAGAAAGTTGGAAACCCTGGGCCTCCAAAATTTAATAAATCCCATAATTGAGCCCCCAAATTCATTTGCCAGTTGAAACAACTCCCTTCCTCTTTTGGAGGAAATTAGCCTTCTTTCATAAAATACCCACATCATACTTCGAAAACTGGAGTCATTTATTGGGTTACCAATAAAACCCAGGGAGAGAATCATAATTATTTTGGGAGAAGGAGGCTTACAGAGCACACAGATGCAAAGGAATTGCTTATATTTACCATGTGAAAGCTAAGAATCATGTACGTGAATTGACGTTGAGCGTGATGGACTAAGAGGTAGAATAGAAAATTAAGTAGGCTGTATCTATCAGATGCAGGATTTAATGGACTAACTCAGCTGGAAATGACGAACCGTTTGCTTGGTTGACTGACTAAAGCATGGATTCCACAAAGGGCTATGTTTTATGAGGTCAAGATGCCAGAGTTTCCCTGTAATCATTTAGAGGAAGGAATCCAACAGGCTTAATCTAGTGATGTTACTATAAAATTACCATATGCAATTTGCTTTCTCTCCTTTTGACAATGTTAACTGAAAGTTACAGAAAACACTCCCAACCCTGGGGCATTAGGAAATGAATTATGAAGGGAGAAGCAGAATCCTTTCAAACTTGGTGTTAGCTGTCATGGATAGACTGGGTATGATGGTAGAATCTGCCACTGAATTAATCTACATGATTTTAATGGGAATGATAAAATCCCAGAGTGACAGAAGCCAGTTGACAGTACTTAACCATCAGAGATAAGAGCAACTGCCATTCAAAGTGTTTTAAAGTCTAGGGATCTGGGGCATGGCTGATTGATTACCGGGTCCTAGGAAAAAATATAATAAAATACAAATATGGGGAACAAAATCTTTCATCATTGCCATAAGATGTTCTCCCACCCAATTTCTCTACGCTACGTCATCTATAAACCAGAACCCCTTGACTGAAGAAGCGACCAGGCCCTCTTAAGGAGGGTCTTGCAACAGTTACGTGTACAGACTGTAAGGCATCCTCTAAACACCAGCCAGTAGGGTAAATAGTCATTTTGTCTGTGACTCTGCTGGAGAAAGAGAAAAACCCCAGACACTGACTGTGAGTTGACCTTAATCCCTGTGGACCTGAAATGCCACGATGATTCACTGAAGCTTATGGTGACCAGTAAATAGAGGTTTGGCCCAAGTCTATTTCAAAGTAAGCCTATTGAATCTATCCTTTGGTTATACTCCCAGTTCCTGAAAACTACATAGTTCGGTAAAGTAGATGAAGAAAATAACAGACTTCAGTTCAGTTCAGTTCAGTCACTCAGTTGTGTCCAACTCTTTGCGACTCCATGGCCTGCAGCACGCCAGGCCTCCCCGTCCATCCAAAATGACAAATTTGGAAGACCCTGAACTAACCTGTCCCATGGACACGCTGAATCTATACCTATATACAGGGCAATTCATCCTGAAGACCTGAGGGTTGGTTGAATATCTTCTGCACATTCAATTATAGACCACATAAAGAAGGAAAGACCAGTCACAGACACATTATCTATGGGAATCGCACCCCTGATGGGGCAACATTCAGTAGGGAGGGCTATCAGTGAGGGACCTGTGTGCAGACTTGCAGGGCCTGGGGCACAGTATAAAACCCAAAATTTGTTTTCATAAAAATAGATAACATATTTCATAAGCAGATTGTCTTAGCGTCCACATTGGTTCCTCCTCCAGCACCATAATCCATACAATTTCAGAGCACCTTACTCTCGATCATACATCCCACACCTCATTACTTATAACTGAGAAAACCTATTTCAGTGTGAGAGAAGACAGTAATCCACATCCACCAAATGTACTTAACTCATGTACTAGCTGATCCAGCCGAATAGTGGAATGACCAAAGATTCAATGTGAGGGCCACCTGGGAGATAACACCTCTGAGGTTGTTTGTGCTATTTTACAGACTTTGCTGGACTTGCTCTGAAATAGTGACATGGTGCTAATGTTATAGAGTTCACTGGTCTGGGAACTAAGAGAAGTTGGAGAGACCCTTCATATTATACTTGACAAGATAAGAATAAATGTGATAAATTCAGTAAGAGTCAAGTCTAGATTTTCTCTCCCCCTTTTTTCAAAGATCTGACTCCTAGTGCTAAGAGCCAATACAGAGACAAGAAGGCCTTTAACTTATATGCACATTTCTGGCATGCAAGACTTTCCCCAGGGCACTGAGTGCCCTGATTTTTATGCATCCCCTATGACATTCTAATTGAGCCCAGAGGTATCCTGACATATTTTTTGTTTCTTAATGAAACTAGACTTTTCCTATCTTTTCTAAGGCTCACCTGTGAATCTGCAATACAGTCTGGTCTTGGGCTTGTTTGCCGTCTTGGAATGCTCTCCCAGTCATTCATCCTCCTCCTCGTCCTGCAGGCCCTCTTTGGTTGAACAGTGACCAGCATGCATTCAGACCATCTCCACCATGCCTAAGTTCTGAAACGATAGTTCAGGAGACAGTGTGCACTGTGCTACTTCTCCCTTGTGAGTTATTCTCCAACAAATGCTATGTATACTTCTCTAGTAAATACTACATGTATACTAGAAGTACATGGGTTCCTTGTGGTATGTGTTTTGATTTCCTTGCAACAAAAAACATACTTGTAAGGTTTTGCTTTGCCTTCATGTAAACTTGTGGATGCTGTTTTGCTAGTTATCTTAGTTCCTAATACAGGAATATTTTGATCCAAGGGATATAATTATTTGCTTATACTGGAAGTAGAGACTAACACCTGGCTATTTTGAGCTCCTCATTCTGCTGAACCATCAGAGATAAAAAAGGATGGTTACAAAATGTAGGGGAAAATAGATTGCTAATAATTTGTCACAGGAAGAAATATGTATGGAATTGAAGGGATTCCTAGGGTGCATCTTATTACTTCTGTATTTCATAGTAAAGATCAACAGAAGATAACATAAAACCTATAAAAGACAGGCCTTAGGAAATCAGACCCTTCAGAAAAGTAGGTTTGATAACCCCAGTAAGTAATGAACCTGATCATCCAAGGTATAGGCTGAGGGCAAGAGTAATACAATTATGAAAGTTAAATTACATAGCTTTCTAGTTGTAGTACTCCAAAGACATGGTACGATTAATTCAAGTTACACTCAGAGTGTTTGGAGATATGGTTACTCCAACTTTTTTCTTGATCCTTGAACTTAGATCTCAGGAGAGAGACATGAATCAGACATGGATTCATTTCATAGGAGCTCAAGATATATAAAATAGGAAAGCGTACCAAATTCTCTTTCTTTCTTATTCCTTAGACTTGTAAGGAAAGGTCAGTATGATTATGTCAGCTTCATCTTTGAAGCAACTGCTTTTTACTCTACATGTATAAGAAGTCTTAAGATCTTAGTCCTTTTTATTAAGACCACCCTGAATGAACTGTGGGTGTGTTAGTCACTTAATCATGTTTGACTCTTTGCAATCCCATGGACTAGGGCCTTCCAGGCTCCTGTATCCATGGAATTCTCCAGGCAAGAATACTGGAGTGGGCTGCCATTTCCTTCTCCAGAGGACCTTCCTAATCCAGGGATAGAACCCAGGTCTCTTGCATTGCAGGCAGATTCTTTACCATTTGAACCACATTTCAGGGCTTAAATGAACTGAATGAACTGGCCCCATATTTAAAAAATCTCATTACTTCTTCTGATTTTCTAGACACCAAATAATTAGCTTTACATACTCTTACTTTGACTATATTTTGTGATTTTTGATTTAGCACAGGTGATTTCCCCAAGCTTGATTATTTTTTTTAAATTATGAGGAAAAACTATTCTTCCCTAAATTAGGGAAAATCTTCCTGGGCCAGAATAACCTATCAGCCCTTGTCTCATGGGTGGGACTTGGACATGAATGAAATTTTCATTTTATTCAGTCTAATAAGTTCACATTTCTTTTAAAGCAATAGTTAAGTTCTAATATCAGTTCTTCAGTCTATAAGTACACAGCTTAAAGTAGTTACATTCTTATTGTCATATATAATTTATCTTAATATTTTATGATTAGCTATTAAGAATCTGCCTGCAGTGTAGGAGAGCCAGGTTTGATCATTGGGTGGAGAAGATCCCTGGAGGAGGGAATGACTACTGACTCCAGCATTTTTGACTGGAGAATTTCATGGAAAGAGGAGCAAGGTGGGCTACAGTCCATGGGGTCACCAAGAGTTGGGCACAACTGAATGACTAACACTTTTACTCTCAGTATTTTATGTGCTGAGCCATATATAATTGCATTGTAGAATCTTTATAAAAATTCACTTTTATGGCTTAGTGGCTGTATATATTAATATATTTCTCCTGATTAATAAGTAATTCATAGCCTATATTTTGGAGAACAGAAAATGCTATTCACATATAAAATATTACTGTTTCTGCAGGTAGTATCTTTAAATTGTCACCGAATTAATAAATGCACACTACTTAGAGCTAACCACACACAGTGTCTGTGCAAGTCATCCTGCTTTTGATTTTTGTCTTTAAAACTTGACTTTTTGCAAGTTTCTTCTCAATGTGTTGAGTCTAACTTGTCAGATATTTCATTAATGGAAATAGGTCTTATTGAAAAGAATTTTGGCATTGTTTATCTCAAAAGATTTTTTTCATATTAGTCTTTGTTACTTTACTTTCTCTATTACCTTTGTAGAATGAGTTGAGATTATATGAAAATTTTTATGAAAAGAATATTTCATCTTTTTAACTGAACATTTCTTGACTGTAAGTGATGTTTTAGGTCCCCATTTCCAGTGTTATTATTAATGTAGGTAACTTGTTGAAAATAACTAACTGTGACTAACTAGATTATTGCAAACCAAAGTAAGTTCCTTGAAATGCATTTTTAAACTAACATTTAGAATGACTATTGTCAGAAATATAGTTCAACATTATAATCTCAAGAAAGTATAGGGAGTTAATATATTTCTGAATATTTTTCCTTAGGTCTAAATATACTCTCCTCTAAACTTTAAAGGAAATTTACTTTGGGGAATTTAAACATGATTTATCCTTTCAATGAGAAAATATGTGATTGACTTAGTTCATGATATTAAATATGATGAAGCTCATTGACAACGGTCTAGCATTCCAATGTGTTCCAGTCACAGTTCTATGCATCACTAGTATTATAATTATGAAAGTTGTTTTACTGGTACTTGAACTATTCTTCTAAGTATCATCAGAGATATTGAAACTGATTTTTAAAAACCCTATTCTAGTACAATTTCATTATCTAAACATTCTGATAATTGAAGAATAATGTTCTTCAAATACTGACAGAATCCCAATCTGCAGTCACATTTGAGTGACAGTGGAAATGGTATTACAACTTTCTGAACCTAAATTTATAAATTTGTTCAGATAAAAGGATTTATCTTGAATATTAAAATGTGCTCTCTAACTAAAAACACCAAGCCCTTTTAATACATGTTAGTGTCCCTAAAAATAATTAAACCTACTATAAAGAGTTTTAAAATAAATTTTATCTGTAGTAAAAAGTATATAAATTTCCTGAAAGTCAAACTTCAAAAACAAATGTACAAACAAAATGTTAAAAAGAAAACACTCTTTTTAATGTGATTCATCTTATTATTTTGTCTTAGTGCAAGTTATGTAGATCATTCAATATATTTTACTTGATGGTTTTTTGGAATCTGGTTTCTGGGAATGTCACTGATTATTCTTATTGTAGGGTAAGCGTGGTATATCATTCTTTTAAACCAAACAGGATATTCAGGCTAAGATCATCCAACCTCAGAGGCTTCATCCAAGAAACATTTATTTCACACTAACTGTAGTTGTTGACAAGGGATCTCTACTCCTTTTAGCTGTTCTAGAACCCAGCTTACTCCTTGGAAGGAAAGTTATGACCAACCTAGATAGCATATTAAAAAGCAGACATTACTTTGCCAACAATGGCCTGTCTAGTCAAGGCTATGGGTTTTCCAATGGTCATGTATGGATGTGAGAGTTGGACTGTGAAGAAAGCTGAGCACCAAAGAATTGATGCTTTTGAACTGTGGTGTTGGATAAGACTCTTGGGAGTCCCTTGGATTACAAGGAGATCCAACCAGTCCATCTTAAAGGAGATCAGTCCTGGGTGTTCATTGGAAGGACTTATGCTGAAGCTGAAACTCCAATACTTTGGTCACCAGGAACGTAGCTGCTTATTTTTATTATTATATATAGTTTTAAAGTCAATTGCACTTTTAAATTGATGAGCCTGTGTTACAGAGAGCTTATATGCCTTATTTAACACATGCAACCAATAAATACTGAGACGAGGTTTAATTCATTTCTGAGTCTACAGCCCAGACAACTTGCGTTTATGGATTTGGTAGCGTTCTCTCTGCAAAAGAATATTCCAAGCACCATAGTTCAAGATAATAATCCTATGGTCACAGTGATAGTTCTTTATTGATCTCCATGTCTCTTCTGTGCTTTCTGTCAAAGCTTTGAGATGAATCTTCCTTTGAACAGTCAGTTTTTATGATACTTTATTAGCTTTGTAAAATGATTTAAATTGTGGTTTACCAGAGAAACAAAAGCTAAAATTTGTATGTGTATATATTTTATTCATTGTGCAAGTTCAAAGTCAGCAGAGTAGGCTGGCAGTTGGGAGACCTAATGTTGCAGGGAAGACCTAACGTGGTTAGGGAAGAGCTAATGTTGGAGACTAAAGGCAGGATTTTCTCTTCTTTGGGGGATGTCTTTCTCTTTTCACTTAGGACCTATTTTAGACAGGAGAGGAGTGTTAGGGTGTGATTGCAGTCATTCAACACTGGTAGTTTAATGTAAGAACCATTTATTTCAACTGACTGTATGAGGCTATATTACGAGGCTACTCTGCTTTATTCATAGGCTACTGATTTGAATGTTAAACTTATCTAGAAATTAACTTCACAGCAATATCAGACTAGTGCCTGCCCAAATATATTTGAGCATCATGTCCTACCCAGGTTGATGCATAAAATCACTGTTACAGATGAGAAAACCTCTGATAAAATACTTAGAAAATTATTGTGCTGTGTGCTAAGTCACTTCAGCATGTCCAACTCTTTGTGACCCTATGGACTGTAACCCTCTAGGCTCCTCTGTCCATGGAATTCTCCAGGCAAGAATAGTGCAGTGGGTTGCCATGCCTTTCTCCAGGGGATCTTTCCAACCCAGGGATCGAACCCATGTTGTGTCTCCTTCATTGGCAGGTGGGTTCTTTACCAGTAGTGCCACCTGTGAAGCTCCCTAGAAAATTATTGAAGGTAGAAATTTTTCCTGTGTATTAATGTAATATGTACTTTTAACATAAAGTTTTTAGAATAAATGCATACCACCCAAATGTCTTTCCAGACTCATTTTACATTTAAGTATTTAAAAAATATCCACAATTAGGTCCAAGTCTGCAGAATATTTACAATATGACAATGTTGACTTATTTTTTCCCAGAGAAGAAGCTGCTATCCAAGTTAATACACTCAATGCAACTCAACAAATATTCACAGAGCATCTGTTGAGAGTGAAGGACAAGACCTATTCTCTTCTATATCTGTTGTGCCATTCATTTTCCCTCATATGTAGCCTTACAGTCTTAATTATAGTTTTACTTCCCTAGGCCTTGATTTCCTAAGATAATTTCCCTCCAAAATGATATGCTTCTTGACATAAGGGGTCATGTCTTTTCTTGGTCCATTACAGCTCTACAACACATCTCTATGACACTGTTCACAAAGCCAGTACCATAAAATATGGCTTCAACATGTTAAAAATAAAATTCCTTCTATTTTAGAGATTTTTGTTTGGAGAGTAATGAGTTAAAACAAAACCGACAGTTTATTTTTATTTTTATTGAAGTATAGTTGATTTACAGAGTTATGCCAATCTCTGTTACAGAGCAAAATGACACAAACACATCTATACATTCTTTTTTATATTCTTTCCCATTATAGTTTATCACAGGATATTGAAAATAGTTTTCTGTGCTACATATTAAGACTTTGTTGTTTATCCATTTTAATGTAATAGTTTCTGTCTACCAACCCCAAACTCCAGTCCATTCCTCTCCCTCTCCCCTCTGCCTTGGCAACCACAAGTCTTTCTATGAATCAGTTTCTGTTTCGTAGGTAAATTCACTTGTGCCATATTTTTATTCCACGTATGAGTAATATCATATAGTATTTGTCTTTCTGACTTAACTTAGTATGATAATCTCTAGTTACATCCACGTTGCTGCAAATGGAATTATTTTGTTCTGTATATGGCTGAGTAGTATTCCTTTGTAAATATGAACCACATCTTCTTTATCAACTATAAGACTTATTTGTCAAAAATATATCTGAGGAGCAATTTGGTGGAAGAAGTACAAAACTGAGTACAAGGAGAGCTGGTATCTCCTTCTAGCTCAGTGGCAAACCGAGTGGCAAACTCAAGGCGTGTCAACCCTTCCTGCACCTGAGTTCCCCTCTTGGCAAAGGAGAAGCTTATATCAGAGAGCTTTAAGACTGTAGAGGTTCTATAGTTCTTTGAAATAGTCTAGGAATTTATTTACATTTTTATTGCTCCTAAATTATCTTGGTTATATTATACAGGCTTAAAGATAATTTCCTTAAAATATAGTAAATATTAAAGTAATACCTTTAAATTGTTTTGCAATTTTTAGGAGAAAAATCTTGTAGAAAGAATTCTATAATTAACAAAGAAAATCCAGATGGCACATTATAAACAGAAACATTCTGGTGTTGTATCATCCTGTTGCAGTTGAAAGATATTTTGAAAAAGAAAAATAAAAGCAATGCTAATAGTTTTGAAAGGACTGGACTTCCTTCAACATTCTGGCTGACATTTTTGATTATTTTCTACGTTGTTCTGATTGACAGTTTGAATAAATCTACATGAAATATTAGCAATCTATCCCCAAACAGTGTCAGAAACTCCATGCTCAGAATGAGTGTCAAACTCCCAACATAATCCACAATTACAAGGCTCTTGCAAATCACAGTCTTGTCATTTTTTTTAAAAGAGAAATCTACAAGCATAATAATTGCTTCTTGGTAGGATACTTTTTTTTCCCCCTGAGGGGTCAAATTTAAACCATCTGCAAACAGATGGAAAGGAAAGCGGAATTAGGACTGCTACCAAACTCTTCTGCAGCTGTCAGGATGTATCTGAGGCAGCCCCAGTGGTCCTAACAGGCAGTACTACATCCTGGGAGAAAGAAGCAGGGCCTCGGGGGACAGGGACATTCTTCTCCTGGCTGATTGTTTGGACAGACATGAGTAAGTGATGACTGGATTCATCTTTGCAGAATACTGTTTCTCTGCACCTGGCCTGTAGGTTTTACTCAAAATCTTTGGTGTACTTTCAGGTCATCCAGACATACTGTGGTTTCCAGTCCTTCAAGGGAGAACCAACTCAAGCCGCGGCCCTAATTTCTCACACCTCCCACACCCACATTTTTCTTGTTGTGATCATCACCAGATCTCTCCTGTTTGTTTTAATCTTCGAAGAGAGCAAGAAAAAGAATAAGAAGTCTAGGATACTATAGAGCGTAGCCATTTCATGAAATAAAATGAAGCTGCTGCTGCTGCTAAGTTGCTTCAGTTGTGTCCGACTCTATACGACCCCATAGACGGCAGCCCACCAGGCTCCCCCGTCCCTGGGGTTCTCCAGGCAAGAACACTGGAGTGGTTTGCCATTTCCTTCTCCAGTGCATGAAAGTGAAAAGTGAAAAGTGAAAGTGAAGTCGCTCAGTCATGTCTGACTCTTAGCGACTCCATGAACTGCAGCCCACCAGGCTCCTCCGTCCATGGGATTTTCCAGGGAAGAGTACTGGAGTGGGGTGCCTAGACCTGTGCAACAAAGCAAGGGTCTTCTGGAGACACCCACACTCATTACATGTTGGGTTCACCACCCAGGCCCTTCTCAGTTTCTGGATTCTTCAGGTGACAATCTTTCTAGCTTGCTGTATTTTTTTTTTTTTTTTAATTTCCTATTTATTTGTTTCATGTAAGCAAATTAAACATGTTCCTACTTGGTGTCTCACATAACTTGCCAAAGTCAAATGGATTCTTGGAACATTAGGTCTCCATTAAAAAGAAAGGGTAAATGAGAAAAGCATACAGAAGAAATACAAGTTTACAACAAGAAGACTGTTTTCCTAATAGCCATCATCCATACTGTGTTTTTGTTGATGTTTGGGTTCTTTTTCCTCTTTTTTTATGAACTCTGTGATTTTAACTAGATGGAAAAGTGATTCCATATTAAAATTTCTCACAGTGGCCAAAGCATTTTACTATTATTTCTCAGACATGTCGCACACCTTCTAGATTTTGCAGTGTGTGCTCCCTACATATCTCCTTTTGAGGATGCTCTGATAGCTCACTTTCCTTATCTCAGTCTTACTCATCATTTAAGACTCTTCAAAGCCATTCTTCATTCTGCATGAGGCACTTATTTCCTGCTACAGTTATAAGCCACACAGTAAATTTTACCTGGGTCTGTGATCTCTCGGCACTTGTATTAATACTATTTTCCTGAATAGACTCTTAATCTCTCCGTGGCCAAGATCCTGTGACACACTTCTCAGTGTTAATATCTTTGAAGCACCTTACTCAGTAGGAATTCATGAAAAGATGATGATGGTAATAACTTGAGGTCCCATTTGGAATGGTACATTTAGGATGGAAAAACAGTTGAAAAACACTCATGGAGATAAATCCATCATATACTATTGTCAAGATGTCAGAGTAAAAATATGTTGAAAGGTAAAAATCCTCTGGGCTTAAGTTTCACCATTTATCATGACCCAGTAGATTTCAAGTTTGCCTTTTCATTAAGAGCAGAGCTGTTTTCCAGAAGAAAGGGTGGAATGCAATGCAGTTCTCAGCACAAGAATGAGAAAGTAGCTTAACACTTTGAAAATTAAAACAAAGGCCATTACTGGAAATGTAGGCAGAAAGAAAATTGGAACCCAAAGATGAACGAGCTTGGGGGAAGAAAAGATGTGATTGGCCTCAAATATACTGATAGTCCAGAACAACTTCTGTACTAAACAGAAGTTAAGCTAAAACAGAAGGGGCTAAGTATGGTCAGACTTTCTCCGTGGGGTCCTTACAGGATGAGTTTTCAATGTTGTTGTCTGTTCAATATCATGGAAGTGCTTCAAGTGTCAGTCAGCCCTATGATTACTAAAATTTTTAAAAAGTAATTATTAATGTGAGTCATATCAATATATTGATTCACTGATCTATTAGCCCATCATTTATCCCTGGAAGGAAAGGAGACAGGAAACGGCAGATAATCAAATTTGCATTGTTTTAGCACCTTTTGTCTTGACGCTGTTTTTTTGAGGGCTTTGTGTATATTGACTGTCTTAATTATTACAATAGCTTTAAGAGGTGTTTGCTGTTATTATCCTGGTTGTTCAGAGGGAAAAAGAGAGGCACAGAGAGGTTAAACAATAGGTTCAAGCTCACACATGGCTGGTGAGTGGAAGAAATGGAATTCAAAAAAATTCAAACGGGAAGATCCATAACCATTGCACTGCTGCTGCTGCTGCTGCTAAGTTGCTTCAGTCGTGTTAGACTCTGTTCAACCCCAGAGATGGCAGCCCGACAGGCTCCCCTGTTCCTGGGATTCTCCAGGCAAGAGTACTGGAGTGGGTTGCCATTGCCTCCTCCATAACCATTGCACTAAACCACCTCAAATGTCATTGGATATTTCAAGTAGTTTTGTGACAAGAATTGGGCAAGAATGGAACAGATTATAAGTTTATAGTTGCTAATCCGAATAGACAATTGGAATTTGAGAGAAGTTAATGAAGGCAGGCAACTAGTACATTTATTATTCAGTGGTTGCTTTCCTGTCCTGAATGAGGTACCTCTGCAAGAATATCGGAGAAGGCAATGGCACCCCACTCCAGTACTCTTGCTTGGAAAATCCCATGGACGGAGGAGCCTGGTGGGCTGCAGTCCATGGGGTCACTAAGAGTCAGACATAACTGAGCGACTTCACTTTCACTTTTCACTTTCATGTATTGGAGAAGGAAATGGCAACGCACTCCAGTGTTCTTGCCTGGAGAATCCCAAGGATGGGGGAGCCTGGTGGGCTGCCGTCTATGGGGTGGCACAGAGTCGGACACACTGAAGTGACTTAGCAGTAGCAGCTGCAAGAATATATTTTAATGCATTGTTAGAGTTCTTGCTTGGTAATACGTCAGGTCCCTGGCCATCAGCAGGCTGGGTGCTGGTAGGGATGCTAATCCAAGAACAGTCCAGGAAGCCACGGCTTCCTCCATATCTCTGGCTTTAGCACAGTTGTGATTCTGATGCTGATAGAAGGTCCTATTCTGTTGTGGCTTCCCTCTGCAAATCAGAATTACTATACATTGTCAGTAAAGATCTCCTGGAGGAGGGCATGGCAACCCACTCCAGTATTCTTTTGGGGAGAATCCCCATGGACAGGAAAGCCTGACGGGCTACAGTCTATGGGGTCACAAAGAGTTGGACATGACTGAAGGAACTGAGCATGCATGTCAGTAAAGATGCCCTGCCCTGGAGTTTACTGCAGTTAGTGCTGCTTGATGTAATAGAGCACTGAGTGCAGGTCGAGTCACACCCCCAGTCTAACAAATTTCATTCCTACATTGCTTGTAGAAACACCACACTTATGCTTATCAGATGGTGAAAATGACCATTATATTCATGCATTGCATCCTGGTATTTAACACAGAATCTGACCCATTATATAACTCAAGCCAATATACTTGGATTAAAATTTGTATCCTTAAATGTTTTTTCAACATTTGAAAAAATTAAAAGCACAAATAGTGATCATTGAATTTCCCACATTATCTCATGTTCTAAATTTATCCTCTCATTCAGGAGTTAGATTAAGAGTCTCTATTGTTTAATGTATGGTCAGACCACTCAAGATGGTCGCTCTCTTATTCTCTGGATATCCACTCTGGGACCAGTGCCTGCCTCACCTTTATCCTACTCACAAGACTGCCCTTCCTATATATTTGCCCTGGGTCCCAGCTAGTGATTGTACTTAGGAAAGGGGCAGTGAAGGGCACATCCTTTTGGTTTCCTGCTAACTAATGAATCCACATGATGTTGGGCATGTGTGCTAAGTCACTTCAGTCTGGTTCAACTTTTGCAACCCTAGGGACTGTAGCCTGCTTGTCTTCTCTGATTGTGGTATTCTCTAGGCAAGAATACTGCAGTGGGTTGCCATGCCCTCCTCCAGGGGAACTTCCTAGCCCAGGGATGGAATCCAAGCCTCCTGTGTCTTCTGACCCAAGGATCAAACCCTTGTCTCCGGCATCTCTTGCATTGGCAGGTGAATTCTTTACCAGTAATACTGTCTCGGAAACCTCCACATAACGTCAACTCTCCTTTAACTAGAGACCTCTCCTTTCTCACTGGGAGAAAAGATTGCTCCCACAACCTACCTGCCATGCACCACACATGCTGGACTGTTGCTCCCAGACTTGGCTCCAGAAGTGTAAGCTCCCCAATCCATTAAACCATTGATGTCTCTGTTGCTGACTCCGGGCTCTTTCTTTGGTCTTGAAGCTAGGCAAACACAGGCCTTGCAGCCCAACACTTAATGTGTTACTTTGTATTTATTTCTCAATCCACCATCCTTGTATAGGAGGTCAGTTTAACTTTCAGCTGAAGTATAATTATTTTCTTGCAAATATTTCAGATTTCACTACATTGACTACTAGGATGCCTCTCTCACAGCTTTCTGTTGCTGCTGCATTTTGTTGACCATTCCTGCCACTCATCTGTCTTTCCATTTGCCACTGTTTTTTTCCTAGAGATGAAATGCTTTTCTTTAGGTTTTCTTATCATTTCCACATCCATCACAGAAGATCTTATACTATTTGTAAAGCAATGTTAAACTAAAATCCAGGCTTATAGAATTTCCAGTTCAAGTTATAACAGAAAACACATATATTTGTTTCACTTGCTTCCTGAAAATTCAATGAACTAACAATGCCGCTGCTGCTGCTAAGTCACGTCAGTCGTATCCGACTCTGTGTGACCCCATAGACGGCAGCCCACCAGACTCCCCCATCCCTGGGATTCTCCAGGCAAGAAGACTGAAGTGGGTTGCTATTTCCTTCTCCAATGCATGAAAGGGAAAAGTGAAAGTGAAGTCACTCAGTCGTGTCCGACTCCTAGCAACCCCATGGACCGCAGCCTACCAGGCTCCTCCATCCATGGGATTTTCCAGGAAAGAGTACTGGAGTGGGGTGCCATCGCCTTCTCTACAAATGACAAAAAAAGGAGCTGAGTAAAGTGAAGCTATCGTCAGAACAAATATTTAGTTAATTCCTAAATAATGAAATTCAGATGGAATTATTTGAAAGATAAACCATATGGAGGGCACCCAAGTTTAAAGCTGAGAAAGAAAAAAAATTCATAACAAAATAAAAATAAACTGCTATATATATTAAAAAAAATCACCAACACAAAATGTTAAAAATAGACTTGAAGGAAAAAAAAATCCATGAAATTACTGGAATATACACAAAAAAAGAAAGGAATGAAAAAGTAACAGATCAGTATGAGAGATATAGACAGTCATTCTGGGAAGGACAACATTTATGAAATAGGAATTCCAAAAATGCAGAATGAAGAAAATGGAGGGTGTGGTAGATAAAATAGTGGTTCCAAAAATGTCTATGTCTTAATTCCCAGAACTGTGAATATGTTTCCTTATAAAGCTAAAGGGAATTTGCAAACATGATTAAATTGAAGATCTTAAAATGGGAAGAGTCACCTGAATTATTCAGGTGGGCCCAATGTAGTCACAAGGGTCTTAATAAGAGGACGATGGAGACGTCAGAGTCAGAGAAAGTGATGATAGAAGCAGAAGTTTGATTTGAGGAAGGAGCCCTGAGCCAAGGAAGGCATGCAGCCTCTGGAAGCTGGGGGGGAGGGGGGGGGGGCGGGGGGAAGGAAATGGGTTCGGTTTTAGAGCATCCAGAACAAACACAGCTCTGTTGACACCCTGATTTTAGAACTTCTGATCTCCAGAACCACAGATAATGCGTGTGCATTGTTTAAAGTCACTAAGTTTGTGGTAATTTGTTACCAAATTAGTGAGAAATTAAGAGAGAATTAAATGATCAAAGGGAAAGTAGAGTGAAATTTCCTAAAGGAAAAAAAAAAGAGAACAGTGCATTCAAAATCGAATGAATCTCTAGTACAAAATAACATTCAATGAAAATAAAAAACACAGCTAGATATATCACAAAATTTAGAACAAAAGAAGCTCTTAAAAGTTATTGTCAGAAGGATTTAAAAGTTAAAGCTATGCTAAACAGCCACATGTTTTTGCTGCATAGTTGCTAAGTTGTGTCCAACTCTTTTGAGACCCCCCTGGACTGTGGGCTGCCAGGCTCCTCTGTCCATGGGATTTCGCAGGCAAAAATACTGAAAGGGTTGCCATTTTCTTCTCTAGGGGATCTTCCCAACCCAGGATCAAACCAACATCTCCTGCATTGGCAGGCAGATTCTTTACTGCTGAAGCACCAGAGAAGCCCAAGCAGTGACATACAAAAGATTGATTTAAAGATGGACATCATAGTTCTTGCAAGCATCACTGGATAGAAGATGATGGAACATCCCTTTGAATGGATGTTTAAGGCAAATGGTTTTAAAAATTAGTATCTATCCACAGGAAAACCATTAATCAGGTAGAAACAAAGGTTTTTTTTGAAAATGTAAAACTCAGTTTTCTAGCTGTAAATTAAAGTGTTAATAACTCAGTCATCTCCAACCCTTTGCAGTCCCATGGACTGTAGCCTACCAGGCTCCCCTTTCCATGGAATTCTCCAGACAAGAATACTGAAGTGGGTAGCTATTCCCTTCTCCAGGGGATCTTCCCAACCCAGGGATAGAACCTGGCTCTCCTGCATAGCAGGCAGATTCTTTACCATCTGAGCCACAGGGGAAGCCCTTACTAGCTGTAAATCCTTCCTTAAAGAAATACATAGAAGTATGCTCTGGCAAAGTAAAGCCTGAATCTAAGAGAAAGGAAAATAAGGAATTTAAGAACACATGTACTAGATTTAGGAAAAGAAATGATAGAAATTTCTGGATGCATGATACAGGATGCTTGGGGCTGGTGCACTGGGATGACCCCGAGGGATGGTACAGGGAGGGAAGTGGCAGGGGGTTCAGGATGGGGAACATGTGTATACCCGTGGCAGATTCATGTTGATGTATGGCAGAACCAATACAATATTGCAAAGTAATTAGCCTCCAATTAAAATAAATAAATTTGTTAAAAAAAAAGAAATTTCTGGATAACAGGTAAATAACAGTATAGAAACCAAGCAAATAAATGGGAAGTCAATGAGTTCTGAGAAACACTTGTTCAAGGAGAAAATGAATATCCTGGGACAAAGGTTGTATTGAGGAAGCTGGATGGTCTTGGAGGCAACATAAATGCATATTAAAATATAAAATCCTGTAAAAAGTACACTGCTGCTGCTTCTGCTAAGTCACATATCCTCACAATTATACCAGTTTTCAATATTTCTTTGTTAATTGAAGCTAAATTCTATATTTGAAGAATTCATAAAAGTATGTGTTTGGTCACATCAGGAAGTATAGATTACTTAATAAATCTTTTTAAGGCAGAGATGGCTTTCAACAAAGGCTCTGATTTTTAGTGAATATTGAATCTGCTGCTCTCCTTACTGAAAATTTTTTATCATGTCAAAGCTGGACAATACATTTCAATTCATACATACATTAAAAATTACTTTAAATACAATACTATGTAAAAGGCTCTGTCATAATGTAGGCATTTATCATACATTTTTTGCCTTCTTATTCTACCCTTGGAAGCATAAATTTGAACTCTCTTACTATTCACTATCCTGCATAAGATCTTAGATTCTCCAGGTTCGATGCACGATACTGGATGCTTGGGGCTAGTGCACTGGGACTACCCAGAGGGATGGTATGGGGAGGGAGGAGGGAGGAGGGTTCAGGATGGGGAACACATGTATACCTGTGGCGGATTCACTTTGATATTTGGCAAAACTAATAAAATTATGTAAATTTTAAAAATAAAATTAAAAAAATAAAGAAAGAAAAAAGAAAAAAAATTAAAAAAAATAAAAAGAAAGAAAGAAAATGAAGTCGCTCAGTCATGTCTGACTCTTTGCAACCCCATGGACTGTGGCCTACCAGGTTCCACCGTCCATGGGATTTTCTAGGCAAGAATACTGGAGTGGGTTGCCATTTCCTTCTCCAGGAGATCTTTCCAACCCAGGGATTGAACCTGGTCTCCTGTACTGTAGGCAGATGCTTTACCATCTGAGCCACCAGGGAAGATTCTCACAATTTATAAGAACATCCTCACTTTAACTTAGTGCTGAGATTCTTTTTAGAATCTCTTTAGAAGTAATTCCTTTTCTAGTTGTCTACTTATAGCCAAAGTCTAAATATCAAAAGCAAGCACTGATGTGAAGATTCTTCACATTTTCAAGTAAGAATATTTCTTTTCATTATTGTAGTTCAATAAATGCTTGTTTAGGGAGTAGGGAGGAGAATCTTAAATTGTTTAACAAGCATGTTCCTTTTTACACCTACTCTTACTACTCATTGCCCAGAGAGTTTGAAAGAACATCCTGGAATGCCTGATAGTGTAGTTTCAAAATCTGTAGTGGTTGAAACGGTCCAGCCATTTTTATAAACATTTCGTTTTCAGTTGAGACTTTTAATTTTTGACATTATTTGCAAATCCAGAAATTATTTTTAAGGACAAAAAGAAAGAACCTGAATTCCCACTAAACAATAATTCTTCAGTTTATTCTGGTTTTGCTATTTGTAGCCTCCCATTATCTGACTCCCTAAAAAATATACACATTCTTTTGGCATTTTCTCCATATTCAGTTCAGTTCAGTTCAGTAGCTCAGTCATGTCCGACTCTTTGAGACCCCATGGACTGCAGCACTCCAGCCCTCCTTGTCCATCACCAACTTCTGGACTTTACCCAAACTCATTTTCATTGAGTCAGTGATACTATCCAACTGTCTCATCCTCTGTTGTCCCCTTATCCTCTTGCCTTCAATCTTTCCTAGCATCAGGGTCTTTTCAAATGAGTCAGCTTTTTGCATCAGCTGGCCAAAGTATTAGAGATTCAGCTTCAACATCAGTCCTTCCAATGACATTGGAAGCCAATGACAGTGACTAGTTGGATCTCCTTGCAGTCCAAGGGACTCTCAAGAGTCTTCTCCAACACCACAGTTCAAAAGCACCAATTCATTGGCGCTCAGCTTTCTTTATAGTCCAACTCCCACATCCAAACACAACCACTGAAAAAACCATAACCTTGACTAGATGGACCTTTGTTGACAAAGTGATGTCTCTGCTTTTTAATATGCTGTCTAGGTTGGTCATAACTTTCTTTTCAAGGAGTAAGTGTCTTTTAATTTCATGGCTGCAATCACCATCTGCAGTGTTTTTGGAGGCCAAAAAAAAATAAAGTCTGACACTGTTTCCCCATCTATTTACCATGAAGTGATGGGACTAGATGCCATGATCTTAGTTTTCTGAATGTTGAGCTTTAAGCCAACTTTTTCACTCTCTTCTTTCACTTTCATCAAGAGGCTCTTTAGTTCCTCTTCACTTTCTGCCATAAGGGTGGTGTCATCTACATATCTGAGGTTATCGATATTTCTCCTGACAATCTTGATTCCAGCTTGTGCTTCATGCAGTCCAGTGTTTCTCATATGTACTCTGCACATAAGTTAAATAAGCAGGGTGACAATATACAGCCTTGACATACTCCTTTTCCTATTTGGAACCAGTCTGTTGTTCCATGTCCAGTTCTAACTGTTGCTTCCTGACCTGCATACAGGTTTCTCAAGAGGCAGGTCAGGTGGTCTGGTATTCCCATCTCTTTCAGAATGTTCCACAGTTTATTGTGAACCACACAGTCAAAGGCTTTGGCATAGTCAATAAAGCAGAAATAGATGTTTTTCTGGAATTCCCTAGCTTTTTCAATGATCCAGCAGATGTTGGCAATTTGATCTCTGGTTTCTCCATATTAAATGCCCTATATAGATTTTTGCAGTGTATTTAAACCATAGATAGTATGTTTAAAGTGGTTTGAGTCATAACCATAACAAAGAGATTTTTTTTTGTGATCATATTTTATCAGCTGTTATTAGTCTAAATATTTAAAATGGACATTTCTTTCTAAACAAATCCTGGGATATCTTTTTCTCTACCCTCAGCACTTTAATTTGGTGTTAAGTCTGTGGAAGCTTCTGAGTGGCCAATGAGGACAGCATGGACTCTACTGCATGTCTCTAGGGCTCTTGCCTTGGGGTTTCTTTCTCCTTATGTTCATCGATGACCAGAGATCTGCAGCAAGGGGAGGGATTCCAAATCCTAGCAAGAGGGATCCCTTGCTATAATACATTCAAATTACCTTCTCATTTTGAAAAGCCCAAATAATGCTTTTCAGTTCTGATGCTTTTTGTTCTCCCATCCACAAACATGCATGCACAAAAATAACGACTCTTTTCCCTTTGAGGCCTGCTAGGACACTGCAAATGTCATGAGTGGACTTCTGGTTTCCAGTTCTGCATGGCAGAAGATTGGAAGTCAATACACAGTCTTAGGGCTTTCCAGGGGTGCTAGGGGTAAATCATCTGCCTGTCAATGCAGGAGGTGCAGAGGCTTGGTTTCTGGAGGAGGGCATGGCAATCCATTCCAGTATTCTTGCCTTTAAAATCCCATGGAGGAGGAGTTTGGTGGGCTACAGTCCATAGGGTCGCAAAGAGTTGGACATGACTGAGTGACCAAGTGCCACGGGCATTTCAGTCTCAAGACTAACATTAAGTAGAAAAACTGAACTGACTGAAAAATCAACAGCTGGAGAGAGGAAAGTCCACAGGGCAAACTGCTGTCTCCCAAACTGGAGAGGGAGTAAGGTAGATATAGGGAGTCTTGGTTTATACGAGCAGAAACTTACAAGCAGAAATCTCTGCAGGAACTACTGCTGGGGTAGAAAAGCCTAAACTGTAGTTGGTACATTTCTGGAGGCTTTGTGTGGACAATGCTAAGAATTAAAAATTCTAGGGGCCTCAGTCATGGGGTGTCCTTACAATGTTGTGAGATTTACTTCTAGAAACTTGACTAGATTCTCACAATAAATGCCTGAGAAAAATCCTCTCAGACTTCCCACAATAGGAGGGGGAAAATAACCACTGGGAAATGCCCAAGAGTACAGGTTTCCCTCACATTTTCAAGTAGAGAGTTCGTGAAACCTTTCATAAACTGAAATGGTGTAAATCAGAGATGCAATTACCTTAGAATACATTTTGACAATGGTTGCACAAGGCGGAGTGAGATAAAGCACAGATGCCCTGAAACACAGTTCAAAGCTCAGTGGTAGATGCTTGAATGCAGTTTCTAGGGAAGAAGTTTGGGAGGGCTACCCTCACTACTCTGAGTATACACGGCCTCTGTGACGTCTCACTGCAAAACAAACACTGAATGCTAATTTTGTTTTTTTGCCTTTTTTTTCATAAATGTCAAAATCCTCTTCAGACTTCTTTTGGTTAGTGAAAATAGGTACTAAGGTAGATATTTCATAAAATTAAAATGGTATAAAGTGAGCTTTCAAAAAGGAAAAGATTCCTATACTCTGTTCTCTTTTTTATTTTTAATCTCATACTGGAGCATAGTTGATTAACAATATTGTATTATTAATAGTTTCAGGTATACAGCAAGGTGATTCTGTTATACATATACATCTATTCACTCTTTTTCAAATTCTTTTCCCACTTAAGTTATTATAGAATAAATTATGGCAGAAAGTGAAGAGGAACTAAAAAGCCTCTTGATGAAAGTGAAAGAGTAGAGTGAAAAAGTTGGCTTAAAGCTCAACATTCAGAAAACTAAGATCATGGCATGTGGTCCCATCACATCATGGCAAATAGATGGAGAAACAGTGGAAACAGTGGCTGACTTTATCTTTCTGGGCTCCAAAATCACTACCGATGGTGACTGCAGCCATGAAATTTAAAGACGCTTACTCCTTGGAAGGAAAGTTATGACCAACCTAGATAGCATATTCAAAAGCAGAGACATTATTTTGCCAACAAAGGTTCGTCTAGTCAAGGCTATGGTTTTTCCTGTGGTCATGTATGGATGGGAGAGTTGGACTGTGAAGAAAAATGAGCACTGAAGAATTGATGCTTTTGAACTGTGGTGTTGAAGAAGACTCTTGAGAGTCCCTTGGACTGCAAGGAGATCCAACCAGTCCATTCTAAAGGAGATCAACCCTGGGTGTTCTTTGGAAGGAACGATGCTAATGCTGAAACTCCAATACTTTGGCCACCTCATGCGAAGAGTTGACTCATTGGAAAAGACTGATGCTGGGAGGGATTGGGGACAGGAGGAGAAGGGGACGACAGAGGATGAGATGGCTGGATGGCATCACTGACTCGATGGACATGAGTTTGAGTGAACTCCAGGAGTTGGTGATGGACAGGGAGGCCTGGCGTGCTGCGATTCATGGGGTCACAAAGAGTTGGACATGGCTGAGTGAAAACTGAGCTGAACTGAGCAGTGTTTCTTGTGTTGTACAGTAGGCCCCTGTTTGTTTATCTATTTTAAATATAACATACATGTCAATACATGTCATACATGTCAATCCCAAACTTATTCTGTTCTTTATAATAAGACTTATCTTTAGGGGAAACTAGATAACCAGAGCCTAAGCTTCTGGCATTTTATCAGAGTCTAAATGACATGAAGACAGCAAATATCCAACTTTAACCTACTCTAGCCTTCCATGTGATAGAAGGAAATACAACTGACTCTTGAACAGCTTGAGTTTGATTCTTGAACAACCTGGGCTCTCGTATAGATGAATTTTTTGAATGAATATTATGGTACTACACAGTCCCTCACTGGTTGAATCTGCAGATGAAGAACTGTGGATGACTGAGGACTGACTATGGGACTTGAGCATCTTCAAAGTTTGGTATCTGCAGCAGGTACTGGGACCAACCCCTAGAGACACCAAGGGGTGACTGTAATTAACTCGAGTCCACTCTAGACATCTTTTCTCAGCTAAGAGGGGAGAAAGAAACCTGTGAATCACCTGCGAAGTGTTTCACAGTCCTGAGACATAGGGCCACTGAAAGACAGATCCTATCATGAGACTATAGAAAGCTCCCCTTCCCCATATACTTCACCACCACATCATTAACGGCTTATTTACAACAGTTTGTTTTACTCAATATTGTCATTGTTCAGCTCTCAAGAAAAATTTGAAGGCATATCAAAGGCAAAAAGAAAAAACCAACACAAAACACAATTTAAAGAGCCAGAGCAAGTATCAGAACCAGACATGGTAGGGATGTTGGAATTATCAGACTGGGAATTTAAGACAATTGTGACTGATATGCCAAAGGCTCTAATGGGTAGGCAGCCTGCAAGAACAGACAACATAAACTGAGATGGAAATCCTAAGAATGAAAAGGAAATGCTAAAGATCAAAAATGCTGTACTATGAATAGAAAAGATCTTTGATGAGCTTATTAGTAGACTGGATATGACTGAGGAAAGAATTTCTAATCTAAAAGATCAATGGAATCCTCAAAAACTAAATAGGAAAGAGAAAAAGAATAATAAAACTAGAACGAGATATCCAAGGACTGTGAGAAAACTAAAGAAGGTGTGGCATACATATATTGGAAATACCAGAAGGAGGAAAAAAGAAAGGAACCGAAGAAATATTTGAAACAATAGTGACCAAGAATTTCCCCAAATTAATGCCAGGTATCAAGCCAGTTTCAAGAATCTCAGAAAACACCATGCAGGATAAATGCAGAAACAAACAAAATACACTTTGGGATAATGCTTTTAAATTACCAAAAAAATAAAAATAAATAAATCAAATACAAAGAAAAAATTCTGGAAGAAGTCAGAAGTGGGAAAAATTCACCATATCTGTAGAGGTGTAAAGATAAGAATTACATCCAGCTTCTCTTTAGGGGCTTCCCTGGTGGCTCAGAAGGTAAAGCATCTGACTGCAATACGGGAGACTAGGGTTCGATCCCTGGGTTGGAAGGATTCCTCTGGAGAAAGAAATGACAACTCACTTTGGTACTCTTGCCTGGAAAATCCCATGGATGGAGAAGCCTGTAGGCTACAGTCTATGGGGTTTTAAAGAGTCGCACAGGACTGAGCGACTTCACCTTCACTTTCTCACCATTCAAGTAAGAAGAAAGTGGAATGACATATTTCAAGTTGTTGAGAGAAAAAAAATGATAATTATGTGCCCTGTAAATTGCCCTTCAAGAGTGAAGGAGAAATAAAAACTTTTTTAGACAAAAATTGAAATTTATTGCCACTAGACTTGCTTTGCAAGAAATATTAAAACACACAATATTTTTTGAGAAAAGGAAAATTATACAGACGGATCTACACAAAGAAAGGGAATAAAAGAAGGTAAAATAAAAATTTTATTTTTCTTATTCTTCATTGTTCTAACAATTTTTTCAAATTAATAACAAAAAGTTTTATGTATGCTTATATATATATCTTATGTATGTTTGCTATGCATGCTTGTATATAAGTGAAATGAATAGTAATACAAAGGATACGAAGGATAAGGGGAAGAAATTAGGATTATTTTGTTTTTTAAGCTACTCACACTACCCATGAAGTTAACTGTAAAGTTAACTGTAAAGTGAACTTGGATATAAGTACAACACAGGGAATATACCTTAAATTTTATAAAAACTTTAAATGGAGTATAATCCATAAAATATTAAATCGCTATGTTGTATGGCAGAAACTAATATAGTACAGTAAATCAGTTATATTTCAATTTAAGATTGCAAAATTGAAAAAAAAAATGGTGTTGGAAGTAAAACTAATGTGCAAGGTACAAAGAGAGAATGGAATCATATAAAATGCTCAATTTAAGCCACAAAAGGCAGAAAAAAATTGAACACAAAAATAGGAGCAAAGAACAAGCACAGAAGATAGAAACTGGGTTCAGGTTGTTTTTTGTTTTTTTTTTTTTTTCTTTTACTTCACTTGCTAAGAAGTTGAATTTTCAGGACAGACTAAGGGGTATGCCATTCACGTATTTTCATGGTGACTGTTAGTTTTGCCTTATTTTGGTTTAATTCCCTGTTCATTGCACGTACGCTAGGTGATATCTTTTCCACCAGCCTTGTCCACTTTGTAGTTGGGCCTCCTATATGCCTCTGAAACTAAAGATTGAGGTTTTGAACCTAGGGGTGTGACTGTCCTTCTAGGAGTATAGCCATCTCCCACCTGGTTAATTCAGCTGACTCTCAGTGTCAGTTAGCTGCTGCTGCTGCTGCTAAGTCACTTCAGTTGTGTCCGACTCTGTGCAACCCCATAAACGGCAGCCCACCAGGCTCCCCTGTCCCTGGGATTCTCCAGGCAAGAACATTGGAGTGGGTTGCCATTTCCTTCTCTAATGCATGAAAGTGAAAAGTGAAAGTGAAGTTGCTCAGTCATGTCCGACTCTTCGTGACCCCATGGACTGCAGCCTACCAGATTCCTCCACCCATGGGATTTTCCAGGCAAGAGTACTAGAGTGGGGTGCCATTGCCTTCTCTGGTGTCAGTTAGCAGAGACATGCAATTCTCCTCCATACATCTGCCTGGTCTTGGCCCAACATGACTCATCCCACCGCAGAAAGGATACTTACAGACCTGGTGACTTCCAGAGTGGTCCCTCTCAGTTCAGTTTAGTTCAGTCGCTGAGTCGTGTCTAACTCCTTGAGACCCCATGGTCTGAGCACACCAGGCTTCTGTGTCCATCACCAACTCCTGGAGCTTACTCAAACTCATGTCCATTGAGTCAGGACCAAGAGAGTGTCAACCATGTCTCTAACCATGCTGTTCCGCCTTCTTTATGAGACTCGGCTACCTCACCTTAGCACACTTTGTAGAGTGTCCTGGGTCCACCCAAGAGATCTCAATGGAAGGAGTGAGTCACAAAACCCTGGATATTGTATTCTTCTCACATTGTCTAATAGACTTTCCTCACCCCCAGGTCAAACCCAGAGAGAGAATTTTGAGTCACAGGGTAATCTCTCCCCTACCTCCATTTTCTGACTAATCTTCAAAGTCAAGGCAAAATGTTATTTCACTTATCACATTGTCACCTGTCTTTCTATATTAACCTCGGGGAACATGGCTGCTTTCTCTAAATACTGGAAAAACCTAGCTTAGTCCTTCATATATTAAATACAAACTGAAGAAGTTAAGGTAATCTTTATTTTTCTCTACGATGTTGAGATTCAAGATCACAGTCTTATTGTAAAATATCAATACTCTGTCATCATTTTTTTCTTTGCATGTCTTCTGAAATACAGTTTAATTTTCTCATCTCCCAATGACTGATGCCCATAGCCCTGAACCTTGGTCAATTAACATGATGATTATATACACAGAAAAGTAAAAGAATAAAGTTCATGAATACTTTTCAAATAATTACCTTCATTGCCATTTTTATCTATCTCCTTTTGAATTTAGGTGTATATTTCAACCATCCATCTGAAAACTTCTATTACTAGGAAGTCCGATAATCAGTGCAAAGTCTTTATGCAAAATCTGAATTCCTTATATTCTACTTTACCCCTCACACTCTCCTGTAAATCTCATTTAATAGAACCATTTCTAGCTCAGTGCCTTACTCCAGAAACCAGAGTCAGACTTGACTTCATCATTTCTTTCTTCTTATCCTTCTTGCCAATTAAGATGTGGCAAATTACACTGCTTCCAGAGTTGCCTTTCCAAAATCCTTAGGAGAATAATCGACCTTTCTAAACGTATGCTTCTTTTTTGTTTTTAAAGGGTGCTGTTACATAAAGGAGATCATTCCTGGGTGTTCATTTGAAGGACTGATGCTAAAGCTGAAACTCCAATACTTTGGCCACTTCATGAGAAGAGTTGACTCATTGGAAAGGACCCTGATGCTGGGAGGGATGGAGGGCAGGAGGAGAAGGGGACGACAGAGGATGAGATGACTGGATGGCATCACCGACTCTATGGACATGAGTTTGAGTAAACTCTGGGAGTTAGTGATGGACAGGGAGGCCTGGAATGCTGCGATTCATGGGGTCGTGAAGAGTCAGACACGACTGAGTGACTGAACTGAGCTGATTACATAGATTATATATTGTTGAAAGAGTTAAGTGAGATAATGGATGGATATAAATTTCTTGGTAAATGGTAGACTGAGCGACTGATCTGGTCTGACTCTTGTTTTTTTCCTCATAAACTTCCACAAATGTCTCCTTTCCTACTGAGTCCCTCTGTATTACATTCAAGCTTTTAGCAAAATATTCAAGATCCTTCCTATTTGCTACCATCTTTAACGACTTGAACACTCAATTCTCAAGCCGCTATGAATTTTTTCTCCTTCAGCATCAGTCCTTGCTTTTTCATACTTAAGAATGCTCTCCGCTGTTTGTCTGACTGCTTAAAATGCATTTCTGCCCCAACCTGTAGTGCAGCTCTGCCAATAACTCTCCCAGGGACCTTGGGAAAATTTCAGAATCTCTCTGGGCCTCAGATTCCTAAATTCAAGGCTAGAGAAAAACACGAAACTATTTCTCTATTTCTGTTTAAATAATTGCACTTGCTTCTTTATTTGTTTTTAGATTCTATATATAAGTGATTTCATATATCATATGATATTTGTCTTTCTCTACCTGATTTACTTCCCTTAGTATGATAATCTCTAGATCCATCATAGAAAACGAACTTATGATTACCAGAGGGGAAGAGGGAGGGTCAATGAGCTTGAGATTAACAGATACACACTATAACACATAATATCAACAACAAGTTCTTACTCTATAGCACAGGGAACTTTATTCAATACCTTTGGCATAATGTATAATGGAAAAGGACCTAAATAAGTATGTACATGTATATATCCTTTGCTGTACACCTGGAATTAACACAACATAGTAAATTAACTAGACTTCAACAAAGAAACATAAAAAATGAAACCAAAAGCATGAGGTCTAAGCAAAATAAGGCAATCTGATGTTGCAAATTTTCTGGCTATCATGAGGACCCAGTAAATGTTACATGTTAACTGCAGACTGCATTATTAATTACTGTTTATTATCATCATTATCAGCAGCAGCAGCAACAATTACCCAGAATGCCTTTATTTAACCTTCAAGAGCTAGTTAAAATTTCATCTCATCTGAAAAGACTGCTCCAGGAAAATATGTTCATTTATCCTATTGTGATGCTCTGTGCCATCTTGTATTCATTTCTTCCCAGTTTCTTAGCATCTAGTACCTGGCCAGTGACTGCATATATTAAATGCTCCATAAACAATTGATGAAGGAAGGAAAACAAACAAACAAAAATAATAAAACTTACTGCGTTGTCAATGTGTGACAAACTGTTCTAAAATATGCTAGGTATTAAGTCCCTGAGTTCTCCAAAAGCTCTATAATCAGCTACTCCTATTATCACGGGGTCACAAAGAGTCGGACACGACTGAGCGACTGAACTGAACTGAACTGATTGTCATCTTATTGCACAGGTAAAAAACTAAGAGATGAAAAAATTACAGTAACTTGGTCATAACCAAGACCGGAACCAAGCTTATTTGGCCCCAGATTCTGTGTTTAACCTTAATGGTACATTGCTTTTTCTGGGACAGCAGAAAGACAAGAGTACAGAACTGGAAGTTCTCTAAAGTCTTTGCTGTTTCGTATTCTGCAACCCTAGCATTTTTCTTAAAGTTCTAATCTAATATATGCAGAAATAATATATAAAATAATATTTCTTCAGGAGTTTTATAAAAGGTTCTAACTATTCATATTTATTCACTGGGCATTTCTAGTCTGATAAAATGACTATGTCTCCTATAAGTTAACCACAGCATGCCTACTCATACTCTCACCTACTTATGATTTTATTCAAGTTCTTTTTTTTTTTTTTTTGCAATAAGTGGTTCTGTTTTAAATGGCATCAATTAGGAGTCACCTTGAATCTGGAATTTTATAATTCCTGAAGTTTAAGCTCTGTCTTCATCTTAAATAAAAGTTTTACCCAAATTTGACTATGCTAGATTCATACATTTAAAAATAAATTAGATTGAGTTCTGCTGGGAAGATGATGAGATATTGCAAGGCAAGCATTTTTTGTAGAGTTTTAATCAGCTTCCCTGAGCAGAAAGGACCTAGGTACACTGTATCTGTTTATATAACTCTTGTAAAGTAATGATAGTAAAAAGACTGTATTATAGAGTAAGCTGAATGAGGTGTGGAAGGACTAGAAGAGTAGATTAACAATGAAGGCAGCTGGAGTTCAGTTCTTCTAGGGACCCTTAGAATTGTTTCTCTGCAGGAGAGAAAGCTGGGTCCTTCCCCATTAGGTCTGTCCATCATTGCTGAGGCTTGTGCCCTGTGGAAATTAGTTATCTCACACGACCAAGCTACCCTCTGTGCAGGGTGAGTGAGCTTCCTATAACTTTCACGAAAACTATCCAGCAGAAAAGCAGAGTAACAGGCATATGAACAAGATGCTGCCAGAGTGTATGTAGCAGAGTCTGCAATTGAAGCTGGCTTTATAGGCTTGCTTAGGGAACCTTAACAGTGAACCCCTTTTGTACCCCAAAATCATCTTCTACAGCATTCTTTTTTGCTGCTCAGAAATTTCACTGCCTCAGATGAAGTTCAACTTTTTAATAACTTTTTGAAAGTGTATCTGGCTGGCACCTCTTGAGAAAAAAGGATTAAAAATAGACTGAGTGTAGCAGATTCTAGTTCCTGCTACAGCTGTGGGTCCCAAGGTTATAAATGCTATTCACTGTCTCCCTCCCCTACCACTAGAGTCTTCTCACACCTGGCCAGCTCTCCAGTTGGCATATTAGCTGCTTGTCTGAAAGCAGAACACAGACCTTCATCCCTTAGTCATCTGAGTCTTTGTTTACTTTGCCCCTTTGCAGGCAGTTATTGCTGATGCCTTTTTCTGATATTATTGAGCATGGAAGCACTGACTGATGGCACAGTGATCCACCTCAGTGTCCCAAAGACTCTTCCTCCATGCCTCCATGACATGGCAGTGACCACAGAAATTCTTGATAATCACAGTCAGCAACACTGCCAATTTACTAGCTCCTTTATTTACCTGCTGGTCCACAGGTATAAGGAGCCCAGAACAACTAGGCACAAGTTGAGACTTTTGGACTGGAGGAATTTTTAGTATTAATATATACTTTGGAAGAACATTTCTCTGCCAGGGTTAAAGAGCTCAAATCCTTCAGAATTTAAAGTTGCAAGAATAAGCACAAACCCCCTTGTGGCTTATTGAGAAGTATGGTGACCATGGTTAATCCTTCTTTCAACATTTGATTCCCACACCTGTGCATTCTAGTACTAGGACAGACATCATGTAATACCCGTCCATTAAATATGAGCATTGCATCAGAGAAGGCAGTGTCCTAACCATAGAAGGTGTCTTTCCCATGCTGGCATTTTGTCTGAGCTTTTATGAAGCCATTCTTACATTCTGTCAGATTTTCTGTGATCCTGTGATCACATGCCTCCAACTTGAATGTAGAGTTACATCTGATTCACTACCATGGGTGGGAGGAGTAGGATAACCTCAAGTTTACTCTTGATATTTTACCCTTATTATCTTGCTACCTCTGATTCTCTAATCAGAACTCTAATGTAAGGTTTTCAACAGCTTCTAAATATTTATGATCTTTGAATAAAAACTCAGTGTTTTAGAAAATAATACAGGGTAAGTCTGCAAAACAGTTGGATCCATTGCAGGACAAGTTTAGGCCAGAAATCTATTTGCTGCATTGCAATAATATATTAGGGATTAGGGCCACTTTAATTTTAGTACTAAGTAAGGCTCAGTTGTCAACACCTCATGATAGACCTTGGGTATTCTTCCTCCTCACTATGCAGTTACTTTAAGGCTATAGGTTCTTTCAAGGAGATATTGGTTAAATGTTTTTTAGATATGCTTTTGGTGATATGACAGAATGTTTCCTCAAGAGAATTTGTCTCCCTTTTGATTATCAGACCAAAAGGTCTGGTGTGAAGTTAGCTCAGATCTGGAAACTGGGCAAGGAATAGTGATGTTTCATTGCAGAGGGTAATAGAAATCTTGGCCTACTATCTCTTGAGGGTTTTTTTTTTTTTTTTTTTCATATCAAAGATAACCCTTTTGGCTTTTCATTTATTTCACTCCTAGATGTGTCACTGTGTCTCACAATCATCATGGGACCCCATAAATTAAGGACCCCTTATGTATCATACCGAGCTTCCCTTGTGGCTCAGCTGGTAGAGAATCCACCTGCAATGAGTGAGACCTGGGTTCGATCCCTGAGTTGGGAAGGTCCCCTGGAGAAGGAAAGGCTACCCACTGCAGGATTCTGGCCTAAATAATGCCATGGATTATATAGTCCATGGGGTCACAAACAGTTGGACACGACTGAGCAACTTTCACTTTCACTATATATCATATTAGTATGCTGCTAAGTCACTTCAGTTGTGTGTGACTCTGTGCAACCCCATAGACAGCAGCCCATCAGGCTCCCCTGTCCCTGGGATTCTCCAGGCAAGAATACTGGAGTGGGTTTCCATGTCCTTCTCCAATGCATGAAAGTGAAAAGTGAAAGTGAAGTCACTCAGTCGTGTCCGACTCTTCCCGACCCCATGGACTGCAGCCTACCAGGCTCCTCTCTCCATGGGTATAGCTGTGCTTTATACTAGTTCAGTTGATTTTAGGGGGCTTCCCGGTGGCTCAGACAGTAAAAGCACCTGTTTGCAATGCAGGAGACCCAAGTTCAATCCCTGGGTCAGGAAGATCCCCTGGAGAAGGAAATGGCAACCCACTCTAGTACTCTTGCCTGGAAAATTCAGTGAATGGAGGAACCTCGTAGGCTACAGTCCATGGGGTCGCAAAGAGTCAGACACGACTGAGCGACTTCACTTTCATTTTCCTGATGGCTATGGACCACCATCTGGCCTTGGCTATTCTGGAACATGTCATCTTCATTGACATTAGGAGTCTCTCTCAGTGCACCAGCCCCTAGCATCCTGTATCATGCATGAAACCTGGACTGGCAATTCATTTCACATATGATAATATACATGTTTTAATGCCATTCTCCCAAATCATCCCACCCTCTCCCTCTCCCACAGAGTCCAAAAGACTGTTCTATACATCTGTGTCTCTTTTGCTATCTCGTATACAGGGTTATTGTTACCATCTTTCTAAATTCCATATAAATGCGTTAGTATACTCTATTGGTGTTTTTCATTCTGGCTTACTTCACTCTGTATAATAGGCTCCAGTTTCATCCACCTCATTAGAACTGATTCAAATGTATTCTTTTTAATGGCTGAGTAATACTCCATTGTGTAAATGTACAGGTTTGATGCATGATACAGGATGCTAGGGGCTGGTGCACTGGGATGACCCAGAGGGATGGCATGGGGAGGGAGGTGGAGGGGGGTTCAGGATGGGGAACACATGTACACCCAGGGTGGATTCATGTCAATGTATGGCAAAACCAATACAATATTGTAAAGTAATTAGCCTCCAATTAAAATAAATAAATGTATATTAAGAAAAATAATAATAATAAAAAATAAAAAAGGAGTCTCTCTCTCTCATGACATCATCTCTTCCTACTAATTCTGTCCTACAGAGGCCAGCCACACTGAGCTTCTCAAAGATACTAGTGTTCTTCATTAATGCATGTCTTCTTAAGTACTCCAAGCATCACCACTGCACACCTCAGATTCCTACTTATTCTGTATCTGCTCCATAATTTTATCATAGAAGACCTACTAAGGCTGAACATTAAGTCTCCTTTGCACTTTTTATACATTTACTATTAAATTCCAGTGTGTGAATTTCACCAAAGTTTCCCCCTAGATGTGGCAAATGAAAGTTTTGAAAAATTTTGTGAAGGCCTTTGACTTTCCCATCATTCCCTGAGTTAATAGGTGGATATCTCCATAACTGTCATTCTCTTTCTTCTTGGTTTCCAATATGAATAAATAAATAAGCAAACAAAAAGTTGGCTAATTCCATGGTTTTCAAAATTTACCATTGTCCCCACTCAGTTCAATGTCAGAGTTACTCCATAAACCAGGCTTCTCTCTCCTGCTTCTCATTCCATTCTAAAACAGGTGAAACTATGAGTGATCATGGTGCCCAAAGCAAAACTTAAGAACTTATTAAAATGAATCTTGTTTGGAAGGTGATACCCGGAAGCAGAAATGAAGAGATGAGGATAAATGACACAGGAAAGGAAACTATTTGTTCTCACTGAGAGCATTGGCACTTAATCCCTCTGTGGGCTTCAGTCTCTCTAAAAATCTGTATTGAATGCACTTGTTGAATGAAAAACCAGACGCTGGGACCTTGTCACTAACCCCTAGCTCCACTGATTAATGGATTAATTGACTCTGCATTTCTGGGCTGCTTTGAGGGTAGTGCCTAAATTGCTACAACAGAACAGCAGAGAAATATGGCTGGTGTTTCATATTGGATGTGATAAGTGTGATGAGCTCTATCTATGAAAAATGCAACTTAGTTTACACTGGTCTGAGGGGACGTGTCATGGGACACAAGAAGAAGCATTTCACTTATATTCATGATCACATTTTTACTCAATATATCCATTTTATAGATGAGAACATTTAGGTTCCAATCCTGAAATAATGCACACAAGATCACACAAAAAGTGACAGAATATGACTAAAGCTCATAAGAAATGAAGAATCTCCAGTCCCACCCCAGACCTACTGAATCAGAATCTGCATTTAATAGGATCGCTGCTGCTTCTGCTGCTGCTAAGTAGCCTCAGTTGTGTCCGACTCTGTGCGACCCCATAGACGGCAGCCCACCAGGCTCCCCCGTCCCTGGGATTCTCCAGGCAAGAACACTGGAGTGGGTTGCCATTTCCTTCTCCAATGCGTGAAAGTGAAAAGTGAAAGTGAAGTCGTTCAGTTGTGTCTGACTTGTAGCGACCTCACGGACTTCAGCCTACCAGGCTCCTCCCTCCATGGGATTTTCCAGGCAAGAGTACTGGAGTGGGTTGTCATTGCCTTCGCTGAGCTAAAATGAGAGGAATACTTGAATTCTTTCAACAAATATGCATTGACTAAATATTTTCTAGTATTCTGGGATTAAGGTTTTAGCTTTCAAGCAATAGGATGTTTCCAAGATTATTAAGTAGAAAGGTGGTTGAACGAACAGTATCAGAAATGCAGCCCAGAAATGCAGAGTTAGTGCCCATCACCTATGTTGCAGCCAGCAGGCTATGGGTTCATACTTGAAGTGGAAGAGAAACTGATGATTTCTTCCTTTTGGTAAATGCAGGTTAGTGATAGAGAGATAATGGCCTCCTTTGGAAAGCTGGCAATGGAAAGAAAAAAGAAAGGGTGAGTTTGAGGAAAGGTGCAGATAAATAATTGACGAAACTCTGTGCTTGGCATAAAAGAGATAAAATTGATGAAAGCAATGCATGATGCTTGGGAGAATTTGAAGAATGACAAAATGTTCATTATAAAACAAATAATGCAAGAAGAAAGTAATGACCCCAAATCACTGAAATGCCATGGATGCTTGAATAGAAACACCTGGTAAGAGAACAGCAACAACAAAAATGAAAACATCATTTTTTTTCATTGTTTTTGTTTAATTGTTCTTTCTGCTTGTTGCAGGCCATGAAGACAGTCATTGCCTGTCATAATGCATGTTCTATAATCTTGACTTACCTACCAGTACATCTCAAAATAACCCAGCTCTTCAAGTTTCATAACAGCTCTGCCTATTTACAGGAACAAAGTGTCATCTTAGGAAGTGTCTTTCCAACAAATATACAGGCAGTAATTGGAATAAATCATGGGCCACATTATTCAAAAATGACTCAAATTGATCATATATTTGAGTTGTTTGAAGAGTACAAGAAAGATTCAGTTAACCCTACCACTAGGGAAAGGTTGACAATTTTAAAACAACACATATTCTGATGTTGTATCCTCTAATAAGTGACCCAGAAACATTATGAAGAAATAATGGAATAAACAGAGAGTATGACACAGATGGTGGGCATTTGCTTGAACACCTCGGGATGGGAGATTATTAAAAGAAAACTCAATAAAATCTTTAAGAAATTATTCATTGCTATTCACACTTGGTGTATATTTTATGGCTTCATTTCTCCTACTGAAAAACAGTGTTTATTTTTAGGTTAATAAACACAACAATGTTGAAGGTCATACTACAATCTAAAACTATTTCAAGTGTTTTTGGTTTGGCCTTATGAAAAATGCATTTTTCCAAACAGTTTTTCTCCTTAATTTTTAAACCCTTGTGTATTTTTAAAGAAAATGTAATCCACATGTTCCTTGTGCATTTACACTTAACTCATCAAATTCTTCTTGTGTAGGAGTGACTTGGAGACCAAAAGACGTTGGAAATTATTTTTTTTGCCTCTGAAGCTCTTTATTTTTATTTGGAAAGTAGCAGCATATTCTTTAGTATAGGTCATGTTAGATAACCAGGTATTCAGCTTTTCATGTATGTAGATAACATAATTTAGGATATCTATATTTGTCCTTACATCTTACTTTCCCTAATGCACCATTATATTAATTACCATTAGTATAATGGTAATTTTTATCTTCATCATTATCATCTGTTGCAGTACTATTACTTTATTAATTACTATTATCAATGTTGTTATAAATGTCATAATAACATTAATGGTATTGCAGAATATCTATATGTTCACAACATCTTCGTTTTCAAAGTGCCTTTATCTCACCTTTCCTTAAAGACTTGTGTGGAAAGAAACTCCCAAGCTTTGTAGTATACTCACCCATTTCATCTCCTGATAAAATATCAGGCAGAGAGAATTTGCCAATTGCTTTACATCCTCCAAAAATCTTCTCAGTTTATCTGTCTTATTTCTACTTTCTTGACTGAGTGTGCTATTCGTCTCTCATAGCTATTTTTAACCTCTTCAAATCCTTGCATAACTGTCTTGACTTTATAATCTGAATTAAAAGTCATATCTGACATACCTTATTGTTGAGCTGGAAGATTCTGTCCTACTTATTCCATTTATGTATTCTTTATATCCATGGACACTGCATTCTTCTAATTTGCTTGTTCTCTAAATTTTATCCATCACAGATCTTTAAGTATGCTTCAATAATCTTGTGGATGTGTGCTCTGAAACTCAAGCGCATTTTAAGTTCCTTTAAAAGTAAGGCCTATGTCTTTTTCTTTCTTTCATATCTTCTTCCCATGCCTAGTTCTGATTGCTACAACTTTTAATCTTAGTAATATGACTGGTGGGTTGTTAATTTTTAAAGTATTATGTGGCATGTACTACTTGTTTTCTCCGTGAAAATAATATAGTAACTTACCAAATAAAAGTAGATTCTGATTCAGTCTCTTTTTAAAATCAGATTGTATGCTTATAACCTATTGTAAGACTTGATCCTTAAATTTTTTTTTTTTATTTAACTAGAGTCTTGAAAACATAATACACATGGAAAGAACAAGTAGTGAACAAGATCTTCATCAAAATTGCCAGTTCATTTGAAAAACAGATGCTGATGGACCACAAGTAGTAGAGCCTTGCTTAGGCTTTGTGCTAGAGGCTGACAATGAAGAAAGACAACCTCTTCTCTCAGACAACTATTTTGGGAATCATGAATGCATATAATTTTAATACTGTGTGCAGAGAGATAAGACAAAGATCAAAGAGTAGAGGCAGGCATCTCTGTGTAGTTTCAGAAAAACACTTTTGGAGTAATCTCAAAGTTAAATGGAAAGGGCAATGGCACCCCACTCTAGTACTCTTGCCTGGAAAATCCCATGGAAGGAGGAGCCTGGTAGGCTGCAGTCCCTGGGGTCGGGAAGAGTC
This sequence comes from Bos indicus, assembly GCF_029378745.1. Taxonomy (NCBI): domain Eukaryota; kingdom Metazoa; phylum Chordata; class Mammalia; order Artiodactyla; family Bovidae; genus Bos; species Bos indicus. The sequence goes on along the minus strand of NC_091760.1, from coordinate 35,753,954 downwards.
GGACACGACTGAGCGACTTCACTTTCACTTTTCACTTTCATGCATTGGAGAAGGAAATGGCAACCCACTCCAATGTTCTTGCCTGGAGAATCCCAGGTACGGGGGAGCCTGGTGGGCTGCCGTCTATGGGATCACACAGAGTCAGACATGACTGAAGCGACTTAGCAGCAGCAGAAGCAGCAAAGTTAAATAGGGCTGTGCAAGCTAAAAATTATAACAGGCAATATAAAAGCCTCAATTTAATAGATATTTTACACAACACTTGTGTGGGTTACTGTTCCAAACATCTTACAGTTATGAAGTCATTCAATCCTCGTCACTATCCCATGGGTAAGCAGTGTTACTAGACTACTTTTACAAGTGAGAAACTTGAAATACATAACAGTTTAGTGAATGGCCCAAGGTCAACAGCAAGCACAGCCAGGACTTAAATATAGCTAGAGTGTGTCTCCAGAGTTCTTACAAGAGGCTTTTAATAGGAAATTTACAAACTCATGGAGAGCAATACACAGTCAGGGAAGAAAAAGTGGCTTGGCATTTCCTGAGGGCAAGTTATACCTGGGACAATGTCAAGAGATGGAGGAAGCTAAAGTAGTGAAAGCAAACAGTGGTACAGTGAAAAATGAGGGTTTTATCTTAAGTGGATCATTGTAATCTTTGGAATAACAGGGTTTTATCTCAATGTTAAAATGTTCTCTAGGATCATGGAGACTGGGATACAAGATGACTGGAGTGGAGGTGAAAAGACCTGGCAAAGGGAGTACCTGCAATAACACAAGTGAGAGAAACAGTGGAAATGTGGTTGGAGGGAAGCTGAAGTCATGTGAGTTATTCTAGGGGAGGACATACGAGGGATTGGTAATCCATTGATGTTGGACAAAAGAGAGAAACTTGTGTCTGGAATGGTTCCTCTGAATTTCTGATTAAGGCAACAGTGTATACAGAGGTGACTACTGAGATAGGGAAGAAAAGAAGAGAATTGAACATTAGAAAACACATCTGATAAAATGAAAAAGAAAGTAGAGCTCAAAATTGTATATTATCTATTGTCTTTAAAAAAAATATATGTAATATGCACAGAAAAGCTCTGATGAAAACAAGAACAAATATTATTGTGATTAGTCAGATCAGATCAGATCAGATCAGTCACTCAGTCGTGTCCGACTCTTTGCGACCCCATGAATCGCAGCATGCCAGGCCTTCCTGTCCATCACCAACTCCCGGAGTTCACTCAGACTCATGTCCATCGAGTCAGTGATGCCATCCAGCCATCTCATCCTCTGTCGTCCCCTTCTCCTCTTGCCCCCAATCCCTCCCAGCATCAGAGTCTTTTCCAATGAGTCAACTCTTTGCATGAGGTGACCAAAATACTGGAGTTTCAGCTTTAACATCATTCCTTCCAAAGAAATCCCAGGGCTGATCTCCTTTAGAATGGACTGGTTGGATCTCTGTGCAGTTCAAGGGACTCTCAAGAGTCTTCTCCAACACCACAGTTCAAAAGCATCAATTCTTCGGTGCTCAGCCTTCTTCACAGTCCAACTCTCACATCCATACATGACCACTGGAAAAACCACAGCCTTGACTAGACGAACCTTTGTTGGCAAAGTAATGTCTTTGCTTTTGAATATGCTATCTAGGTTGGTCATAACTTTCCTTCCAAGGAGTAAGCGTCTTTTAATTTCATGGCTGCAGTCACCCTCTGCAGTGATTTTGGAGCCCCCCAAAATAAAGTCTGACACTGTTTCCACTGTTTCCCCATCTATTTCCCATGAAGTGATGGGACCAGATGCCATGATCTTCGTTTTCTGAATGTTGAGCTTTAAGCCAACTTTTTCACTCTCCTCTTTCACTTTCATCAAGAGGCTTTTTAGTTCCTCTTCACTTTCTGCCATAAGGGTGGTGTCATCTGCATATCTGAGGTTATTGATATTTCTCCTGGCAATCTTGATTCCAGCTTGTGTTTCTTCCAGTCCAGCGTTTCTCATGATGTACTCTGCATAGAAGTTAAATAAGCAGGGTGACAGTATACAGCCTTGACATACTCCTTTTCTTATTTGGAACCAGTCTGTTGTTCCATGTCCAGTTCTAACTGTTGCTTCCTGACCTGCATACAAATTTCTCAAGAGGCAGATCAGGTGGTCTGGTATTCCCATCTCTTTCAGAATTTTCCACAGTTTATTGTGATCCACACAGTCAAAGGCTTTGGCATAGTCAATAAAGCAGAAATAGATGTTTTTCTGGAACTCTCTTGCTTTTTCCATGATCCAGCGGATGTTGGCAGTTTGAACTCTGGTTCCTCTGCCTTTTCTTAAACCAGCTTGAACATCAGGAAGTTCACGGTTCACATATTGCTGAAGCCTGACTTGGAGAATTTTGAGCATGACTTTACTAGTGTGTGAGATGAGTGCAATTGTGCAGTAGTTTGAGCACTCTTTGGCATTGCCTTTCTTTGGGATTGCAATGAAAACTGACCTTTTCCAGTCCTGTGTCCACTGCTGAGTTTTCCAAATTTGCTGGCATATTGAGTGCAGCACTTTCACAGCATCATCTTTCAGGATTTGGAATAGCTCAACTAGAGTTCTGTCACCTCCACTAGCTTTGTTCGTAGTGATGCTTTCTAAGGCCCACTTGACTTCACATTCCAGGATGTCTGGCTCTAGGTCAGTGATCACACCATCGTGATTATCTGGGTCATGAAGATCTTTTTTGTACAGTTCTTCTGTGTATTCTTGCCATCTTTTCTTAGTATCTTCTGCTTCTGTTAGGTCCATACCATTTCTGTCCTTTATGGAGCCCATCTTTGCATGAAATGTTCCTTTGGTATCTCTGATTTTCTTGAAGAGATCTCTAGTCTTTCCCATTCTGTTGTTTTCCTCTATTTCTTTGCATTGATTGCTGAAGAAGGCGTTCTTATCTCTTCTTAAATTTTTCAGTAGAACTTTTGATTTTCCCCTATATTTTCTACATTTTCTTCAATGAACGTGAACTAAGTATATTCCATTAAACTAAAAATAAGTATTACTGGAACGTCTTTAAATGGTTATCTTATTTAAAGTTAACTTCTACGATCTTTGTGAAAAGCAAAATAAAGCACTTAGTAAAAGTAGATTTATTAACTTTGGATCAAGAGTTCCCTTCTTGGAAAGCTACTTTAAAGTAATACATAAATTCTCATTGTTTATTTATAAATATATTGTTATATGGAAAAATTAGCATCAACAATGTAGTTGTTGAAAACAATTATAGCACAGACATGTGAATGAATGCTACACATTCACTAGAACAGTTACTTATAAAAATACTTAATCTTCAGGGAAAATACTACTGATATATGAAAATAGCAGGGTATGAGTTCTTTGATCTTATTCACATAGGATATCTCTGAGCAAAAGATTATACTTAATTTTTTTGACTTGCATTTTTCAAGATCTTTAAAATATACATATATATTTACTTATAAAATGTGATAATAAAACATAGAAATAAAGGCATTTAGTTCATAGTGTGAGCAGTATCACTGCTGTTTAATCATTTCAAAGGGCTTACATTGCATTGTAAGTACCCAGGCAAAGAGGAGTGGACAAGTCACCTGTATTATGAGGCTGTCTGTGTCAGGGGAAGCAGCTAGTCAAAACCATGATTATAGACAAGAATAAGTATGAAAGGCCAATGATTAGATTGGAAGTATGTTTTTCAGGAGTATTTGAATAAGATAGGAGGGAGAATACGATAGGAGGGATAAAATTCTAGAATTTCAGATATTAAGAAGATAAAGGTATTTGTTGAGATGTTATATTCTTGGGATTTCTAAAAAACAATGTCCAGGGTCTATACATAGATAGTGGATTGATTTGTGTTTTAGGCAAGTACTACTTGTGCTGTTATATGTGTGGATACACTGACCAACTTTCGGATATGGTAGTGCTATGGAAATGCGAATCTTAAGGTAGCCATGTTTTTCCTTTGTCCCATGAAAAGGAATAGAATCTGGAAAATTTAATAATCTTTAATAACCTTTATCAGTTTTTGAAGAAAACATAAATATTTTAGGTTAATTTGACATAGCTAAAAATGCAAGGGTATTAAAATAATTGAAATGATGGTATCCACATGTAAATACATTTAACTGCATGTTAATAGGATGTTTATGCTATTTTTATACTAATTATGTATTGATATTTATTAAATGACTACTATAAGCAAGTGCTTTAAATGCATGATCTCATTTAATGGTCAGAAGAGATAAACTTATAGATAGATCAGAGACTGACTGAGACTAGTTGAATTGATTTTGTTATGCGGTCATCAAGAGACAGATTCATTAAAAAGCATAATATACATTTGGTAGATGTATATTCAGTTCAGTCGCTCAGTCATGTCTGACTCTTTGTGACCACATAAACTGCAGCATGCCAGGCCTCCCTGTCCATCACCAACTCCCGGAGTACACCTAAACCCATGTCCATTGAGTCGGTGATGCCATCTAACCATCTCATCCTCGGTCGTCCCCTTCTCCTTCTGCCTTCAAACTTTCCCAACATCAGGGTCTTTTCCAATGAGTCAGCTCTTCACATCAGGTGGCCAAAGTATTGGAGTTTCAGCTTCAACATCAGTCCTTCCAATGAACACCCAGGACTGATCTCCTTTAGGATGGACTGGTTGGATCTCCTTGCAGTCCAAGGGACTCTCAAGAGTCTTCTCCAAAACCACAGTTCAAAAGCATCAATTCTTCAGTGCTCAGCTTTCTTTATAGTCCAACACTCACAACTATACATGACTACTGGGAAAACCATAGCCTTGAGTAGATGGACCTTTGTGGACAAAATAATGTCTCCGCTTGTTAATATGCTGTCTAGGTTGGTCATAAGTTTCCTTCCAAGGAATAAACATCTTTTAATTTCATGGCTGCAATCACCATCTGCAGTGATTTTGGAGCCCCCCAAAATAAAGTCAGTGACTGTTTCCACTGTTTCCCCATCTATTTGCCATGAAGTAATGGGACCAGATGCCATGATCTTAGTTTTCTGAATGTTGAGCTTTAAGCCAACTTTTTCACTTTCCTCTTTCACTTTCATCAAGAGGCTCTTTAGTTCTTCTTCACTTTCTGCCATAAGGGTGGTGCCATCTGCATATCTGAAGTTAGTGATATTTCTCCCGGCAAGATGTATATTACATTATATCATATCAAGGCTGTGGCCCAATGTCATGTTCTTGCAGCACAGTGTTGGAATCAAGATTCAAATAAGATTTAGTTTGAGCCTCTATGTCCACACTGTTTTAGAAATTTCTAGAAAATAATATAGCACTTATCATCCTTTAGAGACACTCCAGAATCTGCGATCTTATTGACTGTTCTTTTCTTTTCTATATAACTGTTAAATACCTCTCATAGTGCTTCCATAGTTTTTTTGAAGACATTTCTTGAAGTCATACTTTTTATATATGTTGAATGATTTTATAAATATATAATCATTTTATATTCATTTTATAAATATAAAACTGCTGATTTATTTTATAAACATAAAACTGTTGATGATTTATTTCATAAATATATAATTGACATATGACGTGATATTAGTTTCAGGTGTACAACATAGTGATTTGATGTTTGTATATATTGAGAAATAATCACTACAGTAATTCTGGGAAACACCCATTACAGCTTCAGAAATTTTTCTTATGATAAGAACTTTTAAGATCTACTGTCTTAGCAACTTTCAAATATGCAATACAGTATTATTAACTAATCACCATGCTGTATGCTACATCCCCATGACTTCTTTCATAATGGAAGTTTGTACCTTTTTACTCCTTTTATCCACTTGAAACCACCACTCTGTTCTCTGTATCTGCAAGCTTTTCTCTTTACTTTTTATTTTAGATTCCACATGTAAGTGAGACCATACAGTATTTGACTTTTTTGTTTGTTTGTTTTTTGAATTACATCACTTAGTATAATGCACTTAAGGTGCACCTCAGTTTGGTTCAGATCAGTCGCTCAGTCGAGTCTGACTCTTTGCGACCTCATGAATTACAGCACTCCAGGCCTCCCTGTCCATCACCAACTCCCGGAGTTCACTCAAACTCACGTCCATCGAGTCGGTGATGCCATCCAGCCATCTCCTCCTCTGTTGTCCCCTTCTCCTCCTGCCCCCAATCCCTCCCAGCATCAGGGTCTTCCCAATGAGTCAACTCTTCGCATGAGGTGGCCCAAGTACTGGAGTTTCAGCTTTAGCATCAGTCCTTCCAAAGAAATCCCAGGCTGATCTCCTTTAGAATGGACTTGTTGGATCTCCTTGCAGTCCAAGGGACTCTCAAGGGTCTTCTCCAACACCACAGTTCAAAAGCATCAATTCTTAGCTACTCAGCTTTATGTTGTCACAAATGGAAAGGTTTTGTCCTTTTTTGGCTGAATTTTCCAGTGTATACAAATGTACACCACATCTTCTTTATCCATTCATTCACCGATGCACAATTAGGTCTTAAATGTATCTTGGTTGTTGTGCATAATGCTTCAGTGAATATAGGGGTGCATTTATCATTTTAAGTTAGTATTTCTGCTTTCTTTGGTAAATACTCAGAAGTGGAATTGCTAGATCATTTGGTAGTTATATGTATGCATGCTCAGTTGCATCTGACTCTTGGAAACCCCATGGACTGTAGCCCACCAGGCTCCTCAGTTCATGGAATTTTCCAGGTAAGAATATTGGAGTGGGTTTCCATTTCCCACTCCAGGAGATCTTCCTGATCCAGGGATCAAACTCATATGTCTCCTACATTCGCAGGCAGATTCTTTACAATTATGCCACTTTTCGGGAAGCCCCTATGGTATCTCTAGTTTTAATTTTTTTGAGAAGCTTACATGGTATAGAGTGGCTGCACCAATTTATATTCCCACTAACAATGCACAAGGGTTCATTTTTCTCCATATCCTCACTAGCATTTTTTACCTTATCTTTTTGATAGTAGTATTCTAACACGTATGAGGTGATATTGTGGGTGAAAATCAGAGAGATTAATGATGCATCCAAGCAAGGTAGCATTTTGAATGTGGATTTTAACCCAGATATGCCTGGTGTCAATAGTAATGATCCTTTTCTACTCATATACTTGCTTCCTTTATTTTAAACATAGGATTACTAGACTTCAGAGATGAAAGAACAGTTGAGATTACTTATTTCAATTAGTTCAATTCATATTTTAGGGGACTATTGTCTAGAAGAGTTGAACTACTTACTTAAGGTCATGTAATGAACTATTAATTCTAGGTACCACCATGAATTGTGGTTGCTTTCTTTCCATATTTCAGGAACTAACAAGTTGGCCTAAAACCCTTACTGGGTTTAAATTGGAAGAAAAAAAAATGACTCCTACAATTTCCTTTTCCTCAGCAAGATGGTGTAGTATGACTTGATTATTTACATCACACACTTTTTGGATCGGCTTCTAGTTCTTCCATTGCTTGAGTTTCTCTCTGTTAAGAAAAATATATAATGAAAAAAAATTATAATAGAAATTGGATCTTCTTAGGGCTACCAACATGGTAGACTTTGCTATTGATGTATTTCCTTTATTCTGATGATATCCTCATGCTTTGAGAGAAAAAAAAAAAAACAACATTGTTCAACAACTGAAACAACTTCAGGCATCAACCAATCGTGAACCAATTGTGAAGATGTTTGAAGATCCAGACACTACAAGGCAAATGCAATAAACCAGGGATGGTTGGATATAGTTTTACTACATGGTAGATAAGCCTGGCTTTAGATAGGAATATTTAGATACATGCTGTTGCTGCTGCTGCTAAGTCACTTCAGTCATGTCCAGCTCTGTGCGACCCTATAGACGGCAGCCCACCAGGCTCCCCCATCCCTGGGATTCTCCAGGCAAGAACACTGGAGTGGGTTGCCATTTCCTTCTCCAATGCATGAAAGTGAAAAGTCAAAGTGAAGCCGCTCAGTCGTGTCCGACTCTTAGTGACCCCATGGACTGCAGCCCACCAGGCTCCTCTGTCCTTGGGATTTTCCAGGCAAGAGTACTAGACTGGGGTGCCATAAATACTAAGTATGCAAAATTCCAATATGAATGTGGAATTTACTCTGGAGCAACAGAATATCTTTACTTCTTTAGAGGGTTGGTTCCAGCAATGAATAGAAATGCTTTGAGTTCACTCTGGGGACAACTGACCTCAGAAATTTTAATACAGAATTGGAATGCAGTCATGGAAGACTGCATGGCTAAAAGATAGATAATAATTCTGTGAATTCTCCACTTCAATCTCTTCAGCAGTGAATATGGTTCACTCATTGGTCTCTGTTTTCTTCTATCACCCCAAAGCACAATAACATTAAGGATCAATTCCTTTACCAGCCACAGTATCTTAGTGCAGTTCCAATGATGCGCCCACATATTCTCTACTATTTAACCACAGCAGTCATAACAAACAAAGATGTTCGAAAACACGGGCAAGTGCTAAAAGATCTGGTCAAATTTATTCAGTAGGAACCTTGCACATATTTATATAAAGACCCAATTTTAGAATTTGTTAAATGCTTATATGTTAACTTCCATGGGGCTCACATAAAGCTGAAGAAATGTGGATCAATGCAAGTGAATGACTTCTTCTTGGTGGCTTATCTTGAGGATTTCACTGAAGATACCTATTTCCGTATTTGAGACTTGTGTCACATCCATCAGTGTATCAGCATTAACATGTTGGCAGTTAAACTAAGCATGACTCCAGAATAAGTTCAAAAGTAGATTATAAATTTGGTTACAAATGCAAGACTGAGTATCAAGACTGATTCTAAATTAGGTCATGAGGTTATGAGTAACAATACCATCTCACAAGTGATGAAACCATGCAAGTGATTGAAAAGACCAAAAGCCTTTTATTTAAGAAGCCAAATACTGACCATGAATACTGAGAAGAAATTTAATCAGAATAGTAAGTAAGTAGAGGCTCCTAATTGTAACTCAGGATCCTGCCTTCTACTAAAGAGCTATATAGAAAAAAAAATGAAAAAAAAAACTATAAAAGAAGGTGAAATATTAAAACTATCATATAAAGGTAAAACATTTTAGAACAATTAGCATATTGACTATACATTTTGGAGAATTTGAATAAAATTGACTGTTTCATTAAAAAGTAAAATAAGAAGTAGATCCCTGAATTGGGGAGATGAATTACAAAAAGATGTACCACTTGGACAAATGATTTTGTGCAAGTAAAACTGCACCGCTGCATCACTGTCAGGTTATCAGGGTTCAAGAATTCTAAGTGGACTTTTAAATCCCCTTGTCCACTTCTACTGGACACACTTGAGCTATGTATCAATTCATGACTCTTTGTAGTCACTCTTCAAATAGGGACTTCAAAAACCTTTCTTTTGTCTCACACAGCATCTCCCTTAACTTTTGTCACATTGGTGTTGCTTTGCTGCTCATCTTCATTTGGGGTGTACTGCTGATATGTTACTACAATCATGACACTTCTTTAATTATTGCTCTTAGGAGTGTCTTGGTCTTATGCCAATATCAACAGTGCTTTCATCTTTAGAGCTCTAAGCAAGCACTGTATTCTATAGTCATATGAACTGCAGACTCCACTATAATAGATCTGTTCTCAATAGACACTTTAAGCTTATATTCAATTACTTTTTCACTCATAGGATTTTAACATTAGGTCGAAATTGTACATCTTGTTCTACTAATTATGAACAGTAAAATTTTTTACATTCTCTGAATTACTATAACTCGGAAATAAAATTAGAAACTCATATGCTTTTAAACTAGTAGTTCTAAAAGTATGCTTAAGTGATTCAGACGTATTAACATCACCTGGTCACTTATTAGAAATAAAAATTCTTGGGCCCACTCAAGAATCACTACTGAATGATTCTGATGTGCATTGATGTTGATTGAGAGCAACAGATTTAAACCATGATGTTTTACTTGCTTTACTCCTCAAATATTGTATATTACAACCAAACATGATGATCCATTATTTTCCAGGAATAGTACTGGGTTTGCCTATGTTCCTCTTTCCCAAATGGCATGTGTAAGTTAGGGAAACTTGAAAGCACCCTGAAAAAAATAATGGTATGATGGCGATCATACCAAATGTCCCCATTGACTTCATGGTAAACACTATTTGCCAATTTTTTTTTTTATAGATGAAAATACTACAACACACCTTTTTGTATATTTCTTAAGATTTATTTCGTTATTCCTAATATCAGAGAACAAACTATATACTGGATTGGCCAAAAAATGTTCATTCAGTTTTTTCATAAGATGTTACATAAAAACCACAATGAATATTTTTGCTAATCCAATATATCAAAGATTTTAGAATATTTGTTCAGTACTCAGTTATCATATTTGTTCATTGCTTTGTAGTTTATTTCAAAATTAGACACTGTAAATGAAAAGCTTCTTGAGTTAAAAGTGCTGATTGAAGAAAGGGTCATTAATTTACTTTTAACTACAACTCTCCAATAGGAAAGTAGGTATATTTAAAACTGAACAACAGATTGATACTAAAAACAAATTTACATTAGTTTGCAAAAAATATATGTATATATTTTGCTCTAAAAAGTTTTAGACTAAGTTGCTTTCATTTTCCAGTCTCTAATTATGTTAGTTTTGGGTATCTTGACCTCTGAGCTGTCTAACACAAACAAATTTGTACCATTCCAACTTAATTAGATAACTGATTATAATAAAGTTGTATTGGCTGGAGCCCAGCACACTTAAATATTGTAATTCTTTTGTTTCTTAATAAAAAGAGTACCTGTCTATGTGGTGATCATAAATTAGTTTTCTGCTATTTGTATTGCTGAATTTTATTTTTATATTTCAAAAGTGAATCTACTTTTGAAACAAAAGAAATAGTACTTAGCTACTTGAGAAGCAAAGTTATTTCTTGAACATACATTTTCTTTCTTTTTAGAAACAATAACATTCATCTAATGATATTTGCATTTCTGGTGAAGTGTTTTTACTCTAACATCAAAATAGGTTTATGGGGTTTCTGAAACTGAGATTTCATATAGAGACAAAGACAAAGTGTATGAAATTCCCCTATACTTTCTGGGGTAATTCTCAAATTCCACAGAGTATTTTGTAATGTAACAATAGATGTGTGCTGTCCATTGGCACTGCTGTACCTTTTTGTCTAATTGAGCTTAATATTGTAGCTATCAGATATACTTCATCTTATTGTCAGCTGATACCATCTACAAGAAGTATTATTCGTACTCTCTATATGATAACATAAAATGGTTGTCTTTTTAATACTGGCTCTTTGTACAAAGTAGTTGTTTCTTCTGTATAATGTTTTCCAACTCCTCTGTCTTGTGGAAAACATAAATCTATTTTCTCTGCATGAGAGGTTTCCTCTAAGAGATAGAGTATTGGCTTAGAATAGTTCCAACATTCAGTGAATAATTCAGAAGTTGAAATTTTTTATATTTGAAAGGATAACATATATTTATTATAAAGAAAAAATTAATTAACAAAAGCACACACAAGCTCACGTACATAATGTGAATGTACAGAAGACTACTGATGCTGGTTTGAGTACATGAGACCAAGGCAATCTGAAATGAGAGCTTTAGTGCAGTCATCTGATTTAATAGCAGGTGCTTACTTACCTTGTTCATCTCTATGATCTGTAAATGTATGAAGAAAAATTTCTGTTTGCTATTCTTGGGATCAGTTCAGTTCAGTTCAGTCGCTCAGTCATGTCTGACTCTTTGTGACCCCATGAATTGCAGCACGCCAGGCCTCCCTGTCCATCATCGACTCCTGGAGTTTACCCAAACTCATGTCCATCAAGTCAGTGATGCCATCCAGCCATCGCATCCTCTGTTGTCCCCTTCTCCTCCTGCCCCCAATCCCTCCAGCATCAGGGTCTTTTCCAATGAGTCAACTCTTCTCATGAGATAGCCAAAGTATTGGAGGTTCAGCTTCAGCATCAGTTCTTCCAATGAACACCCAGGACTGATCTCCTTTAGGATGGACTGGTTGGATCTCCTTGCTGTCCAAGGGACTCTCAAGAGTCTTCTCCAACACCACAGCTCAAAAGCATCAATTCTTCGGCACTCAGCTTTCTTCACAGTCCAACTCTCACATCCATACATGACCACTGGAAAAAACATAGCCTTGACTAGATGGGCCTTTGTTGGCAAAGTAATGTCTCTGCTTTTTAATATTCTGTCTAGGTTGGTCATAAATTTCCTTCCATGGAGTAAGTGTCTTTTAATTTCATGGCTGCAATCACAATCTGCAGTGATTTTGGAGCCCCCAAAAATAAAGTCTGACACAGTTTCCACTGTTTCCCCATCTATTTCCCATGAAATGATGGAACCAGATGCCATGATAGACATGGAAAATTATGAAGGTTTAAAAAGGAACAGGCTACTGGGGGTTAGGATTCCACCTAAACGAGGCAAATTCCAGATAATTTTCGATTTTTACGTTAAGAGAAAAATTATCATTAAGGCTATTTATAGTTTTTATAATGATTTTATTTTTGTGTAGTATCTTGGTATCATTTGATAGTCACTCCTAAAGTTATGAGTCAAAGAAAGTTGTGATAGTCTCCATGCGGAAATTGGGATATAAATGGCAAGAGGTCACACAATAATGCACAGTGAAACCAACCAGCTTTCAGGCCACTTATTCCTAAAACAATAGAGTTCAAATTATGCCAACAAACATCAGTAATTAAAATAAGGAAAAAGTTTTCTCTGTTAGCACCTATAATATTCAAATAGGCATACATGGTCTTATTAACCACTATATCTCATTGTCTCATTGATTTGACTTTTCTCACAAAGGGCTGAGGTGGGCTTAGTCATTAATTTATTCTCTAATTTACTTCACAGATATGTAGATGAACTGAGATAGGGATTGGTTATCTGTATACACAATCAGGGAAATCCTTCCATATAAATTTATGAACTTTATTGACTTATAAATGTGACATATTGATTAAAGAAGTCAATTCATTAGTACATCTAGACAATCTAAAGCAAAAATATGGATACTAAGAGTATTATAATATTAGAGTTTTAGATTAAGCCTCTAAATTAGTTGTTACAATTCTACAATTAAAATAATAGCTTGATTTGTACAGTTATTTCTGTTGCTTTGAATATAATAATCACCCTGATGAATGTTCAGCTTTGAAAATAGAAACAACTATAAAAAATAATGAAATGTAAACATGGCAGTTCTTTGTCTCCCTTTTTAAGGAGAATACGTTATAGTGTGTCTGCTTTTGACAAGAAACAGTCTGTTCTATGGTCATGATTTGTCATGATGTGGCTCTCTGATATACAAGCAGCTAAGAGCATCCAAATGACATAATAGGAATAAAATTATGGCTGTTAAAGAGTCTGTTCCATCACAGTCATATCTGAATTGTCCCAATTGAAGAAGTAATAAGAGCACTGTTTTTGGTAATTTAAATACATGCATTTTCTACTCATTTCTAGATCAGAGTGGTTTTGATTTGTTCCTTAATTCAGGATCTCTTGTAGAATTTTTAGTTGTACATTGACTTACATTAGTGAAAGAATAGCATGAAAGAAAAAAAAAAAAGAGAGAGACTTTCCTTTGCCTGAAAAACATTAGAATATCATAAACAACTAGACCTGTATCCAGACATGACTATGTAAGCACTTTGGGGAAGCCGGAAAACAAAACAAATCAAAGCCTTAACATATGAAAAATCTGGTGCTTAAAAATGAAGACTTTTTAATTCTTCAAGCTTTTATATCTCTGACCATATACCCTTCATATATGGAAAAGGAAAATATTATAGATTTTCAAATATTAAAAACAAATTATATTATTTGCATAAAATACTTTGAAAAATTTATCATTTCCAGCCTTGTACTTTTGATTCTAATTGTTGTCATTTAGTCACTAAATTGTATCTGCCTCTTTTGCGACCCTGTGGACTGTAGCCTTCAAGGCTCCTCTGTCCATAGAATTCTCCAGGCAAGAATACCAGAGTGGGTAGCCATTTTCTTTCGTAGGAGAACTTCCCAACCCAGGGATTGAGCCCACGTCTCCTGAACTGTAGGTGGATTCTTAACCACTGAGTCACCCGGGAAGCCTGAGACTTCATGGAATGAATTTGCTAAAGCAAGGACTCTAAATTGATTACACACAATTTAGTAAAAAATTATTTTTAAAAAATATTAAAGCAATGAATGTGGTACATACACATACTACCATGCCCGCAAAAATAGCCTTTTCAAAGACCATAACATAGTATACTGGCAATAATTTTGAATCTGCTAAGGCTGGCCCTGTTAATAGTGGTATAAACTAGGGCAGATTCTTTAACTTCTCTGCGTCTAGGTTAACAGGGATGCAATTATAATACCTACATCTTAGAGTTGTGAAATTTATGTAAAATAAAATAATGGTTAAATGATACTTAATAGGCAGAATTTTTTTAAGAAAAAATTCCTCATAACTATCAGACTGAGCACACACCCACACATCAGGCATCATGCATACAAACTGTTAATGATACTTTAAAAATGGAAATTTCAACATGTAAATTAACATTTTCACAAAGGGAACAACTTTAAGAACAAACTTAATTTCTTTGAGATTTAACCAAAGAAATCCACAGTACTGGTATTAAAAAGAGAACAGTGACTAAAGTTTTTGGCAAGCTGGGGGACTAACATACCTATCAAAAATCCTTGGAGATTTGTGAAAGGAAAATATTGTTGGCTGTTTGCAATGAGTATATTCCTCACTTTAACAGTTTTAAAAATAACCTCTAAATGCTAAGCAAGAGCAGTTTAGTACATTCAGACATTTGGTCATTTTTCCATTCAACAAGTATTTTAACTGCCTACTATGTGTCAGAGAATGTGCTAGACTCAAGATGAAAAACATATGGGTCCAGCTCAGGGACTTTCTGATGTTCTCACAAAACATTGGCAAGATGTCTTAAAAATCCCTCCTCTTTTATATCTACACCTAGCAGATGGTGACTGCAACCATGAAATTAAAAGATGCTTACACCTTAGAAGAAAATTTATGACCAAACTGGACAGCATATTAAAAAGCAGAGACATTACTTTGCCAACAAAGGTCCCTCTAGTCAAGGCTATGGTTTTTCCAGTAGCCGTGTATGGATGTGAGAGTTAAACTATCAAGAAAGCTGAGCGTGGATGAATTGATGCTTTTGCACTGTGGTGTAGGAGAAGACTCTTGAGAGTCCTTTGGACAGCAAGGAGATCCAACCAGTCCATCCTAAAGGAGATCATTCTGGAGTGTTCAATACTTTGGCCACCTGATGCGAAGAACTGACTCATTTGAAAAGACCCTGATGCTGGGAAAGATTGAAGGCAGGAGGAGAAGGGGACGACAGAGGATGAGATGATTGGATGGCATCACTGACTCAATGGATATGAGTTTGGGTAAACTCTGGGAGTTGGTGATGGACAGGGAGGCCTGGGGTGCTGCAGTCCATGGGGTCGCAAAGAGTCAGACACAACTGAGCAACTGAACTGAACTGAGCATTAAATCTTTTATGATATCCATAGAAGCTGTAATTTCTATATTTATCAATTCATTAACCATATGCTAAAGCTAAAAATATCTGGGGGAAAAAAACACTGTTCACTTCAGAAGAGATCATAAGGATGACCTATTTGAGGACATAGTTATTATATTTACAAATCAAAAGTTTTGAATTTATATTTTAATAAGTCCAAACCTTACCCATCAGAGCAGAAAAATTACACCATGTAATAACAATTTAAGTTAAATGTGCTAGTCATTTCACTCATGCTAGAAATTATCTAGTATTTTTGTTCATGTGCTAATTTTTTTTAATTCCACAAGAAAGTCTCCATTACAACAAGTTATAAGAAACAACCAATAGGAAAAATGTTGTCTCATTATTTATGTCATTGTATTTAAGAAATATCTTCATAGTCTGTTTAAGTATTAATTTTTAAGCAATTTTTAATATCATTTTGGAAGTTTTTTAAAGTAAATTTTGTCATATAGCTAATGCTATATATCTACAAGATCAAAATTCATTTAAGTCCTATGATCAGTTGTAAATATAAGAAAAGCAATTACTGCTTTGACATCAGGTTTTTTACTTTTTCTTAGAAATACTTCAATCACTTAAACAGTCCTTGTTGTTGAACACCAAAAACATGAAATACTTCTAACTTTTAAAGATTTCCCCTCCCCCACCATGCCCCAGCGTTTCTGGAATATCTTCATGAAGTCACCGAGAGTAGAACATTAATTTAGGAAAAAGAAATTCTCAGATGTAATTTGACTCATCTTTTTTTTTTTTTTCTTTTTAGAAACCCCTCAGAACAAGGAAAGTTAAAAGGAAAATTATATTGTAAAATATAGCAACAAAATAGTATTCCCTATTATGTACAACACAGGTATACATACACACACACACACACACACACACACACACATACTTCTGTCCAAGTGGTTATCATATATTGCACATGGGAAATTATGAAAGGACTGTCCTTTGCCAAAGAGGTTATGGTTAGATATTCCCACATGCTGTAAAGTGTTGTTTAGTATAAACAAAGTTCATAGACCTGAAACCTTGACTACTGCATAATGCAATTCTGGATATGTTAGTTCTGTTATGACTGATCTTAAGGCCACTGAAATTTTACACATAGTTTCTTCCTGATTCAGGGCTTCCCTGGTGACTCAGATGGTAAAGAATCACTGATTCAGTCCCTGGTCATGAAGATCCCCAAGAGAAAGGAATGGCTACTCACTCCACTATTCTTGCCTGGAGAATTCTATGGACAGAGGAGCCTGGCAGACTACAGTTCATGGGGTTGCAAAGAGTCAGACATGACTGAGTGACTAACACTTTCACTTTTTTACTTTTCCTTCTAAATCTAATACAGAGAGGAAGAAAGTGTTGCAGATAAGAATAGCCTGACTTCAAACCCTGATTCTACCATTTGTTAGCTTTATGACCTTCCCTGGGTCAGAATCCTCGTCTGTATTTGGGAATGACTCTTTTATTCACCTTCAAAATGTCTTTTTCTTTTAGGGGTATCATGAAGATTAAATGAGTTAATATACAAAGAAACACTTAGAGTAACACCTCAGTAAGAGTTAACTCTTATTTTTTAATGCTCATAGATTCATGACTATAAAAATTACCTTTGGCTTCTAGAAAATAAAATTGGTAAATCTAATGGAACACTCAGTGCTATGAATTTGTCCTATGAATTGATCAAGGCTCTGACTGCTTCCTATAAAAATCATTTGTTATCAAATCATTTCTCAATAGACTTATCTAATGCTAAAGTCCAGAAGAAAAAGAACAAACTTGAAAAAAAACAAAAAGTTTACTTAGGCTTTCAAATATTTCCAAATATCTAGACCCAGATATTCCTGTAACTGTGAAACTAAGCCAGGCAGATATTTTCATCTCCAGGTGATTGTATGACATTAAATGCCAGAAATGTAAAGGCTGGGATATGATGTTTTTATATGCTTTTCAAGAAAGTAATTAAAGTAGTTATTAATTAATTGGGGGACTAATTTGAGTCTGGGAATGCCAGAAGAGAAGTTGGCCAGCAGACCCACCCAATTCACAGAGAACAGACTGTGATTATGTTCTTACAACTTCCTGGACAAGGTCAAATTTAGAGACATATTTTAAAGAGTAAATGAGAATGTTCCATGAGAACAAGGAGAAGAGAAAGTTGTTCCCTCTTTAATCTGTTTCAACTGGCACGTGTTTTGGGTCAGTTTCTGAATAATTTTTGTATGTTAAATGAGCTAAAATGCAAGTGGAATTATTGTTTTCCAACTCATGCAGGCATGTGTCTTCCAGGTTATTTACCTTAAAAATTAGCTATAAGAAGTTAGACCTTGAAAGATCCAATGAAATTAATATAGGCTCTCGTCACACCTAGTGTCATAGTGATTTCAAATGCAAAAAATAAAAATAAAAGGAAAGGTCTTAGTGATTTGCTTATGGAATAGTGCACCTAGCTATCTTCAAAATTTCCTGAATATAAAGAAATAGGAATCCTCATTAAATCTCAAGTGATTTCATGAAAACTGTAGGTCTTTCTGTCCAAACAGGCTGGACTTTAGATAACAAGAGAACTGTTATAGTGGAGCCAATACTGTTCAAGAATTTTCAGTTCAGTTCAGTCGCTCAGTCATGTCCGACTCTGTGACCCCATGAACCGCAGCACGCCAGGCCTCCCTGTCCATCACCAACTCCCGGAGTTTACCCAAACTCATGTCCATGGAGTCGGTGATGCCGTCCAGCCATCTCATCCTCTGTCGTCCCCTTCTCCTCCTTCCCTCAATCTTTCCCAGTATCAGGGTCTTTTCAAATGAGTCAGCTCTTTGCATCAGGTGGCCAAAGTACTGGAATTTCAGCTTCAACATCAGTCCTTCCAATGAACACCCAGGACTGATCTGCTTTAGGATGGACTGGTTGGATCTCTGAAGTCCAAGGGACTCTCAAGAGTCTTCTCCAACACCACAGTTCAAAAGCATCAATTCTTCGGCACTCAGCTTTCTTTATAGTCCAACTCTCACATCCATACACAACTACTGGAAAAACCATAGCTTTGACTATACAGACCTTTGTCGGAAAAGCAGTGTCTCTGCTTTTTAATATGCTGTCTAGGTCGGTCATAACTTTCCTTCCAAGGAGTAAGTGTCTTTTAATTTAATGGCTGCAATCACCTTCTGCAGTGATTTTGAAGCCCCAAATAAAGTCAGCCACTGTTTCCACTGTTTCCCCATCTATTTGCCATGAAGTAATGGGACCGGATGCCATGATCCTAGTTTTCTCAGTTTAGAGTTTTAAGCCAACTTTTTCACTCTCCTCTTTCACTTTCATTAGAGGCTCTTTAGTTCTTCTTTGCTTTCTGCTATAAAGCTGGTATCATCTGCACATTTGAGGTTATTGATATTTCTCCCAGCAATCTTGATTCCAGCTTGTGCTTCATGCAGTCCAGCGTTTCTCATGATGTACACTGCATATAAGTTAAATAAGCAGGATGACAATATACAGCCTTGACATACTCCTTTTCCTATTTGGAACCAGTCTGTTATTCCATGTCCAGTTCTAACTGTTGCTTCCTGACCTGCGTACAGGTTTCTCAAGAGGCAGGTCAGGTGGTCTGGTATTCCCATCTCTTTCAGAATTTTCCACAGTTTATTGTGATCCACACAGTCAAAGACTTTGGCTTAGTCAATACTGCAGAAAGAATTAGATGTTTTTCTATAACTCTCTTGCTTTTTTTGATGACCCAGTGAATGTTGGCCATTTGATCTCTGGTTCCTCTGACTTTTTTTAAACCAGCTTGAACGTCTGAAATTTCATGGTTCACGTATTGGTGAAGCCTGGCTTGGAGAATTTTGAGCATTACTTTATTAGTGTGTGAGAGGAGGGCATTTGTGCAGTAGTTTGAGTGTTCTTTGGTATTGACTTTCTTTTGGATTGGAATGAAAACTGACCTTTTCCCGTCCTGTGGCCACTGCTGAGTTTTCCAAATTTGCTGGCATATTGAGTGAAGCACTGTCACAGCATCATCTTTTAAGATTTGAAATAGCTCACCTGGAATTCCATCACCTCCACTAGCTTTGTTCGTAGTGATGCTTCCTAATTTGTGATGCCCTAAATGATGCCCAGTTAACTTCACATTCCAGGATGTCTGGCTCTAGGTGAGTGGTCACACTATCGTGATTATCTGGGTCATGAAGATCTTTTTTATACAGAATTTTACATGTTGTTATTTAAGATATCTGTTGAGAGCTTAACTAAGCTATTCCATGGTATTGTTTACTCCTCATTCATTTTGTTTGGTTAAGTGGCGTGTGGTGGGGTGGAGGGGGTGGTAGAAATTAAAGTGAAAGTCTCTCAGTTGGTTTCTGACTCTTTGTAACTCCATGCTCTATACAGTCCATGAAATTCTCCAGGCCAGAA
The DNA here is from genome assembly GCF_029378745.1 of Bos indicus. Taxonomy (NCBI): domain Eukaryota; kingdom Metazoa; phylum Chordata; class Mammalia; order Artiodactyla; family Bovidae; genus Bos; species Bos indicus. The sequence continues at coordinate 35,733,949 of NC_091760.1, read as the reverse complement.
TACTGGAGTGGGTAGGCTTTCCCTTCTCCAGGGATTTTCCCAATCCAGGGATCAAACCCAGGTCTCACTCATTGCAGGTGGATTCTTTACCAGCTGAGCCACAAGGGAAGCCCAAGAATACTGCAGTGGGTAGGCTTTCCCTTCTCCAGTGGATATTCCCAATCCAGGAATCAAACCAGGGTCACCTGCATTGCAGGCAGAATCTTTACCAACTGAGCTATCAGTGAAGCCCTGCATATATGTGTGTGTCTGTGTGTGTGTGTGTGTGTGTGTGTGTATATATATATATATATATATATATATAAAACTTTTCTCTATAGATTATTATAGGATATTGAGTACAGTTTCCTGTGCTATGTGGTGGGACGCTGTTTATCTATTTCTATATATAGTAGTATTTATATGATAATCCCAATCTCCTGATTTATCATCCCTACTCCCTACTTTCCACTTTGTGTTTGTATGCTAGTCACTCAATCATGTCTGACTCTTGGCGACCCCATGGACTGTAGCTAGCCAGGCTCCTCTGTCCATGGGATTTTCCAGGCAAGAATACTGGAGTGGATTGCCATTCCATTCTCCAGGGGATCTTTCTGACCCAGAGATCAAACCCAAGTTTCCAACATTGCCAGCAGATTCTTTACCATCTGAGCCACAAGAAAACCCTTTCTTTCCCCTTTAGTAACTGTAAGTTTGTTTTCTATGCCTGTTGGTCTATTTCTGTTTTGCATATAAATTCATTTGTATCATTTTTTTTTAGATTTCACATATAAATGATATTATAGAATATTTGTTTTTCTCTGATTTACTTCATTTTATATGATAATCTTTAGGTTGATCCATGTTATTGGCATTATAGCACTAGTGGTAAAGAATTCACCTCCAAGGCAGGAGACATAAGAGATATGGATTCGATTCCAGGGTTGGGAAAATCCCCTGGAGGTGAGCATGGCAACCCATTCCAGTATTCTTGCCTGGAGAATCCCATGGACAGATGAGCCTGGCAGGCTGCTGTCCATAGCTTCACAAAGAGTTGGATGTGACTGAAGCAATTTAGTACGCATGCCATATTCCAGTGTATATATGTATCACATCTTCCTTATTCATTCAGCTGTCAATGGACATTTAGGTTGCTTCCATGTCTTGGCTATTGTACATAGGGTTGCAATATCAGAGCATCCTGCAATCCCACTCCTGAGCATATATCTAAAGAAATCCATGTAACTTCTTGAGAGTGTAATATATTTCCCCCAAGACCTGTGAGTAATAACCTTCTCTAGTTCAATTTTCTTGAGGTCTGCAGTTGAACCTAACAGTATTTTTTGCTCCACTTAATAAATGTTAATTTGACAAAGTTATAACAATATCCTAGTAAAAGTTTGGCAGTTTAAAGATAAAGCACTTTTACAGAGAAAAGTTATTTAAAAATATTAACTCGCAGCTACATTAGATCCCAATTATTATAAGTCCTTAACAGTTACCCAAATTAAGGATTTCCATTGCTATAGCAGATATTCTTGGTGATCTTATCTGTCCTATTAAAGTAGACCTAGTGAATGAAAGGGAATGAAAAATGTGCCATAGTTAGGGAAAATTCTTGGATGATTTTATTGCTCCTGTAGGTGAATTTTCTTAAGTAATTTGCCTGGAATTTAGAATTATCTATCAAAGAAGACATCAGAAACTGAGACCATACTAATTAGATTGACATCTCAGGGCTACCAAAAGAGTGGTTTGCAAATTAATTCTCAAGCAGATAAAACACAGCCTTTAAGTCAAATAGAAGCAAAATCATAGTTATAATTTTTTTCAGTGGGAATTTAAAAATAAAGATCATTATATCATTAGTGGTCATTGTATCTTTATGTAAGAGTTAAAAGATCCTAAAATCTGCATTGAGGTGAAAATAAACCATCTATAAATCCCCTTTTATAAGACAAATACCAATAGTGAATTGATATTTGCCGCATTTCGTAGATCCATATCACCACACTCAATATAAGATTAAGCAATGTTTCTCCGGCTGGATTTTAATTTATGAGTTCTAGAGTACACAACTGGGAAAATTTCATATTCTTATGGTACCAATGTCATTTCAGGTTTGGTTCAAACACTATACACACAAACATGCACACATACCAAATGCAACAAATCCTAAAGAGCTATCCAATCGTTTTAGGTGAGTTTGTTTATGATCATTGTTTTCGAGTAAATTTTGTAATTTTCCAAATGGATTGTATGGCAGATTAAAGGCAGCCACAAACTCTTTTGACTCTACTCCCATGAGGAATTGGAGCCTATGTGTTTGTGTGAGTACTGTGACCACTCTTATCACTAACACAGCCACCATGATGCTGTGGGCAAGTTCTGGGTCTGGATCTTAAGAGGCTAGAAACATCTACTTACTGCTTCTTGAAACATTCTCTCAAGTAGACCTGAGCCACTACACAAGAATTCTGTGTGCCCTGAGCCCAGTAGGCTGACTGGCACATATGGGCACCTTCCTTGGCAACCCCTGGCCTAGTTCAGCATTTTGGTCATCCCCACCAAGGCTCCAGACTTGGGAGTGAAGACACCTTGAGCCATTCAGATGAGCCTATCTGCTGCCGAGTACCAAGGTGGCCTTGGTCAAAACCAACAGAATAACATAACCAAGTTGTCGTTGTTCAGTCACTCAGTTGTGTCTGACTGACTCTTTTTGACTCCCTGAACTGCAGCATACCAGGCTTCCCTGTCCTTCACTATCTCCCAGTTTGCTCAAACTCATGTCCATTGAATCAGTGATGCCATACAACCATCTCATCCTGTCATCCCCTCTCCTCCTATTTCAATCTTTCCCAGCATCAGGGTCTTTTCCAGCCCAGCTGAGCTCTGCCTGAATTCTCAATCCACAACATCATAAGATATAATAAATTAAAAATTGGTTTTAAATATCCCCCACTGCTCCATTTGTAAACATATTTTCTGTATAGGTGAAGTTAATAAAAGCATTCTGTGAAACTCAGCTATATATATATATCCAAGGGATCTGACTTGGTTTCCTGTGATAAATAGAACAGAATTCCTCCATTTATATCTTATGATTTTTTGGGGAGCTTTGGCTTCTCCTTCATTTCAGAATAATAAAAATATTAAATAATTCTCCAAGAAAAACCACACCAGAATCAAACATGGTACCCTGGTTAAATGTCAACTCTTCAGAGAGGTCTTCCCTGACCAACCTGTTTATACATGATTTACTGATCTCCTTACTCTGCTTAATTTTTCTTGGTACATTTATCACTACTGACATTACAAAGGGCTTCTCTCGTAGCTCAGTTGGTAAAAAAATCTGTTTGCAATGCAGAAATCCACTTGCAATGCAGGAGACCTGGGTTCAATTCCTGGGTCTGGAAGATCCCCTGGAGAAGGAAATGGCAACCCATTCCAGTATTCTTGCCTGGAAAATCCCTGGAAGGCTATAGCATGGTGTCACAAGAGTTGGACACAACTTAGCATTACAAATTTCCACCTTCCTCTTGCATATCACCTCCATGAGGGTACTGTATTTGTCTATTGCATGGAACAGAGATTGGCACATAATGCCTAGATAAATATTCCCTGAAGAATTAAAGCTTTTTATTGAGATATTTTACCTGAAAATAGAAACTTTGTTTTTACAAATAAAACTATGAATCACCCCAAAACTTTAAAAGAGAAATGTTTTCTGCCTTTCAATGAATAATTAATAATATACATTTATTAATGTTTTGATTTTAGGGATAGTTATTGCAAATGTTTACTTGATATTTGTTTGTAATCAAAAGCCAATTAAAAGTCAATTTCTTTCAAATGTTGTATTAAGTCTGAGCTCTCTCTGGAGTTAATAATCAGCTAAATTTTGCTTTGTCTTCCTTTGATTTATGTTTAATTTACATGACAGTAAATTATATATGAAATACTAGTCCCCTTATTTCATGTAGTCATGTGTATAATTCATGATCCTGAGGGTGTCAAGTCATTTATTTTAGCACATGTAAGTTTATAATGCACTGAAAGCCTATGATGATAAAATTAATTGTCCTGCTTGACAAAGGGTGGAAAAAATGTAGAAGGCCTTTAAGTAAAAATGAAATTGACTTAAAAATGGCAAAACATACAGCGGCTCCCCATTTGGTTTAAATGAACATGCCATTATCAATCTATTCATAAAATCTCAGTGTGGTACCATTTCCCTATTAAAGCTTTATGCAGAGGGAGTGGAGCTATTTTGTATGCTTATCCTTTGTTCTTCTACCACTTTCTCTTTCCCATGTTTACATTACAAGAGGGAAGTTAAGAGAATAAAAGAAGAAGCCAACTGAGCAAGGCCACATTGAAGATTTCAAGCTTCAGAAGTGGGAGCAAGGAGCACAAATCCTTCAGGCATGTTGCTTGCATGGCTAACAATACATTTCTTTTTAAAATTCAGTTAAACTGCATGAGAAGCTACATCATTATTTTCCTGAATTAATTTCTCTTTCCCATGCAACAATGACTGTTCTTCTTATCAACCACTCTCATAATGGGGAGTAAACAGCCAACCACCTCAGCAACATATATTATTAAGATTCTTCCTTTTTCAGGCCAGCTGTCCCTACAATTATATTTTACAAATACAGTTCTACACAGCTCGTCTCAGTTGAACACAATAATGTAATTTTACTGAATGACTCTGCAGAAGGCCTAATTATTTCTTGAAGCAGGGCTCCTGATGTTATTTTGCATTTAATTCATGACCACATGCTGAAGGTTATTATCTGTGTAGCAGCCAATTGAAATGTTTCCTGAAGTATTTCATATACTTTTTAACCAGTGACTTTAAAAACAATTATGTTACAGGAAATGATGGCTCCTTCCAGAGCCCCAGAGTGGATTCTTGTCTAACACTCAGAAATGAACTGTTCTAAGAGATACCTGTGCTGACAAGGCAAGAGACTTTGTTGGGAAGGCATTCTAAAGGCAGAAAGCAGCAGAGCAAAGGAACCCAAGAGAACTGGTCTGCCTCATGGTTCACAGTTTGGGGCTTTATGGTAGCTGGATTAGTTTCAGAGTTGTCTCTGGCCAATCATTCACACATTGCTCAGCCAAGATGGATTCCAGCAAGAAGGATTCTGGGAGGCTGGTAGGATATATGGTCTGAGTCTCCTCTCTCCTTTTGATCTTTCTCAAATTCTTCCAGTTGGTGGTAGCTTACTGGCTCTTCATTCTGTACCAGGATGTTCTGTTTAAGATAACTCAGGCAAGTGGTTACTATGGTGCCTGGCCAAGGTGGGTGGTTTCAGTTAGTGGTTTCTGTAACAGTTGTACTTTGTACTTGACTCAAATATAATAGAGAATTAAATTATAAAGATTTTATGTGCATGCATGCCAAGTCCCTTTAATTGTGTCCGACTCTGGCACCCTATGGACACTAGCCTGCCAAGATCCTCTGTCCCTGGATTCTCCAGGTAAGAATCTAGAGTGGGTTGCCATGCCCTCCTCCAGAGGATCTTCCCAACCCAGGGATCAAACCGGAGTCTCTTATGTCTCCTGCATTGGCAGGTGGATTGTTTACTAGTGAGTCACCTGGGAAGCCCAAGAAGCTTATATACATTTAATTAAATTCATTCTTTATTTAGAAATATGTACTAATCCTAGTGTTATTGCTAGTACTCCTTTGTCATCTAATTATTCATGTATTTTATTTTAATATAAAAATAAGCTCATAAATCTGTTTATGCCTGGGAAAGATGTTATTCATTCATAGAATCTTTTCAGGATGCATTGATTAAAAATGATCTCTTCTTGAAATACCTAAGGCGTGTTTAGATTTCCTTATGACATTCATCTTTTATGCTGTCTTAAGTTGTGGTATTCTTTCCCCAAAGACATGTATTTATATGCATATCCTTACCTTCCATTTAAAAGTATATTGATATTAACAAATACCACAATAAAGTGATAATTAATGTGAAACAAGTGCTTACATAGTACTAGTACATTACCTTTTTTGTGTGTTATCTCCCTAAATCTTCACAATGGCCCTGGATAAAAGTTATATTGAACAGACAAGAATTTCAAACCTTGGAAAGATTTAGTAGCTTGCAAAGAATGAATAGGTAGTAAATGGAGAACACAGGATTCTAGTCAAGAGATCTGCTATCACAAATCTAGCTCATGACATTCTGACATATATTTAGATTAACTTTTCATTACAGAGACATTAAAAGTGTGTGTATGTTTGTCTAATTATCAAGATGAGTAGATTTTTTTGGAAGGAATATAAGGTTAGCATTAAAATTTCCCATATGTATATAGGATCTTTAAAAACAGATGAAAACTATGGCAATACCATTAACAAAGTACTAATATTCTAAATTCTAAAGTAAAGGATATAATAAAATGTGTCTTTGGTATGTGTCTTTACCTGGGGAAATTAAATGTAGTGCTTTATTTCCCACAGATGACAATAAAATTGATTCATTCTCTGATAAAGTACATAGTTATGTTTGAGAGGGAAAAGTACCCTGCTGAAGACTGAAGACGAAAATAATATTTATAACTAGAATAAAAGAAAGAAATGAACTTACAAATAATAATGCAGTAGTAAGCTTAAAATATAAACATGCTTTGTAGAAAGAAAAAACAAAAAAACAGAGTCTGTTCCACTTTTACAATAGTTCTGGAAGCCCAGCAAACCATCCCCAACATTTAGACTTATTTTGGGTTACAGGGGTAACATTTATTGAAATGACATTAAAGTATATCTACAAATCTCACAAATTCTACTATGGAGGCTTGTGTATAAGAATAATTAGCTATTAGTGAACCCTGGCTGCAATAATATATTTATATTACTTAGGAAGCATTTAATTCACACTGAAATTGCCTTGTGACAAAGCATAATTCCAAACCAAGAAGACAGAAAAATATCTATGTTAATGAAATTCACAGAGAAAGTGTTCTTCTGTTCCATAGAAATATCATGAGTCATTTTCCAATAGTTGTGACTTTGCTAATAATTCATATAGATATGTCATTAATTTTTTAATATCAATAAGAAAATTAGGAATCATAATTATTTAATTAGCAGTTGCTGTGCTATAATACTAATTGAAATAAGTAATAGTCTTCTAATGAAAATTATAATAACATTGTAAAAATAAATCCTAAGGTCTATTCTGCAAAATGAGAGTCAGAAAGACAGGATATGGGGTTTTAATAAACATGCTAAGACTGCAATGCTATTAATGATATGATTAATATAGTTATTTTTATGCTTTATATCCAGGTGGATAAAATGATTTGTACAATTGATGAAGTCATAAAAATATAAATATTTAAGCTGTGTTTTATCAAAAGGATATTATAGCATTAAACATTAGCTACTGCACGTATAGGAAGAGGCTTTCTATGAATAAAATGAAAACTGTCACTTAATCTTAGTACATTCAGAGTCTTAGTACGTTCAAAGAATATTCCTTAAGTATTTTTTAATATTAGTGGGAGACAAACAAAATTCAGATATAAAATATTTTTGCAACCAGAAGCAATATATAATTTAGGATTGAGGCACAGAGTGATTCTAGATGTAAGAGACTGATGAGATCTTGACTATTCTATAGTAATAAAGAAATCATAAAATGATCTTTCATTTGTATGGATTTACAGTGAATGGATTTTTTCAGATTATATTTTGCCAGATACTAATTGAGCATTAATTTGAATTAAAATATTGCATTTTGCAAAAGAGATGTTGCTTTATATCAGTTCTCAACCATGAGTCTGCTGTAACAATTGTTATATATTAAAAACTTGAGTCAATCAAGTAATTGATATAATACACAGAATAAAAGAACATATTTGAGTAACATGTTAAATTAAAGGGGAAGTGTTGATGATAGCTCAGTAGGTAAAGAATCCACCTACAATCCAGAAGTCCATGGTTCAATTCCTGGATAGGGAAGATCCCCTGGAGAAGGGGATAGGCTACCCACTCCAGTATTCTTGGGCTTCCCTTGCGGCTCAGCTGGTAAAGAATCTGCCTGCAATGGGTGAGACCTGGGTTTGATCTCTGGATTGGGAAGATCCCCTGGAGAAGGGAAAGCCTACACACTCCAGTATTCTGACCTGGAGAATTCCATGGGCTGTATAGCCCATGGAGTCACAAAGAATCGGACACTACTGAACGACTTTCACCTCACTTCATTGAGCCTAGCAACTAAACACTGAGAATATAACTTTTATAAATAGCTCATGAAAAATCCTTCAAAAAAGTGCATTTTGATCACATCATAAATGAAACCTTGATGCATTTCTCAAAGAAGAAACTGTATAGTTCCCATTGTTAAATTTAAATATTCAAAATTAGATGTTAAAAGAATACCTCAATAAATTGAAAATAAATACAGAAAAGGAACAAGGCAGGATATCTCTGCTAGAGTACTGTATAAAATAGGAAGCAAATTATGATGACTGATTATTTAGCAGCTAACATCCTTGTAAAATGTATATGTCCAAAACTCTAGATACATGAACCTCAATTATCATTGCAGCTCTATTTACAATAGTCATGACATGGAAGTAACCTAAAAGTCCATCAACAGAGGAATGGATTAAGAAGATGTAAACAATGGAAACTTACTCAACCATGAAAAAGAACAAAACTGTGCCATTTGCTGAGACATGGATGGACCTAGAGACTGTCATACAGAGTGAAGTAAGTCAGAGAAAGAAAAGAAAATATCGTATGTGTGTTAAGTTGCTTCAGTTGTGTCTGACTCTTTGCGACCCTGTGGACTGTTGCCTGCCTGGCTCCTCTGTCTATGAGATTCTCCAGGCAAGAAATATTGAAGTGAGTTGCCATTTTCTCCTCCAGGGGATCTTCCCGACCCAGGGATCAAACCCGCGTCTCCTATGTCTCTTGCATTGGCAGGCAGGTTCTTTACCAGTAGTTCCACCTGGGAAGGCAAATATCATATAACATTACTTATACGTAGAATCTAGAAAAGTGGTATAGATGAATTTATTTGCAAAGCAGGAATTGGCATACAGATGTAGAGAACAAAGATGGATACCAAGGTGGTGGGTGGGAAGGAGGGTGTGGGATGGACTGGGAGATTGGGATTTGCATATATGCAAGACTATATATAAAATAGATAACAAATGAGAGCTGACTGTATAGTACAGGAAAATCTACTCAATACTTTGTAGTAACTGAAATGGGAAAGAAATCCAAGGAAGAGGGGATATATGTATGTTTTGGCTAATTCACTTTACTGTACAGCAGAAACTAACAACATTGTAAAGCAAATAGACTGCAAAAAGAAAAAAGAAAACTCAAGCATAATTTTGACTATTTTCTATATTTAAAAATAGAGAATAAAAAGTTAAATAACATTCACATTAATAGGCTATATGTGTATGTGTGTGTGCTCAGTCATTTCAGTCATGTCTGACTCTGTAACTCTATGAACTATAGCCCACCAGGCTCCTCAGTCCATGGCATTCTGCAGGCAAGAATACTGGAGTGGATTGTCATGATCTCCTTCAAGGTATCTTCCTAACCCAGGGATTGAACCCATGTATCCTACTTTATAGGTGGATTCTTTACCACTGAGCCACTGGGGAAGCCCCAATAAGCCTTACAAAGAACAGCAAAATATACCAGAAAGAGATAGGAGAGAGATTCAACACAACTGAGGAAAAAATAGTTATCAAAAAAAAGTAGAATTAGTAAGTTTTTTAAAGATTTTTTTTTGCAAACATGGAATATATAAAAACTCTTCCAGTCTAATCTTAATTTATATTAATTATAAAATATTGATTTATAGGATATAATCTTTCGAATATCCTCAGCTCTGCTTCTAGCCAACAGCCAGCAACAACAGCCATACGATGTTGCCACTTTGGAAGTGATTTTTCCAGTTAAATTTCTTCATATGATGCATATCGAAACAGAGAAAACTATTCCCAGCAAGCACTACCTAAATTGTAGAAGTGTGAGTAAAAAAAATAGCTGCTGAATTGAAGCCACTGAAATTTGAAGAATCAATTATTTTACAGCAATAGATATTCACTAAAATAATTTATTCCTTTGGTGGTGGTTGTTCAGTTGCATCCAACTCTTTGCAAACCCATGGACTACACCATACCAGGTTTCCCTGTCCTTCACCATCTCCTGGAAATTGCTCAAACTCATGTCCAGTGAGTCGGTGATGCCATCCAACCATCTCATCCTCTGTCATCACTTACTCCTGCTGCCTTCAATCTTTCCCAGCATCAGGGTCTTTTCCTAGGAGTCAGCTCTTTGCATCAAGTGGCCAATGTATTGGAGTTTCAGTTTCTGTATCAGTCCTTCCAATGAATATTCAGGGTTGATTTCCTTTAGGATTGACTGGTTTGATCTCTTGAGGGACTCTCAAGAATCTTCTCCAACACCACAGTTCAAAAGCATCAATTCTTCGGCGCTCAGCTTTTTTTTATGGTCCAACTCTTACATTCAAACATGACTACTGGAAAGATCATAGCTTTGACTACATGGAACTTTGTCAGCAAAGAAATGTTTCTGCTTTTTAATATGCTCTCTACGTTTGTCATAGCTTTTCTTCCAAGGAGGAAGCATCCCTTTGCAATTTACTTTTTGCTTTTAGATACCTTTTTTCCTTTCAATTGGTTCTCAACTTTTAAACAACTATTGAAATACTATACATAATATGTGAAAACATTTTTAAAATTCCAGCAATAGGGGCATATTTAAAACTATTGTTCATATATTTGTTTATGGATGGTGAGGCCATTCAAGATGGCTGTTCTCTTGCTCTCTGTACATTCTCTGCTCAACCAGTCCATACTTCACCTACACCCTACTCACATGACTATCCAATCCACTTAATCATTTGACTTAATCAGTAACTGCCTATGTGTTGCCCCCTCCCATAGCTGTTGATTTCCCTGGTAAGTGATGAGCCAACCTAACATCAATTCTCCCTATAATGGTGGCCTCCTTCTCCTTTGAATAGAGGAGTGGGGAGATTGCTGTTAAGTGGTGTTCTGCCTACCGGCCGTCTGCCATACATGATGGGGTGTTGCTCTAGGACCTTTTGCTTCAGACAGATGGGATTCCCTATCCAATAAACCATTCATGTCTCTCTTGCTGTCTCCTATCTCAAGACTGGGCAGTTATAAGACTTACAGTTCTCTGTGGGTGTATCCCAACAATTTACAAATATCAACATGTTTAAAAAGATGTTTCATAACACATAAAAAAGGCATATGACTTAATGTCTGTCATTGGTCAAATCACTTGCCAGATAAACCTTTCAAAGTGTCATTTTTTTTTTTCATAGTGTCTTTAATTTTTGTTTGCTTTTAAATCATTTTCATTGTTCAAGCTGTTTTATCAGTTTGTAAATAGATATAACCTTGTAGAATTTCATTTTTGTTTTTTGGGAGTGATTGCCTTTATAATTTTTAATTTATCAATGATTATCAAAATAAGAATCAATTGACCATTCTTACAACTTTTGCCATTTCTTCACTAGACCCACTGGAGCCAGGATTGGGCCATTTTTGCCTATGTGGGCAATTTGGATGATGGAAAAATGAGATTAAGATTGTCAGAAATTCCTGGAAAATGAGAATAACTCATGCAGGTTTATTGAAGACAAAGCTAACAAGGCAGAGTTTGGGGTTCCTTTGCCCTATCTTAATTATGGCTGTCTTCTATTTGTCAACATCCTTAAAATAGAATAATAAATTCAATTAATAGTTTGGTTTTTAAAATAAAGTATCTGTTTTGGGGATAAAAATAGGACTAAGAAATTAAACCAATTTTTTTGGGGGGGATGCATGTGGGATCTTATTTCCCTGACCAGGAATTGAACCTATGCCCCCTGCATTGTGAGCATGAAGTTTGCATTGCAAGCTTAATCACTAGACTGCCAGGGACGTCCCTGAAAGTGAAAGTGAAAGTCACTCAGTCATGTCCAACTCTTTGTGACCCCATGGACTATACAGTCCATGGAATTCTCCAGGCCACAATACTGCAGTGGGTAGCCTTTCCCTTCTCCATGGGCCCTTTCCCACCCAGGGATCAAACCTGGTCTCCCATGTTGCAGGCAGATTCTTTACCAGCTGAGCCACAAAGCAAGCCCAGGGAAGTCCCTAGACCAGTTTTTGTTTTTTTTTTGTTTCCTTACTGGATTATAAAAGTCTCACTGATTTTGAAAAACACATTCATTTCAATAAATAAATGTTATCTCAATTGACTCATTTGGTTGGAAGTGGTTTTGCATGCCAATCTGGCCTGATCTAAATGAATGCTCTTATAAAAGTACAGATTTTGAAATTTTCTTTTCATGCTATTAAGCCTTCTTCTTCCCCTGTGATATGATGCACTGAGCTCAGCGAAAAACATGGTTTTTCATAATAAAAGTATTTTTGAAAAAGGAAGCACAAAAGTTTTTTTACTTCCTTAGTATATTTATTTTTTATTTTTTTGCTAATATTCCCTCTACAGAGACCCTTTTTAACAAATGAATTTCAATTATACCACTTTACCAGCAAGTTGGTTCAAGTTTCTAAAACCTATGGCAATTTGTGATTTTGATAATATATGACTTTACATTTTGCAACCATGACATAAATATTACCCAAAACATTGATAAAGAGTCCCTCTGACTACTTAGGATAAATATTTTAGTAAATAGTATTTTCATTTAAATTTTATCATTTATGACTTGTTTGCTGCTGCTGCTGCTGCTGCTAAGTCGCCTCAGTCGTGTCCGACTCTGTGCCACCCCATGGACTGTAGCCCACCAGGCTCCTCCGTCCATGGGATTTTCCAGGCAAGAGTACTGGAGTGGGGTGCCATTGCCTTCTCCGATGACTTGTTTAGTTATTATTAATTTATTATTATTGATATTAGTTACTATTATTTTGATTGACGTGAGAAGGTAATGTTGTCCATTGTGATCCCTGTGTGGATCCATTGCTTTGTAAAGGAATCATTTATTTGTCAGAGAAAAATAAACATAAACCTCTTCTATATTTAGATTCAAAAATAATTTTTAATTATTTTTGTAGTAGGGTAGTATTTTTGTAGAAGGGTATAATATAGTTTATTATTTATGAATTTTATATTTTAAAAATATAACTGAATCCAAATATTATTTGAAGAAATAAACACATCATTTTCTTAATTTTAAATAGTTTTATATTTTTATATTCAATTTGAATCGTGAGAAATTTTACATATCAGAATAAGAAAATATGTTAATCCTTCATACAATTAAAATACTAAAATGTGACTTTAAAAATTATGGTTGAATTCCATTTATTAGGTTCAACACTGAATTTGAGGTTGTTTAAAATTAGATTCTTCAAAGCCAAATTTTCTATAAGAGAAGTTATTTTTGAAAAAATACAAAGGAATTTTAATAACAGTGACATGAATTAACTTTTTTGTGTAAAATATACATTTCAATATTAGTAATAACACTGATGATTGAAATTAAAGTATCAAAGCATTTCCTAATATTCTATTCTTTCTATCACCATCACTGTTAAAATATTTTAAAGACAGTCTTTCATTCTTTAGAGCATTCTTCTTCAGAAACAAAACAGAAATAGGTCAATTTTTGAAAATGTGTTGGAAACGTACGTGTAGTGAATCGAGCTTTGCATTTTACATTTTGTTGCATCATGTAGTTTTTAATTAGATGTGTTTTATAAAATAATAATACTTCTTGATTGTAATGATGAAATATGATCATCCAAGCAAATGCAATAACATTTTAAATTTATCAATTTGAGTTCTCAAAGCAAACTAGTAAAAAGCCTTCCAAGTAAAAAATTATCTAAAGAACATACAGGACCTCAATTCTCTTAATTTTCCCTCGATTGAATGTAAAGGGTGATTTATTGAAATGCTGATTATAAATGATTTTCAGGGTACACAAGTAGATTCAGTCAGCTATTTAAATTCCATAAGTACTTTTCCCATATAAAGCTGCATGGGTACAAATTGTCCCCTGAAACCAAGGCAATTAATTTCCACTTTGATAGATTAATATGTTTGAGGGGGACAACTTACTAGTACTAAATGATTCCTATTTCCAGAAATTCACGCTAAATTTATAGCTAGTATCAAAAGTTTACCACACATACACTCATCACCATCTTCTCCTATTTACACTTATTGAGCAGTATGTATAGAATATTGTATGCTAGACCTTTGTCATCTGTGGCGTTAACGTTTCTTAGATTGAAGCCAATTTCAGAAATCTGAATTAATACTAGAATTTTGTATGCTTATTATAAAAGTTACCTTGTGGTCAAAAGACACAAAAAGCTTCCAAGTAGATATTCAAACTGTTACGTATTCAGAGAAAAAAACAGACTTTCTAACTGTGTATGAAAATGCTTTCTAGTTCTATTGTACACAATTTTTTTTTGGACTAAAATTCTATTGAGTGAGTGTAATTAAAATGAAATTGGCTTTGTAGTAGAGCCTGAAGTCAGGCAGGTTGATTCCTCCAGTTCCATTCTTCTTTCTCAAGATAGCTTTGGCTATTTGAGGTTTTTTGTATTTCCATACAAATTGTGAAATTATTTGTTCTAGCTCTGTGAAGAATACCGTTGGTAGCTTGATAGGGATTGCATTGAATCTATAGATTGCTTTGGGTAGTATACTCATTTTCACTATATTGATTCTTCCAATCCATGAACATGATATATTTCTCCATCTATTAGTGTCTTCTTTGATTTCTTTCACCAGTGTTTTATAGTTTTCTATATATAGGTCTTTAGTTTCTTTAGGTAGATATATTCCTAAGTATTTTATTCTTTTCATTGCAATGGTGAATGGAATTGTTTCCTTAATTTCGCTTTCTATTTTCTCATTATTAGTGTGTAGGAATGCAAGGGATTTCTGTGTGTTGATTTTATATCCTGCAACTTTACTATATTCAAAGCCACACTCATCAAGACAGTATGGTACTGGCACAAAGACAGAAATATAGATCAATGGAACAAAATAGAAACCCCAGAGATAAATCCACGCACATATGGACCTTCAGAATGGGAGAAAATAATAGCAAATGAAGCAACTGACAAACAACTAATCTCAAAAATATACAAGCAACTCCTACAGCTCAGTTCCAGAAAAATAAATGACCCAATCAAAAAATGGGCCAAAGAACTAAATAGACATTTCTCCAAAGAAGACATATAGATGGCTAACAAACACATGAAAAGATGCTCAACATCACTCATTATCAGAGAAATGCAAATCAAAACCACTCTGAGGTAGCATTTCATGCCAGTCAGAATGGCTGCGATCCAAAAGTCTACAAGCAATAAATGCTGGAGAGGGTGTGGAGAAAAGGGAACCCTCTTACACTGTTGGTGGGAATGCAAACTAGTACAGTCACTATGGAGAACAGTGTGGAGATTCCTTAAAAAACTGGAAATAGAACTGCCTTATGATCCAGCAATCCCACTGCTGGGCATACACACTGAGGAAACCAGAATTGAAAGAGACACATGTACCCCAGTGTTCATCTCAGCACTGTTTATAATAGCCAGGACATGGAAGCAACTTAGATGTCCATCAGCAGATGAATGGATAAGAAAGCAGTGGTACATATACACAATGGAGTATTACTCAGCCATTAAAAAGAATACATTTGAATCAGTTCTAATGAGGTGGATGAAACTGGAGCCTATTATACAGAGTGAAGTAAGCCAGAAAGAAAAACACCAGTACAGTATACTAACGCATATATATGGAATTTAGAAAGATGGTAACAATAACCCTGTATACGAGACAGCAAAAGAGACACTGATGTATAGAACAGTCTTTTGGACTCTGTGGGAGAGGGACAGGGTGGGATGATTTGGGAGAATGGCATTGAAATATGTATAATATCATATATGAAACAAGTCAACAGTCCAAATTCAATGCACGATACTGGATGCTTGGGGCTGGTGCACTGGGACGGCCCAGAGTGATGGTATGGGGAGGGAGGAGGGAGGAGGGTTCAGGATGGGGAACACATGTATACCTGTGGCAGACTCATTTTGATATATGGCAAAACCAATACAATATTGTAAAGTTAAATAAAATTAAATTAAAAAATAAAATAAAATGAAATTGGGAAGTACTCTAATTTATGTGGGTTGTGGCTCAAGGCATATTGATTCATATGGTTTAAATGATTGTCCTTAAAACTGTAAAAAAAATTGTAAGACATCTCAACCTATGTACATAATATAAATTTGTGTTCAATATGTACAAATTGGGTTTCCTTGGTGGCTTAGCTGATAAAGAATCCACTTGCAAAGCCAGATACCTGGGTTTGATCCCTGGATTGAGAAGATCCCCTGGAGAAGGGAACTACTACCCACTTCAGTATTCTGGCCTGGAGAATTCCATGGACTTTATTTCATGGGATCGCCAAGAGTCAGACGCGACTGAGCCACCTTCACTCACTTCACTCGCATGTAGAAATTAAAAAAAAAAAAAAAACACAATGTATTTTTGACTCAAAATTCAAACTTCTAAAAGAAATAAGTTGTTACTTCTGTATGTCCTTCATAAATCTGAAAATTTTACCAAATCACGTAGATAGTGAACCAGATGCTAAGCAAAAATAATATAGCTATAACTTAAAAGAAGAGAGTGAGGAATGTACCCCTTGCTCTTATTAGAAGGCATATGTACTCAAAGGCAGGAAAATTATGAACAGCTGTTAGCCACCATGCCTAAATTGGTTGGGAATATCTGAAATAGTTGTCCATAGTAAAAGGAAATTCATGGTTATTTTACACCTTTAGAAAGCTTTAGTTCCAGCCTATCAAAGCTCATTCTTTCCTGGAGGAAGCTCAGAATTACACAGTTTCCACATCTGTGGAGCATGTTGTTGCTTTTCAATCATCTAACCGCCCTAAGACTGGCACAATAAGATCACTGTGTCTGGGCATTTTCTCAAGGCATGTTTGTTTTCAGCAGGACAGGAGCAAGGAGGCTAGGAGAAATAAAAGCAGATGCCCATTCACAGGGTGAGAGTCACTTTCCAGCCTACCTAAGACTGTTAGTGGAAACATGAACAAGAAACTCTTTTTGTTTTCACTTTTTTAACTGGCTTGACTGATTGGAAAAGAAAGTTCTCTGCACTTACCCTATCATAAGGAACTGAGTATTTTTTTTTTTTTATAGATGTAGTTTCTTAGATCTTTATTAGAGGGGAATACTATTCAGTGAGTAGCATGAAACACTGTTTTTATTATAAAATACCAACATCAGTCAAGCTTTACCAAAAAGAACCTGGTTTAGGTAACATTTTTACAAACCTATTTATCTTTTCCTCTTCTTAATGTTTTTGATCTCAAAATGTTAGGCAATAATAAATGATACTTAAATTTTACAATATTCCTGAGAATATCTGTCCATGTATAAAATGTGAAAGCTATTATATAAGAAAAATGATTACAAGGCTCTTTATTTCATTTTTTTAATTGAAGCATTAGCAAAGTATTTGTACAGCAATGTAATTCAGTTATACATATATATACATCCTTTTTCACATTATTTTCCATTACAGTATATCGTGGGATATTGAATATAGTTCCCTGTGCTATACAGTAGGACCTTATTTATCCATTCTAGAAATAATAGTTTGTATCTGCTAATCCCCAAATGCCAATCCATACCCTACCTTTTGGCAGCCACAGTCTATTTAAAAGGCATTTTTAAATTAACTAAAAAATTGTCATATATTCTAAGTTTGGTGTGTGTGCCTGCTAAGTCGCTTCAGTCATGTCTGACTCTGTGCAACCCTATGGACTGTAACCCACCAAGCTCCTCTGTCCATGGGATTCTCCAGGCAAGAATACTGGAGTGGATTGCTATGCCCACCTCCAGGGGCATCTTCCTGACCCAGGGGGTTGAACCTGTGTCTCTTAAGTCTCCTGAACTGGCAGGCAGGTTCTTTACCACCTGGGAAGGCCTCTAAGCTTGGGGATTAAAAAAAATACAATAAATTTTCATCCATTTATGACCAAAAATAAAATCTAGTGAAATGGACAGTTGCAAAATCTATCTTAATGTACAGACAGACATCAACTATTATCCAAAGCAAACTTTTCAGAAGCAATCATCTTTTACTTCAGTAGTCACTGAAACTTTCTCTAGAAGACCAAATTCGTCCTTGATTAATTGGATTTCATGAAGTGGAATGAGCAGGAAGAAAGTAATGGTATATTTGCTATTTTTGACATAACTGTCACCACTTCCACACATTACTGGGTCAGGATATGTTGCCATTTGGATGGACATGACTAACTCACACTTTATAAGACTAATTGAATTTTGGTGGAAGAAAATGATCTTTGAAAACTGACCACGCAGTTGACCAAAAAGGTTTCCTAGCTATCAAAAATTATTCTCCAAATATGTTTTATGAGATATGCCCAGCATCAACTCATTTGTCTTTCATGAGTTTTTGAGGGTATTGGATAAATCAAATTTAGGAATATTACAGAGAGGAAAATATAAAGAAATTTACAACAAAGCAAAAAGATAACAATGACCTAGATTTATGGTTTAAGGCAAGAGATCACAATTCTTATTTAATAAATCACTGGCAAATTGCCATTTATCTAGTAGGAGGAATTCATCTTTTTTTAGGATCCTGTCTACAGGATAGTCCCACAAACAGAGGGGCAGAAATACCTTTTGATCATGATTTGATGACATTAAAAAACCTAAAAACAGTTTTATAACAATTAGAATCTGCCCATGTTGAGATCACTAGTTCCACTGTTATTATTTCTCTGAGAACTCTGGGGCAAAAAGCTGATGGTAGTAAAAAGATTAACTTCAAAACAGGATATAAAGAGCAGTTTTTTTTTTTTTTTTTTTTGCTTTGGTGGGCTTCCTTCAGTGCTAATTCAGTGAAGTTATACTTAGGAGTCTATACCCTCTTGACTTCAGACATTGATCTCCAATCTATACACAATTTTATCCCTTCTCTGAGCTCATCATATCATTGCTTCTGTTATTTCACTGATTAGTGATTGTTTAGGGCTGACCCTTAACATTTTTATATGGCCCAATTTTGATCACTTAGTCTGTAGGCCAAACTAGAAAATATGTTTTCTGAAGGTAGGAATGATAGGTTTTTTTCTCTAAAATTTATCATTTAAAATTAGCTCAGGATTGAGAATAAAAGTGTGTGTGGCTCATTATTCTTATCTGATTGAGTTTTGACTGTAGTTTGGCCAATAGGCTCTGACTTTTGTGTTTCTCACAATTTCTTCCCTGCCACCCTGCACCCTGCCAGTATACACTCTGTTTTTTCCTCTCAGATTTGAATCTTCATGTTTTCAGCATTAGATTTATCAACTCAGGTCTTCTGAGTATTCTGTTGATTGGCTTTGTGGAGTGGATCCCTCAGTTCTTGATGTCTGTGCCTGCCTTTCTTTCTTAGCCTTCTGCCCAATTTCCTGTCTTACAGATGCTTTTCCATTTACTTCCAGCTTATTAACAACATATTTGTTAAGATAATCATGGGAATAAGCATTATGAGAAATTAAATAGCCTGTAAATTAAAAAACAAACAAACATGCAAACAAACAGAATTTGCTCTCCACAGCCTCCTTATAATCTGGGGATGGAAGAACATAAAGCTGTTTTGATTTGGAAGCAGATGTTGTCCTGAAAACACTTCTGCTGCTGTAATAAAGGTGAAAAAATCACTGAAATTTTGGAGAAAATGTTTAGTGTTTGCAGCTTAAGTTATCAAAATCATTTATAGGTTAATCATCCTGCTTTAGACATATATTACTTACACAGAGTTTAAACAATATCTGTATTTGTATTAAACCTGTCATTTGACTAAAATGAAAAGTTTTAAGACATTCACTGAGAGAACCAGGGATATGTTCCATGGTGCCCACTTGTACCATGCATTTATAGGGGTAAGACGTCAAGCTATTTGACCTCCGGTCACAAATCTAAATCCCCATCCCACATAGGACTGATGAAATGACCTGCTACATAGACCTGCAATATGGTTCTAAGTTGTGCATGTCATCCTCCCAAGAAGCAAGCGTCTTCTAATTTCATGGCTGCAGTCACCATCCTCAGTGATTTTGGAGCCCAAGAAAATAAAATCTGTCACTGCTTCCACTTTTTCCTCTTCTATTTGCCAGGAAGTGATAGAGCTGGATGCCATGATCTTGGTTTTTTAATGCTGAGTTTTAAACCAACTTTTTCATTCTCCACTTTCACCCTCATCAAGAGGCCCTGTAGTTCCTTTTCACTTTTTGTCATTAGAGAGGCATCATCTGCATAGCTGAGGTTGTTTATATTTCTTCCAGCAATCTTGACTTGAGGTTGTGATTCATTCAGCTCAGCATTTCACATTATGTATTATACATAGACATTCATATTCATTTTCCAAGAATATTTTCTTCAAGCCATCTGTGTTAAAAGCCAAATCATTAGGATATTGCTTTGTGAACTGAGTGTCAGGGCAAGGGACTACTGCTGTTTGACCCTCACTTGTGTGTTTATAGTTTCTTTCCACAAAGCATGGTGGACAAGATGCTGCTGTAGTTCTAGAAGGAGGTCTTGCATAGGATCTCTATTGCTTGGCAAACACCATCCCAAGTAGGATGTTAATTGGCTAAATATTCAATCATGCCCAAGTAACCATTAGGAATACATTTAACCAAGTCACAAATTAAATGCCACCTACATTATTTTTAGCTGAAGCATAACTCTTCCTTGAAGATACCTCTGTCTGCATCTTTCAGTTTTGAAATCGCTTTCTTGCTGTAGGAAGTAGGATTGTGTTTTGTGGCTGTACCGCATGGCTTGTGGGATCATAGTTCCCCAAGTTTCCCAATCAGGGATTGAACCCAGGTTCTTAGCAGTGAGAAAATGGAGCTTTAATCACTGGATTACCAGGAAATTTCCACCAGGAAAAGTATTTTCTAAAGTAAAATATTTTCTTCTGCTAATATTCTCAGCATTATGGTCAGTTATCTTTTGCCTTTTCATTGTCTTCTCTTTTCCTGATTTCTAGGTCAAGCCTACTCACTCACTGAAAAATTTGGCAGGGAGTGAATCACATTCCTTTTCACTCAAATTCCTCACTATTCTGAATTAATATCAATAGTTCTATTAAAGTGGAATTTCCATAGCCCAGAGGCTATTCTGACTCCTTATTGTGACTGTATATATTTCTGTAGCAATTCATTACAATTTAATGGTGAAGTTTAAATCTTTTAGGGAAATCTTATTTTCATGATCTTCAGGATCTTAAAGTCATTCCTCAGTCTCCTCTATGCCCTGACTGTAGATAACAGCTACAGTGGTGGCAGAAAGTAAGTACTGGGTTTTTGTGGGGCGAGACATGGTAGAAGGGTTAGTGAAGGCTTAATCAGAGCTCAGTTTCAAAAGATCAGTAGTTCACCATGCTGGCCAGATACCCATATAGGGGGAGCTTCATCAATAAAGACATAAAGTATTAAATAGAGTGGTGAAGTATGTATGAAGGAACAATTAGAAATAGGATCAGGCATCAGTTCAGTTCAGTTCTGTTCAGTCACTCAGCCGTGTCTGAGTCTTTTCAACCTCATGGACTGCAGCACACCAGGTTTCCCTGTCCATCACCAACTCCTGGAGCTTGCTTAAACTCATGTCCATCGAGTCAGTGATGCCATCCAACCATCTAGCATCATCTTTTAGGACTTGAAATAGCTGAGCTGGAATTCCATCACCTCCACTAGCTTTGTTTGTACTGACGCTTCCTAAGGCCCACTTGACTTTGGACTCCAGGATGTCTGGCTCTAGGTGAGTGACCACACCATCATGGTTATCTGGGTCATTAAGATCTTTTTTGTATGGTTCTTCTGTGTATTCTTGCCACCTCTTCTTAATATCTCCTGCTTCTGTTAGGTCCATATCATTCCTGTCCTTTATTGTGCTCATCTTTGCATGAAATGTTCCCTTGGTATCTCTAATTTTCTTGAAGAGATCTCTAGTCTTTCCCATTCTCTTGTTTTCCTCTCTTTCTTTGCATTGATCATGTAGGAAGGCTTTCTTATCTCTCCTTGCTATTTTTTGAAACTGCATTCAGATGGGTATATCTTTTCTTTTCTCCTTTGCCTTTAGCTTCTCTTCTTTTCTCAGCTATTTGTAAGGCCTCCTCAGACAACCATTTTGCCTTTTTCATTTCTTTTTCTTGGGGATGGTTTTGATTACCGCCTCCTGTACAATGTCACGAATCTCCATCCATTGTTTTTCAGGCACTCTATCAGATCTAATCCCTTGAATCTGTTTGTCACTTCCACTGTATAATTGTAAGGGATTCGATTTAGGTCAAACCTAAATGGTCTATTGGTTTTCCCTACTTTTTCAATAAGACTGAAGTTTACAATAAGGAGGGTATTTTTTTTCCCTGAACCCAGTAGGATATACTGGTCTTCTATACCAAATAATACATGTGTGCATCTTCCCTTCCCTGGCAGCAGTGCAGGGTGAAAGAGTGGTGGGGCCTCAGTCAGGGCTCTGCTGTCCCTGTCGCTGCCACCACTATGGTGGCTGCTGTAGCTGCTCCCGCCAGGACTGCACATAGAGAAAAAGATACTTAATCACTGTCTTCATACTTGGTTTCTTCCACTCACCTGCATATGTAAAATAAGCCTCAGATATTACATTTATAAGGAATTAATTTGTAACCTCTTTATACTTCTTCTGAGTCCCCAAACTTAATTTCATCCTGTCCCTTAAAATATCCATGTTTTTTTGCTGCCACTCAGTTAACACAACTGCCACACCTCAGGCAGCTGTTGGGCAAGAATGAGGTTGTTGCCTGATAATGGAGAACCTACTACATGCAGAATTTTGCTTTATCTTTTAGCCATCAGGAAATCATTGAAGTGATTAGAAATCCATTTTTTTAAGGGGAACTGGGAGCTTGAGTGACTGGGTAGATGGTGTTAACAATAGCTTCAGCATACTTCATTAACAACATTAAGAACGCAGTTAACTTTAACCCCTAGTGATGTTTATGGTACATTAAACAATTTCTAAGATAAAGCTATTCTGAAACAATAAACAATAATAAGGTTAAGGGAAAACTGCCTTAGTAAACTTTTACCATTCAAATAGCTGACAAGAGAAAACTTTTTTCAGTTGAAAAGATCTTCTGCAAGAAAATTTAGACTTCTTCAGCTGATGTTATAACATATATACCTATTTTTTAATGTACTTGAATAATTCCTATTAAGGAATCTGTACCCCCAAAATGAAACTTTCCCCCTAATTCTTGATCAACTGCTGGAGGATTAGATCTCATCTTTAATATCTGACCTGTTTAACTATGAACTAGTAGGGGCTGACTCGTTCATGGTTTCACAGATGTAAAAATAATGATCCCTATGTTACTCTTGCCTGGAAAATCCCATGGGTGGAGGAGCCTGGTAGGCTGCAGTCCATGGGGTGGCAAAGAGTGGGACACGACTGAGCGACTTCACTTTCACTTTTCACTTTCACGCATTGGAGAAGGAAATGGCAACCCACTCCAGTGTTCTTGCCTGGAGAATCCCAGGGACGGGGGAGCCTGGTGGGCTGCTGTCTATGGGGTCGCACAGAGTCAGACATGACTGAAACGACTTAGCAGCATGTTACCTATACAAGAAGGATTTATAGTTTTTGCTACTAAGTTTGGTGGAGGATGTTTGCTGGATCATGGATAGTCAGTCTATTATCCAGGCCTCTCCAAGTAATCTTTGCTTTGACATATATAAACAGTTCCCCTGGATTCTGTTCAACCTTAAAGGAGCTAGAGACTTTGATTTACTGTTGAAGACATCAGTTGCCTTGTGGGCACCAACAGTTTCATTTTGGTTTTTTCTGGTATCAGTTTTATAGTTTCTATAAAATAGGGGCTACCACTGTAATCGGTCTTTGGCTATCTGCTCACATGCACTGAGCATGTTTTAACACTATCAACTGAAGTCCAGTAATTGGAACAATGAAGTAGTAATGATTATATTTCATTAAAGAAAAATTTAGAGAAAAGATTTGAATATGTTTCAAGCCTTCAATATATTTGATGTATGGGAAACTTTTAATGGCTTGGACTTCATAATGTCTGTAACTAACTTTCAAATACCATGACATGAATTGTGCTTTAACAATCTTTATAAAAAAGACTCATGTCAGTGAAGCAGACTCATGTAGGAAGAAAGAATTTAAATTGTCATATGATCCAGTTGTGCAGAAACCTGTATACCCCTAAGTCCTGGGAGAATTTGGAAATATTGCAGAGAGTCTGAGAACCCTTTTTGCACATGCTCCTCAGGCATTATTCACAAAGGAAATAAAATATCTCTAGTAGTTAGGTTTTTTTTTTTTTTTCTTTACAAATCTATGAAGATACTTTCCTCCTATAAACACAATCAGAATTTTATGAAAAAGTTAAAGGGAAACCTAAGAATGTGTTTACATATTTCAACATAAAGCATGATAGAATAATATTAAAATATACAATTAAAATTCTGAAATCTACTGCAGAACAGAAGACTACTAGTGATAAAATATATATTAGGTTTTTGAATAGGAAAATACTAAAATGGGTCAATTCTCCCTAAATTAATCTATTAGTGCTGTGCAATTAATCCTGGTCAAATTCTTATTTTTTTTTTCTTAATGAAAAAATGACTCTAAAGAACATCTGTAGAAATAAACCTAAGGAAACAGGAAAATAATAGAAAAAATAAAAGCATATTTTAATAATAGTAATTGTGCTATAAAGTTTCATAAATTAAAATTTAATATGGACATAGATCAAGAGTCCACTAACCTAAATGGACTAGATTACACTCAAGTATAATGGCAATTTAGTATCTTATAAATCTCATTTAAAATTAGTAAAGATAATTGGATCATTATATAAATGGTAATAAAAATAAATATGGATATTTCTTCACTATTTACACAAAATAAGTAATAGATTTAAAGGCACAGTCTGAAATCATTAAGTATCTACAAAATCCTGGGTATATAATCTATAATCTTGGTGTGGAGCAGGCCTCTTAACCACAAATTAAACATGAAATAAGAATATATTTAACATCTACATGTCCCCAACACAAGGTAGAAAGTCTGTAAGCCTATATTTATAACACATAGTAAAGAAAAATATCAAATATATGTTCAGTTCAGTTCAGTTCAGTTGCTCAGTCATGTCCGACTCTGCGATCTCATGAATTGCAGCACGCCAGTCCTTCCTGTCCATCACCAACTCCCGCAGTTCACTCAAACTCACGTCCATCGAGTAGGTGATGCCATCCAGCCATCTCATCCTCTGTCGTCCCCTTTTCCTCCTGCCCTAATCCCTCCCAGCCACAGTCTTTTCCAATGAGTCAACTCTTCGCATGAGGTGGCCAAAGTACTGGAGTTTCAGCTTTAGCATCAGTCCTTCCAATGAACACCTAGGACTGATCTCCTTTAGGATGGACTCGTTGGATCTCCTTGCAGTCCAAGGGACTCTCAAGAGTCTTCTCCAACATCACAGTTCAAAAGCATCAATTCTTCGGCACTCAGCTTTCTTCACAGTCCAACTCTCGCATCCATACATGACCACTGGAAAAACCATAGCCTTGACTAGATGGACCTTTGTTGGCAAAGTAATGTCTCTGTTTTTGAATATGCTATCTAGGTTGGTCATAACTTTCCTTCCAAGGAGTAAGCATCTTTTAATTTCATGGCTGCAGTCACCATTTGCAGTGATTTTGGAGCCCCCCAAAATAAAGTCTGACACTGTTTCCACTGTTTCCCCATCTATTTCCCATAACTATTATAAATCAATTTGAAAAATGTGTTTAAAATTCTCTCAATAGTAAGGAAAGAGTAGGATCATTTCCATTCTCTGTTTCTTGAACTATCCTGACATTCCCATGGACATGTGATTATGGCTAGGAGAGTGTTGGGGTTAGAGCATCTTCTTATATTAGACTCAAGTGGGCATGGAAGCTTAGCTTCTTTACATATTTTCCCCACTACAGTTAAGAAATAATGAAGTCCTTCAAGTTTAATGCCATATTCTTATAATTTTTTTTTTCCTATTTCTGTGTGTTGAGACACCCTTAAAAGCTCTACTTGCTATGGACTCAAACCCATGTCTACCACAAACATGAGAGAATATATTTGTGTGGAAATGCTGAACTACCTCACTGTCAGGTTTTTGCTCTTCTGGGTCATTGTGACCCCGTCTTTTATAGTACAAGAGCTGGAGAGCCACTCAGCAATTAGAAACTGACATCAACATCTATTGCTGATCAAGCAGAGGTTGAAATGCAACTGCATTACGGAAGCCGCATAAATCTCCTGTTAGTCAACTTGTGCTTGCCCACCTAAGTCTGAGGAGGTTGATATGTGCTCTCTGGTTTTTTGACCCAGCACAATAGACATGATTTTTCTGTAGGAGCTTCTTTACAGAGTACATTTGGCATGAGAAATCTACAAAAAAAAATAATTTTTGAAACCTCTCAGAATCTTGAGGGCAGCCTGATATAATTATCAGTATTAATATTTGGCCATGGCCCGATTTATTATCTACCCTAGATCATAAAAATGGCATGTATGATCTTTAATAGAGATTGGATACTATAATTCAATACTATATCAAAAACAACAAAAGAAAACATTACCAAACTCTTCTGCCACATCTCTCTCAGGGATATTTTCCATGAAGATGGGTTTATGTATCAGGAGGTGCAGTGGGTGAAAACGGAAACAGGAAAACTGGTTAATAAGTTGTTTTGTCTCTATAATGCCAAATATCTCACCAGCCTACTTCACCAAACTTGCTGAGTCTTTCCTTACCAGAGAGATTAAACTGTCTGCTCATCTGCTTGTGATTAGAGTGTCTTAAAGACACCGACAGCTTACTTCTCCACTAGAGTGAGCTGGCATTAGCCTGCTCAAACAAACAAATCCAACCACCTAGAAAATGTCTCCTGCCAACACTTTGAAGCTCCTTGTTTTGACTTCCATAAGTATTTAAGTGAATGTGAAGAATTTAATTGGCTAAAATAGTCATGCTAATTTTGTTCTTCTCCAAAGACAGTTCACAGCAGGGGGAAAGACCTCTGCTTAATGCTGTACAATTTTCTTTCTTTTTTTAAAAAAAATTATTTAATAAATATGTGTAACAGACTACTATCTTTATAAGGGGTTTACATTTAATTTTTTTAGTAAGCAGTCTTAGTTAGTTTGTGCTGTTATAATAATAATATACCCTGGGTAGCTTACATAACAAACATGCATTCCTCATAGTTCTGGGGGCCAGGAGTCCAAGGCCAGGGTGTCAGCATGATCAGGTTTTGGTGACAATCTTCTTCCTGGTTTCCTAAAGAAACCCAACATAATACACCAAAGAGAAATATACAAATAAATGTAACATTGGTCTGTGTATGGATTTCACACTTGAGTGAAAGATTTGAGTTATAGGTTGTGAAGATCAACAGAAGAATAGTGTTAAAGGTTCTAAATGGGAAGGAAGAACACATGAAAACAACTTAAAATGACTCCAATGACTTGGAGCTAAATCTGTATTATTAGGGGAAAAAAATTTTTTTTTCAAATTAAAAAAATTTGAAGCCAGCTGTATATGAAGAGAGATTCTTGATCAAGTGGAGAACTGTGATTGTGAGATAATATAAACTGGTATTACAACTTGGGACAGGAGATGCAGTTCACAGAGTAACTTAGGAAAATGCTCCTCCCTAAAGCTGTGGGAGGCAGTAAAGCATCTACAGAGTCCAGGCCATACTGGTTGAATCACAACCTGAAAATAGAGTGTGACCAAGCTCTGAGAGTGGAAAAGAAAGGTTAAAGCTGAGAAGATGCTGTAAAAGACGAATTGGTAAAATCTGATGACTTGCATGTGGGACATACAGGATTAGGGATCAAAAAAAAATATTTAGTTTATGGGCCTGAGGAACGCAGAGTTTGGGTTTGAACTCCCCCAAAACTCAGCTGGATTTTGAAAGTCTTCCAGTTCTCTGGGAGAACTATAATTGATATTTTGGAATGAATGGAATGGTTTGCATGTACTTGAGGCAAACCATAGTCCATTTTGTAATAATAAGTAGGCTGTCAGATTTATTACTGTATATAAGTGAAAAAATATTACTAGGAATAAATGTTTAGGTTTTCTGCTTTTTTTATGATGACATTTCAAGTTCTAAACCACAGTCAGCAAATATTACTTTTATATTTTCCCAGCCAGGTAACTAGTGCCCCTTTGTATAATTTTATTCCAACCGCTTTTTTAGGTTTGGCTGGTGGAAGTCTGCACTGCTACATTAATTTGAGGATTTATTAGGTTTGATTTCAAAAACGGAAGCATAACAAGATATACAGTTAAAAATTAATGGTGACAATTATCAATAAATGTATGTGTGCTTGCATGCTCAGTTGTGTCTGACTCTTTGTGACCCCAATGGACTGGCCTGCCAGGCTCCTCTGTCCATGGAATTTTCCAGACAAAAATACTGGAGTGGGTTTCCATTTCCTTCTCCAGAGGATCTTCCCAACCCGGTGATAGAACCTGGGTCTCATGCATTGGCAAGCAGATTCTTTACCACTGGTGCTACCTGGGAAACCATTAATAAATGCTTACTCCTAAACTATGGATAGATTCCTCAATTAAAATTAAATATAAGTATATTTTTTACAAGTTATTACGTGAGGAATATACTAAGGAAGAGATATATGTAGGATTTCTTCTAGAAGTTTATTCAAAACAGTACTATGGTAATACAGAGTATACTTATTTGTGTAGCTTTCTGGTAATTCTAGAATGTGCTGGGAACTGATAGTATTAAAAAGCCCTCTACCCTGGATTTTTAGTATTAATCGAAGTAGTGAGCTGGTAGACATCCCTTGGCAATAATATTTGAATTATTAGATAGCAGGTTTAATTGACACTGGGATTGTCAATTCTCATGTCTTTTGTGGCATTTCCCAGGATCCAAGACAACTATCTCCAATGGGTTTCTTCTTTTAAAAAATAATTTTTTTCCTAATAATACAGATTTAGCTCCAAGCTGCCTTCTTGATCCAGACAGCATCAAACAGCAGTGATTTAAGAGCATACTCCGGACCCAAACTGCCTGTACAGTATTTATATCATGGCCTGCTCTTTGATGTATTAACTTGCATCAGTTACTCATAATCCTATTATACTTCCGTTTTCTTAGTTGTGCAATAGGCAAAATCGTAGTAACTACCTCACAGGATTTAGAAAATAAATTAATATCTTAGTTTTGGCCTTGTAGCATGTGGAGCATGAGGGAAGGTTTAAGAGGCTATCCTTTTCTGTGTTTCCAGCCTAGGGTGATAAAAGTGAGAGAAAAAGGCAACAGTTGTTAACAAAGTAGGTAAAATAATGCTATATCATGTTTACCAATCTGGGTTCCACATCACAGCAAGGAACATGGAAATAAAGCAAGTCTCTTGAGAGGCATGTTTATCGGGAATTACCTGGAAGCGTTATAATAAGGAATAGCCACAGAAAAGAGAAAGAAGAGAGAAATCATATTCATGGATCCTCATCTGTAATCCCATCAGTCAAAGTTTGTCTTAGTGCAGAGCTGGTTCTCATGCAATGCAATTTGAGTTGTCATCCAGTCCTTGGTGTTTTCTCAAGGAATCCTGCAGCAAGGTTCATCTGAGTCTTACAGTGGAGGAGACCTAGCACAAGGAAGACTTGATGAGAGGGAGGCCATCAGAGAAATCTGAGATGTCCAGGGTGTCTGAAGGCAATGGCACCCCACTCCAGTACTCTTGTCTGGAAAATCCCATGGATGGAAGAGCCTGGTAGGCTACAGTCCATGGGGTCGCTAAGAGTCGGACACGACTGAGCGACTTCACTTTCACTTTTCACTTTCATGCATTGGAGAATGAAATGGCAACCCACTCCAGTGTTCTTGCCTGGAGAATCCCAGGGACGGGGGAGCCTGGTGGGCTGCCGTCTCTGGGGTCACACAGAGTCGGACACGACTGAAGCGACTTAGCAGTAGAAGAGTACCCAAGGATGGTAAATATGTGTTAACTATTACTACTCTGAGACCAGCTACAGAGAATGTAAAATAAGAATGAGGCTTGTAAATAAAAGGTTGTGCTTGATAGTGGTTTTAATGAGATTCTAATTGTCCCAAGTTTGTCTCTGATGTCTTTTATTTGGCTGCTCTCAGTCTTCATTGCTACACAGGCTTTTCTCTAGTTTCAGTGCATGGTCTTCAGTAGTTGCAGCGGGTGGGCTCAGTAGTTGTGGTTCCCCGGCTCTAGGGCACAGGCTCAATAGTTGTGGCTCACGGGCTTAGTTGCTCCACAGCATGTGGGATATTCCAGGACCAGGGATCAAACTTGTATCTCCTGCATTGGAAGGTGGATTCTTTACCACTGAGCCACCAGGGAAGTGCTGTCTCTGGTGTCTTGTGTTAAATTGAGACATAATTAAAACTCCCTTTAAAGATTAAAAATCCAGAGGGACCTAGAAATGGTCAATGTTTTCAACTTCCCCCCCCACCGCCCCCCGCAAGACATATATAGCAATTTCAGACCAGGCTCAGCTCTAATTTGGATGATGGTCAATGTACTCAGGGATGCTGACCACAGAGGGGAAGACACTTGTTCCTCCATGGTTTTGGAGTAGATGCTAGAAAAATAAATAGGGAATGGTATTTGACTTTCTCTCTGGAAGTCTCTGTTTAGTACTATATCTTTGACTCCAGGGCTTCCCTGGTGGCTGAGACAGTAAAGAATCTGCCTTCAATGTAGAAGACCCAGCTTTAATCCCTGAGTTTCAGGAAGATCCTCTGGAGAAGGGAGTGGTGACCCATTCTAGTGTTTTTGCCTGGAGAATTCCATGGACAGAGGAGCCTGGTGGGCTACAGTCCATGGGGTCCCAAAGAGTCGGATATGACTGAGTGACTTTCACTTCCACGTCACTTTGACTTCAAGGCTTGTGAGTTTGGAGGAGGAATTCTCTAAACAAAACTGGAGTCATGGAATGTGTCATGAAGGACAAACAGCTACAACTTTGGGGAGCAAAGCTTAGAAGGTTTCTAGTAAATGTGGTTCTGCCCAGAATCTCACAGACGGACCAGACCAGTGCCCCAGTGTGAGGATTATCTGGTGAAAGCTATAACGTGCTTCAAGAAAAAAGTAAATAAAAGCACAAATATTAAAGCATAAAGATTATCTGTGTCCACCCAATGGCACCTCTTATTTATTTTATCCCCATCCTCATTCAAGTCGTCAAAGGTTTTACCAAACTATTGCAGTATAATGTTTTCAAACTTCGTGTGTCAGTGACATCCTGTAAATGTGCAATGCAATTTCAGACTTCCTGTGTAAATCTGAGTCATCTAGATGCTGACATAACAAAATTTCTTCTCTGGAATTTTAGCTGCTTTTCAAAAAAAAAAAGATTAACAAAGAAAATTGTTATGTTTCATTCTAATTAATATCACTAAAATGGAAGAAACTAAGTGTATCAGGCTTGACTGTTTGCATGTTAAGTGGGATTCCCTCTTTAAAGAAATTTTTGCATCGTCAAGGGATTAAACTGGCAGCTCTCTGCTGTTCTCATACAGACCACAGAATTTGCCCCTCCTTCTTGGTGTCTGATGGAGATTTATGCCAGATGCTTAGAATAAAGGACAGGATTTCAAAATCTTACAGTCAGCATTAGAGGGAGAGTGGATTGCAGGAGGAAAAAATGGATTGTTTCAGTATTCTGAAATACTTGAAAGCTTGGGAATGTGTGGTGTTAGCATATACATTATCTAACACACAAGACATAGATACCATCAAATAAAAATTCAGAAAACTTATTTGGTCAGGGTGGGTTTTCTCCTTGTCACATTGTTTTCTTGACTTCAGGAAAATGTGGGTGGATTTTGAGACGTTTGCCACAAAAACTCCAAATTTTGTTTTATGAGTGCTTCACTAAAATAAACATAGATGAGATTACCAAGAAATGATCACTACTCAAAGTTTAGGATCTGTATACTCCAAATGTATAATTCCTATTTTTTTTTTAACACATGCACAATGTAAAGGAAAATTGCTGTGACTTTTTTCTTTATGTTATGTCTTTCAAGATTTAAATATTGCTACACATAATATTTGTGTGTAGACATTTTACTGTATCATATCTATGATTTAGTTATTCATACCCAGGTTAATTAAAATAAATTTGACCCTAAAAATCTCATGATATTTTTACTTTATTCACATTCCTTGGAATATTTTATTAATTATACCCAGTCTACATCTATTTTTGCTAAAGTATAAAACTTTTTATCCACACTACCAGACCCTAGGGCTGAAGGGTAAACAAATTGATTTTTAAATTATGAAGTCTTATTCTTGAAATAATTACACCTGAGATTAGATTCCAGGAATAAGGGTTTGGCATGCAGGACTATTTGAACCAGCCATTTGATTCTGTCAATTATCTAAAATTTTACATGATTCTCTGTTTCCCTGTTAAAGATTATATTTCTTCAAATATCACTTTATCCATTCTATTAATGTTGTAAGCTCTAACTAAACAATATATAGTAGAAGAACTTCATCACAGTTCAGTTCAGTTGCTCAGTCGGGTCCGAATCTTTGCGACCCCATGAATTGTGGCACACCAGGCCTCCCTGACGATCACCAACGCCCGCAGTTCACTCAAACTCACATCCATCGAGTCGGTGATGCCATCCAGCCATCTCATCCTCTGTCGTCCCCTTTTCCTCCTGCCCCCAATCCCTCCCAGCAACAGAGTCTTTTCCAATGAGTCAACTCTTTGCATGAGGTGGCCAAAGTACTGGAGTTTTAGCTTCAGCATCATTCCTTCCAAAGAACACCCAGGACTAATCTCCTTTAAAATGTACTGGTTAGATCTCCTTGCAGTTCAAGGGACTCTCAAGAGCCTTCTCCAACATCACAGTTCAAAAGCATCAATTCTTCAGCGCTCAGCTTTCTTCACAGTCCCACTCTCACTATGACCACTGGAAAAACCATAGCATTGACTAGACTGACCTTTGTTGGCAAAGTAATGTCTCTGCTTTTGAATATGCTATTTAGGTTGGACATAAGTTTCCTTCCAAGGAGTAAGCGTCTTTTAATTTCATGGCTGCAGTCACCATCTGCAGTGATTTTGGAGCCCCCAAAAATAAAGTCTGACACTGTTTCCACTGTTTCCCCATCTATTTCCCATGAAGTGATGGGACCAGATGCCATGATCTTTGTTTTCTGAGTGTTGAGCTTTAAGCCAACTTTTTCACTCTCCACTTTCACTTTCATCAAGAGGCTTTTTAGTTCCTCTTCACTTTCTGCCATAAAGGTGGTGTCATCTGCATATCTGAGGTGATTGATATTTCTCCCGGCAATCTTGATTCCAGCTTGTGTTTCTTCCAGCCCAGCGTTTCTCATAATGTACTCTGCATAGAAGTTAAATAAGCAGGGTGACAATATACAGCCTTGACATACTCCTTTTCTTATTTGGAACCAGTCTGTTGTTCCATGTCCAGTTCTAACTGTTGCTTCCTGACCTGCATACAAATTTCTCAAGAGGCAGATCAGGTGGTCTGGTATTCCCATGTCTTTCAGAATTTTCCACAGTTTATTGTGATCCACACAGTCAAAGGCTTTGGCATAGTCGATAAAGCAGAAATAGATGTTTTTGTGGAACTCTCTTGCTTTTTCGATAATCCAGCAGATGTTGGCAATTTGATCTCTGGTTCCTCTGCCTTTTCTAAAACCAGCTTGAACATCTGGAAGTTCACGGTTCACATATTGCTGAAGCCTGGCTTGGAGAATTTTGAGCATTACTTTACTAGCGTGTGAGATGAGTGCAATTGTGTGGTAGTTTGAGCATTCTTTGGCATTGCCTTTCTTTGGGGTTGGAATGAAAACTGACCTTTTCCAATCCAGTAAAAGTTTATATATATATATATATATATATATATATATATATATATATATATATGCACACACACATATACCTGCCTGAGTGCTCAGTTGCTCAGGTGTGTCCAGATCTTTGCCACCCACGGACTGTAGCCTGCCAGGCTCTTCTGTCCATGGGATATCCCAGGCAAGAATACTGAAGTGGGTTGCCATTTCCTAGGGCAGAAGAGGATGAGATGGTTAGATGGCATGATTGACCCAATGGACATGAATCTGAGTAAGCTCTGGGAGATAGTGAAGGACAAGGGAGCCTGGTGTGCTGCAGTCCATGCAGCAGCAGAGTCAGACAGGATTAAGTGACTGAACAACAACAGCGACAACTCAAGGGCATCTTTCAGACCAGGAATCAAGCAGATGTGTCAGTTGAGTCTCCTGCATTGGCAAGCAGATTCTTTACCACTGCACCACCTTGGGAAGCCCAAACACACACACACACACACACACACACACACACACACACACACATATGTCCAAATAGCAAATTTTTAAATTTTGCAGAAATTCATTACTAAATTTTTAGAGAATGTTGATAATATTTACACTGCTAGAGCTGTAAGTTGCTAATTATATGAAAGGAGAGAGTTGTAGGACTGCAACTTTTAGAGTGAATCTCTTCAAATATATATATTCACACTCACTCTTGATTTAAGGTGAAAAAATGGCTCCAAGGTTTTTTATAAATGTCACCATTGAAATATATTAGCATGATTAGCTCATGTCACTCCTCCGTCATTTCTTTCACAGTCATGTTTTATTTCTGGCTTTGTTTTTTATCTTCACAGAAAAATAAAACACATAATTTTAAAATTTCCTATTAGAAAATAATCCTAATGCAAGTGTGATTTCTGTATGCAGGACATTGGATTTAGCTCTTTAGACCATTTCTCACCGAAATCAATCTATTTACTTGTGTGTGTATGTGTGTGTACACACAAACAATATTTTCCTATTTGAAAATAGGAATGGGAATTCCTATTTGAAAACAAACTGCAGTGGAGATTAAGCTTTTAACTAAAGATCTTAGGTTCTTCTGCACACATAGGAAGCTGGACCCTTAAATTAAGCCAGACTCCATGAATTGCTTCAGCCTTTGCAATATGAGCAGAAACATTTCAGAGCTGGGTGCAGTTTACCTTGTCTGTCTTCCACACTGTGCAAGCTGGGTCTTTGAATGAAAATGATATGGAAAGAGTCCTTTCACAGTTTGTGACAGACATTTGATATTAAGCACGCCCCACAAATAAAATAATAAACTTTTCTTGTTCAATCCACTAAGATTTGTAACCATATCAGTTACCATATAAGTAACCATACTGTTACGGATTTCAGGTTTTCCTGATTCTCTATCTCTTCCTCATTTCTTCTTACTCAAATACTCATATGACATAAAGCATTATAGTCAATCTTCTTTTCTAAATTAATAGTGTAACATGGAGCAAAAAGACAATGGTTAACAGAAATCCAGTTAGAAAGACAACAGAGGACTTTTTTCTCTATATATTTATCTCTTATTCAAAAAAATTCAAATACTAACCCTTGTAATTCCATCCTCTCTCCAACACAATCGGTACTTCATAAGTACCCACTTCCCAATGTTTTTCACCTGATCTATTTACATAGCTGTTGTTTAGTCATGCCCGATTCTTTTGACACCCCCATGGACTGTAGACTGCAGATTCCTCTGTCCATGGGATTTCCAGGCAAGAATACCGAAATGGGCTGCCATTCCTTCTCCAGGGGATCTTCCCAACCCAGGGATCAAACCCTTATCTCCTGCATTGGTAGGTGGATTCTTTACCACTCAGCCACCAGGGAATGCATTTAAATAGATACTTAGTATAAAAAGCAGCCAAGGAGAGGCACAGAGAGAGTGAGTAACAGAGAAAACTTGCTATAGAAAAGAACTATGAAAATGACTTTAAATGGAGTGTAGTCTATAGTCAAGGATATGGTTTTCCCAGTGGTCATATATGGTTGTGAGAGCTGGAAAGTGAAGAATGCAGAAGGACAAAGAATTGATGCCTTCAAACCGAGGCACTGGAGAAGACTCCTGAAAGTCCCTTGGACAGCAGGGCAATCAAATCAGTCAGTCTTAAGGGAGATCAACCCTGAATATTCACTGCAAGGAGTGATGCTGAAGCTGAAGCTCCAGTATTTTGGTCATCTGATGCAAACAGCAGACTCATTGGAAAATTCCCTGGTGCTTGGAAAGATCAAGGGCAGAAGGAGTAGAGAGCATCACCAATGCAATGAACATGAACTTGGACAAACTCCAGGAGATGGTGAGGGACAAGGAGGCTTGGTGTGCCACAGTCCATGGGTCACAAACAGTTGGACATGACTGGGCGACTGAACAACAACAGCAACAATCTATAAAAACACTGAATCTATAAAAATACTGTTGTATAACTTAAAAAAATATAATATGATAAATCAGCCATACTTCAATAAAAAGGAAAAGAAATACAGGATAGTTATAGAAATTGTTCAAATGCTTATTGTTTTGACTCAATAATTTAAGAACTGAAATTCATAGATGTTAGGAATGTACAGGACACCTTAGATGATAGTCTTAAGGGCAGCTACTACTGATGTCCTTTGCTAAGAAAATTGGTTTGACTCACAAAAAGAAAAAAAAGCATAAATACTCTAAAATATGAAATAACATTAGTATTGTTAGTCTGATATCAGTTTTGTTACTAAATAATAAGATGAATCAATGAATAATTTCAAATTTGTCATCATCTGTCAAAATCCATGATCCAGTCTATATTTTCAGATTGGAGTTTCTAGATTTGCATTTCAAGTGTATAATTATTTTGGGCCACACCTAAAGTCATTTGAAACAGAATCCCTCAGAAGTAGTGAGACCAGTTTTGGGTAGGGTGCTTTTCAAATTGGTATCCCAGGTACTGAAAACACATTTTGATATGGCTCCCGTGATAGCATTAGAAATGAGCGGATTGGTGGCAAACATGGACTTCAATGCAAACGTTTCAAGGATTATATTATATCTTAATCCTTCCTTTAAGAGCTACTTTGCTTGTAGTTGTTATTTTTAACTCCAGGTGGCTCTAGAAACACCTACGTGCCCCAAATAAACTTAAGGGTCAAGATGGATGATACAACCAAATGGATCAATGGATTTTACTAGATGAATATCTTTGTTAAGTCATATAATGGTAACTGGAAAGAACTTTAGAATGGAAGAGAAAAAACTGTTTTAGTTTTTTTCTTTTGAGGAGAGATCTTCTCTCCACCTTATCCCTACTCTTGTCTTGCTTTTCTTTTTTGTTTATTTGTCTTCATTTCTAAACACACCAACTGATATAAGCAATTTTAATTACTTGGTTCTGAAAAATGTCTTCTGAAGAGAACTTTGTATTATCTTCTGTGTTGTAGCAAATTGCAATTATTTAGGAACAGCTGCTGCCTGCTTCAGGCCTGCTGAGTGTCAAGGTATTCTACTCATTTGGATCTGAAGGTCACGAACTATAGGTCATTGAGTTCCTGCCATCAGGGATTCACTTGTTTTTCTTTTGTTCAGTTCACATTTTATTTTTGCTCCTTCTCTATTTTCCACTTTGATAGAGTGGAGATACCTTTTTATTATACCTTTTTATTATATATAAAAAGATACCTTTTTAGATACCTTTTTCGATACCTAATTCCAATTTCCATTGGTGAAAAAGAGCCTTCATCTTGATTGCAACATTTAACTTTTACTTGCAGGCTTCCCTCCCCCATTTTATTTATTTCCAGAGTTTATTTTCATGGAATTATTACCCTCATAGGTAAAATTTACTTTTATGTGTGTATGCATTTAAGCATATTTGACACTTGATTTTTATAGGGTATCTTATGTATCTTCACTTTAATTAAACTTGGATGATATGAAGGCTGAAGAATTGTTTGTACCTAAGGGGGATTTAATTTCTAAAAGCATGTGTAACATTCAAATATAGTTTATTAACTTATTTTAAACATAAAAGCATAAAATTATTAGGAAATTGCTTATTGGTTCCCCAGAAGACAGACTCAGAGTGGGTGTGGAGTGTGCAGGCTATTTATGATGGAGCAACCCCAAATCAACACCGGTGGAAAGAAGGGGCTATAAGCAGAATTGGTAGAGGAGGAAGCCAAGCTGCAGGGCAGATCTACCATATCCACACCCGTGGAGAAAGGAAATGCCTTTTTCAGGATTGGACTGATGAGAAAGCCAAGCTGAGGTTCTTCTGACTTAACACATTTCAGCTGACCCTACAGGTTAGTTTGAAACTTGAAGGCCTGTTAGAACTGCCCTGAGCTCTGTCAGGATGGCCAGAGCTTTATCCTCCTACATCCCCAGTCAGAGCATTCTGTGGGACACTCATGAGTAGGAACATGGCCTTAGGGGAAGATGACCTTGGGCAGCAGTACTGTGCATCTGAGGTGGTCCCTGAAGAGTGTTGTGA
This sequence comes from Bos indicus, assembly GCF_029378745.1. Taxonomy (NCBI): domain Eukaryota; kingdom Metazoa; phylum Chordata; class Mammalia; order Artiodactyla; family Bovidae; genus Bos; species Bos indicus. Next base: position 35,695,438 of record NC_091760.1, on the reverse strand, counting down.
AGACTATCTATTGACATAGCTCCAGTGGCCAGGATATCAAGCCCTACATTGAAGGACTATCTGGGTGCTACATCACTGGGTAAGTTTGTGCGTGTTTCATATACTATGAATACATAAATATATGTTTATTTTTGTTGAGTAGATGTGAATAAGAGTGTCCTAGTGCCATTAGGAAGGTTTCCCAAACTTATCTAAAATGTGATTATTCCTTTAATATCCTCTTAATATAACCTCTTTAATTTTCTAAATCAGTAGGTTACTCAATTTGCTATTTTGCCTTTCTGTACAGTTTCAAGTGTACCAACCATCATTTATGAATTGGAAAATATGAGAATGAAAAAAAAAAGCCTTTAGAAAAATATTTTAAGTGAGAAAAGGAAATTAAACCCCAAGTAGAGTTATGTACAAATAACTTCACTGAACATGTATTTGATTGCATTAAAGATGACTTTCTCTAATGGCTAGCCCCCACAAGGGGCTTCCCTTGTGGCTCAGCTGGTAAAGAATCTGCCTGCAATGTGAGAGACTTGGGTTCCACCTCTGGGTTGGGAAGATCCCCTGGAGAAGGGAAAGGCTGCCCATTCTAGTATTCTGGCCTGGAGAATTCCATGGACTGTATAGTCCATGGGGTTGCAAAGAGTTGGACGTCACTGAGCAACTTTCACTTAGCATCACTTAATGGCTAGCAGTCATTGACTATTAAAAAGAAACAGAGGTATATTAAAAACTGAGAAAATAATACAAACTCTGATCCAATGGCAAATATATTTGTTATGGCTATATATCTAATATTTTTGGTGGGAAAATGTAAAAGAACATGAGATGAGAAGAATCTAAAATTGAATTTTGTGCTTGGGCAAACAATGGCTCCTAAAGAGTATTTACAAGAAATAGGTTACACAGAAGAGTCAAATAATGGTAGGTGTAAAGAGGAACAGAACAGCAAGGTGTGTTTTAAAATGTTTCCATCTGATTCATCCTGCTCCAACTCTAAACTCTATGGGGCTTCTTCTCCCTCTAGGGGAGAGGAAGGATCAACAGAACTAATAGCCTAGAGAAAGGTACTGGGAAAGAAAGGGCAAAAAGTAGATAAGGGAATAAGAGTATAGAAAAAAACAGAAATATGAAAAGAGACAAGAAAAGAGAATCATTCATCAACAAAATTTTCAAAAATGGAAAAGAGAAAATTGGAAAAAAGAATGAGCATGTAGCTTTTCAACACCTTCAAGGCAAGCCTATGCTGTGCTCAGTTGAGTTTGACTCTTTGTTACTCTGTGGACTGTAGCTCACCAGGCTCCTCTGTTCAAAGGATTTTCCAGGCAAGAATATTGGAGTGTGTTGCCATGCCATCCTCCAGGGGGTCTTCCTGACCCAGGGTTTGAACCTGCATCTCCTGCACTGGTTGGCAGACTGTTTGCTACTAAGCCACCACGGCAACCCTAAGCAGGTGCAAACCCTTCCACCAAAGAGCAGTTTGGCAAATCTCCCAACTCCTTTATTTGTCCTATGTGTTATTTTTATGGCTAGCTTTGCCATTGGGGAAAAATTAAAATATCAAAGAGTAGGGCGTGGTTAAAAAACTCAAAACAGGTGTCACTAGGTCTTTTAAAAAATATTTCTGTTTACTTATTTGGCTGCACTGTGTCTCAGTTGCAGTTTGCAGGACCTTTTTGTTTGTGGAATCTTTTTGGTTGCAACCTGCAAACTTAGTTGTGGGATGTGGGATCTAGTTCCCAAGACAAACTTTGAACTCACGTCCCCTGCACTGGGAGCACAGAGTCAGCCAGTGGACCAGCGGGGAAGTCCCTAGACCTTAATATTGTTTTTCTGATCTTTTAGCACAATAAATATCTCTGCCTCTAATTTTATCTCAGAAATAAGCTACAGGTGGAATAGTGAAAATGTCTATAGCATAAAAGCTGTCAAATAATAGCTAACTGTTAACTGTAAGCCTAAGTAAAAAAGAATCTGAGAAACCCATATGTCATGCTTAGCATCTTCCTTAAAAATAGGTAAGTTGTGCAGTTGCTGGAGATGATATTTGGGAGGGGTCCAGCTCCTTGACTTAACCGGTTGCATGAATCATGATCCAGATATTTAACTTAATTACTTAACCCTCAGTTTCTTCATCTTTTTAATTGGAATAGCAAACTTCATTCATACAGTGGTTTTCAGATTAAATCAGATAATGCTTTTAATGGATTTAGCATAATGCCTGACACATGATACTTTATCAAACCACTTTATCAGTTAAAACTAGTACATTAAAAATTTTTAAATAGATTTAAAAATCAAGCATGAAGCATTTGAGGAGCTGATGAATTCTAGCTACTGTCAGTATCATTTATTCATTCTCAGTACTGATTAGTAAAATGCTGCCCTCAATATATAAGCCAAGGTGTAGTTATGCTAAGAATTCTGATGGTATTTTAAATATCTGACATTTGGAAATACTGTCTGTAAAAGTAGATTTTGCTACTTCACCAAAAAAAAAAAAAATGAGAAAAAGCTATGGATAATTATATCCTAGTGATTCTGGCTTTGTAAGGGAAGGCCCTCTGGAAAAATATGTAGAAAGCTCCATGTAGTGTTCATTGTAAATTTTAGTTAAGTGACAGCACAGATGTTCTCAGACAGTAAAGAATCTGCCCCTAACGCAGGAGCCCTGGGTTTAACCGATGAGTTGGGAAGATCCCCTGGAGAAAGGCATGGTAACCCACTCCAGTATTCTTGCCTGGAGAATCTAATGGACTAGGGAGCCTGGCAGGCTACAGCCCATAGGGTTGCAAAGATTTGGACATGACTGAAGTGACTTAGCACCCAGGCACGCACCTAAGCTGAGAGGCCAGATGTAGTTAAAAAAAAAAAAAGTCCCTGGAATACGACTTGTTGAATTTTTAAAAAAAAATTATAGTTCATGTTTCTGCAGAAAACATTGTAACAAGAGAATGTAAGAATTTCAGATTTCTTTATCATGGTAAAAACCACTTACTTGAATTGTCATGGTTTAAGGTAACACTTAAGCTAAATATGTGTAAGTACATTTTATCATTTAAGAATTTTCAAGGTCAACTTTTAAAAGAACTCTTAATTTTTGCCAATTTAACTTTAAAAGGGAAATGCATACATCTATTAAAATTCTGCACTTCCCAAAGTGTGAATCCACCAATATCCATTACATTGATTAAAAGTTATGAAAACCAAATGAAATAGTTGTGATAGTAACATTAATTTCTGGTTCTTTATGAAATCACACCTTTTCTGTTTTGTTTAATTAAATCTTTATTATCACTTCCTGATATTTCCACCCTGAAATTCCTTATACATTTCAGATGCCATTGTGGGCACTAAGAGGTTAAATAACAAAATAAATTAAAAGGTATGATGCCTCTTTTCAAGGAACTTACAGTCCTACATATGCATGAACTTATTTAGACATTAGGCACCTGTTTTATTGTGGTAAAGTACACAGAACATAAAATTTAGTATTTTAACCATTTTTCAGTATTTGCTTCTGTGGCATTGATTATACTCATACTGTTGTGAGACATCCACCATTAACCATCTCCAGAAAATTTTCACCTTTCCAAACTCAAATGTAGTACCCCTTAAACACTAATTCATCATTGTCCCCTCCCCTCATTCTGGCAACCACGATTCCACTTGCTGTGTCTGTGAATTTGACTCTTGGAATATCCTTTTGTGACTGGCTTGTTTCACTTGGCATAATATCTATGTTACAACCTCTGTCAAAATCTCCTTCTGTTTTAAGACTAAATAACAATAATATTACACTGCACACATGATATTAGGTGACTTTTACACTGTCTTAATTGCCAGTGATTTCCTTTTAAAGAATTATATTTTAAGATCTTTGCTATAAGCCTTTTGTTTTAGAATAGTTTTAGATTTACAAAAACTTTTAGAGAGTATGGAGAGTTTCTATATGCCTCATAATTTTTCCTATTGTTAAACAGTCCTGTTCAAATTCTCCAGGCCAGAATACTGGAGTGGGTAGCCTTTCCTTTCTCCAGGGGATCTTCCCAACCCAGGGATCAAACCCAGGTCTTCCCTATTGCAGGTGGATTCTTTACCAGATGAGCCACAAGGGAAGTCCTAGCCTATCCCTTCTCTATCAGATCTTCCCAAAACAGGAATTGAACTGGGGTCTCCTGCATTGCAGGCAGATTCTTGACCAACTGAGCTATCAGGGAAGCCCTGCTGTTGCTAACACCTTATATTAATTAGTATGGTTTGTTTGTTACAACCAATCAACTGACATTAATATATTATTTTTGTCTAAGGTCTTTATTTAGATTCTTTTCATTCAGTTCAGTTGCGTTCATATCCAGTTCTTTGAAGCCCCATGGACTGCAGCATGCCAGGCTCATGTCCATCGAGTTGGTGATGCCATTCACCAACTGTCCTCTGTCATCCCCTTCTCCTTCCTTTAATCCTGCCCAGCATCAGGATCTTTTTCAGCAAGTCAGTTCTTTGCATCAGGTGGCCAAAGTGTTGGAATTTCAGTTTCAGCATCAGTCCTTCCAATGAACATTCAGGAGTGATTTCCTTTAGGATGGACTGTTTGGATCTCCTTGCAGTCCAAGAGACTCTCAAGAGTCTTCTCCAACACCACAGTTCAAAAGCATTGATCCTTTGGCACTCAGCTTTCTTTATAGTCCAACTCTCACATCCATACATCACTACTGGAAAAACCATAGCTTTGACTAGATGGACCTTTGTTGGCAAAGTAATGTCTCTGCTTTTTAATATGCTGTTTAGTTTGGTCATAGCTTTTCTTCCAAGGAGCAAGCATCTTTTAATTTCATGGCTGCAGTCACCATCTGCAGTGATTTTTGGAGCCCAGAAAAATAAAGTCTCTCATTGTTTCTACTTAGATTCTCTTAGTGTTTACTTTAAATTTTCTTATTCTGTTCAGGATGCTATCTAGGATATCACATTACCTTTAGTTGTGTTCCCATAGGCTCTTCTAGATTGTAACTTCTTCTCAGACTTTTCTTGTTTTTTTTTTTTTAAAGACTTTGGCAGTTTTTAGGAGTTCAGGTATTTTGGATCCATCTTATGCTTCACTCATGATTAGACTGATGCTATGGATTTTAGGACAAAAAAAGCACACAAGTGCTATTTTCGTCACATAATATCAAGGGTACACACTATCAGCAAACATTATCATTAACGTTAATTCTAATCACCTGCTGGGAGGAGGTGGTTGCCAGTTTCTTCCACTGTAAAACCACTTTCCCTCTCCTTTCATACTGTTGTCTTTGGAAGTAAGTCTTTATGCAGTACCAACATTTAGCAGGTAGAGAGTGATGCTCCCCTCCTTAAAGGAGAAATATCTATACCACTTAACTTGGATTTCTTCTATATAAGAGATTTATCTATTCTTCCCCTTTTATAAATTTTTGCCTTCATTTTTTATATCAATTTGGATGAAGCCATTTTTAGGAAAGGAAATAATGTCATTTAGTGTTTGCTGTTGGAGAAGGCCATGGCACCCCACTCCAGTACTCTTGCCTGGAAAATCCCATGGACAGAGGAGCCTGGTGGGCTGCAGTCCATGGGGTCGCTGAGTGTCAGACACGACTGAGCGACTTCACTTTCATGCATTGGAGAAGGAAATGGCAACCCACTCCAGTGTTCTTGCTTGGAGAATCCCAGGGACGGGGGAGCCTGGTGGGCTGCCGTCTATGGGGTCCCACAGAGTCGGATACGACTGAAGTGATTTAGCAGTAGCAGCAGTGTTTGCTGTGCCATAGGGATCTGTGTTAAGTGTGAAAGTGAAAGTGTTAGTTGCTCAGTCGTGTTTGACACTTTCCAATCCCATGGACTGTAGCCTGCCAGACTTCATGTAGTACCCATTAATTTTTTGTGTAATCCTAGCCATAAACAATTTGTGATAGATATATATTTTCACATTGTTGATCAATAAATGAAATCTCAGCCTTAGAAACTTCAGTTCTGTGAGAAATGTACATCTAACTATTTTGCTCATGTAACTGAGATTTGAAGTTACTCTGTGACTCCAAGAAATGGATTAGATTTTGAAATTAACTATTTTGTTTTCAGTAACTCCTTTGATAAGAGCTTTAGATATGAGCTTTGTGTAATCCTTAGAGTTATGGACCTAAGTAGCTTTGCTAATCTGTACAACAAATAAGTGTCTGTTCCATGGTAAGTGTGTAGGTCTATCAAATCCCAACCACTGCCTTTTATAGTTTTCATAGCTCTCTGTGCTGTATAGATCTATATCATTTAAAAACTGAATTTATGAAGGAGAGGTTAAAACTGTAGGCTTCGGTTCCTTGGCTAGCTGAGAGCCTTGGGAAAATTGCGTATCTATTCAAAACTTCTGATTCTGTATATATAAATTGCAGAGAGGGAGCAGTGATGATGATAGTAATAGGTACTACAGGATTAAATACAGTGATTGATGATTAATTAGAGTTCTTTTGCATTGTGTCTGGTACAGAGTAGGTACTCACTTTGAGTTAGATGTCATTATCAATATTGTTCTTGTGTTTTTGTTCCATACTTCAGTATGTGAGATAGTCTTATATTTTAGGTTGGGTTTTCTGGAGGACAAGTTGGAGATAGTTCCATCTGCAAATGATTAACGCTGGAGGTAGGCAAGGCAGGAAACAGAAGGTGAGCCAAGGTATGATCAGGTGAAGTCAAGTCTCAGCCTAGTCTGTTGCCATGGCAATGGTTTCACCTGGTTATAGAGCTGGCCTTTTGTATACTCTGTCAGTCAGTCACTGGCTATGGGCTATGGAGGAGGGGAATGGTGTCAAATTTTAGGCACAATCAGGAAGTTCATGGACCATCCTCAGAAAGAAGGTTCCCAAGTGCAGGGTATCCTCAGCTAAGTAGTGCAGAACCAATAAGAAGCACTGGAGGAGATCAGGCAGGGCACAAAAAGGGCCCACGGTTTTTCCTCCCCAACTACACAGGAAACTTCCTTAGACAAGACTTTTAGTAGAATTACAGATATTTCTCAGACTCTGCAGATTAAGAGCAGTGAGTTTGCAGATGGAAAATTGGGCATTACATGCGTGCTTTGGAAGCTTTTAGCAAAATAACCTGGTTTGTTGTGGATTGTATTTTTCACAATTGTTTAGTTCGCATTGGCTGTGCTAGAGATGGCTTAGTTCTCTTCCTGGAAACTAAAATATTTATCAAGAACTATTCATAGAAACCTCCTGTGGCTAGAACTAGTACTTCCAATAAAATATCACTAAGGTTATATTGCTGTGGTTCTCTAGCTCATGGTGCATTAATCCTCACCCCCTCCTTTGTTTAGTACCTCTCCTTTGGCCCCACCCCCAGATACTCTGATTCATTTGGTATGGGGTGAGGCCTCGGTTTTAATTTGCTTTCAATGCTTTCCAGCCAAGATTGAGAATAACCAGATTGCAGTAAAAATTAGCCAGTTGGAAAGTTTTAAATTGTCTAACTGCTTCAAAATGCAAGCAAAGAGATCTGCCTCATCTTGAAATTATTGCATTTAAAAATACCGAAAAGGTATATAATAACATTTTAAATGACAATGTTGAGAAAAATACAGATTTCAGAGTGCAACAAAGTGTTCATTCAAGATGATCCTGAAAATGCAGAAATTCTATCACCTTTCCTATGCCCTCCATAACAGGAGTCCTTGGTCTAAAAGAATATTAAACCATTTTGTTTTTTGGTTTTTTTTTTTAAACCATTTTGAGTGAACATTAACTTGCACATCAAGTAATGTAGATATTAGACCAGGTATCCATGCAAGCACAATCAAAGTGAAATTTTAGTATATATTCAAAAGTTAAGCACTCATAACTGGACACAAATGCCCAAGAGAAATTCAGATTGGTATAATATAACTGATATAGTTAAACTAGCTCTAACATAATTCTAGTCAGAATATTTTAAAGGCAATAAAATGCATGTCACAATATTTTCCTTTCTCTGAAATTAGCATTAAGAGTTTCAATAATATATTTAAAATGAAAGCAAGTGAAAGAGTTTTAATTATTTTATTAACTATTAAAAGAATGACAATGTTTTAGTTCCTAAATAACCATAATTTTCCTCCCAAGTAGTCATCTGTCAACAATATTTCTTAAGCTATTTCTGTACTTATAAGTAATATAATTTATAGAATTATCAAATAAAGATAAAAATATGTGTGTTACTTATCCTATTATTATTATTAAACATTGAGCTCTAGTTTTTCTTTCCGCAAAGAGGAGCATTGGTGATTGACAGTGCTAGAGAAGAAAAGAATGTTTGACTACAGAACTTTCCCTTCAGAAGAATTTATTGCCCTCCATTAAAAAAATTCTACTCAGATTTTCACTGTAATACTATGAAGATTACCTTTAGAAAACCCCAGTTTTGTTTTTCCTGGCCACAAAAAGTTAAAAAGTAAAAAAAGACTACCATTAAGTTTCTGCTAGTGTTGTTAAGTTTGCCAGATAAATGTCTCAATTGAAAACTGAAACTGTGATTTATTGGGCTTGAAATATGAGGCATATCTTTTATGTAGGAATTTTAAGTATCTTATTAAGCAATGGTAAAGTTGATTCAGTATTTAATCAAAACAAACCACAAAACAAGTATGTGCAGTACTTATCCCTCTCTCAGGAATCACCAGCTACTGGAGATGGAGGAAGAAAATATTCTTACATTCTCAAACTCTTATTTCACTTTCTAGCAGTATTTCAAAAACTACTGTCTCTCCAGATTTATAAGCCTAGGAAACATTTGAATGCAGATAAATATATATGTGTGTTACTCTTGTGACCCCATGGACTGTAGCCTGCCAGGTTCCTCTGTCCATGGAATTTTCCAAGCAAGAATACTGGAGTGGGTTACCATTTCCTTCTCCAGGGGATCTTCCTGACCCAGGGATCAAACCTAGGACTCCTGCAATGCAGGCAGATTCTTTACCACCTGAGCTACCAGGGGATTCCCAAATATATATGTTTACAAGAGCAATTCTAGTGCACAGGACCTTTATCATAAAATATCAGACAAACTCACCTATTATTGTCCTCAGTAAAATGAAGAGAGTGAACCTGAATTATTTTGAAAAAATGCCAAGATGCATGTAGCATATGTTAACTCAGCTTTCACTCATGTTTGAGAATACACTTTTCAAATCTTGTAAAAGGGCAAATGTTTCCATGCTTCTGCAAAAATGCCTCATAGATATTTTAGATGCTTGGAAAATATCACTTCTTATTTTTTTTAAATAAAATTTACTCTGTGAAAAATATACATTTTACTTCTGATTTTTCCCTCTTCATTTTTTTCTCTGTGACAACAATGGTGCTTAAGGGGTAGGGACAGTGCATTTTAAAATGATGATATTTGTGCTTATTAAATAAGCCTAAATTTGTTGGAAGAAAATGGACAACGAAACACACATGCTAGAAATATCATTATAATATTAGCAGAAATAATAGATAAGAACTTTTTGCTCTGCAACATACTGAAAAATGAATAGAACTGAATAAAAGTGAACATTTTTTTCAAAAAAAGCCAAGAACAACTCTAGAATGGTAAGTACAGAATTACACTCACCTTTATGTGAATTAAAGAACTTAAATATAACTGGCTATTTAATTGGTCTGGTTGTAACACTGCTGTTACCTCCCTCAGGATGTGCAGAATTGGATAAATGGAAATACAGAGCTTTTATTAAATTTTAATTGTATTTTATTAAGGCACAGGAAAAAAGACATTTTTGTGGTTTTATTATTATCATGGTAATTTGCCAAGAGAAGGATTTTAATGGTTTAAATGCTAATTATTCAAAGATAGATTAAGCTTTACAAAAAGAAAAATGGTTTCTCAGAGATTTGGACATGCTGAGGAATAAAAGATAACATTTGATATAACAACCCATGCTGATCCTTTAAAAAAGGAAACAGTTGGATTAAGAAAAATCTGCATTTTGAAAAGCCAAATGAATACATAAAACCATAACAAAGACAAATAAATATTCATTCATTTATTCAGCAAATGTTTATTAATTGCCTCCTTTGTGTACCAGTAACTTTTAATCACTGGATATACAAAGTCAAATTATACATGGTCCTGCCATTGCAGGTGTTCTGTGGGAGGAAGTGAGAGATGTGAATCAACAATAATATAAGACAGGGCTGGGAAGGATTGAAGTTCTGTAGAATTGCAAACAGAGGCACCTGTGGGAGCAAAGGAAAGGAAGGGAAGTTTCTCCAGAAACTTATGAATTTTAAGGCATTAGGAAATAGTTCAATGCAAATAGGCAAAGCCAATCCAGGTCTAATATGGCAAAGCAGAGAAACAGAAGGAACTGGGGAAGTAGGCAAGGGCTAGATAGCAAAAGATCCTTCTTGCCAAGGTAAGGAGCTTGAAATTTATCTGAAAATTTGGGAAGGAGCTATTGGGAGATCCCCACCACCCTTAAATTGAGGTAAAATTTATGGATTGTGAAGTATACTTAGTGAAAGTTCCTTAGTAGGCCAAGGATATAGTGAGCTCTTCATTTTAAAAGTATGAACTTGGCAGAAGTATAGGCTCCCCAGATGGCATAGTGGTAAAGAACCCACCTACCAGTGCAGGGGACATAGAGACAACGGTTCAATCCATGGGTCAGGAAGATCCCCGGAGGAGAGCATGGCCACCCATTCCAGTATTCTTGCCTGGAGAATTCCATGGACAGAGGAGCCTGGAGGGCTATAATCCATAGGGTAGCAAAGAGTTGGACACGGCTGAAGCTACTTAGCGCACATGCATGCATGCACACGTGGGAAGTAAACCATCTGCCATCTATCTTTATAGCAGTCATCTTGCTCACCAAATGTCTATGTACTCCCATACTTTTCCTACCTTCATTCAGTTAGGTAAGACCATATGATTAGTTCTGGCCAGGGAATTGTGTCAAAGGATACAGAGAGTTGGCAAGGGCTCCTCCACCTTACCTTCTTCCCTTTGATGCAGGCTTAGAACCTGTGCTCTGTGTGGTGCAGCCTCAACATTAAAAGACTCATGCTCCTTGGAAGAAAAGCTATAACAAACCTAGTCAGCATATTAAAAAGCAGGGACATCTCTTTGCCAACAAAGGTCCACATAGTCAAAGCTGTGGTTTTTTCAGTAGTCATTGGTAGATGTGAGAGTTGGACCATAAAGAAGGCTGAGTGCCAAAGAATTGATGCTTTTGAACTGTGGTGTTGGAGAAGCCTCTTGAAAAAATCTCTTGGACTGCAAGGAGATCAAACTAGTTAATCCTAAAGGAAATCAACCCTGAATATTCATTGGAAGGACTGATGCTAAAGCTGAAGCTCCAATACTTTATTTTTAGCCACCTCATGTGAAGAGCCAATTCATTGAAAAAGACCTTGATGCTGGGAAAGATTGAGGGCAGGAAGAGAAGGGGATAACAGAGGATGAAATGGTTGGATGGCATCATCGACTCAATGGACACTAGTTTGAGCAAATTCCATGAAATAGTGAAAAACAGGGAAGCCTGGTATGCTGCAATCCATGGAGCTGCAAACAGTCGGACATGACTGAGCAAGTGAACAACAACATCTCTCCCTAATACAGTTCTTGGCCCACTTTGGCCCATTCTCAAAATAAAAGGTAGACTTTTTTTTTTTTTTTTTTGAAACACAAGTAAATCATGTCACTCTTCAAAATCCTCCAGTGGGTACCTTTCTCAGAGTAAAGTCCCTAAAATGATCTATAATGTTCTATATTTTCTGGTCCCTAATATTTCTCTGATTTCAGTCGTTTCTCCTGTTAGTCACTGCTCTAACAATGTTCATCTTCTTGCTGTCACTATAACATGCCAGGAAAGTGCCTTCTTCAGGTCTCTCAGACTCACTACTCACTGTATCTAGAGTATCATTCCCCCAGATCTCTGTAGGTCTGTCTCCTTCTCTGCCTTTGGATAGCTGCTCCAGTATCCTTCTAAGTTAGGTCATCCCAAACCACCCAAAATTAGCGTTCTCATTCTCTCAGCGATCTTGTGAGTTAGATAGTTATTTTTACATTTAAGTTGAGGGAAAATGTTCACAAGATGTTATCCCCATTATAAAAAGAAGGAAACAGAAGCTCACAGAATCATGACTATGGTGTTAGTTTGTACGTTATTCTACATTCTTTATATCTATGAACCTATTTAATCATAATAAGAAATCTGTTATCCACAAAAATCACATAAAATATCTAGAATCACATAGTCATTAAGCTGCATAGATAAGCTGAGACAGCATCTTTGAATTAATAATCTTTTCTTTTACTCTATTGGCTTCTGACATTATAATTCAAATCATGCAGAACCATAGTATTAATTATAAATATGTGCTCAGGGATTGGTTACACATATTTTTCAGTTAAATATCTCCTTCTATAATTTATATTACCCTGACTATAATTTTCAAAGTTGTGAAATATTAAAAGCCAGAGTAATTGGAAATTTTGTGTTGTTGGCATCTCAATATGGGCTGTTCTGCAGTACTTTAGTCTATATTGTAAATTACTGTAAACTTTTATCACAATCCTATTCTCCCCAAGAGATAGTCTGTTTCTCTATAGCAATTAACTTAGAATTGCTTTAGAAATGTCAATATATAACTTCTAAAAAATGCTATTTCAGAATTTTGCATTCCTTTTCTTCTTTGGATGATTTTTTAAATATTATTTGTGCAACTAGTTCACTATTACAACATCAACGGTGCCTAACTAACAATAACTGGCATTGCATAAAGCCATAAAATATTCAAAACTGAAGAAATACAAAGATCTTATTTAAAGCAGGGATTAGTGTATCTCTCTAATTCGATCATAGGAACAGTTATAAACGACATAAAGACAGGTAGATATTTAAAGTTTTTTTCCAAAGTTGAAATAATTTAAGATACCATTTGGCGGCTCAAATTGCATTTGTTTATAAATTATCTATTAAAATTTTCCCATGCTTCTGCCCATCACTTATAAAAGTATTTTATATTATACACAGAAAGTTGTATTAATGATATTGCTCAATAGTGTATGCAAACCTCATTTTTGTTGTATTTCCCTTTACTTCTAATCTCTATTTTATTTCCTATCATACAATTGAAGCCCATTCTATTGTGTTTGATATGTTTTTAAACATTCATGTAATCATATAAAATATTTAGAAATATTTGTAATTGTGTGTTTTTAAATTTTAAATATGGTATTGGGCTATAAATCTTACTCTGCTCCTTATCTGTTTTTAAACTCAAGGCTGCTTTTAAGTGATATATAGTTTATTATCTTCATCTAGTTGTTTCTAATTGGTGAATAAAATTTCACAAGTGTGTGTCCACCTCATTTTTTTTCACCCACACTTCCAGTTACCTGTGCTTCCTGCGCTTACTGGTAAAACTGCAATTAATTGCTCTCATACAGGTTATGGGAGATTTTCTCTGAGATCCTTATTCAGAATTATGATCCCTGCCTCCAAGGGCCTTCCTCTACTTAATTGTACTAAGCACTGCCATTTACTTCCAGAATGCCTGTGCCAATGTAAACCCTCAACAGTAACTCATTTCACTCATATTTTTCAATCTGTTTTGCACTGGCAGTCACTCATTTTGTTTGGGTATCCCTACTTTTCCACATTTTTATTGCTAACCTCATGCATGTTCTTGTATTAGCACTTAACAACAGAATGATAGAGATTTGCTTTAGATCAAAATGTCTCTCTTCTAATGTTAGGCTGTGCTGCGCTAGGTCGTTTCAGTCGTGTCCAGCTCTTTGTGATCCCACGGACTGTAGCACTCCTGGCTTCTCTGTCTATGGGATTCTTCAGGTAAGAATACTGGAGTGGGTTGCTGTGCCCTAGAGAGTACAAGTAATTTGTGAGATAAATCTGGACTTTTACAATTAATTGTTTCTTTCTTTGCCTTATAGTTGTTTTGTTTGCCTTATTGGATCCTATATATAAGCCTCTAAAAGATAGGAGTTTTGCCTTAGATATTCTGATATTCATCCATTCATTTATTCATTAAAATATTTACTAAGCACTTCTCTCATTATAGTAGTTTTCTAGGTAGTGCTAATAGAGATGTTCAGTTCAGTTCAGTCGCTCAGTCGTGTCTGACTCTTTGCGACCCCATGAATCGCAGCACGCCAGGCCTCCCTGTCCATCACCAAATCCCAGAATTCACCGAGACTCACACCCATCGAGTCAGTGATATCATCCAGCCATCTCATCCTCTGTCGTCCCCTTCTCCTCCTGCCCCCAATCCCTCCCAGCATCAGAGTCTTTTCCAATGAGTCAACTCTTTGCATGAGGTGGCCAAAGTACTGGAGTTTCAGCTTTAGCATCATTCCTTCCAAAGAAATCCCAAGGCTGATCTCCTTCAGAATGGACTGGTTGGATCTCCTTGCAGTCCAAGGGATTCTCAAGAGTCTTCTCCAACACCACAGTTCAAAAGCACCGTAAGACCCAGTTTCTATCTTAAGCACCTCAAATTAATAGTGGAGCAAAGCATGAAAATAAATGATCAAAATGCAAAATAACTGATGCTGTAGAAATGTATACACATATATGGATTATCTCTTTTGCATTTTGTTTATGCTTCTCTGGCCTTGAAACATGAGAAAGTACAGAAAGATAAAATTTTTAATTTTCCTTTTCTTCCTCTTTATCTACCTCATTCTTTGTTACTGCAGAGCAAGTACTATGATAACAAAATGACCTCTTATACTTAAGTAGGTCAGAAATGAACTGAAGACTGATTACTTCAAATGTGTACCAAAATATTGACTTTGGAACCAAGTTTTAAAAACTGAACAGATAATACCTAAATGCTTCTTATGAGAGACTGAGTGTTAACAAGACAATGGAAAGTAAAATCCCACTTTTGATATAAAAAATTTAGTGAAGATGCACTATGGTAACTAACTTCTTACTCCTGGTATAAGACTTGGTCAAGAAACAGAACCTCCATCAGATCAGATCAGTCGCTCAGTTGTGTCTGACTGTGACCCCATGAATTGCAGCACGCCAGGCCTCCCTGTCCCTCAGCAATTTGTAAAAGGGATGTCTTAATTCTTGGCTTCTTACTTATGAAATTTCCTGGAATTAGTTCTTTTGAAAGGCACCAAGTAGACTCAGTTTATAATTTTGTAAAATTTTGTAAATTCTCTATGTTTTGGCCAGCCATATGCAATTCAAGGTGAAGAGTCCAGGAGATGGAAATAAAGAAGGTTAGTGGTATATACTGCTAATAACTTTGTCCAAATTTGAAAAAGAGGACTCTGTACCCTTTTTTACATGTTCTCAACTTGATTGGCACATGCATTTAGGATAAGATGATCAGAAATGAGTTTTAAATTCTGGAATGTTAAGAAACAATAGACTTAAAGAAGAAAGAGTAGGGGAAAAAAGCTTTATCAGAATTGTGTCCTATTACGTTTCTTAGAGGAAGAAATACTTGACTAGAATCCTCAAATGTGGCTCACCAGGGGACTTTGCCAGGTAAATGAGGGAGAAAGGGAAAGTTTTGGTAGACAAAATAATATCTGCAGAGGCACAGAGATATGCAACAGCATACTTTGTTCAGGAAGTTAAAAATAGCTCATTAATGCTGGAGCAGAGTCAGGGTTGGGTTAGAAGGCCAGGAAGGCCGAGCTGTGTGAAATAAGCCTGGAGAGGTAGGTCTCATGAGAAAAGAAATATAGGTTATTTTAGAGCAATGGGGGAGAAGGCGATGGCAACCTACTCCACTACTCTTGCCTGGAAAATCCCATGGGCGGAGGAGCCTGGTAGGCTGCGGTCCATGGGGTCACGAAGAGTCGGACATGACTGAGGGACTTCACTTTCACGTTTCACTTTCACTCATTGGAGAAGGAAATGGCAACCCACTCCAGTGTTCTTGCCTGGAGAATCCCAGGGATGGGGGAGCCTGGTGGGCTGCAGTCTATGGAATTTCACAGAGTCGGACACAACTGAAGCAACTTAGCAGCAGCAGCAGCAGCAGAGCAATGGGAATATACTGAAATCTTTTTCTCACTCTTTTTTCTTAATTAGAAAGCTATATTTATTACAGAAAAATTGAAAAATGTAGAAAAGTAAAAAGATTAAAATACATGTTTTCACCGTCCTATCCTCCTGAGATGACTATTATTAACATTCCTTTCTGTATCACCAGCCCCACCTGTCTATCCATCTATCTGTATTTTTAGTGGATTACTATTATTTTAGCTTAATATTTAGTTTACTATACATTTTAGCTTGTATATCTTTAGTTTACTGTATCTTTAAGGATTGCTGTGCTTTGTAATAAGCATTTTTACTTAATATACTGTATTATTCCAATATTTATGATATTTCTATAGTACTTCATATTCAAAATAAACCCTATTTTATTTGAAAGTTAAATTTAAAACATGTCAAAATTCCTTGTTGATGAGTTTATTTTGAAAGGAGAGTCAAAATAAACATATTGTGCACTAGTTATTTCTGGCTTCTGATAATCTAGGTAACATTTTTATCTTATTTGATTTTCTTTCAAAGAATTTGCCACTAGATTTTAGTGTAAAATTGTCTGTGACTCTTTAGTCTTGCTGCCCTACTTTCTATGTTTAATGGAAATATCCCAAAGTATGCCAATGATATTTTCCCCATTGTCTTTTGAAAGCACTCCGATTATAACCCTCCCCTCAGAATTCATATGAAATTGCACTCTTGTCAAGATTTCTGATCATTTTTTGTTGCTGAATGCAATTTAGTCATCTTCATCCTGGACCTATAAGAGTCATTTGACATTGCTAATTTTTTTCTACCTCACTGAAACACTGATTTTGACTTGGCTGCTGGGCACCTATTCTTACAATTTTCTTTTTACTTCGCTACTTATGTCTTTTGAACATTGTTTGCTGATTCCTCATTAGTTGGCTTCTAAACTTTGGAATACCGCAGGGCTTAGTATTTGGATTTCTCTTTTATATGCATGTGTATGGACAGGGAGGCCTGGCATGCTGCAGTCCATGAGGTCGCAAAGAGTCGGACACAACTAAGTGACTGAACTGAACATATATATATATATATATATATATATATATATATATATATATAATATATTATATATATACAATATACTCACTTAAAATTTATATGTATGTGAAAGTCACTCGGTCATGTCTGACTCTTTGCACCCCAGTGGCCTATACAGTACATGGAATTATCCAGGACAGAATACTGGAGTGGGTAACCTTTCTCTTCTCCAGGGAATCTTCCCAACTGAGGAATCGAACCCAGGTCTCATGCATTGTAGGTGGATCTTTTCCCAGCTGAGCCACAAGGGAAGCCCAATTTATATGTATATATGTGCATAAATATAGATCAATTATATATTGATACATATATTTTTATTATATTTATACATAACATACAAATACACACTACACATATATTTATACATACCATATAAATACATTATACGTGTTCATTCTATGGATGATTTGACTTAGTTTCTGATATGTATTATGCAGCTTATACGATATACATTGTTTTTTTCAGTCATGTCCAACTCTTTGCAACCCCCGTGGACACACCAGGCTTGCCTGTCCTTCACCATCTTCAGGAGTTTGCTCAGATTCATGCCAGTATAACATATAGATATGATTCTTGGCTTTTTTGGATAAAAAGCATAAAATTCTTAATGATGATATTTCATAGTTTATTATACTTAGAAGAAACTCCACACTATTGAATTTCTTACTGTATTTCTTGATGTCAGTCATATTTTAAGTAGAATTAACAGATGCAAAGGAAGGGGAGGGAAAAATCAAAGTTATTTTAAAAATTCAAAATGGTTTGAACTATTATGTTGAAAATGAATACATGACCTCAGACACACTGCCTCAAAACATGGCCCCTTGGCCAGTTGTACTATTACTTTAAGATGAAGGAATTTGATAGTGACAGGTGCAGGAAGGACTTAGTGGCCTGGCTATTTTACCTGAAGCCATAACACCCTTATGTGGGAGATGCCCTACCTAAACCTGAAAGAAAGGAGTATCCTTATCTTCAAAGACAGTGGGGTGCCAAGAGGAATCTGAAAGAATGGTCATCACCGTTTCCCTGATTCACTACCCTTAGCTCATGCCCTTTTTGTCTTCTGCTGCTTTCCCTGACTTCACTCTTCACCAAACCTAATACAAAAATGTTCAGGCTTAACCTTTTCTTCAAGTCTTTGTTTCTCCATGAAGGCTCCTATGTCTCATAAAACTTCTGTCGAATAAATGTGCTTGCTTTTCTCTTATTAATCTGTCTTTTGACAATCTACTTTATAGGACCTCGGCAGAAAACTTAGAAGGGCAGTAGGAAAAATAACTTTTTCCTCCTTTACAAAAGTATTCAAAGTTTTTCTTATCCTAAACAGAATAAGTTTCTCTATAAATTTATTGTAAAATAACATGAAATAAAATATTTTGTTTTATATGAATAATACATGTATATAAATATATGAATATATATTTAAATATATATAAATTTAAGGAGAAAGAAAAATATAGGTGGATGTATTCACTTTGAAACTCTTGATACTTTTTAGCTGACTTGCATATTTCAAGGCTTTATATTCATTTAGCACATATTTCTGCAACTGAAGGAACACTGATTTCTTTCCCCCCCAGGTTATACATAACTCAATCCTTTTCTTAAGTTGGGAAGTTTGGTTGTACTTTAGTCTTGGTATTTAGTCTTGACTGTGAAACACAGGCTCTGGATCAAAGGGCTTAAAATCTCATCATCCTAAAGCTAGTAAGTGACAGAAAAGCTTTTCAAAAGCTCTATGGAAACCACTTATGTTGAGTAAATTATATGCCACAGTCAAACATTTTTCAGAAAGTTTTAGACAACATAATGGGCGTGGGAATTCTACCAGTTTGGTTTCTTCATTCAGGAAAGTTCTATAATATGATTTCTGTGCTAATGTTTTACATATGCCCCAGATTTTATTACTCTATCAGATTTGGAGTGTAGCATTGAAGATAATCAAGCAACAAATTATGGAATTCTGAGTCACAGCAGTTATGCAGCAAACAGGCAAATAAAGAAAAACAATAACTATTTGAAAATGTAAAACTAAAACTGAACCTTTCAGTTAACAGCTAGAGACATGTGAATTCCACAGTTTTTTAGCTATATTAAGAAATAAGGAATTTTAGCTGTAATAAAACAAAAAAAGCAAAGAAGTTGGAACCAATTAAAAAATGGGCCTTATTCTATTGATCAAATATTAAAAATATAGACTAAGCTTTCTACATCATACAAAAAATAACAAGATGAAATATTTTGTTAAGAATGTAAGAATGTTTATATTCTAATAGCCAGCCTATCATAGCATTCCACTCTGCAGTGACCCTGATCCACTTCTTACTTCTCATATAATAATCATTTCATTTTGCCCTACAACTTTGTGGCTCTGTGGCATCTGCATTGGAAGGGTAGAAATTCTAGCTCTTCTATGAAAGACAATAGTCAGTGTGGGATGGAATGGAGAAACTTCAAGGCAGTAAACAGATGTAAAAAATCTCCTTGTCCTGTTTCCCAACAGCTATCAATCACAGGATTTTCACAATAAGATACCCCTGAGAACAAAGTCAGCCATCTCTTGGTGCTTGTCATCTTCATAGAGGACTCACAGCAGGCAGGATAGCAAGATTGGCTACCTGGGAAATCCAGGCTTGGGGGATGTATAACAATGAGAATGACGTTAAACAAATGGACAAGGATGGTATGCACTCTCTTCATTGGTGCCTGTTTAGCTCACAGGACTCCAGTGGCTAGAACAATGCAGATCCCAAGAGAATTAACAACCAGCTTGTGTCAAACCCTCAGTTTGGGCTGTGTTCTTTGCTTTTCATTGTCAAAAACAGCTAAAAGCTGGATGTTGTGCTTCACAGATTAAGACAATGCCTGTTCTCCCCTTTCACAAATAGGATTACAGTACTATGTGCTTAAAACACATTTTTTTTGTCTGGTTCTTGTTTTTGTACTCAAATGCTTGATTGACGATACCCTGGGAGATGTCATTGTTTCTGTAGCAATCATTGTAGTATCGTTGAACACAGAGAGCCATGAAGACTCTCTTCCAGGTGTTTCATCAATGTACCAGAAGGATGGCCTCTTGGAGGGTTCACTTGTCCACTGCTTTAACATCAACTGATGTCTATTAAGAGCATATAAGAAAGAAGACATTAAATGGTACAGGGCAGAAAGGAGGGAGACTAAGTTCATTAAGGGCCTCCATCTGAAAGCAGCATGTGTGGAATGTCAATTTAATAATAGAATTGACAGCTTTTCTCTGGTGTCACTCTGTAACAATGGCTCCTTTGACAATTTATAAAATGGACCCTTTGTAGATGTCAGTGAGTGGCACTGCATACATTTGCGAATGCCCTGCATAACTAACATTCTCCCTGATGCTGCACTTTCGGATCTGTCCCAAGGATCTTTTCAAACTGACCCAGGGAACGGGTAAATGAAGATCCAATGAACCTATGCTGTGTATTTGATACAGTTTTTAATGTTGAAACCCCAACATCATCAGATCATAAATCAAACTGTTTAAGTTGTTTGGCAAATAGTCTTGGGCTAGAAAATACTTTTGGACTACATTACTCTAACACTAATACAAAATACATCTAATCACTTAATAATTTTGTGATGAGCTTACTATAAAGTGATTTCATTATTTCAGGCAAAATTTGGCCTTTCAGTGTAAACATAGATCATTCTCATGAATTGATTCAATCAATACTGTGTACACAGGTAAAGTTTTTTTAAAAAACCTTGACTGGCACTGACAGCAAAAAATGAACAATATAGAAACAACAAAAATTCCTCAACACTCAAATTGCAGATTGTATTACTTAGATTATTCTTAGTGCTTTAAACATTTTTTTTTTTTTTGCCTATTAGTATTGAATTAATCAGGAAAGTCTTTAAAAAATGCAAATGGATTTCTCAAGTATCCAAAATCAAATTTCTATTTAGACTTAAGTGATTCATGCTATCTATAGGGAAACTACTGTATTTTCTTATTTCAGCAGTTTCACAAATTGTTATTCCTAAATGAGCAAATACATACAAAGCATTTGAATCAAGATGGCAAATATATAGATTTTACTTTAGTCATCATGAAGAGTTGATTCGACCTGAGCAATGACAATTTCATTCACTGTGCTAAAACTACAATTACAAAATGTATCGCGTCTTTACGAGAATACTGAGTAGTAGTTTTTAGTGATAGATGACAGAAACATATGCATATTAGTTTTAAAGGAATATTCATTGATTCATTAATCCTTTAACCATGTTTTATTTCCTTGAATAATTTTTACAGTATTCACATTAAAATAATAACATGGTTTAAGTTAGAAAATGTTGAACTTTCTTTTTTTTTTTTTTCTTCCAATTTTATTTTATTTTTAAACTTTACATAATTGTATTAGTTTTGCCAAATATCAAAATGAATCCGCCACAGGTATACATGCGCTCCCCATCCCGAACCCTCCTCCCTCCTCCCTCCCCATACCATCCCTCTGGGCCGTCCCAGTGCACCAGCCCCATAACTGTTATGCTAATTCTGCTAAGTATCTAATAATTTATAATATTCAGTATTCTACTCTGTATAGGATTAATTTAATTTGGAGTTGAAAGACGAGAATCATAAAGTAATTCTGTAGTTAATATATGAAGTTCTGGACCTGTAAAGAGGCTTAAAGATTCATATATCTAACTTCATCATTTTACCTATTAGGAAACTAAAGCCATAAAATTTACTGATTTTGTAAGTTTTAAGACAAATTTTCTGTTAGTAATCACAATATAGAACATATTAATCATAAATTGTCAAATAATTTAAAGAATTTTTAAAAATGAGAACATAGAAAGTCAGCTCAGATTCTTTGACTGTGAAACACCTCCATCTACAGTGGTTATTTGCCCTGTGTATGTGAACTACTGGGCAGGTTGTAACAAAATGGATATATATGTATATATGCATGTTTCATGGAAATATTAAATGTAAATTAAATGTGAAGTCAAAATTAATCATTATTTACTCTCAATCCTGATTTAACAGTTAACAAAATTGATCAAAACAAAGTATTACCTTAAGCATTTTTAGGGATAATTCCCTGGTGGCTGCCCGCAATGTAGAAGACCTGGGTTCGATCCCTGGGTCTGTAAGATCCCCTGGAGGAGGAAATGGTGACCTACTCCAATATTCTTGCCTGAAAAATCCCATGGACAGGGGAGCCTGGCAAGCTACAGGCCATGGGATTACAAAGAGTTGGACACAACTGAGAGACTAACACAAAAATTTTTAAAGAGTTAATTTTAATTTGATTTAATAAACTAATTTGATTTAATAAATAAGGTAGCCTATGAAATGGGAGAAAATATTTGTAAATCATATACCTGATAAGATGTTAATATCTAAAATATCTAAGAAACTCATATGACTCAAAAAAAAAAAAAAAACCCTACTAAGCTAATTAAAATAATTGACAGAGGAACTAAACATTTTTCTAAAGAAGATATACAATTAGACAGTGGGTGCATGAAAAGATCACTAGTCATCAGGGAAGCACAGTTCAGTTCAGTTCAGTCACTCAGTCGTGTCCAACTCTTTGCGACCCCATGAACTGCAACACGCCAGGCCTCCCTGTCCATCACCAACTCCCAGAGTCTACCCAAACCCATGTCCACTGAGTTGGTGATGCCATCTAGCCATCTCATCCTCTGTTGTTCCCTTCTCTTCCTGCCCTCAATCTTTCCCAGGATCAGGGTTTTTTCAAATGAGTCAGCTCTTCACATCAGGTGGCCAAAGTATTGGAGTTTCAGCTTCAACATCAGTCCTTCCAATGAACACCCGGGACTGATCTTTAGGATGGACTGGTTGGATCTCCCTGCAGCCCAAAGGACTCTCAAGAGTCTTCTCCAACACCACAGTTCAAAAGCATCAATTCTTCAGCACTCAGCTTTCTTTATAGTTCAACTCTCACATCCATACATGGCCACTGGAAAAACCATAGCCTTGACTAGACGGACCTTTGTTGGCAAACCAAATTGAAATAACACTTCAAATCTGTTAGAACAGATTATCACCAAAAAGATAAGAGATAAACAGTGTTGGCAAAGGTGTGAAGAAGAGTGAACCCTTGTGACTTTACTACGTGTTAGCGTAGGCACAATACTTAACATCTCTAAACCTTTTTGGTCCTCAGCTATAAAATAAACAAAAAAATTTGAAGTCCTTCCTACATTATATGATACATAGTAAGAGCAAGATAACGCTAGTTAGCTGTCACTGATAGTGGCACATGTGTTACTGGTAGAACTAAACCACTTTACAAATCTCATTGAGGGGTTACAGTGATGCCAGTGAGAGGAATGTTCAATGTGGGTGCAGGCAGATGACAGTATGTTGTGTGTGTGTGGTTTAATACTGCAATTTTATATTTTCAAAATATTTATTTTGGGAATTTACCTATAGAAAAACAAAAGCTTGAAAATAATTGTACTGCTATTGAGGGCATGTTTGATCAATTAAAGCAGGACCGTGGAGGTGAAATTTAGCCTGTCGTGTCTTTGAAGTTGAATTCTATAATCAAAAAGAGGGCATAGTAAATAATAGATTGAGAAAACTGGTTAAACTGTCTTTGCAATCTTGTGTCTGCAAGAATAAAATAACTCTCATGAAATAAGCTATAGACCGATTGATTGTAATACATTACATTGAAAAGTTACTGTATCAGTGTAGATACATGTTCTTGGAATGTAGATGATGCTATCCAACCACCTCATCCTGCCGCCTCCTTCTCCTCCTCCCACTATCTTTTCCAGCATCAGGGTCTTTTCCAATGAATTGGCTCCTAGCATCAGGTGGCCAGAGTATTGGAGCTTCAGCTTCATCAGTCCTTCCAATGAACATTCAGGGTTGATTTCCATTAGGATTGACTAGTTTGGTCTCCTTGCAGTGCAAGGGACTCTCAAGAGTCTTCTCCAACACCACAGTTAGAAAGCATCTATTCTTCAGCACTCAGCCTTCTTTAAGGTCCAACTCTCACATCCATACATGACTACTGGAAAAACTATAGCTTTGACAATACAGACATTTGTCAGCAAAGTGATATCTCTGCTTTATAAGGCAGTGTCTAGGTTTGTCATAGGTTTTATTCCAAGGAGCAAACATCTTTTAATTTAAGTGAAAGAGGAGAGCGAAAACAGTTGGCTTAAAGCTCAACATTCAGAAAACAAAGATCATGGCATCTGGTCCCATCACTTCATGGGAAATAAATGGGGAAACAGTGGAAACAGTGTCAGACTTTATTTTTTGGGGGCTCCAAAATCACTGCAGATGGTGATTGCAGCCATGAAATTAAAAGATGCTTACTCCTTGGAAGGAAAGATATGACCAACCTAGACAGCATATTAAAAAGTGGAGACATTACTTTGCCAACAAAGGTCCATCTAGTCAAGACTATGGTGTTTCCAGTGGTCCTGTATGGATGTGAGAGTTGGACTATAAAGAAAGCTGACCGCTGAAGAATTGCTGCTTTTGAACTGTGGTGTTGGAGAAGACTCTTGAGAGTCCCTTGCACTGCAAAGAGATCCAACCAGTCCTGGGTGTTCATTGGAAGGACTGATGCTGAAGCTGAAACTCCAGTACTTTGGCCACCTCATGCGAAGAGTTGACTCATTGGAAAAGACTCTGATGCTGGGAGGGATTGGGGGCAAGAGGAGAAGGGGACGACAGAGGATGAGATGGCTAGATGGCATCACCGACTCGATGGACATGAGTTTGAGTGAACTCCTGGAGTTGGTGATGGACAGGGATTCCTGGCGTGCTGCGATTCATGGGGTCACAAAGAGTCAGACATGACTAAGCAACTGAACTGAACTGAACTGAGTCAACATCTGCAGTGATTTTGGAGCCCAAGTAAATAAAATCTGTCACTGTTTCCACTTTTTCACTATTTATATACCATGAAGTGATGGGACCAGAAGCCATGATCTTAGTTTTTCGAATGTTGAGTTTTAAGCCAGCTTTTTCACTCCTCTCTTTCAACTTCATCAAGATGCTTTTTCATTCTTCACTTTCTGCCCTTAGAGTGATATCATCTGCCTATTTGATGTTGACCTTTCTCCCAGAAACCTTGATTCCAGCTTGTGAGTCATCTAGCCTGGAATTTTTCATGATATAATCTGCATTTAAGTTAAAGAAGCAGGGTTACAATCTACAAGGAGCCTTGACATACTCCTTTCTCAATTTTGAACCAGTCCATTGTTCCATGTGGTTCTGACTGTTGCTTCTTGACCTGCATGCAGGTTTCTCAAGAGGCAGGTAAGGTGGTCTGGTATTCCCATCTCTTGAAGAATTTTCCACAGTTTGTTGTAATCCACACAGCCAAATCTTTAGCATAGTCAATGAAGAAGAAGTAGATATTTTTCTAGAATTCCCTTTCTTTTCCTATGATCCAGCAGATGTTGGTAATTTGATCTCTGGTTCCTTTGTCCTTTTCTAAATCCATCTCATACATCTGGAAGTTCTTGATTCACATACTGCTAAAGCCTAGCTTAAAGGATTTTAAACATAATCTTGTTAGCATGTGAAATGAATGTAATTGTATGGTAATTTGAACATTCTTAGGCATTGCCTTTCATTGGGATTGCAATGAAAACTAACCTTTTCCAGTCATGTAGCTTTGCTGAGTTTTCCAAATTTGCTGGCATATTGAGCGCAACACTTTAACAGCATCATCTTAGTGCGACAACAAGGGCACTGGGCATGTCATCTGAATATGTGGAGCTGCTGAAGGGCATATCCCTGATAGTCAGGGCCTGACACAACATGGTCCAGTGGAGATGGAAATGGAAAACTATTTTTGTATTCTTGCCTTGAGAACCCATGAACACAATGAAAAGACAAACAGATATGACAATGGAAGGTGAGCCCCCCAGGTCAGTAGATCTCCAATGTGCTACTAGGGAAGAGCAGAGAAACAGCTCCATAAGGAATTATCCATTACAAGTTATTTAAATTGGTTTCAATGTCAAGCTCTTATAGTAGTTCATTCTCATTCAACTCTTGACTGATTTGAATGGATCATTAACTTGATTATTTGTAGAAATGAACCCACTGCAAATATTTAATGCCAATGCTATTTACTCAGCCCTTCCTAGATGCTCGTGGCACAATATCTTTGGAACATGATTTTCTCCATGTGGGGAATTAACAAGAAAAACCTCTAGGGGCCTAACCAGTAAAAAAGACTCAGCTGTGTTCACTAAAACAGCCTTCTTGTGTTCATTAGACTCCCCTTCCAAGCACCCTATCTTTTGGAGATGAGAACCCCCCAACTGGTTAATTTCATTATTGCAGATTGGAAGATAGCACATATCTAGAGTGTGTGAATTCACTGACATCCTCATTTATAAATGAGCGGCCTGTGCATTTACTTACCATGAAATAATTCCGCAAAGTATTGTTGTGTTAGGACAACTGAAAGGAAAACAAACAAAAAATTATTTTTTGCAACACAAATACCAAGTATTCCAAGGGCATAACTGGACTGTCTTTAAATTGAGGCCATAGGCCATAGCACAGCATTTCTAGTTAAAAATAAAATAACTTATTCAGTGATGGTTTTCTAAATCCATATAAATTTGCCAGGAGCAGTTGATGGTTCCACATGTTTTTGAATTTCATCTGTGTAAGGAGTAAATAAAAGGAATGTGAATGGTATTTCAGTGTCCTGGAACAAACCCTTTTATGTTTTTATACATATTGCTAAAAATGTGGCATGTGAAATATTTAAGTTCACTTCCTTATAGTCTTAAAGCAGGATTGAAATGGATCAAGAACTATATATAACCAGTGAGCCAGCCAAGTCAAGCATATGTGAAGATAGAAAATCCTCCATAAATGGGATACACAACATTAACTATAAATGTAACCATGGCCTCCCATTTCATTGATGATTTCCAATATCCTTCTCAAGTGTTATGTCAGTATAATTCATCAAAAATTCAGACAGAAAGCGTCCCTTGTGGCTCAGAAATAAAGAATCTACCTCCAGTGCAGGAGACAGGGGTTCTAACTTGGTCTGGGAAGATTCCACATGTTGGGGAGCAACTAAGCCCATGAGCCACAGCTGCTGAGCCTGTGTACTACAGCCCGGGAGCTTCAACTACTGAAGCCCACACAGCCTAGTGTCCATGCTCAACAACAAGAGAAGTTGTTGAAATGAGATTCCGTGCACCACAAGTGGAGAGTAGCTCCCACTCGCCACAACTAGGGAAAAGTCTGCCCAGCGAGGAAGACCCAGCACAGCCAAAAATAAATGGATAAATAAATAAAAATTTACAAATTCAGACAGAAAAGCCAGATGGCAGGCAAACCTTCATCAAAATCCTTATGTGAGAGACACTGCTTTTCTAGAATTTAAAAACAGCAGTCCGTTATATTAAAGGCAGATTTAGCCTAAAGAAACTTACCAAGTAGCAAATGCTACTCCACATTTCTTCATATCATGTTATTGTGAGAGATAGTCAGTCATGGTGCTTCCATAGAGACAGTGTATGATGTCAAAATCATTGCTTATTCAAACAAATGTATTCATCCAGTGTGATGGTTAGTCATCAAATGAATAGAACACTTAATTTTTTCATTTCTCAGAGAGACATGATGTAAAAATTGCCCATGAAAGCAGAACTTCAGTATGTGTGTGTTAGTCACTTAGTCATGTCCAACTCTTTGAGACCCCCATGGATTGTAGCCCGACAGGCCCTTCTGTCTATGGGATTCTCCAGGCAAGAATCCTGGAGTGGGTTGCCATTTCCTTCTCCAGGGAATCTTCCTGACCCAGGGATTGAACCTGGGTCTCCTGCATCACAGGAAGATTCATTACCATCTGAGCAATAGGGAAGTCCATCAACTTTAGCATAGGATGGTATAAAAAAAAAGTAGTCAAAATGAGCAATTAAAAGAATAAACTCAGAGTAAGTTAATGATGATTATAGCCTTATTGTCAATTTTTTCTACATGCCATTATATTAATGCTTCCCATATCATTTTTCTGATGTATTGTCTGGGTTGTACTCAAAATGCAACTTTAAACATTACAGTTTCAACAGTAAATCCGGAGTTTTACAAAAAAAGAGAGGATATACTGCTCTTGTTTTTATTCTTGCTGTAACCAATTACAAAAAACATCGTGGCTCAAAACTATTCACATTTATTTTCTTTCAGTTTGGTCATTCAGAAGTTTGACAAAGGTCTCACTGTGTTAAAATTAAGGCATGGAATGGACTGTGTTCTTTCTATAGGCTCTAGGGGATTATCCATGTCTTTCCCTTTTCCATATAGCTGACCTGCATTCCTTGGCTTATGACCTCTTCCTCCATCTTAAGAGCCAGGACCCATCACATCTCTCTGACTGTTCTTCAGCTGTTGCATCTCTGTCTATCTGATCTAGTCTGGAAAGGTCCTTTGCTTTTAAGAACTCATAACTAGGTTGGGCCAACCAGGATAATCCATCCCATGTCAAGGTCTTTAACCTTAATAGCATTCAAAAAGTCACTTTTATTCTGTAAAATAACATATTCACATGTTTAGGGAATGCCTACCCTAAAGCAGAAATACAGCAAAGGATTAAAGTGTATTTGATTGCAGTTACAATTGATTGTCATTGGCATTCTTGCTCCAATTTTTGTCAGCATTTTCTGTTGAGTCTCTACTTTAATGTTTATTCAGTTTACTCAAAAACTTTAACATAATCTGAATCAAAAATCTGTCGTTCATCACAGGGTGTGGAAATAACCTGCTGACCTTTGTACTACAAAAAGTTGACAGAATTCTCTGGTTTGGTATGTACAGCCAGCAGTTTGGAGATGCTTTCCAAAGGCCTTGCCAATTCTTAACAACTAAAAAGATGCTGAAAACATTACTTTGCACTTAGACCTTTAGCTGTGCACTTAGACCAGCCTTTTTCCTTTTGAGATAACTTAAAAAATTATATATGGTAAGTATTTCAAAAAGACTAGTGACTGTTTAGTAAGAATACCTAGTTATATGCTTTTACAGATTTTTGTGAACTTAACCAAATAACTCAGTCTCTCTCATTTTTTGCTTTCTCATTTTTATCCATTCTTATCATATCTCATCATGTAGGGGTGAGGGTCAAATGTACTGACATTAGATTTGTAGGCAATTAGATGCTATGCAAATGTTAATTATTTATAATTTATTCTCTTAGCACTCACATTATTATTTCCATTTTAATTAAAACAGTAAATCACTCACATACATACGTGTGCACTCATATGCACATGGAGAAAAAGACAAGCAACACGATTAGCTAGGTGGTTCAAGAAATAGTTCCAGAACTTCCATATTTGCTGTCTTTTTCTTTACGTGGAACCACTTTAAATTTTCCATATCCTCTCTGAGATGGAACTGAGACTGGGGCAGGACTAGGGTTTAAACTGCCCTGCTGCTGCTGCTGCTTAATCGCTTCAGTTGTGTCTGACTCTTTGCAACCCTGTGGACTGTAGCCTGGCAGACTCCTCTGTCCATGGAAGTCTCCAGGCAAGAATACTGAAGTGATTTTCCATGCCCTCCTCTAGGGGAGCTTCTCAATCCAGGGATCAAATCTGGGTCTCCTGCATTGCACTGCCATTCTGAAGGAGATCAGCCCTGGGATTTCTTTGGAAGGAATGATGCTAAAGCTGAAACTCCAGTACTTTGGCCACCTCATGTGAAGAGTTGACTCATTGGAAAAGACTCTGATGCTGGGAGGGATTGGGGACAGGAGGAGAAGGGGACGACAGAGGATGAGATGGCTGGATGGCATCACTGACTCGATGGACATGAGTCTGAGTGAACTCTGGGAGTTGGTGATGGACAGGGAGGCCTGGTGTGCTGCGATTCATGGGGTTGTAAAGAGTTGGACACAACTGAGCGACTGAACTGAACTGAGACACCAGGGAAGCCAGTTAAATTGCCCCTAGGGTATCTAGCATAAATTAAATTCCTAAGACCCTTGGGGTGTATAAATTAATGTCCTTATTCCACTTTTACTTTGGAAGAATTGTTTCAAAATAAACCATCTCACAGCAAGTTATAGGCACTCAAGAGATCTGCAGGAGAGAGAGGGAACTTGTCTTTCCAGTTTGCTTCTTAGCAGGAAAGAAAGTAGGGAAGTGGGGTTGCCTAAGTGGTCATAATGTCTTCTTAGTTGTGCCTATCTGTGCTCACTTCCATTAATACTTTAATTTTCAAATTAATTTTGGCTGAGGCCTTGTGTGTACAGGAAATACCACTGGAATTTTCATAAATTCTAGAAGAAATGCCTTGTGTTTGGATTTTCATAGCATCTTTTCCTGGAGGCTCAGGGCACCTGCTCCATTTCAGGTTCATATGATCCACCCCACAGAAGCACATAAGACTTTCTGAAAGATCCCTCTGCCAGGGGGCTTGCAGTAAATCCCTCTGCAGCCAGACAAGTTGGCCTTTATTTTTTGCATTGCTCTGGGCATCTCACATGACATTCCCAAATAAGGTATTGTGCTACAAGCCTGCTATGATTGCTAGTAATGACTTAACTGCAAAGGAATTATAACAGTATGAATAACAGTGGTTTGCACTGTGAATGTCCTCGCTACTCAAAAAATGCCAGAGCAACAAATAGAAAATGCTTCTTATTTGAAAGTATGAAAGGAGTAAAAGTCAGAAGACTACAACTGCTGCTAATCTGTAAACATTGATTGTTCATTCAACAGCAGGAAGCAAAACAAATGTAAAACGAGAGATGGCATTAGCCATTTTGCTGTATGCAAAGGCAGTTATATAAAAGGAATGAAAATAAAATAAAAATCATATTCAAACACAAAACATTTGGGCGGAAGTAACTTTTTGCTTCCAAGCTTGTTAAACCAGAAATTCTTGTGCATTTTGACTCTGATGTTTGTTAGGGACAGGGGAGCCTGGTGGGCTGCCGTCTATGGGGTTGCACAGAGTCGGACACGACTGAAGTGACTTAGCAGCAGCAGCAGCAGCAGCAGAATCACATTACTATTGTTATGGGATATGTGTCTTTTCCCTTATAGTCTATCTAGCATTGTAGATCAGGGTCAGAGAAGTACAAAATTAAATTTATGTTCTCAATACCTCTTGCTTCCAAACATTAATAAATATCACATCATTTTTTAAAAGCACAAAAGTTCTTTAGAAAAAACCAGATATTAAATGGCATTATTTATTACACGGCATATAAGGATAAACATGAATTAAAGAGTTTACCTACTCAAGATTCAGTAAATATTCCTATAACATATGTACAACTTCAAACAGTCATTTATTACGAAACTGATTTTTAAACTCTATCTTAGAATTTAACTGTACATTAGAATTGTAATGTACAGTTAAAGATTATAGATTGGATGAAACCTTGTGTCACATTATAAATTATGACAGTGAATTGAACAGACATTTATTTAATAAGAGATAGGAAACTGAGAGATTTCCTAGTCTAGAGAACGAATGAATGCTTCTTAGCTTTTAGAAATTTAGAATTGCTAATATATAGGACTTTGCACACAGTAATGAATAACCTTTAATTCATGACTTTGAATAGATGCTATATTCCATTAATAATCTTGCTCTGCCAACTTATTTTTAAGCATCTTTGTATTCTAAAATAGAAAAGATGTGTGAACTCTCTAAATTATTTCAAAAATCCACCTACTTGGACATTCCTTTTACTCATGTATCCTTTCCACTTGAAACTTTCCTAATCTGATTTAATTGCTTCTTTTCATGACCTCATGAATGTTTTTTTTTTTTTGTCTAAACATCTATTCTACTTCCCATGATACTGAATGCCTCAAGCCCAGCATCCTGAAATCTTGGCAAACCAGATGCATGAAAGAAGGATGGTATCTCAAACTGGTAGGGGCATCTTCCGCAATGGCAGTTACCTGTACAGACTCACTGGCTACTCAACTATCAGATGAACCCTAGGTTTGGAGATTTACTTCCTTCCCTTGCTCTCTCTGTTTGAATACTCGCTTGTTCCCCCATGGGACAAGAAATGGCTTACACTTAGGATTCTTGAATGATTGCCAGAAAGGAATTGACTCTGAGAATTGTCATTTTCCAGGTTCCCATAGCGTGCAGTAAACCTGAGAGACTGGCCTGATATGAACATAGCAGTAATGATCTAGATGATAATCATAACTAATTACATAGTTATCTTCTAAGCTAGGGTAGAAGGATCTGTCAGACCTCATTTTGGTACTACTATAAGAAAATTAATATTCATACTTATATTAACAGCCTTAGGTCACTGAAATCACATAAAGACTATGATGCAAAACTTACCACACAATTTCATGCATTAGTCCCAAATACTTAAGTATTTTCTCATTTTCTAAACTAGGTCAGAGGTTGACACACTATGGATGGCAGGCCAAATGGGGCCTGCTCTCTGTCTTTGGCAAGCCCACAAGCTAAAATATGATTTCGGATCTGTTGAAAAAACTAAAGGAGGAATCACATATCACAGCATATAAAAAATATATTAAATACAAATTTTAGTCTACATAAATAAATATGCATTTGAATACAGCCATCCTTGTTTATGTATATATTCTTGATGACTGCTTTTACACTACAATTGCAGAGTTGAGGAGTTACAACAGAAACCATATGGCCCATAAAGTCTCAAATATTTACTCTCTGGCCATTTACAGAAGATCTCTCTACCTCTGAACTGGATTATTTACTCTTCAGGGTCAGAGACCATATTTTGGACATTTCTAACAGCTCTCAGATTAAAGGAAAAATAAGAGGTACTCAATGACAATTTACTGTTACTCACTCCAATGTGATCATCAAATCAAACAGGCCTAGGCTACTCTTGTTATCAGAGGACATTGTGGCCTGGAGGCATTTTAAGGCTTGTGAGCAGGACTCCTGGTATGCATGGCAGAGTGGCGACACATTGAACAAATGCTCTGTATAATTAGTTACTTACTCTACCTTCGTTCTTCAACTGGAGAGAATGCAAACTTAAATTAGTGGAGAGAAAATGGAAAGAAAAAGGAAACTCTTTTTCTCTCTATCATACACACACACACACACACAGACATACATGGGGGGGGGCTGTAGAAAAAGAAAGAAATGGGAAGAGTACTACTCTGTAGTGTAAAATAGTAACTTACAAAGTATGTGATAAGCACATATTGTAATTTGTTAATTTTTTCCTTTGTATGTATGTGCTTAGTTGCTCAGCTGTGTCTGACTCTTTGCAACCCCTTGCACTGCAGCCCACCAGGCCCCTCTGTCCATGGGGATTCTCCAGGCAAGAACACTGGAGTGGGTTGCCATGTCCTCCTCCAGGGCATCTTCCCAACCCAGGGACTGAACCCAGGTCTCCCAAATTGCAGCCAGATTGTTTACCACCTGAGCTATCAGAGAAGCACAATTTTTTCCTTTAATGCTCACAAAAATCTCTTAAGGTGGTTTTTTGCTATTGCCAGGGATTCCATGGTGGCTCAGATAGTAAAGAATCCACCTGCAAGGCAGGAGACCCAGGTTTGGTCTTTGGTTTGGGAAGATCCTTTGGAAAAGGGAGTGGATTCACACTTCAATATTCTTGCCTGGAGAATTCCATGGACAGAGGAGCCTAGAGGGCTACAGTCCATGGAGTCACAAAGAATTGGATGTAACTGACCAACCTAGATAGCATATTAAAAAGCAGACACATTACTTTGCCAACAAAGGTCCATCTAGTCAAGGCTATGGTTTTTCCAGTATTCATGTATGGATGTGAGAGTTGGACTGTGAAGAAAGCTGAGCGCCGAAGAATTGATGCTTTTGAACTGTGGTGTTGGAGAAGACTCTTGAGAATTCCCCTGGACTGCAAGGAGATCCAACCAGTCCATCCTAAAGGAGATCCGTCCTGGGTGTTCATTGGAAGGACTAATGCTAAAGCTGAAACTCCAATCCTTTGGCCACCTCATGCGAAGAGTTGACTCATTGGAAAAGACCCTGATGCTGGGAGGGATTGGGGGCAGGAGGAGAAGGGGGGACAGAGGATGAGATGGCTGGATGGCACCACCGACTCAATGGACATAAGTTTGAGTAGACTCCAGTAGTTGGTGATGGACAGGGAGGCCTAGCGTGCTGCAATTCATGGGGTCGCAAAGAGTTGGACACGACTGAGCGACTGAACTGAACTGAACTGGAGTGACTAACACTTTCACTTTCATACTATTATCATCTCAGAGTCGAATATACAGATTGATTATGATTAATTAACTTCTATAGGTTTGAAAAGTTGGGAAAAGTAGATTAGGATGAAGATCTTTCCTTTAATAAGTATTTGTTATGAGTTTGAATTGTGCTCCCCCTAACCCATGCATTTAGATATTGAAGCTCTATCCCTCAGTATCTCAGAATGTGTCTGTATTTGGAGATAGAATCTTCAAAGAGGTAATTATGCTAAAATAAGGTCATTTGATGTTCTCTGATCTAATGTGACTAGCTAGTATCCTTATAAAAATATGAAAGCCTGTCACAGATATGTATAGAGGGAAATACAGAGGGAAGACTATGTGAACACACAAAAGGAAGATGACCTTGGACAAGCCAAGGAGAAAGGCTCAAAAGAAACCAAACCTACTGACACTTGATAATAGACTCCTATCCTCTAGAACTGTGAGAAAATAATTTCTGTTGTTTAAAACTCCCTGTCTGAAGAACTTGTCATGGTGGGTCTAGAAAACTAATACCATATCTAAAAAAGTTCAAGACAAATGTGATTTCTATGAGACTATCTGCTACTCAGTTCAGTTCAGTTCAGTCTCTCAGTCGTGTCCAACTCTTTGCTACCCCAAGAACTGCAGCATGCCAGGCCTCCGTGTCTATCACCAACTCCCGGAGTTTACTCAAACTCATGTCCCTTGAGTCAGTGATGCCATCTAACCATCTCATCCTCTGTTGCCCTCTTCTCCTCCTGCCTTCAATCTTTCCCAGCATCAGGGTCTTTTCCAATGAGTCAGTTCTTCACATCAGGTAGCCAAAGTATTGGAGTTTCAGCTTCAGATCAGTCCTTCCAATGAACATTCAGGACTGATTTCCTTTAGGATGGACTGATTGAATCTCCTTGTCCAAGGGACTCTCAAGAGTCTTCTCCAACACAACGGTTCAAAAACATCAGTTCTTTGGCACTCAGCTTTCTGTATAGTCCAACTCTCACATCCATATATGACTACTGGAAAAACCGTAGCTTTGATTAGATATACCTTTGTTGGCAAAGTGATGTCTCTGCTTTTTAATAAGCTGTCTAGGTTGGTCATAACTTTTCTTCAAAGGAGCAAGTGTCTTTTAATTTCATGGCTGCAGTCACCATCTGCAGTGATTTTGGAGCCCCTCCCCCCAAAAAAAAATAAAGTCTGATACTGTTTCCATAGGTGAAAGATAGAGATAAGATGCAAGCTCTTTTGAAGAAATAGGTCTAAATAAGATTATACAAAGAGAAATTGTAGGTGGAAAAGAAAAACAAAGGCTTAATAGAAACCTGAAGAAATTCAGCTTTTAAAACCAGCAAACATACCTGAGAAGAAGTGGCCAGTAAGTTAAAAAGACAATCAGAGGAATATGGTGTCACAGAAGCTTAGGGAAATAGTCTATCAAATGGGAGGGAGCAGAGAACTGTGTAAAGGGTTTATTCAGAGGACATATTACAACAAGGAGATCACTAGAGCCATTTTAAAGAATAATTTCTGTGAAATGGAGGGGAATTGAAACCCAATTGGGGTCGGTTGAAAGAAGGTTCCATAAGTATGAAAACTTTTTCTAAGATGTTTTAACATTAAAAGAGCAAAGGAAATGAATAGCAGCTTGTGGCTGGTGGGAAATGTGAAGTCTTTTTTTTTTTTATTTTTTAAGGTGGAGTGATATTAAGGCTTTGTTGCTGATGCTTGTTTTGCTGTTGGAAATAATTTAGGAGTGAGAAAAACTTGATGCAGTGAGAAAGTGGCTAATTGTGCACGCAGTATTGAAAAGGAAAGCCATTAAATGAGTGGAAGTGAAGGGAGATCTTCAGGCTATGAAGAAACTGGTCTTAGATAAGAGTGGACGTCACCTTGCTTTCTTTCTAAGCGGAGGAAAGAGACTATCGGATTATGGACACAGATGAGTGAGTGAATTTAGTTACAGGAAGATAAGATATATTCTTAGGGTAACAATTTATTTTCAATGATTTTGGTGTGGATAACTTTCTTCAGTGTAGAGTGAGAGAGAATGGTGTAAGTGTTTGAGAGAGAGAAGCAAAGGTGTGAAATTGGAACTTAAGACCTTGAAGAAGTGTAGTGGAATTATAATATGTGCTGAGTGCCCATTTGAGATCCATAAACATAAATTTAAAGTGAGATCAGTCCACAGAGTGGAGGAATTTTTTTTTTCCTCCAGCCATACACAGCTGCTGAGGAGACCAGTTGTCGGTGAATAGTTGGATTTAACCATGGTTGGGGGTGTGCCAGCAAGTAGGTCAGAAGAAGAGGAGGTCAAAGGCATGGGTCATAGTGCTGCACAGTTATCCAAGGAATCTAAGGAATCTCCACTGGATAAGAGAGTAGCCAGGACGGGGATTTGGAAAAAAATAAAGAAAAAGATGGATTTGAAGCGTAAAAAAGTAGAGTCAAGAACTGGAGGTCTAGGGAAGCTCGAAACTTAGCTGGAGTGCAGCAAGAAAGAATGGTCATGAAAAGGGAAATTTAAAATGCAGGCTTTTGAGTTGGAGTTAATAGAAATGAAAACAAGATCCAGGAGGGAATAACCTTAGAAGCTGCAGAGATCAAAGATTTTAGATGAATCAATGTTGAATTCCCAAGCATGATAACTAGAGTAGCAAAGGAGATATCAGTGAACCAAGGAACTAAATATGATTATGAATAAGCAGAGTTGTACATTTTCTCTCAAAATGCTAAAGGTTGAAAGAGTCTTTACATCTTGGTAAAACACTTTTTCTACCTTCCAGAAGCTGCAGCTAATGATTGAGTTTTTAGAGATGAATAAATTCTGTTTATCCCATCACTAAATGGTACAAATCAGTTAGTAACAGGGAATATGTGTGTTAGTTGCTCAGTCATGACCTATTCTTTGTGACTTCATGGACTGTTGCCCACCAGGCTTCTCTGTCCATGGAATTCTCCAGGCAAAAATACTGGAGTGGGTTTCTATTTCCTTCTCCAGGGGATCTTCCCAACCCAGGGATCAAACCCAGGTGTCGCATATTGCAGGCAGATTCACCACCTAAGCTATCATATTAAAACACCTGAAAAAACTGTTTCTTATCAGACCCAAGAATTACCGGCACATATACATTTTTAGGGATACTTGTAATTGCTTTATTCTGTCTAGCAAAAGGTTAGAGTATTTCTCAGAAACAATCTTATATTTGCATGTTATTTGGAAATTTTGTTTTCTAAATTAATAAGAGAAGTTAAAGAAGTAGCATTTTAAAAATTATACTAATTTCAGTCTAGAATAAAAAAAAAAATCTCCTAAATGGAGAAGAAATAGCCATACAATAGAGTGGCTTTAGTTACTTCAGAAAAGTTGAGAAAGAAGATTAGAACACACTTAAATGGGTAAACTCTAGTTAATTAACGGTTTATTCTTTGGTCTAAAAATGTAAAGCAGGATAGTATGAAGGTACGTCCAGAGGTGAAATTAGAAGTGATATGCAAAAGTAGACTATGAAGAATTAATATGCACTACTAGATTGTATGTGCCTTTACATAGCATCCAGTCTCTAATGGGATATGAAAGATGAGTGGAGCATTTTCAGAAGGAAATATTTATTTGACTTATGGTATACTGCTATAATCCTTGACAGGTGATTGATTTTTTTAAAAGAACCATGAAGAAAATTAAATAATTCTTCTATAAGGCATGCTGCTAAGTCACTTCAGTCGTGTCCGACTCTGTGCGACCCCATAGATGGCTGCCCACCAGGCTCCCCCGTCCCTGGGATACACCAGGCTCCGCTGTCCCTGGGATTTTCCAGGCAAGAACACTGGAGTGGGTTGCCATTTCCTTCTCCAATGCATGAAAGTGAAAAGTGAAAGTGAAGTCGCTCAGTCGTGTCCGACCCTCAGCGACCCCATGGACTGCAGCCTTCCAGGCTTCTCCGTCCATGGGATTTTCCAGACAAGAGTACTGGAGTGGGTTGCTATTGCCTTCTCCGTCTATAAGGCATAGCTTATTTTAAAAGAATAGCACGTTCTTGGGGTCGCTGAAGGTCGGACACGACTGAAGCGACTTAGCAGCAGCAGCAGCAAAGTCCTATTAAAAGGATCCTTTCTGTAGGTAAGTGAAGTCGCTCAGTCGTATCCAACTCTTAGCGACCCCATCGACTGCAGCCCACCAGGCTCCTCCGTCCATGGGATTTTCCAGGCAAGAGTACTGGAGTGGGGTGCCATTGCCTTGTTACTTCTGTAGGTAACAAGACTGGTAAATCATAAAATGATAAGGAGGTAAGTGTGCCATCTATTGGTGAAACAAGCACAATGTAAGAATACGTGCAAAGCCATTGCTCTCAGGGCAAGTTACATAGGCATCTTTTTCTATGTCATATAAAATAATGCTTCATGAGAGCAAAATACCATAATCTACTCACAGAAAAACTGGGGCTTGTTGTCGCTGTTAGTAGCCCAGCAACAAAAGGATGTCAAATCAGAAGTCAGGGCATCATAGTTCTCAACCAGCTTTATGCAATATGCAACGTAAGGTTGCATGTATTGTTTCATGTCCCAAGGTTCCACTTTGCTTTTTTATAATAATAAATTAAGAGATAACAAGGATTAATTAGTTCCTTTAAGTTCTAACATTTTGCAAATTTTATAGCTTGAATGTATGCATAGATGCAGATGCTGTTTCATTTAAGTAAGTTTACCATTTTTTAAATTTACTCTTAGAGACATACAGATTCCTTTGATGTAAACTCTAGATGCCATTGCATATAAGGTCTTACTTTTAGAGGCAGAGAAATTACTCAGTAAGTTTTATTTGAATGTGTGCTAAGTCACTTCAATCGTGTCCAACTCTTAGAGACCCTATGGAATGTAGCCTGCCAGGCTCCTCTGTCCATGGGATTCTACAGACAAGGCTACCATAGTGGGTTGCCATATCCTCCTCCAGGGGATCTTCCCAACCCAGGGATTGAACCCTCGTCTCTTATGTTTCCTGCATTGGCAAGCAAGTTCTTTATCTCTTGCACCACCTGGGAAGCCCCTAAAACTGAATACACAAACAAATAGTAAACCACAATTTTTTTTTTTTTCAACTGAAGTACAGATGACTCACAATACTGTATTAGTTTCTGGTGAATATCTAAAGAAAACAGAAACACAAATTTGAAAAGATATATGCACTTCAATATTTAAAGCAGCATTATTTGCAATAGTCAAAATATGAAAACAACTTAAGGGTCCATTAGGAGATTAATGGATAAAGAAGATACATATATTAGAATTTATGTAAATATTGTGCTGTGCAGCTGTGCTCTGTCATGTCCAACTCTGTGTGACCCCATGGACTATAGACTACCAGGCTCCTCTATCCATGGGATTTTTGAGGTAAGAATACTGGAGCAGGTTGCCATTTCCTCCTCCAAGGGATCTTCCCAACCATGGATTGAACCCACATCTCCTGCATCAGCAGGTGGATTCTTTACTCTTGAGGCACCTGAGAAGCCCATAATGGAATATTACATATCCAGGATGATATTTTGCCATCTGAAAAAACATGGATGGACCTGGAACAAATTATGCTTAGTGAAGTAGGTTAGACAAAGACAAACACTGTATATATGTTGAATTTGAAAAAATAAAACAAATGACCAAATATAACCAGACAGAAATTGATTCACAGGTTAAAAAAAATTATTTTTCAAAATTATAATTCTATACCTCTTTAAGCTGTGTAAGCATTAACTTTTATTAACCTGTGGCTCAGTGTTTACTTATACATTATAAATTCAAGAAATCTTTTATTTAAATTTTTATTTAAAGAAATTTAAGTACTATTTCTGGGTTTTGTTGTCATTTTTTGTTCGCTTTTTAAGTGACATAAAGATTTAGGGTTTTTTTTGAAAAATGTTCTAAACAAAATGTGTTACCATTTTCTGAATCCATTTCAAAATTAGTATATTTAAGACATGACGCTACCTTGTGATGAATATTACAGGGAAGCTCTCTGATGCAGAGAAATTGGTACAACTTTTGTGGACATTATTAGTATGCTTTAATTCAGTAATTCTTCTTCTGGGATCTATCCTTAAGATATACTCTACAATGCATGGCAAGAGTTATGTACACGTATGTTCACTGTCATTTATAATTGATATGTCCTCAACATTAAGTTGTGGCTTCCCTGGTGGCTTAGACAGTAAAGCATCTGCCCGCAATGCGGGAGACCCAGTTCGATTCCTGGGTCAGGAAGATCCCCTGGAGAAGGAAATGGCAACCCACTCCAGCACTCTTGCCTGGAAAATTCCATGGACGGAGGAGCCTGAGAGGCTGCAGTCCGTGGGGTTGCAGAGAGTTGGATACGACTGAGCGATTTCACTTTCAAACATTAAGTTAGCAATAGGTATGTGGTTTTTCAACAATAGTTGTAGCTCTAAAGAATATAAAAAAGTTGAGAAATTCAGACAACATGATCATCATATTTATATGGTACATTCATCAATAGTTACAGTTGACATCCTCATTAGCAAAAAAGAGAAAAAGAAATCTAAATATCAGTGCCCCAAATAGAAGTTAAAATGGGAAAGCTAAAAACAAAGTCAATTTACAATTTCATATTTGAATAATCTTAATATAATGTATTGTTATACATTTTAATTAGGATTGCATTCACAAATAGCTCATTACATTTTAG
Organism: Bos indicus; assembly: GCF_029378745.1. Taxonomy (NCBI): domain Eukaryota; kingdom Metazoa; phylum Chordata; class Mammalia; order Artiodactyla; family Bovidae; genus Bos; species Bos indicus. The sequence goes on along the minus strand of NC_091760.1, from coordinate 35,654,435 downwards.
TCCAGAAGTGACTGTAAATCTTAGACCTTGAGGTGTATACCAGTCATGGGCTGTTCTGAGAAGTGAGATCTCTCTGGAAAGTAACAGTACTCACTTATTAAAGTGAAATCACAGACAAAGGGAAGGCCAGCTGAACTGTTTTCCTTTTAAAGATGAAGCTGAATATATCTTAAATAGAAAAAAAAAAAAAGGGAAAGGAAATAGCTCTATTATAGGGTTCTTTTCCTAACTTTAGCACTAATATTTTATTACTTTAATGTTTTAACCATCAATAAGTTAGCTGGTTAACAATGAGGATCATTAGGATAATTTTTCTTAGAGGACAAGGAGATGGCGTTTATGAGGTGGAGATGACAATATTTATAAGGCTCTTGAGTCCTCACACGTTTCAGTCATTAAACTAAGCCTGAAGCATAAGCAAACTGAGTCTTTGTGTCTATGTTTCCCATTCATTTTTTTATGTGAAAAATCATTTCATCACAAATTTTGGACAATGTATCATGATATAAAACTAGAACTTCAGGTATGTGTTTGTGCTATCAATGCGAATCCATTTTGTATTGAGAAGGAATAAGAGGTGAAAGAATGATGATACAACTTCAGTTGTTAAAGACCCCATTTACGTTCCAGAAGTATCAAGTCTGGAAATTCACTTACTTTTTTCAGCAAGAACCATTTATTTGGTGCCTATTTGCAATGTTAAATTGTTTTACTTTCCTCAGCTCACTTTGCGTATTATTTCAGCATATATGGACATAACATCTGAAGAAACAGTTGTGTCTGTGTACATGTGTGTTCAGTCGCTCAGTCATGTCCAACTCTTTTGTGACCTCATGGACTGTAACCCACCAGGCTCCTCTGTCCTGGAATTTTCCAGGCAAGCATACTGGAGAGGGTTACTATTACCTTACTCCGGGGGTCTCCCCAACCCAAGGGTGAACCTGCATCTCTTGTACCTCCTGCATTGGTAGGTGGATTCTTTATCACTGTGTCACCTGGGAATCCCAAAAGAATAGATAACAAGTCACAATTCAAAACCTATTTCTACAATCAATGGAAATACCAGTATTTTTATACATTCATACAGCGTGTCAGAAAAAAATATATTATTTCTTTGAGAAGTTATACCATACTGATTTTGTAATCTTCTGAAAATTTGAATTATTGGCACAAACAGAAACCCTTTCATCTTCCAGAGTGGTAACTGGACATGAAAATGTGAAAATGTCTACTGAGACATTAAGTGTAGAATGTCCCCTCTTCCTCAAAATAAATCAAAATAAGACCAAAAAAAAGGCATTTTTAAAAAAATTTATGAAGGGACTTAAAAGGTTTTCATTTTTGTCACTTAAGAAACGCACTGGGAAAGCTATACCAAGGAGGGACTTGGGAAGGACATTTGTACAGATGACATTTTGAAATGTTGTTTTGGAGGAATGAGAGTCTTATGCAGCTACAAAGAGATAAGAGAAATTTATGTACATATATCCAGTTATCTGAACATAATTTATAATTAACTGGATATATCTTTGCTTTCTCATATGTTTCCTTATCAGTTTCACATTTCTTGCAATGATACTCCAAATGTTTAAGAGCCATCTGCTATGTAAATTCCCTGATTTCAAGTGCTCTATAACCTTCTGAATGAATTAATTTTGAATCAAAATGTATCATGCTATTCTTAGTCTGACTTTTTTTAAGTTGATAGAAGTAGTTTGGCTATCTTTCAGTCATTCAAGCATGAAAGAGCCATATTTTTTTTTCATACTTTCAGACATATTTGGAAAGATTTCCACCCTTGGTTAACTCAAGCTTATGTGCAGAATGACAATCTGATATCTGTCTTCTGGCTTCTCCAGATGTCAGTCTATTATTAGGGCCCACATTCATCTCAAGAGACTGAAGATGGAGGATGGAATGAGGGTAAATGTGAATTAATGCTAGGAAAGAGAAAAAGCAACAGGAGTAAGAAAACTTGGAATGTATTACCAATAGGTGAGATTCCCTACCAAACTCTCATTTTTCCCTTTCACATGAGATCTGACAAATAAATTGTGCTTTTACAAGTGAGGGACTCTGAGAGCAAGTCATCTGATTAATTTTCAAATACAATTTTAGAGAAAAGGAGTAGGAGTCAATAGAAAGGGAGTGTAGGCAAAAATAGAAAGAGTAGATGTAAGGATTCCTAGAGCCAGGATTTAGATTCATTATAATTCTGAATAGAAAAGGCATAATTTACAAAACATAGAAAAACAGCATATGCATCTTCTCTGTTTAATAAACAATGAAAAAACATGATTCCAGTATAGACAGTTTAACTTTGATTCCTTGGAAGATTGTAGAAAGACTCACTCAATAATCAATTTGATGTTGCGGAGAAGGCAATGGCACCCCACTCCAGTACTCTTGCCTGGAAAATCCCATGGATGGAGGAGCCTGGTGGGTTGTAGTCCATGGGGTCGCTGAGGGTCGGAAACGACTGAGGGACTTCCCTTTCACTTTTCATTTTCATGCATTGGAGAAGGAAATGGCAACCACTCCAGTGTTCTTGCCTGGAGAATCCCAGGGATGGCAGAGCCTGGTGGGCTGCCGTCTATGGAGTCGCACAGAGTTGGACATGACTGAAGCGACTTAGCAGCAGTAGCAGCAGCAGCAGAAAAAGAGTAAACATTAGGATAGTATAAACAGTCAGGCTGTGTGGAGAATAAATTTGGGTCCAGTTAATTTTCTTCTCACTGTGACAGAATGGTGACTTCAAGAGAAAGAGAAAGAACATAGTGTTTCAAGAAATCTTCAAGTTTCACAAAAGATCTCTTTTCCATCCCAGATGGCCTTCTCTTACAGGTAAGACTTAAAAACAAACCTGTGAGACACATATGTTATGTTCCATGGGCTCCAATCTAGAGTTATTACTTCATGAAGTCTGATTACATTGCATAATAGCTATTATATTTGTTCAAATGTGTTTAAAGGAATTTATTACTTTAATTGATATTAGTGGGTCTTTAGAAATAAAATATTTAAGGGAATATTTGAAGCAGTTTAGAACATCACAATCAGGAGATGGTGTCAGAAGTTTTGATCGCATTAATCACTGAGAATAAAGCTTAGGTGTAAAAATTCTGCTTGGGCATCATTTATTCCAATTAGAATGGAAGAGGGGACAATCAATTCTTTTTCTCTGAAAAAAAAAAAAAATTCTACCAGAATGCTGTAGACTGAGAATTGTATGAGACACTGAAATAGTTCCAATTTGAGAGATTACCTTGGGTAATTGAGTAAAGAACATTTGGAGGTACATCTCTCTTCAACTTCTCACTTCTGAGAAATGTTTCCATCATTTTATTAAAGTCAGCGTGATTTTGAATACCTTTATTGAGAAGTCCAGAATGCAAGTGTGACCACATCCACTACTGTTTAACTTATCTTAGACGCTTCTTTAGTAAAATGAAGAGAATGGATGATACTTATCTTTAAGATTCTTTGTATCTCTACAAAGGATATGATTCTCTTTCTCTCAAGATCACCCAGGTTTGTTAATGAATGAGCAATACTGAAGGTTTTGTTTGAGCTTCATAACAGTATTATTTAGAACTTTTGTATTTCTTGAAACTGACTTCTGCTTAATTTTGTGTGTATGTTTTAAATGTGGGATTTATAATGTATACAATATCACATTTTAATGTTAGTGGAAAAAATCATCCTAGCGTAATAGTAAGGATTGGGGCCTGTAGTGCTTCTCTCTCCCCCTGGAAGTTTTGGTAGAAGAGTTGGAATGTTTTAGTGCTAGCAATCACTGATAGGAGGAACTACTGGCATTTACTGCTTGAGAATAGGGATGCTAACATTCTGTAATGCATCAGCCAACCCCTCATAACAAAGGATTGCTCTTCCCAGTATCCAGGATTGCCCTTGAAAAAGACTGAAGAATTGTCCTAATATTTCATACTAAAAAATTTTCAGGCCTCTCCATTTACCTTTATGTCCAATATCAGAAGAATTAATACAAGGACTAGAAAGCTTCTAGAAGGTTAGTCTTTCAAGGCTATTATCATAATCTGATAATAGCCAGACATCATTACTTCATGTGTAAGAGATGCTCAGCTTGTGGTTGTCAATCTTTTTCATGTGTTGCCTTGAGTGTTCTTCTCTGAAAGGAAAGAGAGTCAAGAAACTATTGACCAATGTGTCCAAGGACTGTTCTCAGAGGGGCATATACTGATCTTTAGAAAATACTTTGCAATGAGTATGTAGTCAAGTCTCCTTGGACAGAAGCCATAGAAATGCTCAACAGCTGAGGAGAACTTGGCAGGAAATAAGAGAAAGAGGGAAAAATAACTTTCCTCTGTTGGGATATTACATAGGTGGTTGAACTCTAAGCTCCTTGTGGATGAGGATGCTGGCCTCTAATGTCTTTATCCTCTGTCTAGCATCTGGAAGAATTGTAAGCAGATTGATAATATTTCATGAGTTGAGCAATTCCTAGATTGATAAATTCTCGAAATAGAATTAAATAGTTAACTCATTTCAGTACTCTGTGTGTATGTGTTTGTGTGTATATTTTAATAAGCAGACAATATCATTTGGTGAGCATTACAACTACCTTAAGTCTTCAATGGGTTTCCCTGGTGGCTCAGCTGGTCAAGAATCCGCCTGCAATGCAGGAAACCTGGGTTAGATTCCTGAGTTGGGAAGATCCCCTGGAGAAGGGAACAGCTACCCACTCCAATATTCTGGCCTTGAGAATTCCATGGACCCCATAGTCCATGGGGTCAAAAAGAGTCAGACATGACTGAGCGACTTTCATTTTAAATCTTCAATGGGACTAAAAATTTCCTGGATAGTTGAGAGATGCAAAATGTCAATGAATATACAAAATGTAATAAAGAAACATAAAATGTTCATACTTGCCACATATTCCTGTTGTTTAGTTCCTCGCATGTAATATGAGAATAAGTGAGACATCAACCGTGGGACAAGCAATGAAGAGTTACAATGGGAATGTCCTGGGCCATACACAGTGTATTTCTTGCTTGTGTTGCAAGGGAAAAAACCAATCTTAATGGTAAATATAAAATGTGAAGGAAAATACATTTTTCTCTTAAATATTGAATAGAGTCTTAGTAAATCGTTGCTTATAGTTTCATTCTTATTGTAATGGGATGTCAAAATTTCAGAGAACATCAAATAAAACTTTATAGGTACAATATGAGTTTAATGCTAGAAATATTATTTTTATAACTTGGTAGTTCTATCAATTATGTGTACACCCATGGCTGATGCATGCTGATATATGGCAAAAACAATACAATATTATAAAGTAAAAACATAATAATAATAAAAAAAGAAAAAAAATGTTAAAGACAGTAGGAAGTTTTTCAAATAGGGAATCTTTTTAAATGGTGAATTTATAGTTGTTTTTTCTTTAAGCGCAGAACAAATTAAAGGTGCATATTTAAAATTTAGCAGGATAGTAATATAAACTAGGTGATTTCCTGGTGGCTCGGACAGTAAAGAGTCTGCCTGCAATGTGGGAGACCTTGGTTCAATCCGTGGGTTGGAAAGATCCCTGAGAGAAGTAAATGGCAACCCACTCCAGTATTCTTGCCTGGAAAATCCCATGGATGGAGGAGCCTGGTGGGCTATAGTCTATGGGTTCACAAAGAGTCAGACATGACTGAGCAACTAACATTGGATTGGATTAGCAATATAAACTAGCATCTTCTAGTTGGCGAATTTTCCTTTCCTTTCTATTTTCTTTAAATTTCTTGACAGTCATTTTATCGAGAAAAACATAAAATGTATCCATAGAAGGTTATAATTATTCTTTTCAATATAGAGACATTGTGGATAGATTATTTACGGAAAGATTAACTAGTCTGTATTTTTTTCCTTCACTGAGAGCTCTTCCTTTGAGATGAGTGAGTGGGGATTTTTTCCAGCTGTTGGTAAATTGATATGTGGTGGAGATTAAGTTTCCTAGGATGATTATAAGAACAATGTAAACACATTAAGGGAGCAAATCCTAAATATTAAGAAAAATGGATTATATATCAAAGGTTATTAAATGAAAGAAAATATGCCCCGATTAAAATGTGAGGTTTTCTGCTTTTCTTGCTTCAGTGAGACTGAGATAGGGGCCACTTCTTTAGCCTTGAACTCAAATGAAAATGATTTGTGCAGGAGAACTGCAGACAATTTCAGCCTACAGGTGACATAGTGAGACAAACTTTTCTTAAGCTTTTTGGAGGCTGTTATTTTAGCAAAATCTAGCTAAAGCTATTATATTCCTTCAAGGTCCTAGGTCAGTGTTTGGCATATTAGGAAATCAATTCATGTTAGCAAAGTTGTTGTCATCACCACTTCTGTTGTTATTCATAGTTGCTGGATTGTTATGTACACTTGCATTCTGAGAAATGAAATTGTTGGATGCTGGAACTCCACTTATGATTACTAAGATAGAAGTCACAGAGATTTGGGGAAAGTATACTTAATATTGAATACCACCAGGCTGGATGCAATCCCTAAGGGGAGCTGAACAAATTAACTGTCTAAAAAAGTAATCATATGCAGTTTGGCAGGCATAAATAAATAATTTGGATCTTGCTTTTCATTTGGAGGCCTGAGTGCTGTTGTGGTTCAGTCTCTCAGTCGTGTCCAACTCTTTGTGACCCCATGAACTGCAGCACGTCAGGCTTCCCTGTCCATCATCATTACCCAGAGACTGCTCAAACTCATTTCCATTAAGTAGGTGATGCCACCCAACCATCTCATCCTCTGTCACCCGCTTCTCCTTCTGCCTTCAATCCTTCCCAGGATCAGGGTCTTTTCCAATGAGTCAGTTCTTTGCGTCAGATGGCCAAAGTATTGGAGCTTCAGCTTCAACATCAGTCCTTCCAATGTATATTCAGGACTGATTTCCTTTAGGATTAACTGGTTTGATGTCCTAGCAGTCTAAGAGACTTTTAAGAGTCTTCTCAAATACCACAGTTCAAAAGCATCGATTTTTCAGTGCTCAGCTTTTTTTATAGTCCAACTCTCACATCCATACATTACTATTGGAAAAACCATAACCTTGACTAGACAGAGCTTTGTTGGCAAAGTAATGTCTCTGCTTTTTAATAAGCTGTCCAGGTTGGTCATAGCTTTTCTTCTAAGGGGCAAACATCCTTTAATTTCATGACTGCTGTCATCATCTGCAGTGATTTTGGCTCCCAAGAAAATAAAGTCTGTTACTGTTTCAATAGCAAGGAGAGATAAAAAAGCCTTCCTCAGTGATCAATGAAAAAAAAAAAATAGAGGAAAACAATAGAATGGGAAAGACTAGAGATCTCTTCAAGAAAATTAGAGATACCAAAGGAACATTTCATGTAAAGACGGACTCAATAAAGGACAGAAATGGTATGGACATAACAGAAGCAGAAGATATTAAGAAGAGGTGGCAAGAATACACAGAACTATACAGAAAAGATCTTCATGGCCCAGATAATCAAGATGGTGTGATCACTCACCTTGAGCCAGACATTCTGGAATGTGAAGTCAAGTGGGCCTTAGGAAGTATCACTACGAACAAAGCTAGTGGAGGTGATGGAATTCCAGTTGAGCTATTCCAAATCCTGAAAGATGATGCTGTGACAGTGCTGCACTCAATATGCCAGCAAATTTGGAAAACTCAGCTGTGGCCACAGGACTGGAAAAGGTCAGTTTTCATTCCAATCCCAAAGAATGCTCAGACTACCACACAATTGCACTCGTCTCACATGCTAGTAAAGTAATGCTCAAAATTCTCCAGGCCAGGCTTCAACAATACCGTGGACCATGAACTTCCAGATGTTCAAGTTGGTTTTAGAAAAGTCAGAGGAACCAGAGATCAAATTGCCAACATCCACTGGATCATCAAAAAAGCAAGAGAGTTCCATAAAAACATGTACTTCTGCATTATTGACTATACCAAAGCCTTTGACTGTGTGGATCACAATAAGCCATGGAACATTCTGAAAGAGATGGGAACACCAGACCCCCTGACCTGCCTCTTCAGAAATCTGTATGGAGGTCAGGAAGCAACAGTTAGAATTGGACATGGAACAACAGACTGGTTCCAAACAGGGAAAGGAGTTCGTCAAGGCTGTATATTGTCACCCTGTTTATGTAACTTATATGCAGACTACATCATGAGAAACACTGAGCTGGAATCAAGATTGCAGGGAGAAATATCAATAACCTCAGATATGCAGATGACACCACCCTTATGGCAGAAAATAAAGAGGGACTAAAAAGACTCTTGATGAAAGTGAAAGAGGAGAGTGCAGAAGTTGGCTTAAAGCTCAACATTCAAAAAACTAAGATCATGGCATCTGCTCCCATCATTTCATGCCATATAGATGGGGAAACAGTGGAAACAGTGGCTGGTTGACTTTATTTTTTTGGGCTCCAAAATGACTGCAGATGGTGATTGCAGCCATGAAATTAAAAGATGCTTGCTCCTTGGAAAGAAAATTATGACTAACCTGGACAGCATATTAAAAAGCAGAGACATCACTTTGTCTACAAAGGTCCATCTAGGCAAGGTTATGGTTTTTCCAGAAGTAATGTATGGATGTGAGAGTTGGACTACAAAAAAGCTGAGCACCGAAGAACTGATACTTTTGCACTGTGGTGTTGGAGAAGACTCATGAGAGTCCCTTGGACAGCAAGGAGATCCAACCAGTCCATCCTAAAGATCAGTCCTGGGTGTTCATTGGAAGGACTGATGTTGAAGCTGAAACTCCAATACTTTGGCCACCTGATGCGAAGAGCTGACTCATTTGAAAAGACCCTGATGCTGGGAAAGATTGAAGGCAGGAGTAGAAGGGGACGACAGAGCATGAGATGGTTAGATGGCATCACCAACTCAATGGACATGAGTTTGGGTAAACTCTGGGAGTTGATGTTGGACAGGGAGGCCTGGCGTGCTGCGGTTCATGGGATCACAAAGAGTCGGCGATGACTGAGCGACTGTACTGTACTGAACTGTTTTATCATTTCCCCATATTTTTCAGGAAGTGATGGGACTGATGCCATGATCTAATTTTTCTGAATTTTGAGTTTTAAGCCACCTCTTTTACTTTTCTCCTTCACCTTCATCAAGAGGCTCTTTAGTTCCTCTTCACTCTCTGCCATAAGTGTGGTGTCATCTATATGTCTGAGGTTATTAATATTTTTCCCAGCAATCTTGATTTTGAGAATTACAAATAAGCCTGGAATCAGAGTCTATTGAAATCATCTGTAGATGATCTTTTTTTTTAATCTAAAATATCTCTCAGCCTCAGAACAAACAGTAGAAGTGGCTGAACGTCAAAATGGTAACCAAAAAAGCTCTGAAAATGATAGAAAGAATTGAGGGTTGAAGTCAGCTTACTCAAGTGGCCTCAGTATGCACTTGGGTTTTCATTCATGGTTATCCTTACACAGTTTCAAGTCACACGGTGAATTGTTTATCTTTACTAAATGACATTTATGCAAAATTATACTTAAAGGGTCAAAAGATAAGTAGTATTAAAATACAAAACACTAAGAAAATAGAGCTTTTGAGATCAGTGGAAATGTGTGTTTGGAAATTATGAATGGATATGGACCATCATACTTTAGAAAGGGTCATGATAAAAATTTCATTTTTCATTGGTTACATAATAAGAAGGTAATCAATCCATAAATATTTATTAAATGAACATATGATTATAAGAATGTCCAGAAGTTAAATATGGCTCAGATATTGTCCCAGTCCACACAATGCTAACACGCTCATTAGATGAGAAAACTTTTAACATTTTTTAACACATTATTATAGTACTTAAGCAAAAGAGCAAATGTGAGTATACGTCAGATGTTATAGGTAGGTTTGCATTTGATTTCTTGGTCATAACTTTTATGAAGTCAATACTTAGTACTTTTTCATACATAAGATATACAGCTTACTAGTATACATACAGAGACACACACATAGTTATATATATTCAGTTCAGTTCAGTTCAGTGGCTCAGTCATGCCCTACTCTTTGTGACCCCATAGACTGCAGCACGCCAGGCCTCCCTGCCCATCAGCAATTCCCAGAGTCTCAAGTCCATTGAGTCAGAGATGCCATCCAACCATCTTATCCTCTGTCAGCCCTTTCTCTTTCCACCTTCAATCTTTCCCAGCATCAAGGTCTTTTCAGATGAGTCAGTTCTTTGCATCAGGTGGCCAAAATATTGGAGTTTCAGGTTGAACATCAGTCCTTTTAATGAACACTCAGGACTGATTTCCTTTAGGATGTACTGGTTGGATCTTACAGTCCCAGGGATTCTCAATAATATTCTACAACACCACAATCCAAAAACATAAATTCTTGGGTGCTCAGCTTTCTTTATAGTCCAACTCTCACATCCATACATGACTACTAGAAAAACCATAGCCTTGACTAAATGGACTTATGTTGGCAAAGTAATGTCTCTGCTTTTTAATATGTTGTCTAGGTTGGTCATAACCTTCCTTCCAAGGAGCAAGCATCTTTAATTTCATGGCTACAGTCATCATGAAATCATCAGAAGTGATTTTGGAGCCCCCCAAAAATAAAGTCAGCCACTGTTTCCACTGTTTCCCCATCTATTTGCCATGAAGTGATGTGACCAGATGCCATGATCTTAGTTTTCCCAATGTTGGGCTTTAAGCCAACTTTTTCACTCTCCTCTTTCACTTTCATCAAGAGGCTGTTTAGTTCTTCTTCACTTTCTGCCATAAGGGTGGTGTCATCTGCATATCTGAGGCTGTTGATATTTCTCTTGGCATCTTGATTCCAGCTTGTGCTTCCTCCAGCCTAGCGTTTCTCATGATGTACTCTGCATATACATTAAATAAGCAGGGTGACAATATACAGTCTTGACATACTCCTTTCCCTATTTGGAACCAGTCTGTTGTTCCATGTCCAATTCTAACTGTTGCTTCCTGTCCTGCAAACAGATTTCTGAAGAGGCAGGTCAGGTGGTCTGGTATTCTCATCTCTTTCAGAATTTCCCACAGTTTATTGTGATCCACACAGTCAAAGTCTTTGGCATAGTCAATAAAGCAGAAATACATGTTTTCTGGAACTCTCTTGCTTTTTCGATGATCCAGCGGATGTTGGCAATTTGATCTCTGGTTTCTCTGCCTTTTCTAAAACCAGCTTGAATATCTGGAAGTTCACGGTTCACGTATTGCTGAAGCCTGGCTGGGAGAATTTTGAGCATTACTTTACTAGCGTGTGAGATGAGTGCAATTGTGGGGTAGTTTGTGCATTCTTTGACATTGCCTTTTTTGGGATTGAAATGAAAAATGACCTTTTCCAGTCTTGTGGCCACTGCTGAGTGTTTCAAATTTACTGGCGTATTGAGTTTAGCACTTTCATGGCATCTCTTTTAGGATTTGAAATAGTTCAACTGGAATTCCGTCACCTCCACTAGCTTTTTTCGTAGTGATGCTCCCTAAGGCCCCCTTGACTTCACATTCCAGGATGTCTGGCTCTAGGTGAGTGATCACACCATCATCTGGGTCATGAAGATCTTTTTTGTACCGTTCTGTGTATTCTTGCCATCTCTTCTTAATATCTTCTGCTTTTGTTAGGTCCATAGCATTTCTCTCTTTGATTGATCCCATCTTTGTATGAAATGTTCCCTTGGTATCTCTAATTATCTTGAAGAGATCTCTAGTCTAGCATATATATTATGTATCACCTATGTGTATGTGTGTGTATCACACACACCAAATAAAGTATACAGTTTTCCACATTAAATGATATATTTGATAAAAGTTTTAAGACTTGTTGATATTAAAGCCTTATTAAATGACATATATCTATGTTGATTCCAGTAAGATTTTTAAGTGCACTGTATGTTTTTGTTGTTATATTGAGTGTTTTAAATTACTTATACATACATATGTGCTGTTTCAGATTCTTTTACATTATAGGTTATTACAAGATAGTGAATATAGTTGCCTGTGTTATACCAAAAGTCCTTGTTTTATCTATGTTATATATAGCAGTGTGTATCTGTTAATCCCAATTTCTAATTTATCCCTATTCTCCTTTTCTTCCCTTTGGTAACCATAAGTTTGTTTACTATGCCTGTGAGTTTTTCTGTTTTCTAAGTAAGTTCATTTGTATGTTTTTTAGATTCCACACATAAGTGGTATCACTTAATATTTGTCTTTCTCTATCTGAGTTACTTCACTTAGTATGATAATCTCTAGGTAAATTCATGTTGCTGCTAGAGGCATTGTAATTGCACTATACATTTTAATGTATTGAATATCTAATGGAATGTTTCTGATCTTTTTCTGCCATCTAGTGGTATACTCAACAGTAAGTTGTTCTTACAAGGCAAGTGTAAGACTTTCTGTATTGGAATTACAGCTTTAGGTCATTTAATAAAGTTGTGAATGAACAGGAATAGAAAGTTAGTGTATGCATTTGTAGGATAGGTGTACACTACCTGGTCAGTTCCAACGTTTCTCAAGGTTTCTTTCTCATTTCTTACAAAATGAAAAACTTCAGTGTTAGAGTGAGCTGAATGTGGCTTTGCCCAAAAGTCACAATCTCTCAAATGAAGTACCAAATAAATTAAATGTAAAATAATAGGTTTTAAAATTCTAACTAACTGTCACATATTGCTTCCGTATTTATAATTAGGTAACACTTACCATGTGGCAGATATTATTTTAAGCACATGTACACATACTAGTTTTTTTATTTATGGTACATATCTTGAATGAAAATGTTTATGTCATCACTGAATATGTTGCTTAACACTAAGGTAAACATAGGCAGTACACTCTTTGAGCATATAGCACAGCAAGATCCAATTTGACCCACCTCCTAGAGTAATGGAAATAAAAACAAAAATAAACAAATGAGACCTAATTAAACTTAAAAGCTTTTGCATAGCAAAGGAAAAAAATAAACAAGGTTAAAAGACAAGCCTTAGAATGGGAGAAAACAATTGCAAATAAAACAACTGACAAAGGATTAATCTCAAGAGTATATAAGCAGCTCATACAGCTCAGTATTAGGAAAACAAACAGCCCAGTCAAAAGTGGGCATAAGACCTAATCAGATATTTCTCAAAAGAGGACATACAAATGTTGAATAAATGTAAAGATGTTCAACATCACTAATTATTACAAAAATGCACATCCAAATTATGATGTGGTATTATCTAATGCCTGGAGAAGGCAATGGCACCCCACTCCAGTACTGTTGCCTGGAGAACCCCATGGATGGAGGAGCCTGGTGGGCTGCAGTCCATGGGGTAGCGAAGAGTGGGAAACAACTGAACGCCTTCACCTTTACTTTTTACTTTCATGCATTGGGGATGGAAATGGCAACCCACTCCAGTGTTCTTGCCTGGAGAATCCCAGGGACGGGGGAGCCTGGTGGGCTGCCATCTATGGGGTTGCACATAATCGGACACGACTGAAGCGACGCAGCAGCAGCAGCAGCATCTAATGCCAGTCACAATGGCCATCATCAAAAAACCTACAGGTGATAAATGCTAGAGAGGATGTGGAGAAAAGGGAACCTTCCTACACTGTTAGTGGGAATGTAAAGTGTTATAGCCATTATGGAGAACAGTATGGAGATTCCTTAAAAAAAAAAAAAAAAAAAACTAAGAATAAATCTACCACATGACCCAGCAACCCTAGTACTGGGCATATACCCTGAGGAAACCATAATCAAAAAACACATGAACCTTAATGTTCATGGGAGCACTATTTACAATAGCCAGGACATGTAACCCACCTAGAATGGCCATCAGCAGATGAACGGATAAAGAAGATGTGGTACGTATGTGCAATGGAGGCAGAAAGGGAAAGGTCTACCCACCTGAATGCAGAGTTCCAGAGAAGAGCAAGGAAAGACAAGAAGGCCTTCTTCAATGAACAATGCAAAGAAATAAGGAAAACAACAGAAGGGAAAAGCTAGAGATCTTGTCAAGAAAATTGGAGATATCGAAGGAACATTTCATCCAAAGATGGACACAGTACATGACAAAAACAGTAAAGAACTAATAGTAGCAGAAGAGATGGCAAGAGTACAAAGAAAAACTGTATAAAAAGGATCTTAATGACCTAGATAACCACAATGGTGTGGTCACTCATCTTGAGCCAGATATCCTGAAGTGTGAAGTCAAGTGGGCCTTAGGAAATACTGCTGCAAATAAAGCTAGTGATGGTGATGGAATTCTAGCAGGGCTATTTCAAATCATAAACAATCATGCTATGAAAGTGTTGGACTCAATATGGCAGCAAATTTGGAAAACCCAGCAGTGGCCACAGAACTGGAAAAGGTCAAACTTCATTCCGATTTCCAAGAATGGCAATAGTAAAGAATATTTAAACTAATGGACAATTGCACTCATTTCATATGCTAATAAGATTATAACTCAAAATACTTCAAGCTAGGCTTCAGCAGTACTTGAATCAAGAACTTTCGAATATGCAAGCTGGGTTTAGAAAAGGCAAAGGAACCAGAGATCAAATTGCCAACATCCGTTGGATCATAGAAAAAGCAAAGGAATCCAGAAAAACATCACTTTTGCTTCCTTGACTATGCTAAAGTCTTTGATTGTGGATCACTACAAACTTTGGAAAATTCTTAAAGGAATGGGAATACCAGATCATCTTACCTGCCTCCTGAGAAACCTGTATGCAGGTCAAGAAGCAACGGTTAGAACCAGACATGGAACAATGGACTGGTTCCAAACTGGGAAAGGAGTACATCAAGGCTGTATATAGTCACCCTGTTTATTTAACTTCTATTCAGAGTCCATCATGAGAAATGCCTGGCTGGATAAATCACAAGCTAAAATCAAGATTGCCAGGAGAAATATCAACAATTTCAGATAGGCAGATGATATCATTCTAATGGCAGAAAGTGAAGAGGAACTAAAGAACCTCTTGATGAGGGTGAAAGAGGAGAGTGAAAAAGCTGGCTTACACTCAGTATTAAAAAAAAACTGATTTTGTGGCATCCAGTCCCATCACTTCATGGCAATAGAAGGGGACAAGATGGAAGCAGTTGACAGATTTCCTTCTTTTGAGTTCTAAAATCAAGGCAGATGGTGACAACAGCCATGAAATTAGAAGATGATTGCTAATTTAAAAAGCTATGACAAAACCCAAACAGTTTATTAAAAGCAAAGACATCACATTGCCAACAAAAGTCCATATAGTCAAGGCAATGGTCTTTGCAGTAGTCATGTACAGATGTGAGAGTTATACCATAAAGAAAGCTGAGAGCCAAAGAATTGATGCTTTCAAACTATGGTGCTGGAAAAGACTCCTGAGAGCCCCTCAGACTGCTAGATCAAACCTGTCAATCCTAAAGGAAATGAGTCCTGAATATTCATTGGAAGGACTGATGCTGAAGGTGAAGCTCCAATAATTTGGCTACCTGATGCAAAGAGCCAAGTCACTGGAGAAGACCTTGGTGCTGGGAAGGATTGAAAGCAGAAGGAGAAGGGAGCGACAGAGGATGAGGTGGTCGGATGATATCACCGATTGAATAGACATGAATTTGGGCAAACTCTGTTCGATGGTGAGAGACAGGGAAGCTTGGAGTGTTGCAGTCCATAGGGTCACAAAGCATCAGAAATGACTTGGTGACTTAACAGCAACACCAGCATTTTCCAGCCATAAAAAAGAACAAATTTGAGTCAGTTCTAGTGAGGTGGATGAACCTAGAGCCTATTACACAGAGCAAAGTAAGTCAGAAAGAGAAAAACAAATGCAGTATATTAATGCATATATATGGAATCTAGAAAAAATGATATTGATAGACCTATTTGCAGGGAAGGAATGGAGATGCAGATGTAGAGCATGGACTCAACCACACAGTTGGGGAGGGAGAGAGTGGGATGAATGGAGAATGTATCATCAACATATATACACTGTGTGAAGTCACTTCAGTTATGTCTGACTCTTTGTGACCCTATGGACCATAGATCACTAGGCTCCTTTGTCCATGGGCTTCCCCAGGCAAGGATAGGGGAGTGGGTTGCTATTTCCTTCCCCAGGGATCTTCCCTACCCAGGGATCGAACCTGAGTCTCTTAAGTCTCCTGCATTGGCAGGCAGGTTCTTTACTGCTAGCGCCATCTGGGAAACCCTATAGATTAGCTGGTGAGAAGAGGCTGTGTAGCACAGGGAGCAGAGTCTGGTGCTTCCTGTACTTGGAGGGATAGGATGGAGGGAGGAAAGGGGAGGGATATATGTACAATTATGGCTGATTTGCATTGTTGTATGGCAAAAACCAACACAGTATTGTTAAAATTTATTTATTTATGTATATATATATTTTTTTTAATAGAAAAAAAAAGTAGGGGAAAAAATGAAGTGATTTACAAGACTATAAGTTAGAAGGGGCTTCTTTGACAGCCCAGCAGTAAAGAAGCCATCTGCAATGTAGGAGACACAGGAGACCTAGGTTCAATCCCTGAGTTGAGAAGATCCTCTGGAGGAGGAATTTGACAACCCATTCCAATATTTTTGCCTGGAAAATCCCATGAACAGTGGAGCCCAGCAGGCTTCAGTCCCCAGGTTTGCAAAGTCGGACACGACTGAGCAACTGAGCATATACAAGCACAAAAAAAATACAATTTAGTAGAATAGAATGACAATCGGCTACACATTCAAGCTCTTCTGTCTGGGTTAGAGACTGTCTTCTTTAGTGAAGGGAGAGTCACAAGAGAAGGCAAGGGTAATTGGCATGAATAGGAAACACAATGAATTTCTAAAATAAAACCCACCAAAATGAAACATTTAGTAGCATGTACTACTTAAAAGGGTTATCATATTAAAAGATGATATTGACAAGTTCATATATACTGCCTTTGAAATACTTGACCAATAAAAATAGCTTGTTATCAACCACCCCAAAACACTGTTTTGTGATCAAAGTTTGTTTTATATGAAAAACTTATGGGTCTTCACTGTAATCTGTAGAAAAGAGAAAGAACTTTTAATATAATGAGATTTGATACATGCAAATATTAAAATTTCCTAGAGTGTGGAAGAAATTAATATCACATATTATACAAAAATTAATAATAAAAATAATTTAAACACGTGGTTTGTTTGTCTTAATGTCAGTAGAAAAGAGAAGTAAACCTATAGGTTATGCATTTTTTTTGAGAAATGTCAATTTGCTCATTTGAGTCCATTTGGTTCTCTACTTTTAATTTTAAAAATGATTATTCTACTTATATATAATTAGTATTAATAATCTAACTTTTATACAATTAAATAACATACTAAAAGAAAAACAGAATTTTTAGAAAACTATATAAAATTTATGAAATTCTAATTTTCATATGAGGAAAATCTCATCAACATTTTCTGTGGAAAGCTATTCTGGTGCTTATGAGAATACCAAAAGTGAAACTAAAGAGGGCTTATTAAAAATTCTGCAATTAGTTCCTAAGAACATAGTAAAATTTATTATAATCACTAATAGATTCAGAATGAGAACTGAAGGCATTTATTTGCCTGCTTAAAGCATAGAACCTTGTTCATAGGTAGCAAGTTACAGTGCACCTCTTTGAAGTAGATATTTTATCAGTTCAGTTCAGTTCAGTTGCTCAGTTGTGTCCAGCACTTTGTGACCCCATGAACCACAGCACGCCAGGCCTCCCTGTCCATCACCAACTCCCAGAGTCCACCCAAACCCATGTGCATTGAGTCGGTGATGCCATCTAACCATCTTATCCTCTGTCATCCCCTTCTCCTCCTGCCATCAATCTTTCCCACTATCAGAGTCTTTTCAAATGAGTCACCTCTTCACATCAGGTGGCCAAAGTATTGGAGTTTCAGCTTCAACATCAGTCCTTCCAATGAACACCCAGGACTGATCTTTAGGATGGACTGGTTGGATCTCCTTGCAGTCCAAGGGACTCTCAAGAGTCTTCTCCAACACCACAGTTCAAAAGCATCAATTCTTCGGTGCTCAGCATTCTTTATAGTCCAACTCTCACATCCATACATTACTACTGGAAAAACCATAGCCTTGACTAGATGGACCTTTGTTGACAAAGTAATGTCTGCTTTTTAATATGCTGTCTAGGTTGGTCATAACTTTCCTTCCAAGGAGTAAGCTTCTTTTAATTTCATTGCTGCAGTCTCCATCTGCAGTGATTTTGGAGCCCAAGAAAATAAAGCCTGACACTGTTTCCACTGTTTCCCCATCTATTTGCCATGAAGTGATGGGACCGGATGCTATGATCTTTGTTTTCTGAATGTTGAGCTTTAAGCCAACGTCTGCACTCTCCTCTTTCACTTTCATCAAGACGCTCTTTAGTTCTTCTTCACTTTCTGCCATAAGGGTGGTGTCATCTGCATGTCTGAGGTTATTGATATTTCTCCTGGCAATCTTTATTTCAGCTTGTGCTTCCTCCAGCCCAGCATTTCTCCTGATGTACTCTGCATATAAGTTAAAAAGCAGGGTGACAATATAGGAGCCTTGGAGTACTCCTTTCCCTATTTGGAACCAGTCTGTTGTTCCATATCCAATTCTAACTGTTGCTTCCTGATCTGCATATAGGTTTCTCAAGAGGTAGGTCAGGTGGTCTGATATTCCCATTTCTTTAAGAATTTTCCACAGTTTATTGTGATCCACACAGTCAAAGTCTTTGGCATAGTTAATAAAGCAGAAATATATGTTTTTCTGGAACTCTCTAGCTTTTTTGATGATCCAGCGGATGTTGGCAATTTGATCTCTGGTTCCTCTGCCTTTTCTAAAACCAAACTGAACATCTGGAAGTTCCCAGTTCACGTATGACTGAAGCCTATCTTGGCGAATTTTAACCATCACTTTACCAGCATGTGAGATGAGTGTAATTGTGCGGTAGTTTGAACATTCTTTGGCATTGTCTTTCTTTGGGATTAGAATGAAAACTGCCCCTTTTCAGTCCTGTGGCCACTGCTGAGTTTTCCAAATTTGCTGGCATATTGAGTGCAGCACTTTCACAGCATCATCTTTTAGCATTTGAAATAGCTCAACTAGAATTTCATCACCTCCACTAGCTTTTTTTGTAGTGATGCTTTCTAAGGCCCACTTGACTTCACATTCCAGGATGTTTGGCTCTAGGTCAGTGATCACACCATCGTGATTATCTGGGTCGTGAAGATCTTTTTTGTACAGTTCTTCTGTGTATTCTTGCCACCTCTTCCGTTATCTTTTGCTTCTGTTAGGTCCCTACCATTTCTGTCCTTTATTGAGCCCATGTTTGCATGAAATGTTCCCTTGGTATCTCTAATTTTCTTGAAGAGATCTCTAGTCTTTCCCATTCTGTTGTTTTCCTCTATTTCTTTGCATTGATCGCTGAGGAAGGCTTTCTTATCTCTCCTTGCTATTCTTTGGAACTCTGCATTCAGAATCTTATATCTTTCCTTTTCTCCTTAGCTTTTCTCTTCCTTTCTTTTTACAGCTATTTGTAAGGCCTCCTCAGACAGCCATTTTGCTTTTTTCCATTTCTCTTTGTTGGGTATAATCTTGATTCCTGTTTGCTGTACAATGTCATGAACTTCCATCCATGTTTAGTCAGGCACTCTGTCTATCAGATGTAGTCCTTTAAAACTATTTCTCACTTTCACTATATAGTCATAAGGCATTTGATTTAGGTCATATCTGGTCTAGTGGTTTTCTCCACTTTCTTCAATTTAAGTCTGAATTTGGCAATAAAGAGTTCATGATCTGAGCCACAGTCAGCTCGCAATCTTTTTTTTTGACTGTATAGAGCTTCTCCATCTTTGGCTGTTTTATCAGTACATTTTAATTTATATTGAAAGGTCTAACATAGTTTAGTAAGCATGCATAGAAATTAATGCCATTTAATATGCTATATCTCTGAAATGATAACTGTGAAGTACTTTGAATATAACAAGTATTTCCAAAGTATTTTGCAAAGATGACTTCAAAATTGTGTTTCTAATTTATAATATGTACTTAGTATCTTACTGATTTTTATATTTATTTCAGTTTGTTGTTGTTCAGTACTCAGTTCAGTTCAGTTCAGTTGCTCAGTCATGTTGGACTCTTTGCAACCCCATAAATCGCAGCACGCCAGGCCTCCCTGTCCATCACCAACTCCCGGAGTTCACCCAGACTCACGCCCATCGAGTCAGTGATGACATCCAGCCATCTCATCCTCTGTCATCCCCTTCTCCTCCTGCCCCCAATCCCTCCCAGCATCAGAGTCTTTTCCAGTGAGTCAACTCTTCGCATGAGGTGGCCAAAGTACTGGAGTTTCAGCTTTAGCATCATTCCTTCCAAAGGAATCCCAGGGCTGATCTCCTTCAGAATGGACTTGTTGTATCTCCTTGAGAAGACTCTCGAGAGTCTTCTCCAACACCACAGTTCAAAAGCATCAATTCTTCAGTGCTCAGCCTTCTTCACAGTCCAACTCTCACATCCATACATGACCACAGGAAAAACCATAGCCTTGACTAGATGGACCTTTGTTGCCAAAGTAATGTCTCTGCTTTTCAATATGCTATCTAGGTTGGTCATAACTTTCCTTCCAAGGAGTAAGCGTCTTTTAATTTCATGGCTGCAGTCACCATCTGCAGTGATTTTGGAGCCCAGAAAAATAAAGTGTGACACTGTTTCCACTGTTTCCCCATCTATTTCCCATGAAGTGATGGGACCAGAGGCCATGATCTTCGTTTTCTGAATGTTGAGCTTTAAACCAACTTTTTCACTCTCCACTTTCACTTTCATCAAGAGGCTTTTTAGTTCCTCTTCACTTTCTGCCATAAGGGTGGTGTCATCTGCATATCTGAGGTTATTGATACTTCTCCCGGCAATCTGGATTCCAGTTTGTGCTTCTTCCAGTCCAGCGTTTCTCATGATGTACTCTGCATATAAGTTAAATAAGCAGGGTGACAATATGCAGCCTTGACATACTCCTTTTCCTATTTGGAACCAGTCTGTTGTTCCATGTCCAGTTCTAACTGTTGCCTCCTGACCTACATACAGATTTCTCAAGAGGCAGGTCAGGTGGTCATATCTAACTCTGCGACCCCATGGATTGCAGCACACTATATTTCCCTGTCTTTCACCATCTCTCAGAGTTTGCTTAAATTCATGTCCATTGGGTCGATGATGCCATCCAACCATGTCATCCTTTGTCAGCCCCTTCTCCTCCTACCTTCAATCTTTCCCAGCTTCAAGGTCTTTTCTGATGAGTTGGCTCTTTGCATGAGTGGCAAAAGTATTGGAGCTTCTGCATTGGTCCTTCCAATGAAATTCAGATTGACTCAATTTGTTAGCAACTATGAAATAACTTAAAAATTAATAAAAATTATGCTATATATTTTGTAAAATTTTTCTACATATGGCAAAGTCTATTTGCTAAAAGATATGGGGTTATTGGGCTTCCCTGGTAGCTCAGCTGGTAAAGAATCCATCAGCAATGGAGGAGACCTCAGGAAGATCCCCTGGAGAAGGGATAGGTACCAACTCCAGTATTCATGGGCTTCCCTGGTGGCTCAGATGGTAAAGAATTCCCCTGCAATAGGAAGACCTCAGTTCAATCCTTGGGTTGGGAAGATCCTCTGCAGGAATGTATGGCAACCCACTCCAATATTCTTGCCTGGAGAATCCCCTTGGACAGAGGAGCCTGGCAGACTACAGGCCGTGGGGTCCCAAAGAGTCAGACATGACTGAACAACTGAGCACATAGCGCACATGGGGTTATTAAGCATAGTGCAAAGAGAAAATGAGTGGTTTTTTCCCCCCTGAGAAAAGACATATATATCTATTTTCAACCCAAATGAAGTGAAATATCATCTTATCAGACATTAATCTGGGCTTCCCTTGTGGCTCAGCTGGTAAAGAATCTGCCTGCAATGCAGGAGACCTGGATTTGATCCCTGGATTGGGAAGATCCCCTGGAGAAGGGAAATGCTACTTCTCCAGTATTCTGGCCTAGAAAATCCTGAGGACTGTATGGGGTCACAAAGATTCAGACACAATTGAGTGAATTTCACTTCCAGCCATTAATCTAGTTAATGAATGTCCCATCCATTGTCATCTAATACTCATGAAAGAAGCACATAGGCTTTTTATAATAGTGGTCTGTTTTGTAAATATGTTTTGCCAAGACAAAGTCACCAATTTTGACCTTTTTGGGTAAAGAGTTGAATTATCTTATGAGACGCCCTTTCAGCAAGATTTCTAAATTGAAAAAAAATTATATGTATGCACCTATCAGTACTACTGTCTTAAATTTAAAGCATGTAATTTGCCTCATTACACAAAGTGTACAATTATTTAAAAGTACATTTAGCTTGAAAAATAGACTCATGGTTTGTAAAGCCAAGGAAAATGACATTTTCACTCAAGGCTAGTGTAAACAAAGCTGGCAAACTTTATATAGTTGTATTTTCTGATTATAACATCTATTATGAAATGTAAATACACACATGTAAAAACTTAAAAGTAACATATAAAATGCATGTGCTTCTATAAGGTCTATATAAGTAATAATGAATATATAATAACATATATATATGAATGATAATAAATAATATGAACATATAATAAATATTTTGTATGTAAACAATGCTGTATATATATATATATATAAATATAGTCATATATATATATATAAAACCATGTGTGTAATCAACAAGTTTTTATCCTAACACTATCAAAAACAATTTTATATTTTTTTTGCTTCAAGAATATTTTATTGGCTATAAAATGTTATATAGCTTTATTTCTGAATTTAAGGTAACCATTTCTTATTGTTATATTTTTCTGATTAAAATCAATAAATAGCTCCAAGTATTTTAGCCTATTCATTACTAATTTTGTTACAAATGCCTTATAGTCAAGTTAAATGACAAAGGCATTTTAAAGATTCTGATATATATTTTCATATCACCATCCAGATAGCCAATAAAAGCTCAGAGAAACAATTTCCAAGTAAGTATCAAAAGCCTTAATATTTTATGTCCCTTGACTAATATTTCTACTCCTATAAATCTGCCCAAAGGAAACAATACAAAATTTATACAGTACTTTAAGCCTGAAATTCATTTCAATATCATTTATTACTTTGAAATATTGGAAACCATGTACATACTTAAAAATGCAATAATGCTTAAGCAAACTATGATGGAGAATATTCTTTAAGAGATACAGTCATTATAATACCAAATAATCTATAATACTATAGGAAATATAGACAATATAATATAAAGAAGATACTTATGGTATGTTAATACTTTTTAAAGAAAAAAAAATTCAAGAATACTAGAAAATCTCCCCAAATAACACTGGTCATCATAAAATGGTGGGAATAGTGGTGCTTTAATTATATTTTCATTCTTTTACTTATACATTTTATAAATAAGCAAGTATTAATATATCATGGAAAATACCTAATTTATTTTATAACATTACTCATGCAAATTTATCTTTACCAAAATGGAATCATTTGAATTTTTGACTATTTACTTAAGATGTCAAAATAGAATTCTAGAAATTAATGTTAACAATTTATAGTCACTGACTCTGTTCTCAAAATTATTTCTCCAACTTTAAGAAAACTCACAGATGAACATATACCAGAACACATTTCTTTTCCCAGATATATGAATATCGCATAGCTATGACTAGTTACAGATATGAAGAATGGGTAAATATTATTATTTGGTGCAGCATAGGCATGAAATAATTTACAGTTTGCAATAGTAGTTCCTAAACTACAAGCCAAAGAGCTCCAGAGATTTGAAAAAGTTAATGGATCCACTGTTGTTAGTTGTTCAGTTGTTAAGTCATGTCTGACTCTTTGCGACATCATGAACTGCAGCACTCCAGACTTCCCTGTATTTCACTATCTCCCCGAGTTTGCTCAAACTCATGCCCATTGAGTCAGTGATGCCATCCAAATATCTCATCCTGTTGCCCCCTTCTCCTCTTTCCCTCTATTTTTCCCAGCATGAGGGTCTTTTCCAATGAGTTGGATCTTTGCGTCAGGTGGCCAGAATATTGGAGCTTCAGCACTAGTTCTTCCAATGGATATTCACAGTTGGTTTCCTTTAGGATTGACTAATTTGATCTTCTTTCTGTCCAAGGGACTCTCAAGAGTCTTTTCCAGTACCACAGTTTGAAAGCATCAATTCTTTGGCTCTTAGTCTTCTTTATGGTCCAATTCTCACATCCATACATGACTATTGGAAAAACCATTGCTCTGACTATATGGAGCTTTGTCAGCAAAGTGATGTCTCCACTTTTTAATACACTGTCTAGGTTTGTCATAGCTATTCTTCCCAGAACCAGTGATCTTTAAATTTTGTGGCTGCAGTCACAAAATTTGGGGTTGCAAAGAGTCGGACACAACTGAGCAACTGAACTGAACTGAACTGCAGTCACAATCTGCATTGCTTTTGGAGCCCAAGAAAGTGAAATCTGACAGTTTCCACTTTTTCCCCATTTGCCATGAAGTGATGGAAGCAGATGCCATGATCTTTATTTTTTGAATGTTGGGTTTTCTTTTATTATTATTTTTTTAAGCCAGCTTTTTCACTATCCTCCTTCACCTTCCTCACAAGGCTGCTAGTTCCTCTTACACTTTTGCTGTTAAAGTTGTTTCATATGCATATCTGAGGTTGTTAATACTTCTTTTGGCAATCTTGATTCCAGCTTGCAAGTCATCTGGCCCAGAATTTTGTATGATGTACTCTGCATATAAGTTAAGTAAGCAGGGTGATAATGTACAGCCTTGACATATTCCTTTCCTGATTTTGAACCAGACCAATTTTGTTTCATGTCCTTATCTAACTGCTGCTTCTTGACCTGCGTACAGGTTTCTCAGGAGGCAGGTAATATGGTCTGGTATTCACAACTCATTGAGAATATTCCACAGCTTGTTGTGATCCACACAGGCTTTAGTGTAGTCAGTGAAGTAGAAATAGATTTTTAAAAAAATTATCTTGCTTTTACTATGATCTAGTAGATGTTGGCAATTAGATCTCTGGTTCCTCTGCCTTCCCTCAATCCAGCTCGTACTTCTGAAATTTCTTGGTTCACATACTGCTGAAGCCTAACTCAAAAGGTTTTGAGCATAACCTTCTTGGCATTTGAAGTGAATACAGTTCTGTGGTATTTTGAACATTCTTTGGCATTGCCTTTCTTTGGGATTGGAATGAAAACTGACCTTTTCCAGTCCTGTGGCCATTGCTGAGTTTTCCAAATTTGCTGACATGTTGAGTGTAGTACTTTCACAGCATCATCTTTTAGGATTTGAAATGGCTCAGCTGGAATTCCATCACCTCCACTATTTTTTTTTCATAGTAAGGCCCACTTGACTTCACTCTCCAGGATGTTTGGCTCTGGATGAATGACCACACCATTGTGGTTATCTGGATCATTAAGAGCTTTTGTGTACAGTTCATCTGTGTATTCTTGCCACCTCTTTCTTCTGCTTCTGTTACGTCTTTGCCATTTTTGTCCTTTATTGTACCCATCTTTGCATGAAATGTTCCCTTGGTATCTCTAATGTCCTTAAAGAGATCTCTGGTCTTTCCCATTCTATCATTTTCCTCTGTTTCTTTGCATTGTTCACTTAGAAAGCTTTCTTATCTCTCCTTGCTGTTCTCTGGAACTCTGCATTAGTTGTATATATCTTTCCTTTTCTCCTTTGCCTTTTGCTTCTCTTTTTTCCTCAGCTATTTGGACCAAATATATATGGATAAAAATGTATATTTCATATTTATTTAATTGTAAATGTAAAAGAACCTGTATCAACATTATAGTTTTATGAATAAGTGGATAAATAAAGTCTTTGTGGCAAGTAAACAATTAACATTTAATTGAAAGTATATATTCATTATATTTTTTCAAATTGCAGCTATTATCATCTAATATTTATATTTAATATTACAATACAATCTTAGATTAAAAACTGTGATTAAATATCTTCAATTATCAATTCTTAAAATATAGTGTCTATAGGGATCATGTGGGGTGTTTATAATAAAGATTTCACTGCCTAATCCCAGAGATTGTCATAGAGAAGTTTGGGGGGAAATGCATTTGTATTATGCATTCTAGACGATTCTGATGAGTGTGGTCTTTGGACCTTTATTTTAAAAACAGCACTTAGATGCTGGGAACAACTAGACACTTAGGAGATATAATGATGTTCTTGCTTAAAGAAAGGACAGCACCACTGTCGCCCAGTAATAAACATTTCGAGCCTATTAGCAAGACGATATTCAAAGCAGGAAATTGTCACTAAAGACTTGCAAAAGTCTAGTCTAATTGAGCAATAAGAACCAGTGTCCACAGGGCTAATATGTATGAAAACAAGCTCTGTGTATATGTATACACACATGTATAAGAATGCACATGCAAGCAAAATAAATTACCCTACGGGGTTCTTAAAAATAAATAAAATTGGAAGAAAAAAAAAAATGCTATAAAAAAAAAAAAATTATCATAATTGGCTCTGTTTTGCTTGTTGTATTGTCAACAGGAAGGCACTGACCACATTGTATATTTCCTTTGAATGTCCCTACTTTTAATTTACTATGCAAACTAAACAAGTATTGAAAACTGCATGATTAGTGTTTTAGAAAATTCTTGAAATTTTATAGTATAGCAATTTTTACAAAACTGCTCAAACCAAATCTTAGACAAAGGATCAGGTAGTAATTAAATGCCAGCAACCTCTCCAGCGAAGCAGAATTTAGATGCTTCAAACACATAACACCTTCTTCATAGTTGTTATTCTTGAGATTTCTGTTGTTTATTTTCTGCCCTCTTGTCTTCTCTGTTTTCTTCTCCTACTGGCCTGTAGCTAGCAGGAGACGCTCTGAAGCAGTGATGCGATTTTGCCCCTGACCCTTGCTGTGACTGTGGATTTTGTAATCTAAGTCAATTTCACTCACAGCAGGTCCATTGGTAAAGTATTTCAGTTCTAAATGGCAAACTGCTTAAACTCTTCAGTTTTGGGTGTCCAAGGGATATCCATGGGCAACTGACTTCTGTAAACCCAGACAAAGGCTTCTTGACCCAGTGTGACAAATACATACTTTATATGCTCCATTGAGACAGAGCGATACTTATAATCTTTCAACTCAAATATATTCAAATCTTGTTTATATGATTACTTTCATTATTATCTGTAATCAGAGCAGTGATTTACAAGAATATAAGCTAACCATTCTCAGAGAAACTAAATGATAGCACATCATAAAAGAGGGGGCAAGATATGGTACAAATTTTGAATTTGTGGCATTGCAAGCAGCAATCAAGTAGGCAAAGCAAGGATAAGCCAGCTCATGTCTAATGAAACTCAGAAGCAGCCTTAATCTAAATTCTTGGGTAAAAGAACTTCTCAGATTTCAGAGAGCAAATAAGAAGTAGAATAGTTTATGTAGAGCATGAACCAGAAACTCAAGAGGCTGCTCTTTCGTGTCTGACTCTTTGCAACCCCATAGACTGTAGCCTACAGTGTTCCTCCATCCATGGGATTTTCAGGCAAGAGTATTAGAGTGGGCTGCCATGTCCTTCTCCAGGGGATCTTCCCAACCCAGGGATCAAATCTGGGTCTCCTGAATTGCAGCCAGATGCTTTACCATCTGAGCCACCAGGGAAGCCCCCTAAGAGGCCACTAAAGAACATAATTATATGATTGAGGCTGTATGTAGGACAACAAGAAATGATGGGGCCAGTGACAAATTGACAAGTACATGGTTCTCCTAAAATCATTTTGCTGTACAAATAATTAACACACATATAACAACACTGTGACTACAGGGAAAACATATTTGTGAGCTTAATTTTGTCTATATGATAGACCCTTAGATATTCATTTATTAGAGTTCAATTCAGGAACTATTCTCTACCCACCCTCCATACCCCACCCCCCAATTTCCCCTCTTCTGAAAGCCCTGGTTGACCATTAAGTATTGCAGCTTAGGGGTCCTGTGTGCAGCACTGTAACCCTTTTCAGCTAAGTATGTTATTCTGATGAGGGACTGCTATCCAATATATCATATTAAATTTGAATGATTTAAATTTAGAAAGACAGTGAACAAAGATGGCTTGATTCCTGATGTATTGGAAGGCACCAGATAAGATTCAGGTCCTTTTATTAATGCTTTAAGAAAACATGTGATTTCTCCTTATTATACTACACAGATAATATAGTTTTACTTTTGATAAGGACCTGATTCTCTGGATTAAACCATTTGTACATTCCAGCCTAAGAGGATTCTGCAGAATTTTGCCCACCATGTTTTTAGAGTTCTTGCAATGCCAATTATACAAGAATACACTTTAGCATGAAACTAAATTCTTAGTGGACAAAATGAGAGATGGCAGTTCTGATGGAAGTGAGCTTTAAAAGCTAGTTGCAGTATGTGTTGTGAAACTTAGTCCATCCTTTGAATATGCCATGAATCTTTGTTTTCTAGAAACTATGACTTATTTCATGATTACATGAGACAAATTTCACATATGAAAATTTGACAGAAAAATTGCATTATTCTTAAGTTAAAGTAGATCTTAATAAATAGCTTTCAGCAAAGAATTACTTTGATATTTAATTTGAATTGCTATGAAAGTTCAAGCCCGTTGAAGTGAATTAATCACAAAGTAACATCATTTTTTATTTGATCTACATTACTTAATTTGTTATATCCATGGAAAAATACAATATCTGTTGTTGCATTCAAACCATGTTCATATATTTTAAGAACAGGCATTGAAATGGTCATATAGGCTAGAAGGGAGTATCAGTAACTAGAAGTGATCATGCCTTATGACCTCTCTATAAATTTGAAGGATAAAAGGATTCAAAACTATAAGCAGAAATATGAAGTGTCTGTATCTAAAAACAAAACTCTCCTTTATTCAGGAGCAAAGTATATTTTCCCCAAAGGGCTGAAAATATTTTTTTTTGTTATTTACAATATTAAAAAAAAATTCTGTTCATAAAGGTTTCTTTCTGGCTTGAAACATATTATTCAAAGCGGTTTTTCCATCTCATCTCTTCCCTACTCAGTGTCTATTTTATCCTCTCTGCAGCTTTCAAATTTCCCAATCCCCAGGTAAGATCGCTTTAGGCATCATGTCTGTTTTTTCACCAAATAACAGCACAGAGTACCTCGCCCATAGTTATTGCTCAACAAATACGTGTTGAATGAGTTGGAAGAGACTCGTTCCTCCACACATGCCCAGAAGTAGAGGTCATATACCCAACAAGACCGGTCAAGTGTATTGATTTATTTTCCCTGAAAATGTCCCAGGAAAGAGAATTCAAAATCCTTAACAACTGATCTAATATATATGGATCTGCTGGTAGGGTTCCAGGTAGGGATAATATACATGATTTTCTTAAATAAAAAACATTTTCCATTCTATGTGTAGTTAAACAAGAAGTTTGACTTTGAAAAGTATATTGGGTCAAGACTTTGGAATTATTCTCTGATCTGTTGATAATTTCTGTACTTATGAGAGAGATTAAAATAGTTGACTCATATTTAGGTCTAGAAGACTTTATTATGTCTTACACTTGTGAACATATTTGTGAAAATTTTCTTAAAATGTTTTCTGACTAAGCATCACAATGATTAAATTAAAGATTTGAATGAAAAATATTATAATATTGTTTTACAGAGAGTTGTAAATTATTGGTTAATATATTTTTCTCAGTTATCGGTGGATTAAGGAAAGGTTATAATACTGTACAAGGATATATTTGTTTTGAATATGTGGTTGATTTGTTATTCACATAAAATAAGGGAATGCAAAAAATATGCTGATGGCTTTTTTTGGATGTTCATGTTACTAAATATTAATAAAATTGTTTGATCTGGAGGTCAAAAACATTTTTTTTTATTTCCCAAACTTTCTAGTGCTGTTTGCACTTTTCATTTGGAAAAAGAAGCAATATATGGAAAATATTTAGCTGTTTGGGAAAAGCAATTGCCACATAATATATCAGTTACCACACAACTGTCATATAATACACTGAAGTGGTTACCAAAACAACATGGTTTAATTTTATTTGTTTGTTATTTGCACATAAATATTTTCCACATGAATAACGTCAAAATATCTTCTGATTCAAGCAGAGGCTCACAAACCGTTTCTTTCTTTTCCATACAAATCTTAACATGTAAGATTTTCTTAGTTCTTGCTGAAACATGAAAGTTAAGGTAAAAGCCTGTTAAATCATTTGCTCAGATAAAATATCACAATTCACAACACTGTGACAACTAGGGGAAAAAAGCAACAAACACAATGTAAAAGCTGCGATTCAAGTGTATTCAGTATCTTATTGCGGACAGTCTCTCAGATAGCTCTGGCAAAGGCTCTGAAGAGGTGGTGCGGAGGTTAGCACATATGCGATTTGGATGAAGGGGGTGCATGCAACCCAGTGCACATCTCAGTAGAAAACTGCTGCTAGTCATGAGGAGTTAATGGTTTTAGTGTATTTTTAGGAGTGGGAAGATGCAAAAGACTTCTCCTGAAAATATCTAATTATCTGAAGGCCTCTTCTGCCAGTCTTCCCAGAGCACAGAGTGCCTCATTACACCCTGGATTCCTTGCAGGGTGTATTGAAGGTCAGTGACTGCAAGTGGCTATTGACCTAATTCTTGTAGAACAGGTTGCACGTAACATTCCTCGGGTGACAACTACATTTACAATATTCTCTCCTAGGAATAAGTTTTTTCAAAGATATATGAGCAAACTGACCAGGAGTTATAGAATTCTGGGAAAGGCAACCGAGAAAATGGTGGGTTCTTACACAATAATCTTAGCTAAGAAACGATCTACAGATGCTCAGAAATTATTTCTGTCCTTCTTATTCAAAGAGAATCCACTGTCACCATATATGTTGAGATGTTGCTGAGATGATTCCTTCATAGGTTTTCCAAGTGTTGATCATGATCTCCTATCTTTACCTCAAATATCAACTGCCACCCCTATTGGTGTTCCAATGGTGGCTGGTGAGAATTTGTGATTCACACCATAATTTTCAAAGTCAAGCTTCCGGGTTTGGTGTCATGAGGACCACATTCTAGCAAATTGAAATATTCTACTAAATATCAATAAAATCTCTTAACAGTTATGAGATCAACCACTTGATATTCTTTTGCTAACTTGTGGCTTAATTTTGAAGGTAAAGGATTACCCATCTTTTGACAAAATAGCCATGTATTTATAAACATCTTTTATTGTTAATTAGCCTCAGGTAAGCTCTTTATACAGCAAGTGCTCCTTTGATTGCAACACCTTTGGGATCTAAAAAGTTCTAGAATATATTTTCATTCCTGTAGCAACTTCTCCATAAGAAAGCAATGGTTGAATAGACAATACTACAGGCAGAAGAAAAGCTAGAGTTGCTTTTTAAAATTTTTATAAGAAAATGATAGGGATTAATTTTAAAATGAACCTCAGAATTGTTTCACATGCAGATCTTGGTATAGAAGAGTTCATCAGCATGGAGGAATAATTAAGGCAGTGTTTGCAATGGAAACAAAAGTAACCATTTTTAGTCTGAACTAGAGCTGTAGCATCAAGTCTTATAATAAGTATATAGTTTCTCTTGTCTTGATGCAAGGTAACTTTTGGGGTTTGATGTAAACATTTTAAAATCCTGTGTTTTTCCACATGTAACTAAACATCAAAATAAGATCAAAAGATCACTTCTCATTAAATATTTGCCTGCTGGTCTTTTAAGTATATAACTTATTGATGTGTATAAATTTATAATATGTAAAATGAGAAATGTAAATAGTATATGCTCATCTCTGTTCCTAGGGAGTTCTGTGAATAAATTTCCATTAATCTAGTGGTAAATGCACCCTAAAGTTGTATAATTCATGCCCTTTCTGGATGAGTTTAATAAGAAATAATCTGCTATTTCTCATTTCCTTTCCTCTCCCTACTCCAATTGCACTTCTATAGAAGTCTTAAATGTTTATGTATGTATCTGGTTATGCGTATTGTAAACATCTGTCAGCTCAGTAAAACTCACTGCAGGGTAGTTATTATTTTGAAGGAAAACTGAGCTCATAGCAGTGAAAATAAATTTAAAACCTGCTTCAATCTAAAATTAAGAAATACCAAGTCAGAAATTTTAGTTTTACTTCATTGATTTGACCAGGGTAGCATGAAAGAAAAATAACTTATATGTTTTTACTTTCACAACAGTCTTAAGATATGTGTATATATATACTTCTAAATATCTGTGTTTTTATATAAAAAGAACATCATTACCTGGATTCTGAGGTAGAATCATGTCATATGACACAAATCATACCTGGATTCTAAGATATGACTGGGCGTGGTGGAGGCATAGTCTACATAGTTTATGTATAGTATCTGTGCTAGTCAGGTATCATGAGTTGCCAAGTGAAAGTGCACAGTTACCCTGCAAAGGCAAAAGCAAACTGTTACTGAGAGGCTGTTGAATGAGGCACTGAGCAGAATACGTTGGCCAAATATCACAGCGAAGTATTTTCTAATGGCCAATTGATTAGAGTTTGTTTTTTAATAGAAAATTTATAGACTTAGAAATTTATAGGAGGTGCAATCAGTTCAGTTACTCAGTTTTGTCCAACTCTTTGCAACCCCATGGATCGCAGCACGCCCAGCCTCCCTGTCCATCACCAAGTCCCGGAGTTCACTCAGACTCACGTCCATCGAGTCAGTGATGCCATCCAGCCATCTCATCCTCTGTCGTCTCCTTCTCCTCCTGCCCCCAATCCCTCCCAGCATCAAAGTCTTTTCCAATGAGTCAACTCTTCGCATGAGGTGGCCAAAGTACTGGAGTTTCAGCTTTAGCATCATTCCTTCCAAAGGAATCCCAGGGCTGATCTCCTTCAGAATGGACTGGTTGGATCTCCTTGCAGTCCAAGGGACTCTCAAGAGTCTTCTCCAACACCACAGTTCAAAAGCATCAATTCTTCGGCACTCAGCCTTCTTCACAGTCCAACTCTCAAGCCATACATGACCACAGGAAAAACCATAGCCTTGACTAGACAGACCTTTGTTGGCAAAGTAATGTCTCTGCTTTTGAATATGCTATCTAGGTTGGTCATAACTTTCCTTCCAAAGAGTAAGCGTCTTTTAATTTCATGGCTGCAATCACCATCTGCAGTGATTTTGGAGCCCCCCAAAATAAAGTCTGACACTGTTTCCACTGTTTCCCTATCTATTTGCCATGAAGTGATGGGACCAGATGCTATGATCTTCGTTTTCTGAATGTTGAGCTTTAAGCCAATTTTTTCACTCTCCTCTTTAGAACTATGATAATTCATAGTCTGGTAACATTCATTTTTACTTTGTCTTACTTGAATTACTAAAAGGGAAATCACTGGACTAATTATCCTTTCCTTTAGGACATTTTATAGCCTGGGTTATAATTTGTTAGCTTTTATTAGTTGATGTTGTTGAGATTTTAGGTCAGATCACACATTTAAAAGGCCCATTTAGTAAGATATATCCTTAAAACTAAAAATTTAATTATAAATGGTTTATTATATCTGGTTTGAGTCTTAAATAGAAAGCCAGTTATCCCTCCTTTCCTTTGTTATGCAACTTTATCCCAAAGTTTGAATTTTACCCTAGGATTTTTAATGGTAAAACCAAACTTGGATCATTATTACAATTTTTTTTCTTACAGAAATTTTATTCATAGCTTTGTAATTCAGTATATTTTAGGGGAATTTTTCTTGTAATTCTTCCTTTGTGAAATCCCAGTGTGGGTCAATCTTTCATGAAATGAGGAGGATGGAAAGCCCAACAGTTTTCTATCCACACTATTAGAATCTGAATGCCACACAGTATTAATAACTATATGGCTACATAGGAGATCCACTCTTCTTTAATGTATAGTATTCTGGAAATACAGGATTCAATGCCTGGTCAGACACACCATAATCTTGTGTTCTCTAAGCAACTCAGTCTCTTTTCATTTTTTTCTTTTCTCCAGTTCTACCTTAAAGGTCAGGCTCTTTGCTACTTTTCTTCACTTATATGGGCCAACTTAGGTTAGATAAATGTAAGACTGCTAAAACCTAGCCAAGCCAATATAAAGGGACACAGCCCAAACACAATCACACAAGCTCAGCAATTGGTTGATCCCATTCAGGCCCACTGACTTGTATGTAGTCAATTCAGTTTATAAGTCAGGAGGGAGAGACTGAAGATACATCACATTGAGGATCATTGCCATGGCATCCTGCTCATAGTGCCAATTGTTTTATTAGGGCACTCAGCATCCTCTGCTGAGTGCCGGCTGTGTGTTTCTGCAAAATTTATGGAAGATAGGTACCAATGGACAGAAAATAGAAAGAAACATAAATAATCAAAGAATTCTCTGAGAAAGGCTCAAATTTGGTCTGTAGTGAACAAAGCAGGTGAGAAGATGAAGATGCAGGCAGTTGGTTCTGGGTTTTTTTGTTTGTTTGTTTGTTTTATGTTAACAGGTGGGGTCCAGAGGGACAGAGTTTGCATGATTTGAATTCCCCCTGTACAACTAAAGGAAGCTTTCTTATTCCCTTGCACACCTGTGGGGATGAGGGAAAAGAAAGGAAGAGTGTGTATGGAAGATGTCAGAGGTCAAACAACAGAAATGAAGTCAGCCAGCCTCTTAATTACACTCTCTAGTCTTAATTTTTTAAAATTATATTGGAAAAAATTGCATTCTATTAAATAGTCAAGAATTAGCAAGAGAAAAACTGTAACTGTGAAGTACTACAGAAATTCTGCAATGATTTTATATCACTGCAAAAAGAATCTAAGCTTCAAGAAGGAAAGAAATCGATATTTTCCCACTGATCATAGTACTTGACATAGAAAAAAAGGTCAATTCACATTTTTGAATGAATGAATGATAGTTTGGGGACACATCTCCCAGGAAATGATATTTGAACTGATGCCTACAGTTATTTGAAGAGCAAGGTAATTTTTATACAGAGGAGAAAGAAATAGAAAGGCCTTTAGACAGAAAGAACTTGGAACTTTGGAGGAACAGAAAATAAACGATTATGGTTGGAACCTAGTGACTTAGGGACAGAGTTTAATGAAATAAAAATGGAGAGGTAAACAGGAACCAGACCATGCAGGGCTATCAGGCATGATGAGCAGATTTAAATATATATTTAAAGAAAATATATGAGCTTTAAATATATATTTAAAGAAAAGTCATTTTAAAGAGTTTAAGCAAGGGGGGACATGATGTACTAGAAAAGAATATTCTGTTCTTGTGATGTGCAAAATGGAATGCAGAGGGTGAGGTGGGGATGGGAAGATACTACATGAGTGGAGAAAAGCGGTGTGAGTTGAGTGGTCACAGTGAAGATGGAGGAAGTGATAGTCATGGATGGGGGGGGAGTATTAAAATATAATGTGTATTTTGGAGATAAATCTTAACGTATTCAGCAATGGACCAGTTTGTGGAAAAGAGAAAATGGCAGGATTTCCAGATATTTTTGGCTTGAACCATGGAATATATGGAGTGCTATTTATGGCAATGGGGAAAATTGGAGGGATGGTGAAGGAATACACTGATTTGAGATGGAATAAACAGCTCCATTTAGAAATGTTAAAATTGAAATGTCAATGTATAGCCATTAAGAAGGAATTTGGTAACATGAGTCTTGAGTTACATTTTGAAATATCAGCTAGTCAGTGTTTTTGAAAGCCTTGACAAAGTTTAAAGCCCAGTCAGCTAAGCCTCATGGAATCACCTGAGCTAAGCTAATGAGAAAAGAGGCTGAGACTGAGTTCTGAATGTTAAAAATTTAAATTGATGGAGGAATAGCCAAGAAAATGAAGCAGGTATTACAGAGGAAAAGGCAATGCGGTAGAATTAAAAACTGTAAGTATATGATGTAATAAGCCCAAGACAGGAGAGGAAGACAGGCACTAAGGAATTAAGAAGGCACTCATCATATAAATCAGTCACTGTATGTAACCAGATAATGGAAGTATGTGTAAGTCAGATAATATAAGTATGGAGACAATCAAGCTGGAAAAAGAGAGCTTGATGGAGTGGAGAGTTGGTTTTAGACAGAGTTGTTCTCGAAGATCTCTCCAAGGAGATGATTCGACAGGGGGATCTCCTTAATGGGAAAGGGCAAGCCATGTGAAGATCTAAAGGGAATACTCTCCAGGTCACGGAGAAAGATGGCATGAAAACTGATAAGGCCGCAAGCTTGAGATGTTGAAGGAACACCAGCATGTCCAGTGCCTCTGGAGTTAAAGGAAAATTGGCCCTAGAGGCAAACAAGATCTGGTCACGCGGGACATTGTATCCATGGCAGAGTTGGCATTGATCAGTGGTACTTTTTAGCATCACATGAAACAATGAGTTAAGTAGCACTGGGGGAATTTCCAAAAGTGTATAAAATTGAGAGAAATTTTTCTGGTATTTCTAACAGATTTGACCCTTAGTGTTCTTAGAATAAAAATCAATGCCTTAACTTTACCATGTTTACTTCAGTAATACTTAGAATATTGAAAGATGGATAACTAGTTAGATATAAACATGGATATTTGAATTAATAGGAAGTAGTTGGAATATTTTGAGAAAAATGATTTGTGATTTATATATAAATATTTAAAAAGTCATTTTTTATGAGAATAAAGACTACATAAAATATAGAAAGTTATTTTAGTAATTTGCAGGGGGTATACTAAGTGGTACTTGTACTAGACAACTTGTACTAAGTAGTATGAAATGTCCAGCTTCTGGCTGTATTTTGAAAAGTGAAACCTACAAGAAATACTAATAGATTGAATATGGAAGTTAAAGGAATTATGTTAGTGTTTGAGAAGGAAAAACACTTTGGATAATATGCATTGTATTAAATTTAATGATGAGTGTATTTGGAGTCTGGGTATATTCTAATATATATAATATATATGCAGTCTGGGTATATATATATGTATGCTGCTGCTGCTGCTAAGTCAATTCAGTCGTGTCCGACTCTGTGCGACCCCATAGACGGCAGCCCACCAGGCTCCCCCGTCCCTGGGATTCTCCAGGCAAGAACACTGGAGTGGGTTGCCATTTCCTTCTCCAATGCAGGAAAGTGAAAAGTGAAAGTGAACTCACTCAGTCATGTCTGACTCTTAGCGACCCCATGGACTGGAGCCTACCAGGCTCCTCCGTCCATGGGATTTTCCAGGCAAGAGTGCTGGAGTGGGGTGCCATTGTCTTCTCCAATATATATGTATAAATATGTATAATATATATGCAGTCTGGGTATATTCATATATATATATAATATATATATATATACAGTCTAGGTATATTCTAATACCCAGAAAAGTGCTTTGCTTATGGACAAAGCAAAATACATGTTTATTACATGCAGTAAAATATTGCAAAAGTGACTTGAAAATATGAGTATCCTGCTTACTGTGCTAAAATATTTAAGGAAAAAAATTAGAACATCAAAGGTCTTGAAGAAAATTT
Organism: Bos indicus; assembly: GCF_029378745.1. Classification (NCBI taxonomy): domain Eukaryota; kingdom Metazoa; phylum Chordata; class Mammalia; order Artiodactyla; family Bovidae; genus Bos; species Bos indicus. Next base: position 35,616,937 of record NC_091760.1, on the reverse strand, counting down.
TTCAATTTTTACTTTCAATTCTTCTAAAAACAAAATAAAAACCTAACAGAAATAAAAATCTGTTCATAGACCCTTATGTAAATATATGTGCTTATATGCTAATAGTGATTATAAAATGAAATTAATGTTATTTATATTATTAAGGATAAAGATTAGAGCAAGCTAATTGAATGGAATAGGGTATGTAAGAAAATATGTGTAAGAAAATATAAAATTGGATGATATTTTCTGTGAGGTAACATTTACAGCTATCTGTTTCACATGTATGTTTCATATATTTATATCTCTTTAAGTCTTCTAGCTATCTTCAAAGTAAACATGGTGAAATTAAGACACTTTTATTCTAAAATTCTTGAGTCAAATCTGTTAGAAGTATCAGAATTCCTCTTAAATTTATACACTTTTAGAAAGTTATCCAAAGCTATTTATTTTGTCTTATTCCCAAAGCATCATTTATTAATATAATATGTTTTACACTTTGGTCTATAAATAACTAAAAATAAAGAACTTTCTTTAATCTTGGGTTAAATAATTGGAATATTATCCTCAAAGTCTTTCCCTGGTTCTAAAATGTAGGAGTATCAAAAAGTATAGAAGATTAAGGATCTGTCTTGTCAATGAAATGGAGGCTAAAGATCTAGAAAAAAATCAGATGTCTCCCTGACATTAACCTATGTAACTAACAATTGCTAAACATTTATAAAATATAAAACATATGCTATTTTATGATAAAAATACATGATCTCATATTTAAAAAAAAATAACTTGTACAAAATAAATACCAATTGGTCTTAGATATTCTCTTCCTATTTTTCACTCTGCTTTTCTCTTTTCCAAATCTTTGAAGCTGCAAATGGACTGAACACAATTTTAAGGCTGCTCCAGGAGGCATATCATTGTCTCTTTCTGTGTATCTTTGGTAAGACTTGGAATCTTTTATTCTTCCTGAAATAACAACTAGAATCCCATGGTCCCCCCCCACCCCCCAAAAAATCAGCTGCCGATCATATCTGGAAATGACTAATTCAGGAACAAATGCTATGTAATGAAGGGATCAACAAGCCTAAAATCTACTTCTTTCTTCTTCTCTGGTATTGACCTAGCCTACCTACTTGTATTTCTTTGTACTTTCTCATTTTTATTTCCTATTGATTTTCCTATACCCTTAGCTCCTGCTTTCAGCCTGCCAAGACTATGTGCCTGACTGGATTTTTTTAGTCCTCTTTCCCTTTATCTGGATCTTGGAAGAGTGTCTTCACGAAATCCAAGTCTGGCATAATGATGTGTCAATACTTACATACAAAATACTCATTTTACACATAAGTATGTTGATACCTGGGCTTCCCAGGTGGTGCTAATGGTAAAGAACCCACCTGCCAATGCAGCAGACATAAGAGATGAAGGTTTGATCCCTGGGTGGGGAAGATCCCCTAGAGAAGGGAATTGTAACCCACTCCACTATTCTTGCCTGGAAAATTCCATGGACAGAGGAGCCTGGTGGGCTACAGTCCATAGAATCACAGAGTCAGACATGACTCAAGCGACTTAGCATGCACATGCGCATGTTGGTACCCACCTCAGTAGATGTTAGTGAGTAAAAGAATGTGTAGTTAAGAGTACTTGAAAAAAGAGAACATTTTGATTAAAGTCTTAAGCTATAGAAAGCAAAACATTAAGAACAATTTAAAAATTGTTATCTATATAAATGGAATATCTCCCTTGTGTATTCCAGCCCCTTTTTATGACCAGTCCTGAAATAGGTTCTTCTTAATAGATTTTCCATTTTTGGTCAATAGCACCACGGAATATTAGATTAAAGCAATTGGAACTACTTTTGCTTCATACTGCATCTTTATTCTTTATCCCCAGGAATTTCTGTCCAATGGCAATTTTTCATTTGGAAAGTTTCTTTTATCCATAATTTTCCTACTATATAGGATTTCCTTATTTAATACCACCATAATTATCACTTGCCTTTTCCTTCTGTTTCATTTTACACTCTGCCTCCTCCAGTCAGATGTATTCTGAGAGACGATGAGACCAAATTTACAACCAATTAATCTAAGCACGTTAACCCTAAAGATAAAATTATAAGATTTCTATTATTTAAAAAATAGCAACCTATTGAGATGTAATTCATATACCATACAAATCAGTTAAAATGTTCAACTCAATTTTTTTAATATGTTCATAGAGATTTGCAACCATTATCATCACAGTGAATATAAGAACATTTTTGCCACCACCCAAAAGAAACCTGATACCCATAAATACTCATCTAACTCCTCCAACCTTCCCCTTCCCTAAGCAACCACTCTCTGCCTGTATAAGTTTGCCTATTTTGAATATTTCATATATCAGTATCATATGAAATGTGTTCTTTTGTGTCTTGATTCTTTTACATTAATATAGGTTTTTAAGATTCATCCATATTATAGTATGTATCAATACTTTGGTTTTTTTTATAACCAAATAGTATTCCATTGCATAAACATGTTACATTTTATTTATGCATTTACAGTTGATGGATATTTGGATTTTTCTCCTATTTTGGCTATTATAACTAATAATGAACATTTCTGTATGACTTTTTATGTGCTCATTGTTTTCATTTCTCTTGGGTATATATCTAAGACTGTCATTACAGGGTTAATGATGCCCTATTGTTTAAACTACTGTGAGACCGCTACTCTGTTTTCCAAAGCTCTGCACCATTCTATATCTTAAATCACATTGCATGAGGGTATCAATGTCTCTATATCCTCTCCAATGCTTTTTATAATCTTTCTTTTTTATTACATTCATCTTAGTAGGTGTAAAGTGGTTTTGATTTGCATTTCCCTGATTGCTATCCAATGTTTTGAGTATCTCAAATTATACTACATACCTGGGAGAACTTACAAAGTGCCATGTTTTAGATAGATGCTGAGTTTACCTCAAACATAATTTAAAATGCTAAGCTTGAGCAATAATGGACATTATCAAAATACAGATAGAAAAGCAGCTGCATATGCAGGATCCTTTCAATGGTTATTCCTACTTTATGATTTCTCTACGGGCCTTCTGCCTGTGGCAGTGTCTACCAATGGAGGTAGAATCAGAGGTACCTGGGGATGCACTATATGTCATGTTTTTTTTTTTTTTTTCCAATTAGGTGACCCATAACAATAGCACAAATGGTATTTCTAAATAGTTATAATGGCCTCTATCCTCTCTCATGTATCATTCTAATGAGAATTACAGATTGGTTTTATAAGAGATTAACTAGAAATTACAAAAAAGTCAATAACTTTTTTTATATCACTATCTTCTTTTCCCCGATGCTCCTAAATCATCTTAAATAAATGTATTTAACAGATGGTTGGCTCTCAAAGAAATCCACAGTTCTTTTGGGGGAAGAATCTTCTTGGTGTATTAATAACAATGGCAATTGGTGTAACATGAGAAACAGGTGTTATCCAGAAAAAAACACACTTACTTGATCACTCAAAGCAAGTTCAAATAGATTGCTTTGACTTTCAGTCTTGTTTTGCCTTTTTTTCTATGTGTATTATGCACACTGTTAGATCTTTAAATGAATCTGCTATTTAGCCTTTATTTACAAAATGTGACATGATTCTTGAATAAGTAATTTGTGCAAGGATATTAAAAGTCTATTCATATTGTGGTTTAGAAATTAATAATCTTAGTGATTTTTAAGCACAGAAATTTTGGAAGTTATGTGTTTGAATAAGTGTATTTTTAGACGTTAAATTCTGTCAAAATTGCATTTCTATATGGCTATAACAAATAATTCATAACTATATAAATTTCAGAATTGTCCTACAGTGCTGTCCTATAACACTGTAGGACACTCCAGCAAGAATGATGGAGTATATTTGTCCATGCCATCTGGAAGCCTTTTTACAGTCAATTAGTTAGTAAGATTATTAAAATATTCTCAGTTAATAGATTCTGTCAGTTTCAAGCTCTAGGTTTGTTTGCGGTTGAAGAACTGTTTGTATGTTTGAAATAAGTGCTTGGTTATTTCAGTGATGGGAGTGGCTATTATTAATTGCTACTTATACATTCCTTTATATCTTATTGTGTTAATAAATTTTGGACAAAGAACATACAGTGTGCATAATTGCAAATGATCCATAAAGCAGTACTCAACCTTTATTTAGAGCTGCTGCTGCTAAGTCGCTTCAGTCATGTCCGACTCTGTGTGACCCCAGAGACGGCAGCCCACCAGGCTCTCCCGTCCCTGGGATTCACCAGGCAAGAACACTGGAGTGGGTTGCCATTTCCTTCTCCAGTGCATGAAAGTGGGAAGTGAAAGTGAAGTCACTTAGTCGTGTCCGACTCTTCGCGACCTCATGGACTGCAGCCCACCAGGCTCCTCCATCCATGGGATTTTCCAGGCAAAAGTACTGGAGTTGGGTGCCATCGCCTTCTCCTTTATTTAGAGCTACTCTGGGCCAAATTATCTCTTTGATGTAGTAGGTTTTAGAGTAAGAGACAATGAAACGTAAATGAAAGAGACAATATTCCCCTAATTGGACATGTACACCTTTGTTGCAGAAAAAAAGAATGTATCTGTTCTCTGTACATAGTTTCTAAGAGGGAACTTCTAAAACTTTATAATTTCGAGAGATCAGAGTATCTTTTATTCATAACAGAAACTTGGACCATAGTTGAATTTTTGCTAAAGAAATGCCTCAGGCTGGGAACTGGTCATGCCAGAAAACTAACCACATGTTTAGAGGTTTGTGGCTTTGAGCCACGTAATGTCAGCTAGACCACCTGACATTTGGGGAGGAGAGAGGAGCTAGAGATGGAGTCCAGTCATGTGGCCAAGGAGGAAATCAATCATGCTTACACAATGAAACCTCAGTAAAAACTCTGGACACTGAGGATGAGGTGAACTTCCTGGTTGGTGAACACATTGATGTACCAGGAGGATGACACATCTAAATCCCTCAGGTAGGGCACGTGAAAGTTCTGTACTCAGGACCCTCTCAAGTCTAACCTGATGTGTTTCTTTTTGTGACTTGGCCTGAATTGTTTGTTTAATAATAAAATTGTAGTCATTAATATACCGCTGTATTGAATTTTGTATGTCGTTCTACTGAATTATTAAACCTAAGGGGGTCATAGGAAACCTTGAATTTATATTCAGTTTACCAGAAGTGCAAGTGAACTGGAGATTTCAATCTTGCAGGTGATATCTGAATGAGGGCAGCCTTGTTGGAGACCATGACCTTATGTGCTGATATCTGCACCAACTTTGGATAGTCAGTTCTAGAATCATATCATGTTTATTGCAACAGTCCAGTTTATTTCTACCTATGGCTCTTCATTTCTCCTTGAAGTTTTGCATGCAAGCCTCTAAATGGCCAAATTCTAAACCTTGCAAAATGGTGTTACTTGGCAGCTAAATACTGGATTTTCTGTATTCTATCATAAAATGTCACTCCATTATTTAAACCAACTGCAGACAGTGCTTTATAGAGATTATAATGTGATGGAGAGATAATATGGCTTTGAGAAAATAAAACCAGGCTTGGTTTTTAGATAGGCATTCTGTCACTATAAGAACTTTGACCTGGAAAATAATTGGTTAATCATCCTGGACCTATTTCATCATTCAAAGGATAAGATATTTGATTAAATAAACTTTAAAGTCTCTGGAATCTCTTAGGTAGTAAGATTCTTTGAATTTTAATGCCTCAGTTTCCCCTGTCAGCAAATGGTTGTCAATTTGCATATCATTCAACTACGAGAAATCGGAGAAGGCAATGGCACCCCATTCCAGTACTCTTGTCTGGAAAAATCCCATGGACGGAGGAGCCTGGTGGGCTGCAGTCCATGGGGTCGCTAAGAGTCAGACACGACTGAGCGACTTCACTTTCACTTTTCACTTTCATGCACTGGAGAAGGAAATGGCAACCCACTCCAGTGTTCTCGCCTGGAGAAGCCCAGGGACGGGGGAGCCTGGTGGGCTGCCATCTATGGGATCGCACAGAGTCGGACATGACTGAAGTGACTTAGCAGCAGCAGCAGCAACTACGAGAAATAACTGAACCATTTCTACGTGTAGGAAACAAATAGACTATTCATTCTAAATATGTTATGACTGTCAAGATTTCAACAGGAAAATGAGAAGACAAAAAGTATAAAGCTTCTAGTTTCAATAGAAAGCAGTTTTCCATAAGAATCCATCAATTAAGTAAAATGTGGATGTTTATATCATAGGAAGCAGAGGTGGAAATATTGTTGTATTTGATTTCTACTTGAATATAATTTTAAAATTAATACAAAGTGGAAATATCTGTTAAAATATGTTTGTAATAGGTGACATGATATCTGCTTATGCTTAAATGTCTATATTTAATTTTTCCTTTTTTCTTTCTGTTTAATATCCCACACCCAATTCTGACTTTTGAGGGAAGTTACTCATATCTGTGCACAAGCCAGTGTATAACTCAGGAGATTCAGTCACACATTAACTCATGTGTATCATTGAACATGATGGCAAAGGAACTGTGTAATTATAATGCAACAGAAGTTCATGTTATATTCAATTTACGAAAGGAGCATGGAATCTGGAGTCATGTAGGGCTTAATATGAATCCTAGCTGTCCTGTACATTAACTATGTGACCCTAGATAGTTTACATTAACTTTAAAGAGTCTGTTTTCTCTTACAAAATTTCTGTTTTACAGGACTATGTTTAGTGTTTACCATCGTGGCTAGTATATAAATGGTAACTAATGAATTGGGATTCATGAGATCCAGTTTTCCTTTTTAAAATTCAGGTTCTTCATCTTTCAAGTGAGCAGGTTAGACCAAATAATCACTAAAGACCCCCTAGGGCTTCCCCGGTGGTGCTAGTGGTAAAGAATCTGCCTGCCAATGCAGGAAATGCAGGAGATGTAGTTCGATCCGTGGGTAGAAAAGATGTCCTAGAGCAGGGCATGACAGCCCACTCCAGTATTCTTGTCGGGAGAATCCCAAGGACAGAGGAGCCTGGTCAGCTACAGTCCATAGTTTTGCTAAGAGTCCTACAGGACTGAGGTGACTTAACAAGCAAAGACACTCCCACGTTATTTAAGGAACTGTTTATTGATGTAACTTGGTAACACTAGGCAATATAACGTACATTTGGGGGCCTGGGAGCATTGAACAACACCCCCTTTTGAGGCTGGCAGTTCTCAGCTGGTAATTCAGGTCCATGATGCCCTCATGCACCCAGATTCTTGCTAGTTTTCTGCTCTTTCGTACTTTGTCTGCGGCTTTCATCCTTGTGAATGTAAGTAGTTGTACCACCTCTGTCATCATGTCTGTGTTCTGATAGTGACTTGGCAGCAGTCCAATACTTTAACGAGTATTTTTCATCTTCTCTCAGTCATCCTGTGAGGTTTGGTAAACTGTGGTCATCTCCTATTGACCAGCTCTCGAATAGCTATTCACAAGACTGGGTTTGCTTATGGATTCTTCCAGGAAGCTAACAATTTTCTCTTAGTCTTTCCTATGAATCAGTGGTTTGGACTTCTTGACTCATGCTTTGCTTCTAGGTATACTTGAGCTATTCCAATCCAGAGAAGCTATTATTTTTATTGGCATTTGTGGCTCAGATGGTAAAGCATCTGTCTACAATGCGGGAGACCCTGGTTCAAGTCCTGGGTTGGGAAGATCCCCTGGAGAAGGAAATGGTAATCCACTCCAGGACTATTGCCTGGAGAATCCCATGGACAGAGGAGCCTGGTAGGCTACAGTCCATGGGGTCGCAAAGAGTTGGACATGACTGAGCGACTTCACTCACTCACCATATTATTGTATCTGTAAAATTTACAGCACCAAGTTGTATAATATTGGGCTTCCATGGTTGTTCAGATGGTAAAGAATCTGATGCAGTATGGGAGTCCTGGGTTCTTCTATTATTTTGTAAAAGACAAATAAGTAAATTCAAGTTATTTATATTGTTCTTGGTGTTTTGCAGTAGCTCTCAGAAAGAGTAGAATTAAGTGCTTTGCATTTATTTCCTTGCCACTATCCCTTTCCTTCATTGGTGTTTAAAGTCAAGCACATTCTCTGTGGAGGTAATTAACACAAGTATGTTATTTGGTGGTAGAACAATTTTCATTTTGAATGAAGTATCTCAGTCTAGTCAGTGTACAGAATATTTGGTCAGGAACTCCTGCATGAAGAGGAAGGGGCATTATAGCATCTCTTTGGCAGGTCCCAATTTAAGGACCTCGGTTCAACATTGCACTAATTACACTGTTTATGTGAAAATTCAACTTCTTACTATAGATTGGGGCATAATTGTGGGTTTTACAAATAAATGCAAATATGAAATTTATTTAGGATTTGCCTTTTTGTGCTTTTGTGGACTTTGTATTTTGGGGGATATATGTGTTATATATTATCATACATTGGAAAAGACTCTGATGCTGGGAAAGATTGAGGGCAGGAGGAGAAGGGGACGACAGAGGATGAGATGGTTGAATGGCATCATTGACTCAGTGGACGTGAGTTTGAGCAAACTCCAGGAGATGGTGAAGGACAAGGAGGTCCAGCATGCTGCCGTCCATGGGGTCTCAAAAAGTCAGACATGACTGAGAGATTGAACAACAAATGTATAATATGTATGATATAAGTAGAACCCTAGACTATTTTGCAGATGTTGAACTTTGGGTGTTTTCATTCTTAATGCTAAGACAGGTCACAAACACTGAAAAATAAGAATGGGATTTTTAAATTAACAGCCGCTTATGTTACACACTATTAAGCTTTGAGCTCTAATCGGAATTATTTGTTTTTTCAGAAGAACTGGTGATTTTTTTTTCTTTAAAAATCTATGCCTCATAGCATTATTATGCAAGTAAAAATAAAATTCCTTGTCCTCACATGGTTAAAGAGGGCAACAAGTGGAGCAAAGTGATTTATTTAAGTGGTTGATTTTACATTAGTGTTCGAAAAAACACAATAAACATTTCCTATTTGCTGATGGAGCTGTCAGATAAGGATATAATTTTTTAAAAAGTGAGTTAAAAGACTGTTCAAATGCTCCAACCCTCAATTTGTTTGTATTTACAGCCATTTACAATATTATCTTCATCTACTCATAACAGATTTGATTTTTATGAGCCTCAAATTTTCTTTGTATTGAACTTCTGTCACATTATAATCACAAAATAAGATTTATTATAGTACAACGTTTTGGTAAGTGCGGGACTGTGCCTGTAAAATGATATTTGAAAGCACACTTGAGGAATGGCAAAATTTTAGAGAGACACATTTTTTGATATTAGTTTCTAAGAACCCTAACTTGGAAGTTTCTCTTATAATTAATAATTCAATGGCCAATAAAAGCTATATAGGAAAGGATGACTTGATATAACAAAATGAAAAATTTGAGGAAAGTGCTCGATATTTTGCCCTATCCCCCAAATATTATTTCTAATAAAAAATGTAAAAACCATTTAACTTTAGATTTATTTTTTAGGTTATGATAAATATTACAAATGGGCCATATTTACTGTCATGTTTAACATCAATTGTAACTTACTGGGTATGTATTAAAAAGTCACAAATCAAGACAGAGTGCAAAGAATTCCAGTTGACCTACATGTATGTCTATTTCCCAGGTGGACTTTTGAACAGTTTGTCAACTGACAGATTATAGAGCTTTATTTTCCTTTTTAAGAATTCACTTATTTTACATGAATTATTAAGGATAATTGATTAGGTTCCCACCACTTACACTTTACACATAGGCTGTGAATTTTTCCAGAAGGCACGTGGTTTCATTTCTGGACTGCTTAAATCATATTTTTCTTTCTGAATCTTTCATAGTCTCTGTTTCCTTAGGTGCTAACAAATCATACCAAATGTGTATATCTAGCCCTCATTTTTCTTTCTGGCCCTGGTGTTTGTAGTTAGGAAGACTTCCAACTATGTAGCAAACAATGTAAAGGATGAATTTTGGGGAAAAAATCTTCCAACAGTCCCTGATAAAAGATGTAAGCAGGGCTAATCTTAACTCCACAGCTGTTACTCCCATGAATCTTATAATTTATATCCAAGCAATGTCTTCATTTTAAATATTTTAATTATGCTAGATAGTAAAATAGGGCTGGTGTTGACCTTAGGGGATTAGATGCAATGAGTCAAAAGTCTTATAAGTCCCCATTATAAAACACAGGGAAGAGGCAAGATGAGATTCATAGGTATACAGTTGCATGTGAAATCATTAATTTCTTTGTATAAATGGATATAGGAAGATTTATCATTCAACATCCAGGAGATATACTAAAAGCAGGCTGAAGGGTGAAAGTGTCAGTCACTCAGTCATGTCTTGGTGACCTCATGGACTGTAGCCCACCAGGCTCCTCTGTCCATGAAATTCTCCAGGCAAGAAAAAACAGGTTACATACATATAAATGTTGTATCTTGGGTGGCATTACCCAAACCAGTAGTACTTTTATCAGATATGGCTTGATAAACAGTCACATTGCTCTGTTTAATCTAGATCATAACAGTCATCAATTAAATATCATAAAGTTTCTTTCATGTTTATTATCTGTATCCTTTTTTGTATACCTTGTCCTGTTAGTTTATGCTTCTTGATCAAAGATTCTGCCTGCCTTAGTCCTCACTGTATTCCCAACTGTTGAAGTAGTACCTGGCCCTTTGTAAGCATTCCATAATGTTGAAGGCTGACTGATAGGGACTTGCAATTATATCCTATCTCTATGGGACACCATTGCTGCTGATTTTAGTTTGTGTAACCCTTCGCAAAAGCTTTTCACACATTATATTTTTAAAACCTCTATCAGCTATGTTTTTTTTTTCACATATAATATGGTTTTAGGAGGCTCCATATTTTAAGGTTTTAGTTTCTGTTTTATAATGGACAAAAACTCAATGCATTATATAGGACAAATGATTTATGACAACAAATCAGATGTGAAAATACAATCTAATAAATAAGACATTGGTTTGATAACTAATGCAATATGTGGTGGTATCATAAAAAAAAAAAAAAGGAAAAAACCAAAATGTTAAATTCTTCTAGTAAGTTATTAACAGTATTTGAAAATGTAATCTTGAATTAACAAGAAGATATAGTCAAATAAAATTGTCATCTGTAACTAAGTATTTTTTATACATGACAAAGCTATTGCTTAGAACTCAAAGATTTTGGTCTGACTTAAAAACTTTTTTTTTTTTCAAAAACAAATAACAGGAAGTTAATAATAAACTAAATATATAATCAAACCTATGAACTATTTTTAATTCCAATGTTAAATAGAGATTCAAAACAAACCCTCATGTACTGTTGGTGAAAGTGTCAATTAGTCCAGCCACTAAGGAAAACATTATGGAGGTTCCCCAAAATTTAAAAATAGAAATATGAAGAGTTCCAGAAATTCCACTGCTGGGCATTTGCCTGAATAAAACAAAGCACTATGCAAAAAAGATACAAGCACCCCAATATTTATTGTAGAATTATTTACAATACCTAAGATGTAGAGGCAGCCTAAGTATCCACCAAAGATGAATAGATAAAGAAAATGTTTTGTATATATTATATATATACATGTACCCACACAGACACACACACAATGAACTATCACTCAGTAATAATAAAGAATGAAACCTTGCCTTTTGTGACAGCATGAATGAACCTGATTCTAAATAAGAAAAAGAAAGACAAATACTGTATGTTTTCACTTATCTGTGAAATAAAATAAATCAAATGAACAACAACAACAACAACAACAAAAAACCCTAAATAGCTTACAGACTGAAGAGTCTTGAGAATCCCTTGACTGCAAGGAGATTAAACCAGTCAAGCCTAAATCAACCCTGAAAATTCACTGGAAGGACTGATGCTGAAGCTCTAGTACTTTGACCACCTGATATAAAGCACCAACTCATCAGAAAAGACCCGGATGCAGGGAAAAATTGAAAGCAAAAGGATGAGATGGTTAGATAGCATCACCAACTCAGTGGACATAAATTTGAGCATGAGTTCAGAGAAGGCAATGGCACCCCACTCCAGTACTCTTGCCTGGAAAATCCCATGGATGGAGGAGCCTGGTAGGCTGCAGTCCATGGGGTCGCACAGAGTCGGACATGACTGAGCGACTTCACTTTGATTTTCACTTTCATGCACTGGAGAAGGAAGTGGCAACCCACTCCAGTGTTCTTGCCTGGAGAATCCCAGGGACGGGGGAGCCTGGTGGGCTGCCGTCTATGGGGTCGCACAGAGTTAGACACGACTCAAGCAACTTAGCAGCAGCAGCAGCAGCAGCAGCAGCGGGGTTCCTTGAGCTATATAGTAGGTTCTCATTAGTTATTTGTTTTATGGAGCTGCTGTTGTTCAGTCACTAAGTCTATTTTAAAAAGAAAAGTTAAGTTGAACCATTCTCTACACCTTGAACATAGTATAGAAAAAACTAAATAAATATATATAAATACACTGTATTACATTTTTGAGGAGCATCTAAACATTTTCAAGTAGAAATCATATCTCTGAAATCTAAATTTAAAGCCTAGATAAATGTCTTTTTTTTTTAATTTTTTTTAAATTTTATTTTATTTTTAAACTTTACATAATTGTATTAGTTTTGCCAAATATCAAAATGAATCCGCCTTATTAATTCAAGACTAGAATGTCTTGTGTTTATATAAGGACAATATGTGTTCATTTAAAATTTTGAGTTTTGTTACTTTTTTTTTCTAATCAAGATTTGGCCACTTTCCTTTCATATTCTATTACTTATTCCAAGAAGACCAAGCAGGGGTGGTTTTGTGGAAAGACAACTGTGTAGTTTTCTAAGTGTTATAACTAATACCTGTAAAGATTTATCTGAACTCCTATCTAAATCCATCTTCACTAATTCTTCCATGGCTCTCTTTATTTTGTTTTCTAGTATCCTGAGGAGGACAGGACATTAAGAAGTAATTTAGTTCAACTATCTGTCAAAAGAATTATTACCCATCCTGATGAGAGAGATCATTTGTACAAAGAAAAACCTGGCCTGTATTTTTTTTTTAAGTCATACACTTCAAGAGTTTATTTATTCACCTTTTTCAATCCAGTTACTTTTCTCCTGACTCACTGAAAAATATTTTGAGAACATGAACATTTTAATGGGGATCATGAGTAGAAAAGGGAAGAAAGGAGCAGTCTTTTCAGCTAATGGAAATTAGACCTGGATTAGGAGAAACCACTGGGCTCTTTAAGGGCATGTTTAACTAATTACTAAAAGGGATGCCAGAAGTAGAGAAAGGAGAGGGAGAGAAAAGTTTTAAACATTTATCAAAAATTTTGCTGAAGCCTGCTCCTAGGGGATTTTCTGATTGTAGAACTCAACCCAATTCAAAACTGCTTTTAAAATGAAGAATGAACTATGGTATAAGAAGCTTAAAGGATTTTTTTTTTCCCCTATATACTAACAAACAAAAGTAAGTAGGTTACCTTAAGTATTTTAGACATAGTTGAAGTGATTTTATCGGTAATGGTAATAGTATGTGTGGAGGGAGGAAACTAAAAATACACAATCTAATTCCTCCTGACCTCAGAAAATGTTCTAATACTTTAAATAGGCTTTAGCAATGTTTCCAGAGAAAAGGAATCTGTTTCTGCTAGTGGGTTTAATTAGCATAAAATAGTATCCACATAATACCAGCTGTAGATCAGGAAATAATTTATTTCTTTGATTTGATAAAATTGTTATTTTCAAATTTCAGCTCAATGTTTCTATTTTATTATATTTTAATACCTTATATTTGTTTTCCAAATAGCCATACATTCTTTAGCTTTCAGGATATGCTTTATTACTGTTATTAGTAAAAAGAGAAAGAAATGAATAGTGGTTAAAATTTAGTAATTAACACTCTGTGAAAGACTTTAGTATGGGTCTACAAGTCATGATCCATAGCTCAGAGCTCAACCCTAACCCCACAACCGTGACCAGCCCTTTGCAGGTACGTTACAGGAGTAGTAATTCAACCACTTTGATTTGTATTTAAATCACTGGAGCCTTTTATGAGTTCAAGTAAAAGCTCCTGTGACATGAAAAGAATATCCTTTCTATGACTGGATTTTATAGCTGCAGGCTGTGGCCAGATAAATTACAGTTCATTACACTCTAGACGCAAAACAACAAATTTGTGTCCTTAAATTTCCACTGCCCATCATAGGATGTTTGCTTCCGAAATGCTTATTTAAAGCATGAAAGTGAAGTCGCTCAGTTGTGTCCGACTCTTTGTGACCCCATAGACTGTAGCCTACCAGGCTCCTCCATTCATGGCATTTTCCAGGCAAGAGTACTGGAGTGGGTTGCCATTTCCTTCTCCAGGGGATCTTCCCGACCCAGGAATCGAACCCAGGTCTCCCGCATTGCAGGCAGACGCTTTACCTTCTGAGCCACCAGGGAAGCCCACAGTGGGTACTCGGTCACGTCCAACTCTTTGTGACCTCCTAAACTGTAGCCCACCAGGCTCCTCTATCCATGGAATTTTCTAGGCAAGAATACTTGAGTAGATTACCATTTCCTACTCCAGGGGATCTTCTCCACACAGGGATCAAACCCACATTTCCTGCATCACCTGCTTTGACAGGTGGATTCTTTACCACTGTGCCACCTAGGAAACCCACTAACACAGTACTTAGTATCTATACAAATTTAAGAGTGGTACAGAATATACATGTAGAGCTTTCTGATTATATTTATTCATGAGCCCTAAACTACTACTAAATTTTGTGTGTTACAAATAACACAAAATGGAAAGAATGAAGTAGAGATATTTCATTTTCTTTTTGAGATTTTTTTTTATGTTTACAGAAATATTTGACAAAATGTGACCTTATATGTGGGTTTTTAATCAACTCAAGATGTTTGTAACTTCTAATAAAATCTGTAACTTCATTTTTAAACAAAAATTACTCCAAGTAAACTCTACATATAATCAATCAAATTCAATAATTCTGAGGAAGGTCCCCTGGGCCTTGTAAAATGCTCATGCATTTATTAAACACTTAGGTCACACACTTCTATACTATTAGTTTGGCCAGCTGTGTGGTTGTTTATCCTATTGTACTGAATTCCTGAGAGAGCAAGAATATTCTTGCTGACATACCTTGGACTTCTGCGACTCCTCCCTAGGGGTGCAAAGCAATGATGTGAGAAATTGAGTTGAGGGAGTGGAGAGGACTCCTGACAATATCAACATACAGCTTTGCACTAATCTTTAGCCATGGCCTTGGAAGATGCTGAGTCTTACCTGTCCCTCTTTTGATGGCTCTGTTAACCCAATGGGCATGATGAGGTTGTGTCCACACAAATCTACAGTTGTCAATTAAAATGTACTGGGGAAAAAATTGAACATTTTCTATCTTGTATCTACAGCACAATAAGCACTTTGGCCCTTTGTCAATTAACCAGTGGCTGAAAAATTAAGTAAACATAGACATGTTCAGAATGGAAGTATTGTCCTAAAAAATGAACATCCTAGAATGCAAAACCAAATAAATGAATAATAAGGAGCCTCATAATGTAAACATGTAAGTAATAACACATATATACCATTAAAATCTCAAGAAACTTATTTATATTCATTTATTTTCTTTGCCTAATTACTTATTCAGTCTACTTAAAAACACTGTAATAATACTGTTCATCAACTATGCTTCAATAAGAAAAGAAAAAAATGAAATGAAGCACACACACACACACACATCTCTATTCCTGCCCTTCAACTTGAGTTTTTGTCTTTTTTATTTTTTTTCAGTTGAAGCTTAGTTGATGCATAGGGCAGGAATTGAGACACAAACGTAGAGAAGAGACATGTGGACACAGGGTGGGGAAGGAAAGAGAGGGACGGAATGAGAGAGTAGGATGGACATATATACATTCAGTTCAGTTCAGTTCAGTCGCTCAGTCATGTCCGACTCTTTGTGACCCCATGAATCGCAGCACGCCAGGCCTCTCTGTCCATCACCAACTCCCAGAGTTCACTCAGACTCACGTCCATCGAGTCGGTGATGCCATTCAGCCATTTCATCCTCTGTCGTCCCCTTCTCCTCCTGCCCCCAATCCCTCTCAGCATCAGAGTCTTTTCCAATGAGTCAACTCTTCGCATGAGGTGGCCAAAGTACTGGAGTTTCAGCTTTAGCATCAGTCCTTCCAAAGAACACTCAGGACTGATCTTGGAGCTGGTGGGAAACCGCTATATAGCATAGGGAGCTCAGCTTGGTGCTCTGTGATGACTTAGATAGGTGAGATAGGGGTGAATGGGAGGGGAGTTCAAGAGGGAGGGTTATATGTGTACATACAGTTCATTCACTTTGTTATGTAGCAGAAACTAATGCAATGTTGTAAAATGATTATGCTCCAATTTGAAGAATGAAAAAAAAACTGATGAATTCTCTGATATCGATAGATTCTATAAGATAAAATGGAGGGTAAATCAAGATTTCTGACGTCATGTATCTTGTAATCTAATATAATCTAATGAAGTAATAAAGCACTAAAGGTAACAAATGCTGAATATATGAAGTGAAAAAATGAAAGCAATGGGTTGATTTGGAATCCCTGAATAATCAAGATTTAAATTAATAGAGCCTAGAGCGACTGATCTGATACCTTTAAGATCAGTTTGTCCCTATGAAAGGTACATAAAGGGATTTCTGTACTTCATTTCTTAATGGTTTTAATTTTCAGAAAGCAAAATGCTTTAGTGTATTAGTGTTTGAATACAAGGTTGTCTGTTTTCCCAAGTGAGAACATCATTAAAAGCAAATAGGGAAGTCTGTTTAAAACCTTTAATCTCTTCTGATGCCATGTTTTCAAAATGGCCTAATATTCACTGTAGAAGATGTCACTGATACAAGAAATAATTTATAGAGTGTAGACATGTGTCTTTACAATGGTTATCTTTCTGGATACATCTGTTCAGTGTGTTTCTTACATTTGAACAAAAAGGTGGCATTTTGGGCTGTAATTCTGTCATCTAATCATATGGAAACCTGCCAATTCCTATTAACATCTTGACATTTTATTGCCACAGGCTTATTATAAATTCTTCTAATGTAGGATGGATTTAAATTCATGGAGTTGAGCTTTTTGTTGTGTATCCATTAAGTGCTGATCCTTTGCTCCTTGTATCAGCAGAACTTTCAGTCAAGTAATTCAGCTGTTGGCCAGAATACGAATTATAGATTAGGCCCTGAAAGGTTAACAGTTTGCTGTTTGGGATGCAATTGAAAAGCTAGAGAAAACAAAAAGAATAAATGTGAGTTAAATTCTTTCATATTAACTTGTACACCAGGTAACTGACATGTCAAGCTCCTTATATTTAGACTTTATCCAGAAGTGGTGCAGTGGATTCTTATTACCATGATATAGTTCTTCTTTTGTTTAACAGGAGGTGTTAGCCTTTGAATTGCTACAAAATTAAGGGTTTAGCCTGGAAACCGTTCTCTAGACAAAGAGAAAAACGATTATCTGAGGCTGTGACAAGTCTCATCAAAAGGCTGGAAATGGTCCAGAGATACTCTCGGGTGCATCAGGATATAGCATGAGGAAAATGTCACCATGATATTTTATATCTTGCAAACAATTAGAGGACTATGAATATAGTCCTAATGTAATATATAATAGATACATTGAATGCACATCAATGAATATATATAACAAGAGGCTCCTTACCCAAAAAGGGTCATCAAAATCTTCTCTAGAAACGTTTATAATTTCTCAACAATTTGTATTAATGTAAACTTGGATATTTAATATATTAAAAGTGTAATACAGCAGACATATTTACTATTATGCATTTGTGTCAAAGACAAAAGTAAGTTTGAGATACAGTTAAAATTATTTCTTATTCATAGATTATGACATACATCCATTGCAAGGCTTCAGAGGTATTAAGACAGGAGAGCACATTGTATAATGTAAAAAGGGGAAATATTCATAAAGCTTTTAGTTGTAGCAATTGCTCTATTAAGGGGGGATTTTTGGAAGTGGACGTTGGAAGAATTTCAAACTAGTCTTCAGATATATTTGCAGCCCTTGGTTTCATCCGTTGAGGTGTTTAGGAGACATCTCATAGAGGTGGTGGCAAGGGTTGGGGAGGCAGGGAAGGTTGTGGTCAGCCATTTCATGGGTCAAATTGGAATCAGTAGTGTGCTTTTCTGGAGGTCAAACTCTTATGGTTCCTATAACGGTGTGACTCTAATGCCAGACAGTTTCTTACTTGTTAAATTTGTTAAACTCCTTTTTTGTTGGGTTTGCATTTCTTGAACATACAGTGAATAATTTGAAGTTGGAAATTGATAACTCTATCTCTCCAAACTTGGTGATGACAAGGAAAAGTTGCCCTGCAATTAACTCAGAAAGAGAATCCTTTCAAAGTATACATAAAACTAAAAAGTTTGTCAAAGGAAAATTATGATTTTAAAATCGAAGTCCATAGCTACTTTGATTGCTATAAGCTGAAAATATGTATTTTGTCATATAAAACCAAACTGCTTCTATTCATCATTAATATAAGAAAAAAAACTGCCATTTGAATCGCTATAAGAAAAATAAAATACAATAAACTTGTTGCTTACATACATCCCTTCCAAGGTTGCACATCCTCCTCTCTTTACCTCATCAAGTAAAAATTGGTTTTCTGAGTCAGGAAATTAATCAGTGAATCAGCAACTAGTTAATAGCAAGGTAACTTTCTAGGTGATGAGAAAAATGGAAGTGGTTCCTGTCATCTAGGTATTTAAAATAAATCTATCTAAAGGCAAGACATACAAGTACACATAAAACTAAGAAATGTTAAAGAAAAAAAAAAAAAGAATGGAGTTAAGTGCTTATTGTGTTTTGCAGCAAGTATAGATGAAGTTGGGAGTCAAAAGTAACCCTAAACATGAGTTACTGTGAGGTTGATAGAAGCATTACTGACTTCAAAGTGCTTGCAGGGACTATATAAAACATTGCTGAAGAGCCTAATTACATCTCTATGGAATGCCCTCAATATGATTTCACTTAGTAAATGGATACCTAGATGAAAATGTCAATAATGAATGAATTGCTGCCTGGGAGAATGGTGAATTTCCGAGAGGATAGAGTAGAATGATGAGGCAAGAGTTAAGAATATGACATTTTTGTTTGAGACAGATTAATCTGCTTTATATTCCATTGCTGTATGACCACTAGTGAGATTAAGTTGAAAACCTGATTGGGGCAATGCTATCGATGCTAAATAGATGAGACTTTCACCAGGAGTTAAGGCTTATCTGTGGAATGATCATGTTGCTTGGAGCCTGGCCTCCTTTCTCTCCCTACTCCCCTCCCCTGCTGACCCCCTCCATTGTCCAAACTTCAAGTATTGTTTATTCTATATTCTATATACACGTGCATGTCTGGCTGGTAATATTCTCTTAATACTTGGGCCTATTTGTAAAAATGTATATTAGTTCCACTTAAATGTCCTATGAATATTTCAAACCCAGTAAATCTAAAGTACACATATTGTATTTCCCTGTATACTTGTTTCTTCTCCTTGGTTTCCTGTTCCAGTAAATGACACCACCTAGTATTTGCCCTTGAATTTTGCTTTGGTTTATGTTTCAAATGTATTAGCTTTTCTCCAATCCCTCTGCCACAAATTTAGACTGGGCTCTATTCATCTTTGTACTGTTGACTGTAAGACTCTCAGCCTCTGAATAGGTCCCTCTGCCTTAAGTCTTATGCCTTCCTGATTCTTCTTCACAAAACAGCTAGGATGATCTCCAAGAATGCATACATAAATTAATTTCAGAAGTATCAAATATGGAATGTAAGTGAAGTAAAGTGAAGCACAAGTTGCTCAGTCATGTCCGACTCTTTGCGACCCCATGGACTATGCAGTCCATGGAATTTTGCAGGCCAGAATACTGGACGGGGTAGTCTTTCCCTTCTCCAGGGGATCTTCCCAACCCAGGGGTCAAACCCAGGTCTCCTGCATTGCAGGCGGATTCTTTACCAGCTGAGCCACAAAGGAAGCCCAAGAATACTGGAGTGGGTAGCCTATCCCTTCTCCAGGGGATCTTCCCAACCCAGGAATCAAACCGGGATTTCCTACATTGCAGGCAGATTCTTCACCAACTGAGCTATGAGGGAAGCCCCATGGAATGTTAAGTTATAAATAAATTAAGCTTGAATAAAGTTAAGCAAAGCTGTACAGAATTTCCTCAAATAACCAGAATCAATATAAACTTTTCATTGTCCATAAGCCTTCCTTCCTTCACACTTGTACAACTTTCTTTACCAGTAATGCCTTTTTTCTACCAGGTTACTTGGCAAATACTCTCTTTTACCACTGGGGCTTTCAATAATAGTAACAATATTTGAAAACACACCATAACAGCATCAAGTTAAATTTTATATGCTAATTTACAATTCCCAAATACTTTTTCAAAATATAACCTTCTGAATTTTAAACTAAAGTGATGCTTACTCAGATTTCTTTATATATCCTTAAATTTTACCCTCATGGCCTTTATGGGTTCCACTAGCTGATCCAGAATACCATATAGTATTTAGTCCCCATTTCTCTTTAGGCTCCTTTTGGTATGAGAGGTTCCCAGATTTCCCTTTTTGAAGATCTTGCTTGTTTTGAGGACTGTTGATCTGATACGTCATAGATGGTTCTTCGTTGTGATTTTTCTGATGTTTTTCTCATAATCATTCTTTGGTTATAATTATTTGGAAGAAGACCACAGACATAAAGTGCTATCACTGTTGATGTTCATGATCACTTGGCTGAGTTTTTGTTATTGTTGCTGAGTTTCTGCAAAGATGACTATTTTCTCCTCTCTGCTGTCTTTTCTTTTGATGGAAGTCACTATGCACAGCCCACACTGGAGGAGTGGGGAGTCATATTCTCCTGCTTTCAGAGAGTATCTACATAAATTATTTGAAATTCCTCCACATGAGAGATTTGTCTCTTATCCCCCATTTACTTATTTATTCATTCAATCATATATGTATAGCACAATGCATGTATGCATGCTAAGTGGCTTCAGTTGTGTCCAGCTCTCTGCAACTCTATGGACCCTAGACTGCCAGGCTCCTCTGTCTATGGGATTCTTCAGGCAAGAATACTGGAGTGGGTTGACCTGTCTTCCTCCAGGGGATCTTCCTGATCCAGGGATTGAACCTGCTATGGACTCATGGATATTTAGTGTATACTTTGGATTAAAATTCATACTATATCTTGTTATATGAATTGTTCCAGCTTTGGCCTTTGGGAGCTCTTTCAATTGACTCTCATTTCTCTTTCATTCTTTCAGCTTCTAGCAGAAGCTGCTTCATTCTTTCCTTCCCTCAGTATATTGTTTCTCCTCCTTTATTTTGTGTAATGTATAAAAGTATAAGCTACCTAGCAGTTTAAACCACCTTTGTTCCCTAACCTGACTGCTTTATGTCAGTCTCCAACACAAAGGAAACTTAATATGAACTAATCCTGCACAGCTCAGGTGTTGCGCTAATTTTATAAATTTTTAATAAAATTTCCTCTTTTTGTTTCAGTAAATTTTTGCCCATGGATATTGGAGTGTTTTATATGTTTTGTTATCCCCCATAAACTATCTTAGTATACAATATACATTTAATCCCCTATAAACATTTATCAATGTATGAAAAAAGAGAAGTGTTGATACTGAGAAAAAATAAGACCTTTTATGGTATTTTCAGCAATAAATTGATTTAAGGATCATATCAATTCATTCCTCACCAAGATAGAGTAAATCAGTGGTTCTCAAACTTTTAGTATATATCAGAATTATCTGGAAATCTTGATAAAATAAAATAGCTGGAACCCACCTCTAGAGTTTCTTGATTCAGAAGGTTTTGCATGGGCCCAAGAATTTGCGTTTCTAACAAGTTCCCGGGTGTATTGGTTTCTTAGGACTGTAATGAAAAAATACCATAGACTGGGTGGCTTCAACTACAGAAACTTGTTTTCTCACCAGTTTTGAAGCTCAAAGTCCAAGATCAAGTTGGTGGTAGGGTAGGTTTCTTGAGATCTTTCTCCCTGGCTTGGAGATGACCACTTTCTCATCTGGTCTCTCCTCTGCGCACACGGCTGTTTGGTGTTTCTCAAGTTTCCATTTCTTTTAAGGAAACCAATTAGATTTGATAAGTGTCACACTCTAATGGCCTCCTTTTAACTTAATCAACTTGAAAGACTCAATCTCCAAATACAATCACATTCTGAGGTACTGAAGATTAGGGCTTCAGTTTATAAGTTTGGGGAACACCCAATTCAGCCCATAAAAGACTATATGAATTTTGAGAATTGTTGGCTTAAATCATTGAGTCAAGCCTTTTCTAACAAAAACTGAAAATGATCTGTATATATTATAGTGTGTGTGTGTGTGTGTGTGTGTGTGTGTGTTAGCTGCTCAGTCATGTCTGACTGTGACCCCATGGACTGTAGTTCCACCAAGTTCCTCTGTCTATGGAATTCACCAGGCAAGAATACTGGAATGGCTTGCCATTCTCTTCTCCAGGGGATCCTCTCCACCCATGGATAAAACCTGCATTGCAGGCAGATTCTTTATTGTCTGAGCCACCAGGGAAGCCATATTATAATGAAACACCATTGAGAAGAGAGAACATGACTTCTGAATAAGAAGGTTCCTCTTTTCCAACACTGACTCCGAATGACAATTACACACCAGGGTGGAATTGGGAAAAATAGCTGAGCTGATGTGAAGAAAATGCTTTGTCCTTCACCTTTCATGGAATTAATAGGGGTATATCTACGTGAGGGATTTTCAAAGGCTCTAGAAACTTTCAGCCTTCATAAATAATTTACTGTCCACTGCTTATTGTGTTTTCTTGTTTTGTTTCCTGTAGATTCCTCCTTCTTTCTGTAGATTCCACTTAAAGGTATTTATGAATGGAGGACATTGGCCTTTCCAGATACAATCACAATAGCATTTGAGTTGAGAGGATTATAGGTATCATGTCAGTTAAGGAGTGCTTCATTCCATAGAGTTTTATCAACATTATTGTGGCAGGGGTTTCTTTTTCTTTAAAGAGGTAAGCAAGTATCTCTGCCAATTCCTAAGGGGATGAGGATTTTTTTTTCAGTTCAACCCCTGAAGTTACTGGCCCTTGGGAATATCTGTCAAATGTAGGAGTCATCAATTTAGCATTCTACTCAACTTAGGGTTCAAGTTTTATAAACCATCTCAAATGAGCAAGGCTAGACCCATTCAAAGTCAGTCTCTGGAGCACTCTAAATCAACATGTCAGTATTGCAAATTCTGAATTTTGTTCTGACCTCTAAGGATTTCTCTTATTTCTCAGAAGCTTCATTATACAGTTAAAGAAGATAGGTGTGTGCATGTGTGTGTGTGTCTGTCTGTATTTTCTAACACTTTATCACAGTCAAGTGTTTTGAAAGTAGTATCTAAGTTTGCTGCTTCCTCCTTATCATCTTTATTTGATTCAATATTAAATAAGTGTGAAAGGGAACTTAATGGTTACATATTTCAAATTACCTGTGTTAAGAGTCAGACACTGGTGGAAAACCCAGCATCGCTGAGGCCAGGGAAGAAAACTATTCCAGAAGAATCATTTGAAACACTTCTACAAGTGTTAAAGATAAATCAATGAAAACTAATTTCATTATCTTATTGAATCTTCTATTTCAAACATATACTTGTGTGCATGTATATGCTTGTGTGTGGGTGGATGCGAGGTGAGGAGTAATTTATCACCTAAACAGGAAACCTCAGAGGCACAACAGATTCTTCCTTCATTTCCATATCCAATTAATCACAGAATGTTAAAATTCAAACTAATAATAGATTCTTAATGCAATCTGATTCTTTGCCATAGTTATATTTATCTCTTCAGCAACTATTGCCTTATTTCAGACTTTGAGCTCTATCTGCTAGCTCAAGTGTCAGCATCATATTCTTAATCTGACTTCTTTTCCCACAAAGCTTAAAAGATTTATTATCTGGCCCTGTAGGAAAAAAAAAAAAGTTTGGAGATAACTGCCCTAGATTATTAAAGCGCTTTCTTAAACTGCTATTTTGGTCTCCTGTTCTCTCCATTATCAACTATGCATTGTGTTGCCCATCACCTACACACTGGATTCTCAGCTCTCTCTGGCCCATGACACCATTATTTCTAACCGTTCTTATCTGCAGTCTTATCTCATACTTCTCTCTTCTGCTTATTCTATTAGTTTAGTAATGCCCCAAAATTTGGATTCCCGGGAATCTATCCTTTTCTCCCCTATACACACTGAGTCCTCAATCTAGAATGACTTATTTTTGTTCAATCTGAAACAGTATTAATCATCTCTCAATAATCATCTTAAGCATGGTTTTTTCTCTAAAGTCTTCAGAGTTTTCTAAAAAGACAGTAAAGTGAAGTGGTCAAGAACATGGTTTTAAGAAACAAAATATCTGAGCTTCAGTATTCATGCTGTGCTCCTTTGGGCAAATGATTTAAAACCTGCTGTCCATCTGCTCCTTTTCCCTAAAATTTGGGTGATCCAGATGAGGCTAACTAAGAAGAAAGGCTTTTGATTTTAATTCGCCCCTTCTCTTTGTTGTCAAATTAAACTTAGATATAGAAAATGAAATTACTGCATTGAGAAAACTACATGAAAAACATTCATTTATCTTTGCAAAGTACAGTAAGGATAAAGATAAAAAGAAAAGAAACACAAAAGTACATAAAAGAAGTTTCAAAATGTGACAACCTATCAGATAGATTCAAGTCACATTAAGACATCTTCAATAACAAGTGAAATGTCTGTCTGAAGCATTTCTTCCTCCTGTAGATGTGTTCTCAATTTCCCATTTCAACAGTTGACCTTTCATTAACTTTAGAACTTTGTTCTGTGTTTATACTGCTATCTTCTCACATCATTTCTGACTGCTTTTAGACTCAAAATATTCACAATCAGGTGAAGGGTTTGGTAGATGGTTGAATTGCTTTAGCTCTGGTATCTTAACCAACCTAAACTACTAAGTATTTGTTTATAGTAAAAGAAGTAAGGGATTGCTCAAAAATCAGGTTCAGGTTTATAGCTTATCTGTCTGTCTATCTGTAATAATTATCATCATTTATTTGTGTGTTTGTATATATGTGGTATATATTCTGACAATAAGAATTCAGATTGTTAATTTTGTTAATATTTTTAATATGGGTTGAGATAAATTTTCCTGGTTTTTCTTTACAACTTACCTTTGTCCCAAAGAATGCTTTTTCCTTCAGCTGTTAAAAAAGAGTAACATACTTAATCACACACATAAAGTCCAGTATATACACCTGCACATGTATACACGTTAACATTTATCAGAAGAGGTTGTCTCCTGATGTATTCATGAAAACTTGGTAATTTTGCTGTTTAATGCATTTGATTATGTCTGGCTGTTAAGCATTCTTTCCTTTAAAGGAGATAAATTATTTGTTGTCTTTATTTAAAATTTATTTACAAACTGATATGGCATAATTAGTATCATATAAATAATTTTATCTGGTGTTTGTATAAATCCAATTTTCCTTTCTATTGTTTTGCTTATAGACTAGCATAAAAATCCATTAAAATGCCCTGAAACACCCTCTTTGATCCCGGGACTTCAAATTCCTTTTTTCCATTGTTGACAGCCAAAGTCAGAACTGATTCTTTTCCTTGAAACTGATGGAAAAGAATAAGAACAGAGTTTCAAGTCAGAAACATAAAAATCAGTGAGAAAAAAAAAGAGGTGCTATTTCGGATGTGCTGTCACAACCATATCCAGCAGAATCTTATAGACTTATTTTGATTAGTGTTCTAAAAATGGATTTCACTAATACCTGTGAAAAACTAAGGAAATGAATCTGTAAAGAAATATGAAGCTACCTTCAAAGCTTTTCCAATTAAAAAAAAAAGTAAAATGTATCATCATAGGTAATGTATTTCATCATGTTCTTTCTTGCTAATACAAGAAACTCCAGTGAAAATTGTCATTAATTATCAGACCATTAATACTATTGGATTGACCAAAAAGTTCCTTTGGGATTTTTCATAATACCTTATTGAAAAACCAGAATAAACTTTTTGGCCAATTCAATATGTTAATACTGTAATACCACTTGGTATCTTTCCATTGAATGAAGCCAAAGTGATCTTTTTTCCCCCCTTACATCTGCTAGCTTTCCTACCTCATTATGACTGGTCTGTGAGAATGTGTTGCTGCTGCTGCTGCTAAGTCACTTCAGTTGTGTCCGACTCTGTTCGACCCCATAGACGGCAGCCCACGAGGCTTCCCCGTCCCTGGGATTGTCCTGGCAAGAACAGTGGAGTGGGTTGCCATTTCCTTCTCCAATGCATGAAAGTGAAAGTGAAGATGCTCAGTCGTGTCCGACTCTTAACGACCCCATGGACTGCAGCCCACCAGGCTCCTCCGTCCATGGATTTTCCAGGCAAGAGTACTGGAGTGGGGTGCCAAGATGAAATTTCTTGTGTTCTGAATGCAAAATTGCATGAGTTTTCTTGAATTCAAAGTAACTATAATAGGGCGATGCATGAACAAAATTTGTTTTGACAAAACAGACCCAAACTTGTATAGAATCAGATGTAGAATAAATACAAATTCTCCAAAAAATAAAGATTAAAAAAGGAGAAAATATTTTTACATGTACATTAGATTATATCTGTATCATATCAGGAGTTTCCCATATATATGTCTTTTAAAAACATCATAATAAATTAATGTGATAGACTTGAAATCTTTGGGATTGCACTTTGGTTCAAAATTTTCTCCAACTGCATGTTCTTCAAATAAAAAAAAAATCTCAAAATTGTGAGATTCAGTTTCATCTGCCAAATGGATTAATAATGCCTACATTTAAGAACACGCTCTGATGTTTGGTAAAACACTAAATTCAGTGAATGATATGTAGGATGCCTTCAGAATGGTGGTTATAATTATGAATATTGCTGTAGATAATTAAATAGAGGTAATTGTATATATGTATGTGAGGTGAAAGTTGCTTGGTTGTGTCTGACTCTTTGTGACCACATGGACTATACAGTCCATGGAATTCTCCAGGCCAGAATACTGGAGTGGGTAGCCGTTCTCTTCTCCAGGGGATCTTCCCAACCCAGGATCGAACCCAGGTCTCCCACATTGCAGGAGGTTTCTTTACCAGCTATACTACCAGGAAAGCCACAAATATATGTGTGTGTGTATATACACACACATACACATAAATTTTCTGATTTAGCAAATGTTATAATAAGGGAAACATTAGGTGGAATTAGCCAAGTTATTGACACTCTTCTGTCTTCAAATAACCTTGACATCTTTTATGAATTTTTCTAGCGTGAATTTGGCCAATCTCTCAAATTTTCCCCCAAAACTTTACTCCCAAAAAAGCTCATCAAGATCAGCTTATCTCTATTAACAATTGGAAGAGCGATCATGTCAGCTTTGTGGGCAGCTAGATCAGCCAGCTCTGGCTGTCACATCAAAATGCCACAAACTCAGTGGCTTAAACAGGAAAAATTCATTTTGTCTCGGTTCTGCAGGCTGGAGCCCAAGATTAGCAGCTCATCAGATTTGGTTTCTGCTGAGGCCTCTCCTATTGTCTTGAAGATGAAGCCTTTTGCTGTGTCCTCACACAGACTCCACTCTGTGGGTGATGTGTGCAGCCACAGACAGAAAGCTTTGGTGCCTCTTCCTCTTCTTATAAGGAGACAAGTCCTATCAGGTTAGGGCCTGACCCTTACTGACTTGTTTAACCTTAACTACCTTTCTAAAGGCTCTTTCACCCAATACAGTCATATCAGGAGTTCTGGCTTCAATATCTGAATTTGGCTTGACATACAATCCAGTTCATGACAGCAAATAGACAGCTATGAGTATTTTAAGGCTTGCAACTTGGCTGTTCAGTTTTGTTGTTGTTGTTCAGTCCCTCATCGTGTCTGATTCTTTGTGACCCCGTGAACTTCAGCCCGCCAGACTTCCCTGTCCTTCACCATTTCCCAGAGCTTGCTCAAACTCATGTCCATGTCCACTGAGTCGGTGATGCCATCCAACATCTCATCCTCTGTTGTCCCATTCTCCTTCTGCCTTCAATCTTTCTGAGCATCAGAGTCTTTTCCAATGAGTCACTTCTTCACATGAGGTGGCCAAAGTACTGGAGCTTCAGCTTCGTCATCAATCCTTCCAATGAATGTTTGGGGTTGATTTACTTTAGTATTGCCTGGTCTCCTTGCAGTCCAAGGAACTCTCAAGAGTCTTCTCCATCACCACAGTTCAAAAGCATCAATTCTTTGGTGCTCAGCCTTCTTTAATAAAAAGTAATTGCAGCTTTGGACCATGAATTTTAAATCATTATAAATAGGGTCAAATATATCTTTATTAATAAATAGGAATCATGACAAACCACACATTTTTGCCAATGAAAAATGTTTGCTTATTACTGTAGCATAAAAATCTGTGCTTTGGGGTTTGACAAACTCTTAGAAAGCATTTTCTGCATCCTGTTGATATGGAAGCTTTTTCCCTACAAAGATTGTTGAGATGCTTGAAGTGGTAGTCAAATGGAAAGAGGTCAGGTGAATATGGCAGAGACAAAACTTAGTAGCCCGGTTCATTTAACTTTTGAACCATTGGCTGTGCAAAATGTGATTGGGCTTTGTTGTGGAGAAGAATTGGGCCCTTTCTGTTGACCAATGCTGGCTGTAGGTGTTGCGATGTTCAGAGCATCTCATCGATTGGCTGAGCATACTTCTTAGATGTAATGGTTTCACCAGGATTCAGATAGCTGGAGTGTGTGTATCAGATGGGCATCAGACTACCAAACAGTGACCAGGAGATTTTTTTGGTGCAAGTTTGGCATTTGAAAGTACTTTGGAGCTTCCTCTTGGTCCAAACACTGAGCTGGCCATCAGTGGTTATCATATAAAATCCACTTTTCACTGCACATCACAATCTGATCAAGAAATGGTTTGTTGTAGGGTAGAATAAGAGAAAATGACACTTCAAAACAATGGTTTCTTTGATTTGTGGACAGCTCCTGAGGCACCCACTTATCGAGCTTTTTTACCTTTCTAGTTTGCTTCAAATGCCAAATGGCTATAGTATGGTTGATGTTGACTTCTCTGGCAACTTTTCATGTAGTTATGAGTATCAACTTCAGTGAAGCCTCTCAATTGGTTGTTGTCAATTTCCAATGGCCAGCCACTGTGTTCCTCATTTTCAAGCCTCTGGTTCTTGAATCACCACTGCACTGTACATTCATTAGCAGTTCCTGGGTCAAATTGCTGTTGATGTTGCAAGCTGTCTCCTCTGTTTTAAGACCAATTTTGAACTTGAAAAAAAAAATTGCTCAAATTTACTTTTTGTCTGACATCATTTCTATAGTCTAAAATAAATATAAAATAAACAGTAAGTAATGTCATTAACAAAAGAATATAAAGTGAGAAATGTATATTAAAATGATGTATAACATAAACATATGTATTTAATATATATTCCAATATTAAGTGGTAAATTTCAACAATGCTCAACCTGCAATTACTTTGGCACCAATCTAATAGCTTACACAATGTAGACACAATTCTTAAAGACATGGGAATAACATACCACCTGACCTGCCTCCTGAGAAACTTGTATGAAGGGCAAGAAGCAACAATTAAAACCGAACATGGAACAATGGACTAGTTCAAAATCGGGAAAGGAGTACATCAAGGCTGTATATATTGTCACCCTGTTTATTTAACTTATATGCAGAGTACATCATGCAAAATGCCAGGCTGGATGAAGCACAAGCTGGAATCAAGATTGCTGGGAGAAATATCAACAACTCCAGATATGCAGATGCTAACACTTTAATGCGAGAAAGTGAAGAGGAATTAAAGAGCCTCTTGATGAAAGTGAAAGAAGAGAATGAAAAACCGGGCTTAAAACTCAACATTCAAAAAGTTAAGATCATGGCATTCATTCCCATCACTTCATGACAAACAGGTGGGGAAACAATGGAAACAGAGACAGATTTTATTTTGGGGGGCTCCAAAGTCACTGCAGATGGTAACTGCAGCACTGAAATAAAAAGATGTTTGCTCCTTGAAAGAAAAGCTATCCTACACAGCATATTAAAAAGCATAGATATCACTTTACTGACCAAGGTCTGTCTAATCAAAGCTATGGTTTTTCCAGTAATCACGTAGAGATGTGAGAGTTGGATCATAAAGAAGGCTGAGTGCTGAAGAACTGATGCTTTCGAACTATGGCATTGGAAAAGACTCTTGAGAGTCCCTTGGACAGCAAAGAGATCAAACCAGTCACAATCCTAAAGGAAATTAACTCTGAATACTCCTTGGAAGGACTGATGCTGAAGTTCCAATACTTTGGACACCTGAGGCAAAAAGCTGACTCACTGGAAAAGACCCTGATGTTGGGTAAGATTAAGGGTGGGAGGAGAAGGGGACAACAGAAAGTGATATGGGTGAATGGAATCACTGACTCAGTGGACTTGAGTTTGAGCAAAATTTAGGAGATAATGAAATACAGGGAAGCCTGGTGTGCTGCAGTCCATGGAGTTGCACAGAATTGGACCCTATGTAGCGACTAAACAAAATAATGATGAATGCATACACATTTTAAATTATTTTCTGCACAACAAAAGAAACTATAAGCAAGGTGAAAAGACAGCCTTCAGAATGGGAGAAAATAATAGCAAATGAAGCAACTGACAAACAACTAATCTCAAAAATATACAAGCAACTCCTGCAGCTCAATTCCAGAAAAATAAACGACCCAATCAAAAAATGGGCCAGAAAACTAAATAGATATTTCTCCAAAGAAGACATACAGATGGCTAACAAACACATGAAAAGATGCTCAACATCACTCATTATCAGAGAAATGCAAATCAAAACCACAATGAGGTACCATTTCATGCCAGTCAGAATGGCTGTGATCCAAAAGTCTACAAGCAATAAATGCTGGAGAGGGTGTGGAGAAAAGGGAACCCTCTTACACTGTTGGTGGGAATGCAAACTAGTACAGCCACTATAGAAAACAGTGTGGAGATTCCTTAAAAAACTGGAAATAGAACTGCCTTATGACCCAGCAATCCCACTGCTGGGCATACACACCGAGGAAACCAGAATTGAAAGAGACAAGTGTACCCCAATGTTCATTGCAGCACTGTTTATAATAGCCAGGACATGGAAGCAACCTAGATGTTCATCAACAGATGAATGGATAAGAAAGCAGTGGTACATATACACAATGGAGTATTACTCAGGCATTAAAAAGAATACATTTGAATCAGTTCTAATGAGGTGGATGAAACTGGAGCCTATTATACAGAGTGAAGTATGCCAGAAAGAAAAACACCAATACAGTATACTAACACATATATATGGAATTTAGAAAGATGGTAACGACAACCCTGTATGCGATGCAGCAAAAGAGACACAGATATATAGAACAGTCTTTTGGACTCTGTGTGAGAGGGAGGGGGGAATGATTTTGGAGAATGGCATTGAAACATGTATAATATCATATAAGAAGCGAATCACCAGTCCAGGTTCAATGCAGGATACAGGAAGCTTGGGGCTGTTGCACTGGGATGACCCAGAGGGATGGTATGGGGAGGGAGGTGGGAGGGGGGCTCAGGATGGGAACACCTGTACAACTGTGGCGGATGCATGTTGATGTATGGCAAAACCAATACAATATTGTAAAGTAAAAAAAAAAAATAATAAATAAATAAATTATTTTTATAATCTTTAACATTAAACTGCAATTATTTTTAATAGTCTGCTGTCTGTTTTCAGTGTCCTTATAAAAATATTTGTGTGTATTTATTTTTAAGGTAAAATATATTTAAGATATTTTAGGGTGATTATGAAGCTTTGTAAAATTCCTAAAAACAAAATGAAAAATAATTCTATATTGTTTTATACATTTTTGCTGTTTTATGTTTGGTCCTTGAGACTGCATAGGAAGATATGCCAGTATAAAAAGCCCCATTTGTTATTAGATCTAAGATTTTATGCTAAGAATCAAGAAATTTTTTTTCCCATGGGAATGAAGTACTATGAAATCAACATGAAGTATGTTTTTAGATAAACAGTTTTGTTTATTTCTCTAAATAATTTATCAAATCTAAAAATATGGTTCATAACATTCTGGTCACTTAATATAAAAAGTGGAAAATATTATTTGTACAAATATCTTCTGCTATTATTTGAAGCTCCTAACAAAAGTCATGCTTGAAATTTTGGCAGCATTTGATATCCCAATACCTTTGCTGCAACAGCACCAGTACTTCTTAGGGATTTGAAAGGGATGTTAAAGGACTTGGGATTGATTTTTTTCCTAAAAGTTGTGACAAATGATGGTAAAGGCAAGAATTATAATTTGGCAATTTTCATTCATAAATTCATTCAGCTATGCTTTCAAAGCCTGCCAGGAATAGTAAGCTTACCAAATCAATAAATAAAATGGATGAGTGAATGTAACTCGAACTTCTAACAAGAACACTGGGGAGTGAAAAGGAAATGTATTATTTATTGAATTCTTCTCACATTAAAAAACAAAGAAAGAATTTAATGTGGACAAATACTAGACATTAGTTTGGATAAGAATCATTACATTCCTCAAATCCATGCCTGCTCCGACTCTGGACTGTGACTCATAGAACAAGTGTTGGTATGGTCACCATTTATTCTAATTCAGAGTGCATCATATAAAAGAACAAATGTAGGATTAAGGCAATATGACCTACACTTGCATTTTTTTCCCTTTGAAAATATACTCTCTAATTCCTGAAAAAGACCAAGGCCAGTTACATTCTCAGTAACATTTTATGTTAGATTAATAAGTAGAATCTGGAAATATATTCTATGAAAAGCTGACAGTCTGAAAGGTAAAAAATAAATCTGTCATTTTTGCTTCATTTTGATGAGAACACCTGTTTAAAGATAATCTACATGGAAAACTCCAAAGAACAGAAAAAAAAAAAGGGCCTTTTCCCTGGAATTGTTTCAATATATTTTCAAGATATTCTTACATAATTTTAAGCATAGTGATTCAAAGTATCCCTTTAAAGCGATATTGGATTTGGATGGTAAACATATATCTTATGAATGAAACTAGTTTAACAAATATTCAGTTATACTGGAATAAATGGTAAATGATGATAGTGGTTAGGATATGATGCATGGTTACTACATAACTGAATTTTTATTCCTCAAACCCAAAACAATATGACCCTAGAAAATACAAGTCTATGAGTTTAGTTTGTTAGGTAAATTTAGGATACTAAAAATAATTAATATGACAGTTTGAAAATTGCAAGATGATTCTTATTTTGAGTTATAAATGTCTAACCCTTCTCCTTTTCTAGAATAGCATTACAAAGATAAATTGTAGTAAGAATTTGAGTTTAATTTTCACATTTAACTCCATAATAAATGGAAAATAGACAATCTAGATTGCCTAATTATTAGGTGTCTTAGAGATTAGAGCTCCTTAACAAAAATTGTGACTATATAATCTCACAGTTAGAAGTTAAAATTTTTTAATTTGTTAGTTTTTCAGATTAATTAATTCATGTACCCATCGCATAAATGTTTTTTATCCTTGCCTTTGATAATGTAGTTGATGTTTGCCAAAGATCTAGAAAAAGAGTTGCAAACTCTCATCCCCAGGGGAATTGGGCAAGTAGTGTCAATGACAGAAATGCGCTTATGTGGAATAAGTTTTCCTGAACTGCACACATCCACCAGAAAGGATAGCCTCTATTTAGCTCCAATGTGATTACATAGGGCAGCTGTTTTAGATTTAACATTTTTGAATAATAGACTAGGAATCTGAAAACTTATTTGTAATCTTCTGATTTGTTGAGTCTCAACATACAGTACAGTTGAAAAAATAATAATGTGCAAGTCAAACTAATTCTGTTTATAGGCCTAATATAGTTTATCTGCTTCAAGGTTCACTCACTAAACTCAGATTTATAAATATCATCTTGAACTTTGACTTGTATTCAGATTTTTGGCAATCAATAAACAGTTATCAAGTTTATCATTGGTCCTAAAGGCAACTATACAATTCTTGGTTGTCTGTTTTGATTCAGTGATAATCAATCTTTGAAACAGTCCCTTGGATGATGACATCCATCAAATCATTTTTAAGATTGTCTGATGATAGCCATTTACTGGGGAAGAAATTTTACACTATTTAATACAGATCAGACATGAGAAGGGAGATTTTCTGAGAAAAAGGGATAATAATACTTGGGGAAAATTATTCTATGCATACACAGTAGATCAATACATATTAAAACATATAATAAAGAACAGAGATTTTCATGGTGATTACACCAGTGACTATCAAGCTTTATGTTTACAGGAATTATCTTGAATACTTATAAAATTTTTGATATGTGGCTTTCCCCACAAGATGCAGATCATTGTAGATTGGAAAGAGGGCACAGGGCCCTGTCATTTAAACAGGACCCCCTGTGTTTTGAGGCTCATTTTGTAAGGTTGACATTTTGAACACTGTGAGTGAGTGAGGGAGTGAAAGTCCATCAGTCGTATCCAACTATTTGCGACCCCATAGACTATACAGTCCATGGAATTCTCCAGCCCAGAATACTGGAGTGGGTAGCCTTTTCCTTCTCCAGGGGATATTCCCAACCCAGGAATCAAACCCAAGTCTCCGGCATTGCAGGCGGATTCTTTACCAGCTGAGCCACAAGGGAAACCCTTGAACACTATGGTGGACTAAAAAAAAAAAGGTCAGTTGAGTCACCCAGTCGTGTCCAATCTTTGTGACCCCATGGACTGCAGCACGCCAGGCTTCCCTGTCCATCACCAATTCCTGGAGCCTTCTCAAACTCATGTCCATCGTCTAGGTGATGACATCCTCTGCCATCACCTTCTCCTCCTGCCTTAAGTCTTTCCCAGCATCAAGGTCTTTTCAAATGAGTCAGTTCTCTGCATCAGGTGACCAAAGTATTGGAGTTTCAGCTTCAACATCAGTCCTTCCAATGAATATTCAGGATTGATTTCCTTTAGCATTGACTGGTTTGACCTCCTTGCAGTCCAAGGGACTCAAGAGTTGTCTCCAACACCACAGTTCAAAAGCATCAATTTTTTGGTGTTCAGCTTTCTCTGTACTCTAACTCTCACATCTATACATAACTACTGGAAAAACCATAGCTTTGACTAGATGGACCCTTCTTGGCAAAGTAATGTCTCTGCTTTTTAATATGCTATCTAGGTTGGTCATAGCTTTTCTTCCAAGGAGCAAGCATCTTTGATTTCATGGCTGTGATCACCACCTGCAGTGATTTCGGAGTCCAAGAAAACAAAGTCTGTGACTGTTCGTTCCCATTGTTTCCTCATCTATTTGCCATGAAGCGATGGGACAGGATGGCATGATCTTAGTTTTCTGAATGTTGAGTTTTAAGCCAATTTTTTCACTTTCCTCTTTCACTTTCATCAAGAAGCTCTTTAGTTCTTCCTCACTTTCTGCCTTAAGGGTGGTATTGATATTTCTCCTGGCAATCTTGATTCCACCTTGGGCTTCATTCAGCCCAGCATTTCTTATGATATACTCTGCATATAAGTTAAATAAGCCAGGTGACAAAATACAGCCTTGACATACTCCTTTCCTGATTTGGAACCAGTTTGTTATTCCATGTCCAGTTCTAACTGTTGTTTCTTGACCTGCATATAGATATCTCAGGAGGCAGGTAAGGTGGTTTGCTATTCCCATCTTTCTTAGAATTTTCCACAGTTTGTTGTGATCCACAAAGTCAAAGGCTTTGGCATAATCATTAAAGCAGTAGTAGATGTTCTTCTGGAATTCTCTTGCTTTTTCAATGATCCAATAGATGTTAGCAATTTGATCTCTGGTTCTTCTGCCTTTTCTAAATCCAGCTTGAACATCTGGAAGTTCATAGTTCATCTACTGTTGAAGCCTTGGTTGGAAAATTTTATTTGGTGAAACTAACACAATATTGTA
Source organism: Bos indicus (assembly GCF_029378745.1). NCBI lineage: Eukaryota > Metazoa > Chordata > Mammalia > Artiodactyla > Bovidae > Bos > Bos indicus. The sequence continues at coordinate 35,580,885 of NC_091760.1, read as the reverse complement.
AAGTTTAAAAATAAAATAAACTTTAAAAAATAAAAAGTATAAAAAAAAAAGAAAATTTTGAGCATTACTTTGCTAGCATGTGAGATGACTACAGTTGTGCGATAGTTTGAACATGATTTGGCATTGCATTTGTTTGGGATTAGAATGAAAACTGCCCTTTTCCAGTCCTGTGGCCACTGCTGAGTTTTCCAAATTTGCTGGCATATTGAGTGCAGCACTGGATAGCATCATCTTTTAGATTTTGAAATAGTTAAACTGGAATTCAATCACTTCCACTAGCTTTGTTCATAATGATGCTTTCTAAGGCCCACTTGACTTTGCATTCCAGGATGTCTGGCTCTAGGTGAGTGATCACACCACTGTTATTATCTGGGTTGTGAAGATCTTTGTAGTGTTGTTCTGTGTATTCTTGCCACCTCGTCTTAACATCTTATGCTTCTGTTAGATCAATACGATTCCTGCCCTTTATTGTGCCCTTCTTTGCATGAAATGTTCCCTTGTTACCTCTAATTTTCTTGAAAAGATCGCTAGTATTTCCCATTTTATTGTTTTCCTCCATTTCTTTGTGCTGATCACCGAGGAAAGCTTTCTTATCTCTCCTTTTTTTTCTTTGGAACTCTGCATTTAAATGGGTATATCTTTCCTTTTCTCCTTTGCCTTTAGCTTCTCTTTAGCTTCTTCTTTATCTTTAATAGTTAACTTTTTAAACACTCTGGTGGACTGAAAAAAAATTGTAAAGGATAAAGCATTAATTTGTTATAAAGTTATCCATGTTTCAAATGAGGATAATGAAGATTCTACCCTTTTTATTTTCCTTCCAAAGGAATGATCATTGAATACTTAGTTATCCTTATTAGAGTGAGTGGTGTATAAAGTGGAAGATTAAGTGAACACTTATTTCACTTTTGTGAAGCAGGAGGCTGTAGTTATTGATGGCAAGTTGTAATAGTGATAAAAAAAAAATAAAAGGAATAACAGTAATAAACATTGGAGACAGCAGCTGCAAACATAATTACTATGGTTATCTTGATTTTACAAATAGAGAATGAGAGGCACTTTCCAGATATCCTAGTGTGAGACAACTTTTCTAGTATCATATAAGAGAGAGATCTCCTAATTGGAGAAGGAATGGGTATAATCCAGTCATTGCCGAAAGCACCAATCTCTAATGCCACTTTTAGCTGCATTTCAGTCACAAGGCAGTGTGTATACATTAGACGGTGTCCTCATTTAACAACTTTACCACATAGGATTGTTGTGAGTATGCTATCTTATATATTTTTATATATTAAACATAGTAAGTATTGCTATGCTATACATTATACAGGAGAAGGCAATGGCAACCCCCTCCAGTACTCTTGCCTGGAAAATCCCATGGGCGGAGGAGCCTGGTAGGCTGCAGTTCATGGGGTCGCTAAGAGTTGGACACGACTGAGTGACTTGACTTTCCCTTTTCACTTTCATGCATTGGAGAAGGAAATGGCAACCCACTCCAGTGTTCTTGCCTGGAGAATCCCAGGGACGGCGGAGCCTGGTGGGCTGCCATCTCTGGGGTTGCACAGAGTCAGACATGACTGAAGCGACTTTGCAGCAACAGCAGCAGCATACATTATACCAGTGTATGTGCTGGTTTCTGTTAGGTCCATACCATTTCTGTCCTTTATTGAGCCCATCTTTGCATGAAATGTTCCCTTGGTATCTCTAATTTTCTTGAAGAGATCCCTAGTCTTTCCCATTCTGTTGTTTTCATCTATTTCTTTGCATTGATCGCTGAAGAAGGCTTTCTTATGTCTTCTTGCTATTCTTTGGAACTCTGCATTCAGATGTTTATATCTTTCCTTTTCCCCTTTGCTTTTCACTTCTCTTCTTTTCACAGCTATTTGTAAGGCCTCCCCAGACAGCCATTTTGCTTTTTTGCATTTCTTTTCCATGGGGATGGTCTTGATCCCTGTCTCCTGTACAATGTCACGAACCTTATTCCATAGTTCATCAGGCACTCTATCAGATCTAGGCCCTTAAATCTATTTCTCACTTCCACTGTATAATCATCTCATTGGAAAAGACTCTGATGCTGGGAGGGATTGGGGGCAGGAGGAGAAGGGGACGACAGAGGATGAGATGGCTGGATGGCATCACTGACTCGATGGACGTGAGTCTGAGTGAACTCCGGGACTTGGTGATGGACAGGGAGGCCTGGCGTGCTGGGATTCATGGGGTCGCAAAGAGTCGGACACAACTGAGTGACTGATCTGATCTGATCTGATCTGATGTGCTGATTAGTCGCTCAGTTATGTACAGTTGTTTGCAATTCCATGGACTGTAGCTTGCCAGGATCCTCTGTTCATGGGGTTCTCCAGGCAAGAATACTGGAGTGGATTGCCACGCCCTCCTGAAGGCAATCTTCCTGACCCAGGGATTGACCCCAGGTCTCCTGTATTGCAGGCAGATTCTTTACTGTCTGAGCCACCAGGGAAGCCATTATACATATATGTCATGATAAAAATCATTAACACAGAAAACTGGGAAGAATGTTCACAAAATTTTTATTGGAGTATGTTTGCTTTGTGTCAGTTTGTGCTACACAGTGAAGTGAATAAGTCATACATATACATATATCCACTCTTTTTTAGATTTCCTTCCCATTTAGGTTACCGCAGATGACTCAGTAAAGTTCCCTGTGCTAAACAGTAGTTTCTCATTTGTTATCTATTTTATACATAGTAGTGTGTATATATCGGAGAAGGCAATGGCACCCCACTCCAGCACTCTTTCCTGGAAAATCCCATGGACGGAGGATCCTGGTGGGCTGTAGTCCATGGGGTCGCGAAGAGTCGGACACGACTGAGCGACTTCCCTTTCACTTTTCACTTTCATACATTGCAGAAGGAAATGGCAACCCACTGCAGTGTTCTTGCCTGCAGAATCCCAGGGACGGGGGAGCCTGGTGGGCTGCCGTCTATGGGGTCGCACAGAGTCGGACACGACTGAAGCGACTTAGCAGCAGCAGCAGCAGTGTATATACGTTAATCTCATTCTCCCAATTCATCCCACTTCCTCTTCCCCCCGTGATAACTGTAACTTTGTTCTCTACATCTATGACTCTATTTCTATTCTGTCAGTAAGTTTATTTGAATCACTTTCTAGATTTCTCATGTAAGCCATGTTACATAATATTTGCTTCTCTTTTTCTGGCTCCACTCTGTAACAGTCTCTAGATTATCAGCATTTCTGCAAATGACACTATTTCATTCCTTTCTATGGCTGAGTAATATCCCATTGTGTGTATATATGTATATGCATTATATACATATTATGTTCTGAAATGTTAAAAGCAAAAAAGAGGGGAAGGGGAGGAAAGATGAAAAGAGCATGAAGAAATTGGATTTCAGATACTGGTGATTATTAAAATGATAGAAAGAATAAATATTCAATATCAAGGTCCAAGACACAGATATTCTGACTCAATAGGTATGTTATTAGGCCCAGAAATATGTACTTATAAGAAGAATTTTTTATATCTTTGCATCCATAAACAGTTCTTCACAGAAAAGGACCATTGTTTTCTTCCTTCTCTATCACTAAAGAAGAAAGAAAATTAAGCCATTTATAAGATATTGGTTTTAGCCATTAGAAAGAAAAATCATCTGACAGGAAAGGATTATAAGTATTAAAATCAGATATTGAATACCTGTGGCTATGGGATATCCTTCTTTAGCAACCTGCGTACATTTTATCACTCAGCAACACTGAGTACATTTTATCCTTTTAGTTACAGATTATGACTTAAAGTGTCCAGATAATTTTTCAGGAAATAGGACTAATATTTATCAAGTATCCTGGCATGCACACATTAACTTTCCTCATATAAACCTGACTATAACCTTTAAGGAGGGTTCCATTTCATCACCATTTCATACATGGGGAAGTAAGGCTCAGAGCACTAAGGACATACCCAGGATATGTTGCTAGTCAACTACTAAACCAACTTGCCAACTCAGAAGCCCCAGCTATGAACCTTGTCATTTTCTTCAATTATGCCTCCCTCCAAACATACTTGTTGTTGAAATATTCCATAACAAAAGTGGGTCACCACATCCAATTTCTTGCTATGATTCTGTGTCTAGACCTATAGATATAGGTGATTCACTGGCTCTAAAATCATCAGTAAGTTCCTTACCATTTATAGGATTAATTCAGAATTTCTTGGCAGAACACAGGAGGTCTTAGGCAACTTGTTCCCAATCTATTTCTTCAGCCTTGCCTGGACTCTCACCCAGCCACCTGTCATATATCTTTATTTTTCTTCCTAGAATAACAATATACTTCAGCACAGAGTTTTCTCTGCCTGGAATACCTTGAACAGTCTTATATGCCTAGTTCATTCTGAGTCATTTTTCTGAGGCCTGCTATGAACAGCCTCTTTCTGACACCCACAATAGCACTGATTTTCCCTCCTCTGCTATCTCACACTGTATTCTGTACATTGACCCATCCCCCAGCTGCCTTGTAATCTCACCATTTGTTACATGTCAGTATCCATGACTGAAATATAAGCAATCTTGAGACAGGTGCTGGTTTTATAACTCTTTGTATCCTCAGAATCAAGTTATTAATTGGGGCCCATAAATTTTACTTGGGTCAAGTGTGATCAGAAGTGTTTGCCTTCTTCAGTGATAAATTTCAGTTCTCCATGGATATATCCTAAAGTTGAGATTTGAACTTTAAAATTAAATATATAGTCATAATGATGAAATTATAGTTCATTTTTATATTTTTATTAGCAAACCAAGATATTCTCCTAATGAATAACTTTAAATATTTTTTTAAATCCACCTTAAAGGGACAAGTGATTATCTACCACTAGCTGAATATGACTTTGACTAATATTTAGAATTGATAGAAGATATATTGACATAATTACTATGCAGGCATTTAAAAACCAAAAATAATCTTACAACAGGCAGCTATAACTTTCCCCCTAAATCATGTGTGGATCACAACAAACTGTGTTGATCACAACAAACTGTGTGTATCATAACAAACTGTGGAAAATTCTTAAAGGCATGGGAATACTAGACCACCTGACCTGCCTCCTGAGAAATCTGTATGCAAGCCAAGAAGCAACAGTTAGAACTGAACATGGAACAACAGACTGGTTCCAAATCAGGAAAGGAGTATGTCAAGGCTGTATTTTGTCACCCTGCTTATTTAACTTATATGCAGAGTGCATCATGCAAAATGCCAGGCTGGATGAAGCACCAGCTGGAATCAAGATTGCCAGGAGAAATATCAATAACCTCTGATATGCAGATGAAACCACCCTTATGGCAGAAAGCAAAGGACTGAAGAGCCTCTTGATGAAAGTGAAAGAGGAGAGTGAAAAAGTTGGCTTAAAACTCAACATTCAGAAAACGAAGATCATTGTATTCGGTCTCATCACTTCATGGCAAACAGATGGGGAAACAATGGAAACAGTGACAGTTTATTTTCTTGGGCTCCAAAATCACTGCGGATGGTGACTGCAGCCATGAAATTAAAAGACACTTGCTCCTTGGAAGAAATGCTGTGACCAACCTAGACAGCATATTAAAAAGCAGAGACATTACTTTGCCAACAAAGGTCCATCTAGTCAAGGCTATGGTTTTTCCAGTTGTCATGCATGGATATGAGAGTTGGACTATAAAGAAAGCTTGAGCACCTAAGAATTGATGCTTTTGAACTGTGGTGTTGGAGAAGACTCTTGAGAGTCCCTTGGACTGCTAGGAGATCCAACCAGTCAATCCTAAAAGAAATCAACTCTGAATATTCATTGGAAGGACTGATGCTGAAGCTGAAACAAATACTTTGGCCACCTGATGTGAAGAATTGACTCATTTGAAAAGACCCTGATGCTGGGAATGATTGAAGGAGGGAGGAGAAGGGGATGGCAGAATACGAAATGGTTGGATGGCATCACCGACTCAATGGACATCAGTTTCAGTAAGCTCCAGGAGTTGGTGATGGACAGTAAAGCCTGGCATGTTGCAGTCCATGAGGTTGCAAAGAGTCAGACATGACTGAACGACTGATCTGATCTGAACTGAACTGAACTAAATCATGTTTAAGATATACCCTCCTAAATATCTATAATTTATACTATTCTGTTACTAGTGAGAGGGTAACAGGCAGGAAGGCCAGGGGTCTCCAAAGGAGGAAATAGCCTGCAAGTGTCAGACATTTTTATCTCTCTTAAGTGGCAGGAGGAAACAAACTAGTGATATTTTTTCCTTCACTATACACATTTAAAAGGAGGTTTCTCTTAAAATACTGTGTTGCCATAATGACACCTGGTTTAACCTGAAGTTAACTATTCTCAAACTTAGAGATAACCAATACCTTTTTCTTATGGAAATGTTTGTCTTAAGCTATGCTAATACACTATGCATTTACCCCAAACTCTGTCTTCAAGTCGGTTCCACCTCTTGGCTCAGAATCTACTTGACAAACCAGTATGTTATACTCAGATATTGTTCCCCTAATCTATGTAAATGAAACTATCTGTATGGTGATCTGCCCTTCTTCAAGATTCAAGTTAATCATTTTATGACCCAGGATGAACAATTTGGTGCCAAGATTATCCCAAAATGCATTTTATGGATGAGGGGCCTGGTGCCATTCTGAGTTTTAAGACATTTCTTTCTTTTATTAACAGACTTTGGCACCCCACTCCAGTACTCTTGCCTGGAAAATCCCATGGACAGAGGACCCTGGTGGGCCGCAGTCCATGGGGTCGCTAAGAGTCGGACACTACTGAGCGACTTCACTTTCACTTTTCACTTTCATGCATTGGAGAAGGAAATGGCAACCCACTCCAGTGTTCTTGCCTGGAGAATCCCAGGGATGGGGCAGTCTGGTGGGCTGCCATCTATGGGGTCGCATAGAGTTGGACACGACTGACGCGACTTAGCAGCAGCAGCAGCAGTGACTATATAACATTCAGCTGAAGACCAGCAGGGGGGTACTCTTTCTGCCCCCTTCTGATGCCTACGTTAGAAGCTTTCTCTGTCTCCTTTATACTTTAATAAAACTTTATTACACAAAAGCTCTGAGCGATCAAGCCTTGTCTCTGGCCCTGGATTGCATTCTTCTCCTCCAGGGGCCGAGGATCCTGGCGCCTTTTTTTGTTCAACAACAACCTTTCACTAGCAAAGTATAGAAGATAGAATAAAGTGTCACAGCTGAAAGAGCTCACACGTTAATACAATGAATTTCCTTTAGGGCTCTGTGTAATGAATACAAAGATACTCTTAATAAATTTGTATTTTTTTTATAATCAAATGTGGAAGCCCATTTAAATGCATGCTCTGAACTATCTTATGTGTATCCTGTATGTGTGTTTATTTTTCTGGAGACATGCATGGAGACTAACTAAATTCTTCATAATCCCTTAATCTAAAGTATGAGGTTATGATGACTGAGGCTCATTTTTGGCTGCCCAGAGACTGTGTTATTATTCTACTTCTATTGACGGCATGCCTGCATTCATGGGTAGGCACTTTGGAACTTTAATAAACTCTTAGTTCTAGGAACTACATTTTTTAAATTCTAAGCATTCTTGTAAGTAGATCAATCCTCTTTTACAAACATATTTAAAACTCTCCCCCCAATTCTCTCCTCTATTTTCAAATTTTAACATAGTAAATCAAAATGATTTCACACCAATTAGACTTTTTTCCATCCTAGTTCACATGAATTTTAATTGTCTATGTAACAGTGGGAAATTGCTTACAGAGGGTTGTAATAAAGCCAGGCAGAATGGTGTGTTGAGGTACCGCATTATTTCTAATTTCCTATTCATTGTGTGTTAAGACAAAATCTTGATTAATGTCATTGAAACTGCCTTTACCAATGCCATTTACAGCTACAAGTTGGAAGTGATATAATTCTTGAAGATCCTGATAATGCCAAGAGCAGAGGTTGGGACTGACTGGCCTTGATGAATGTTACCCAAACAGTTGAATTATTAGACTTCAGCAGTGTGTTATTTTGTAAAATCTAAGCAAACAAAACAATTTTAGAAGATAGCTAAACACATTTTCAAGAAACCTGGGACCTTCCCATGCTCTTTCAAATAGCATTTCAAGTTAATTAACACATCTAGTCTAAAATCCACAAATACTGTATTGCTTTGTGTGCCAAATCATAAAAAAGCCTATGAATGCAGGTTAAACTTATAATAGTAAGAAATAAATATTTAAATTGAAAAATAGAATAAGAAAACTCAAATGGCTATTTTCATTTGGTTTAAAAATGTAATCAGATCAGATCAGATCAGATCAGTCGCTCATTCATGTCCGACTCTTTGCGACCCCATGAATCGCAGCACGCCAGGCCTCCCTGTCCATCACCAACTCCCAGAATTTACTCAGACTCACGCCCATCGAGTCAGTGATGCCATCCAGCCATCTCATCCTCTGTCGTCCCCTTCTCCTCCTGTCCCCAATCCCTCCCAGCATTAGAGTCTTTTCCAATGAGTCAACTCTTCGCATGAGGTGGCCAAAGTACTGGAGTTTCAGCTTTAGCATCATTCCTTCCAAAGAAATCCCAGGGCTGATCTCCTTCAGAATGGACTTGTTTCAATAATAGGGTTTTTGGTACTTTACCAAATGTATTTAAACTAGTACCTTCTTTGCTCTTTCACCAAAGATGAGAAAATAAAGGAATTCTTACACCTTCTTTGCATACATAAGATTATAATGATGTCACCCATGAGTTAAGGATTCCAGTGTCCTCTACTGTCTATCCATTTCACCTGAACTTGGCACCCCACTCCAGTACTCTTGCCTGGAAAATCCCATGGACAGAGGACCCTGGTGGGCTGCAGTCCATGGAGTCACGAAGAGTCAGGCATGACTGAGCGACTTTCCTTTCACTTTTCACTTTCATGCATTGGATAAGGAAATGGCAACCCACTCCAGTGTTCTTGCCTGGAGAATCCCAGGGATGGGGGAGCCTGGTGGGCTGCCATCTATGGAGTCACACTGAGTCAGACACGACTGAAGTGACTTAGTAGCAGCAGCAACAGCCAGCACTGAGATACTGGTGTCTCTTTATTATTTCTGGTCCTATGCATATATCTTATCCCTGGATGAAAATTCCTCTGCAAGTTCAGAGTTAGACAGTGACTCACCATAAGGTGGAGTGTATATTGTTTTGCTTTCATTCTGCCATAGACACAAGGTGTCCCAAAGCTAAATTTTATGCTTCATTGTTTTCTACCCCTGAATTTTTTTTAAGATAACAATGTTCCTTTCAGTTCAGTTCAGTTCAGTCACTCAGTCGTGTCCGACTCTTTGCAACCCCATGGACTGCAGCATGCCAGGCTTCCCTGTCCATCACCAACTCCTAGAGTCTATTCAAACTCAAGTCCATCGTGTTGATGATGCCATCCAACTATCTCATCCTCTGTCATCCCCTTCTCCTCCCACCTTCAATCTTTCCAAGCATCAGTGTCTTTTCCAATCAGTTGGTTCTTCTCATCAGGTGGTCAAAGTATTGTAGATTCAGCTTCAGCATCAGTCCTTCCAATGAATATTCAGAACTGATTTCCTTAGGTTTGACTGGCTGGATCTCCTTGCAGTCCAAGGGACTCTCAAGAGTCTTCTTCAACACCAGAGTTCAAAAGCATCAATTTTTCAGTGCTTGGCTTTCTTTATAGTCCAACTCTCACATCCATACATGACTACTGGAAAAACCATAGCCTTGAGGAGACAGACATTTGTTGGTAAAGTAATGTATCTGCTTTCTTGTATGCTGTCTGGGTTGGTCATGGCATTTCTTCCAAGGAGCAAGCATCTTTTAATTTCATGGCTGCAGTCACAATCTGCAGTGATTTTGGAGCCCAAGAAAATAACCTCTGTCACTGTTTCCATTGTTTCCCCATCTGTTTGCCATGAAGTGATGGGACCGAATACAATGATCTTAGTTTTCTGAATGTTGAGTTTTAAGCCAATTTTTTCACTCTCCTCTTTCACTTTCATCAGGAGGCTTTTTAGTTCCTCTTCACTTTCTGCCATAAGAGTAGTGTCATCTGCATATCTGAGGTTATTGCTATTTCTCCCGGCAATCTTGATTCCAGCTGTTGCTTCATCCAGCCTGGCATTTTGCATGATGTACTCTGCATATAAGTTAAATAAGCAGGGTGACAAAATACAGCCTTGACATACTCCTTTCCTGATTTGGAACCAGTCTGTTGTTCCATGTCCAGTTCTAACTGTTGCTTCTTGGCTTGCATACAGATTTCCAGGAGGCAGGTCAGGTGGCCTGGTATTCCCATGCCTTTAAGAATTTTCCACAGTTTATTGTGATCCACACAGTCAAAGTCTTTGGCATAGTCAATAAAGCAAAAGTAATGTTTTTCTGGAACTCTCTTGCTTTTTCGATGATCCAGCAGATGTTGGAATTTGATTTCCGGTTCCTCTGCCTTTTCTAAATCCAGCTTGTACATCTGGAAGTTCATGGTTCATGTACTGTTGAAGCCTTGCTTGGAGAATTTTGAGCATTACTTTACTAGTGTGTGAGATGTGTCCAGTTGTTTGGTAGTTTGAACATTCTTTGACATTGCCTTTCTTCAGTTATATGATTCTTATATTTTCGTCCAAAGCTGGGTAGTTTTATTCTTTAAGCCATTTCATGTAAATCATCTTAATTTATTTTTGAAAGTATGCTTGTAATAAATTATTATTTTTGAAGACAATAGATGTTGGATACTGTATGACAAAGTACCAAAGAGCTTTGAATGCCCTGTGCCCCTCAGATATTTTCCCTGGTGATATGCAATATTCCACACATTGAAACAAGTAATTGGGAAAAAGAATCACACATTCTTTCTACAACCATTCTATGTAAATGAGTTCATCAGATTAATCTCCCTAAGTGACTAATGGGATCAGGCAGCCAAAGAAGTAATTGTCTTTGCAGGGTACGATAAAGTATCAAACTAAACCATACCAAACAACACAATGTGAAATAGTGACCTCTGAAAAGGGAGCAATACTGGAGCAGAAAGATGCACACAACACCTTTTTCCCTATTGACCCCTAATTCCACTCCTATACAGTATCTTCCAGGAAGTACAGAAACATTAACTTACCAATACAAGAAAACCTAATGTTCTGCAGGACAAATAGAGGGAAGATCACAGAGTTACACCATACTGAAACCTTTGCTTTACACAATTATCACTGAGCTTCAGGAAGGTGGACTTGACCTTCAACCTCCATGTTGCATTATGTGAAACTATGTTTCAGACCAGTAGATTAATGTGCTACATTTTTTTTTTCCTGTTGTGGCAGCTCTTTAAACATTTTCTTTAAGAGCCCCATATACATATTTATTTCAGTTTCAAAATTCTGGGTATGGTAAACATTCTAAAACTTGGACAGCTTAATGTATCATAAGCTTTAGATTATTATTCTCAAGTTTACAAATTACTTATTCTTCAGCTTTTGTTCACTACTTATATTTTTACTATTGGCCTTGGGGAATTTTATTTAAATAAAATTTATTTTATATCCCATTACATATTAATAACAGTTATTGTCTAATGTGTATTAAATTTTTTTCAGACTGGCAGTTGAGTAGCCTGCTCTTTCTTTTTGAGATGCTTTATTGCTGGAGTTACATATTCAAAGTTTAGAGATAAAATCAGAAGACTGATCCAATTCCATTTCTCTAGTAAAATTTGACCCTGCGCTTACAGTTAATAATGCACCAGGCTTTTCCTTGGATTAGGCAGTGTGGAAGACTAATTTAGTCCCTAGAGTACCATTTCACACAATAAAACACTCACTTTGCTTTTTGTCCTAGTGACTGGAAGAATTAACACATTTCTTAAGTGCCAAATTTAATCCCAGAGATTAGGTCATATTTTGGGAGAATGCACATCAATGAAAAGTAGTTAGCATTAGAACATAATAGGAAATAACAATAAATTAATGAAAAACAGAAATAAAATGTTCCCTCTAAGCAAAGTATTTCTTTTTCCAAGGGATATTTATTGAATTACAGTGGTAAATTTATCAATCATGGTACGCTCTAGGGCTAGTTCCACATTTAACGTTAAAAATACTTTTTGTAGGCTACAGTTGCAAAAAAGTAATATGCAATTTTAGTTTACAGAGAATGGTTAAAATAAGCAAAGCTGCCCATTAATCAAGCCCTCACTCCTGAACAGCAACATGGTAGCTTGTAAGCATGCCTCCAACTTCTTGAGACAAGCACAGTGCCCTGCTGGGAACTCAGAAGAATAAGATTTTTTACTCTTTAGAAGAAAAGAGTATAAGTCTACATCAACTTGGTCATCTCTTAATAACATAAAATATTTCTCTTAGGATGATCTTTATTGAGAGATACAAGCTAGCTAAAATATGAAATATTGAAGCCTGCAACAATAAAATTTATCCATGAATACAAAATAATTGGTAAAACTGATTTTTTAAAAACCCAGTATCTGTTAATTGCATAAGCCTGGAACCAGAGATCAAATTGCTAACATCTGCTGGATCACGGAAAAAGTAAGAGAGTTCCAGAAAAACATCTATTTCTGCTTTATTGACTATGCCAAAGCCTTTGACTGTGTGGATCACAATAAACTGTGGAAAATTCTGAAAGAGATGGGAATACCAGACCACCTGATCTGCCTCTTGAGAAATTTGTATGCAGGTCAGGAAGCAACAGTTAGAACTGGACATGGAACAACAGACTGGTTCCAAATAGGAAAAGGAGTATGTCAAGGCTTATATTGTCACCCTGCTTATTAACTTATATGCAGAGTGCATCGTGAGAAACACTGGGCTGAAAGAAGCACAAGCTGGAATCAAGATTGCCAGGAGAAATATCAATAACCTCAGATATGCAGATGACACCACCCTTATGGAAGAAAGTGAAGAGGAACTAAAAAGCCTCTTGATGAAAGTGAAAGTGGAGAGTGAAAAAGTTGGCTTAAAGCTGAACATTCAGAAAACGAAGATCATGGCATCCGGTCCCATCACTTCATGGGAAATAGATGGGGAAACAGTGTCAGACTTTATTTTTCTGGGCTCCAAAATCACTACAGATGGTGACTGCAGCCATGAAATTAAAAGACGCTTACTCCTTGGAAGGAAAGTTATGACCAACCTAGATAGCATATTCAAAAGCAGAGACATTACTTTGCCAACAAAGGTCCGTCTAGTCAAGGCTATGGTTTTTCCTGTGGTCATGTATGGATGTGAGAGTTGGACTGTGAAGAAGGCTGAGCGCCGAAGAATTGATGCTTTTGTGTTGGAAAAGACTCTTGAGAGTCCCTTGGACTGCAAGGAGATCCAACCAGTCCATTCTGAAGGAGATTAGCCCTGGGATTCCTTTGGAAGGAATGATGCTAAAGCTGAAACTCCAGTACTTTGGCCACTTCATGCGAAGAGTTGACTCATTGGAAAAGACTCTGATGCTGGGAGGGATTGGGGGCAGGAGGAAAAGGGGATGACAGAGGATGAGATGGCTGGATGGCATCACTGACTCGATGGGCGTGAGTCTGGGTGAACTCCAGGAGTTGGTGATGGACAGGGAGGCCTGGCTTGCTGTGATTAATGGGGTCGCAATGAGTCCGACACAACTGAGCGACTGAACTGAACTGAACTGAAAATTAGGTTCTTCCTCAGTATCTGCTAATTGCGTAAGCCCACTCCAGTACTCTTGCCTGGAAAATCCCATGGACGGAGGAGCCTGGTAGGCTGCAGTCCATGGGGTTGCTAGGAGTAGGACACAACTGAGCGTCTTCACTTTCACTTTTCACTTTCATGCATTGGAGAAGGAAATGGCAACCCACTTCAGTGTTCTTGCCTGGAGAATCCCAGGGACGGGGGAGCCTGGTGGGCTGCCGTCTCTGGGTCACACAGAGTCGGACACGACTGAAGCGACTTAGCAGCAGCCGCAACTTAGAATTAGATCCTTCCTGGGAGAAGAAGTGAAGTCTCTCAGTCGTGTCTGACTCTTTGTGACCCTATGGGGTGTAGCCTACCAGGCTCCTCCATCCGTGGAATTTCCCAAGCAAGAATACTGGAGTGGGTTGTCATTTTCTTTTCCAGAGGATCTTCCTCACCCAGGGATCAAACCCAGGTCTCCCGCGCTGTAGGCAGACGCTTTACCTCCTAAGCTACCAGGGAAGTCTTTTCCTGGGAGAAGGAAATGGCAGCCCACTCCAGTATGCTTGCCTGGAGAATCCCATGGGTGGAGGAGCCTGTCGGTCTACAGTCCATGGGGTCGCAAAGAGTCGGTCGGACACGACCAAGAAACTAACACACCCACAACTGAAAATTAAAAACTATACTCTGAACAATTCCATAGTCGTAGAACCTTTACCCTAGCAAAGATCCGCCTTAATTTTTTCTTCAGTGTTTTAAGTACTTCGTATTTAACAAAGACTATTATTAATCCTAGGTTTTTTTTCTTCTTCTTTTACTTATATGGTAGAAACATCCATTCGAAACTTCATATTGGTTAGTAATGAAATTTAACTGGATGCAAACATATATAATATTTGTTACATAAGAATAATGAACCAAGAGTTAAGAGTCTGCTGGTTATGTATATAAGAGTTGAAGAGGAGTTCAGGACATTAAGGAAATGGCAACCCACTCCAGTATTCTTGCCTGAAGAATCCCATGGACGGAGGAGCCTGGGGGGCTACAGTCCACGGGGTCGCGAAGAGTCGGACACGACTGAACGACTTCACTCACTCAGGACGTTAAAGGGGGAAAAAAACCTTATCCTCAGCGACATCTAGTGGACAACTACAGAATGCCACCTTTAATAAAAGCTACTACAGATCAGGCAACTGCACAACTTCAGCTCTTTGTTATCCTTTGTTACATTTATGTAAGGATTATAAGCCTCTACTGAAAAATAACCTTACATAAGCAGTAAAATTACTTGTTTTAAGAAACAATGGAAATTACACAAGGCCTAGAAAATTATGTAATGGAAAAAATCTTAATTTAAAAGTTTATAATGATGTAATTATATGCCATTATAGGAAAAGTGTTTTCAACACTTTAAAGATCCTCTAACAGACACTGTGGTCCTATTTTATGTAAATATAAAAATATATGTGTTCTTCATTTAACTTTAAAAACTCAATGTTGATCATTTTATTTGTTCATCTTATTAGCTAAAGTAAGAAGCTAGATTATTTTGTCAGAAAAATTTATTCTCACTGTGTATTTTTCTATTTTTCTGTGATTATTTGAGGCACAGAAATACAGTGCTTTCTATATTAACATTTTAAGGAAATATCAAAATATTTTCTCATTGCTCTTTGATGATCGTTTTTAATAATATGTAAAAAGATGCCTGTTACATATGACACTATGATCACTTTATTTCTAGCTAGCTCATTTGCCTTTGAGAGTACAGTAACCTTGTATTACTGTTATTGTTTTTCCATCTCCTTTCAAAGCATAGAGTATCTACTGGTAAATTATTTCTGTTCTTGACCTTCAATTTGTCCTAGTATCTCTTTGTATGAGTTCTCCCAATTCTGTTTTTTGTATGCCTTCTGTAACCTTATTTATCTCATCGCAATTTTCCTTTTTTGTGTCATCTATTTCATGTTCCTTTTTTGTATTCTAAATTACTTTCTATTTTTCTTACCACTTTAAGTCTCTCTTTTTTCATATTTGCCACTAATCCCAAGCATTCTTACAAGAGAAAACAATTTTGTGATATCTAATTATTTTCCTTAATAAATCATTTTTTCTCTTTATTCAAATGTTCTTTATTCAGTTTCCATATTTGCTTTCTTGCTGTTCCTATGGTTATAATTAAGTACTATAAAAATATAATTTAAATATCTTAATTTTAGAGTATTTATTTTCATTTTTAAGTGAGTTTCCCTAAGTAAAGCTTTCCCACTACTTTTTGAAGTTAGCAAGAATTCGGTAACTCCTACTACATATTTAGTTTTAGCTCAAGTTCCTTTGGGGTAACCAAGAAAAATAGCTTATATGTATTTAAATGATTAGTCTGATAAGAGAATCACATGTGAAATGACAAATATGATACTACATAATCAGCACTAAATTTTTTAATATTGACCAAAGTGTGACAGATTCAAAGAAGAGCAACAGGAGTCATAAAGAGAATAGAAACTTATTTATAATAAGCTTTTTAAATGATTATTTTCTAGCATCTTTAAACATTTAGTATTATGTCTTTAAGATTCCTTGCCCTAGGCAATGTACGATAATAATGTAAATTTTAGATTTCTTGATGACTCCGCTTCTACTTGGGCTTCTCAGGGGATGATAGTGGTAAAGAACCCACCTGCCAATGCAGGAGACATGAGAGATGTGGGTTTGATACCTGGGTTGGGAAGGTCCCCTGGAGGAGGGCATGGCAACCCAGTCCAGTATTCCTGCCTGGAGAATCCCAAGGATAACGGAGACTGGTGGGCTACAGTACATAGTGTCACATAGAGTTGGATACAACTGGGAGACTTATCACTCATGCTTTTACTTGAAAAACTTGAATAGATTTGAAATAGTGAGTAGACAGAAGGGAATAAGAAAGCTTATGGAAAGAATCCAGGGCAAGTGTGAGACCAAGGGGAGAAAAAGTAGATTGCACCTTGAGGAAAGGTGCAGCAAACAACTTAATAAAATGCAGAAGTATATATTTTGGATTAAACAATTATAAACACATATGACATTATGAAAATTTTCATATCAGAAAAAAATTATGTTGTAGCTATATAGTAACAATTGCTTTTGACAAGGAGATGCTAACAGTTACTAAAAGATAGAATAACTTGACCAGAGTACTGATAAGATGCCATCACATCTGATGGTGTGTACTATAGAAAGGAAATCCAACAGCATTTGATATTATATTATTGTTAAACAACCTGTTATGACTAGGGGAAACTGAGTGAAGGATAGAAAGGTCCTTCCTTTACTATTTCAAAACTTCATGTAAGTCAACACACATAGAATAAAAATATGGGAAACAAAATGCCAAAAAAATGGAAGAAGGAAGAAGAAGAAGAAAATGAATCAGGGAAGGCATAACAAGTGAAAGTAAAGTTTACAATAGTAATTAACAAAACAAAAGCCAAAGTACACTAGAGATAACCCCTAACATTTTATTCTTTGAAAAACTGAGTTTATAAAATCTGTCAAGGCTAAAAATAAAAAAGGAATTATACAAAATCAATATTAGAGATGAACAATAAGAACGTTACAATCTAGATATTAAAAATCAGTTCAGTTCAGTTGCTCAGCTGTGTTGAACTCTTTGCGACCCAATGGACTGCAGCATGTCAGGCCTCCCTGTCCATCACCAACTCCTGGAGTTTACTCAAACTCATGTCCATTGAGTCGGTGATGCCATCGAACTATCTCATCCTCTGTCATCCCCTTCTCCGCCTGCCTTCAATCTTTCTAAGCATCACGGTCTTTTCAATTGAGTCAATTCTTCGCATCAGGTGGCCAAAGTATTGGAGCTTCAGCTTCAGCATCAGTCCTTCCAATGAACATTCAGGACTGATTTCCTTTAGGATGGACCAGTTGGATCTCCTTGCAGTCCAAGGGACTCTCAAAAGTGTTCTCCAACACCACCATTCAAAACCATGTATTCTTCAACGCTCAGCTTTCTTTATAGTACAACTCTCACATCCAGATGTGACTACTGGAAAAACCATAGCCTTGGCTAGATGGACATTTGTTGACAAAGTAATGTCTCTGATTTTTAATATGCTGTTTAGGTTGGTCACAGCATTTCTTCCAAGGAGCAAGCTTCTTTTAATTTCATGGCTGCAGTCACCATCTGCAGTGATTTTCAGAGCCCCCAAAAATAAATTCAGCCAATGTTTCCACTATTTCTCCATCCATTTGCCACGAAGTGATGGGACGAGATGCCATGATTTTTGTTTTCTGAATGTTGAGTTTTAAGCCAACCTTTTCACTCTCCTCTTTCACTTTCATCAAGAGGCTCTTTAGTTCTTCTTCACTTTCTGCCTTAAGGGTGGTGTCATAAGCATCAAATCAGAGATCAGATCAGTCACTCAGTCGTGTCTGACTCTTTGTGACCCCATGAATCACAGCACGCCAGGCCTCCCTGTCCATCACCAACTCGCAGAGTTCATTGAGACTCAAGTCCATCGAGTCAGTGATGCCATCCAGCCATCTCATCCTCTGTTGTCCCCTTCTCCTCTTGCCCCCAATCACTCCCAGCATCAGTCTTTTCCAATGAGTCAACTCTTCCCATGAGTTGGCCAAAGTACTGGAGTTTCAGCTTTAACATCATTCCTTCCAAAGAAATCCCAGGGCTGATCTCCTTCAGAATGGACTGGTTGGATCTCCTTGAAGTCCAAGGGACTCTCAAGAGTCTTCTCCAACACCACAGTTCAAAAGCATCAATTCTTAGGTGCTCAGCCTTCTTCACAGTCCAACTCTCGCATCCATACATGACCACAGGAAACACCATAGCCTTGAGTAGACGAATCTTTGTTGGCAAAGTAATGTCTCTGCTTTTGAATATGCTATCTAGGTTGGTCATAACTTTCCTTCCAAGGAGTAAGCGTCTTTTAATTTCATGGCTGCAGTCACCATCTGTAGTGATTTTGGAGCCCAGAAAAATAAAGTCTGACACTGTTTCCACTGTTTCCCCATCTATTTCCCATGAAGTGATGGGACCGGAGGCCATGATCTTCATTTTCTGAATGTTGAGCTTTAAGCCAACTTTTTCACTCTCCACTTTCACTTTCATCAAGAGGCTTTCTAGTTCCTCTTCACTTTCTTCCATAAGGGTGGTGTCATCTGCGTATCTGAGGTTATTGATATTTCTCCCGGCAATCTTGGTTCCAGCTTGTGTTTCTTCCAGTCCAGCGTTTCTCATGATGTAATTTGCATATAAGTTAAATGAACAGGGTGACAATATACAGCCTTGACGAACTCCTTTTCCTATTTGGAACCAGTCTATTGTTCCATGTCCAATTCTAACTGTTGCTTCCTGACCTGCATACAAATTTCTCAAGAGGCAGATCAGGTGGTCTGGTATTCCCATCTCTTTCAGAATTTTCCACAGTTTATTGTGATCCACACAGTCAAAGGCTTTGGCATAGTCAAAAAAGCAGAAATAGATGCTTTTCTGGAACTCTCTTGCTTTTTCCATGACCCAGCAGATGTTGGCAATTTGGTCTCTGGTTCCTCTGCCTTTTCTAAAACCAGCTTGAACATCAGGAAGTTCACGGTTCACATATTGCTGAAGCCTGGCTTGGAGAATTTTGAGCATTACTTTACTAGTATGTGAGATGAGTGCAATTGTGCAGTAGTTTGAGAATTCTTTGGCATTGCCTTTCTTTGGGATTGGAATGAAAACTGACCTTTTCCAGTCCTATGGCCACTGCTGAGTTTTCCAAATTTGCTTGGAATTTGACATATTGAGTGCAGCACTTTCACAGCATCATCTTTAAGGATTTGGAATAGCTCAACTGGAATTCCATCACCTCCACTAGCTTTGTTCATAGTGATGCTTTCTAAGGCCCACTTGACCTCACATTCCAGGATGTCTGGCTCTAGGTCAGTGATCACACCATCGTGATTGTCTGGGTCGTGAAGATGTTTTTTGTACAGTCTTCTGTGTATTCTTGCCATCTCTTCTTAATATCTTCTGCTTCTGTTAGGTCCATACCATTTCTGTCCTTTATCGAGCCCATCTTTGTATGAAATATTCCTTTGGTATCTCTGATTTTCTTGAAGAGATCCCTAGTCTTTCCCATTCTGTTGTTTTCATCTATTTCTTTGCATTGATTGCTGAAGAAGGCTTTCTTATCTCTTCGTGCTATTCTTTAGAACTCTGCATTCAGATGTTTATATCTTTCCTTTTCTCCTTTGCTTTTTGCTTCTCTTCTTTTCACAGCTATTCGTAAGGCCTCCCCAGACAGCCATTTTGCTTTTTTGCATTTCTTTTCCATGGGAATGGTCTTGATCCCTGTCTTCTGTACAATGTCAGGAACCTCATTCCATAGTTCATCAGGCACTCTATCTATTAGATCTAGGTCCTTAAATCTATTTCTCACTTCTACTGTGTAATTATAAGGGATTTGATTTAGGTCATACCTGAATGGTCTAATGGTTTTCCCTACTTTCTTAAATTTAAGTCTGAATATGGCAATAAGGAGTTCATGGTCTGAGCCACAGTCAGCTCCTGGTCTTGTTTTTGCTGACTGTATAGAGCTTCTCCATCTTTGGCTGCAAAGAATATAATCAATCTGATTTCGGTGTTGACCATCTAGTGATGTCCATGTATAGAGTCTTCTCTTGTGTTGTTGGAAGAGGGTGTTTGTTATGACCAGTGCATTTTCTTGGCAAAACTCTATTAGTCTTTGCCCTTGCTTCATTCCGTATTCCAAGGCCAAATTTGCCTGTTACCTCAGGTATTTCTTGACTTCCTACTTTTGCATTCCAGTCCCCTATAATGAAAAGGACATCTTTTTTGGGTGTTAGGTCTAAAAGGTCTTGTAGGTCTTCATAGAGCCGTTCAACTTCAGCTTCTTCAGCGTTACTGGTTGGGGCATAGACTTGGATTACTGTGATATTGAATGATTTGCCTTGGAAACGAACAGAGATCATTCTGTCGTTTTTGAGATTGCATCCAAGTACTGCATTTCGGGCTCTTTTGTTGACCATGATGGCCACTCCATTTCTTCTGAGGGGTTCCTGCCCGCAGTAGTAGATATAATGGTCATCTGAGTTAAATTCATCCATTCCAGTCCATTTGAGTTCTCTGATTCCTAGAATGTTGACATTTACTCTTGCCATCTCTTGTTTGACCACTTCCAATTTGCCTTGATTCATGGACCTGACATTCCAGGTTCCTATGCAATATCGCTCTTTACAGCATCGGACCTTGCTTCTATCACCAGTCACATCCACAGCTGGGTATTGTTTTTGCTTTGGCTCCATCCCTTCATTCTTTCTGGTGTTATTTCTCCAATGATCTCCAGTAGCATATTGGGCACCTACTGACCTGGGGAGTTTCTCTTTCAGTATCCTATCATTTTGCCTTTTCAGACAGAATGTGGTCCACTGGAGAAGGGAATGGCAAACCACTTCAGTATTCTTGCCTGGAGAACCCCATGAACAGTATGAACAGCATGAACAGTCATCAACATATCTGAGGTTATTGATATTCCTCCTGCAATCTTGGTTGCGGACTCTCAAGTGTCTTTTCCAACACCACAGTTCAAAAGCATCAATTCTTTGATGCTAAGCTCTCTTTATAGTCCAAATCTCACATCCATACTGGATGTGAAAAACCATAGCTTTGACTTTGAAGACCTTTGTTGGCAAAGTAATGTCTCTGCTTTTTAAGTCACTGCCGTGGTTTGTCATCTCTTTTCTTAAAAGGAGCAAGCATCTTTTAAGTTCACTATCTGCAGTGATTTTGGAGCCCAAGAAAATAAAGTCTGTCAGTGTTTCCATTCTTTCCTCATCTATTTGCCATGAAGTGATGGGACCAAATGCCATGATCTTAGTTTTAAGCCAGATGTTTTGCTCTCTTCTTTCACTTTCATCAAGAGGCTCTTTATTCCCTCTTCATTTTCTTCCCTAAGGGTGGTGTCATCTGCATATGAGGTTATTGATATTTCTCCCACAATCTTGATTCCAATTTGTGCTTCATCCAGCCCAGTGTTTCTCATGATGTACTCTGCATATAAGTTAAATAAGCATGGTGACAATATACAGCCTTGACATACTCCTTTTCCTTTTTTGAACCAGTCTGTTGTTCCATGTCCATTTGTAACTGTTGCTTCCTGACCTGCATACAGGTTTCTCAAGAGGCAGGTCAGGTGGTCTGGTATTTCCATCTCTTTCAGAATGTTCCACAGTTTATTGAGATCCACACAGTCAAAATCAATAAAGCAGAAATAGATGTTTTTCTGAAACTCTCTTGCTTTTTCAATGATCCAGCAGATGTTGCCAAATTGATTATTAAGTTTTACTTAATAATCAATTTGGTGTTATAAATTAATGGAAAAAATTCTTATAAAAGCTTAGCTTACCCAGAATGATGTAGAAAGATGTTTAAAATCTGAATAGACTTCAATATGTGAAATAAATTGAATTCCTAAATAAAAACCTTTCACAAGTAAAACTTCATGATTAGTTGTCTTCACTGATAAATCCTAACACTTATATAATGAAGAATAATATACACAAAAAATATATAAGGGGATGAAAAATGTGGCATTTTTTTCAACTTAGTTTATGCGATGAACACAACAGTAATAATGAAATCTAAGACATTACAAGAAAGAAGAACCAGTTAGTATATGATGATATTCTATTATCCTAAAGGAAATATTCTTTAGGCTGGTTGATCTTAGCACAGAAATGAGAACTGAAAGCTGTTTTCTATGTTAGGCAATGTAAAATAAGTAAATAAATATATATAAGAAATTATTCTGAAATTAATAAGAAATAATAAATTATTCCTTAGAATCTGTCTTAGTCCATTCAGTCTGCTATACCAGAATACCATATATTGGATGACTTATGAAAACAGAAATGTATTTGTTCCAGTTTTTGAGGGCTGGGAAATCTATGATCCAAGTGACTGCAGATTCAATGTCTGGTGTGGGTTTATTTCCTTATTCACACACTGTGTCATCACATGGCAGAAGGGTAGGGGAGCTTTAGGAGATCTCCTATATAAGGGCACCAATCCCATTAATGAGGACTCCACCCTCATGACTCACTCACTTCCCAAGGCCCCACCTCTAATTACCATCACATGGAAGAGTAGGCTTATATATATGAATACAGAGGGAGAAGAGACACAAACATTCAATCTTTTGTAGAATCCTCACCTTAGGACCAAGAGAAAGAAATTCAGCAACAGAAGCATTTCTTAAATCAAATGAAAAGTAAATCAATAATAATTTGTTAGTCTTTCATTCTTTTCATACTTTTCATGGAGTTCTCGCAGCAAGAAAACTGGAGTGGTTTGCCATTCCATCCTCTAGTGGACCACGTTTTGTCAGAACTCTCCATCTGTCTTGAGTGGCCCTGCATGGCTTGGCTCATTGCTTCACTGAGTTACACAAGACCCTTTGCCATGACAACGCTGTGATCCATAAAGTGGAAGCGGTGACAGATGTTGTTTTCTTGGGCTCCAAAATCACTGCAAACAGTGACTACAGCCATGAAATTAAAAGACACTTGCTCCTTGGAAGAAAAACTGTGACAAACCTATGCAGTATTAAAAAGCAGAGACATAACTTTGCCAGCAAAATTCTGTATAGTCAAAGCTATGGTTTTTCCAGTAGTCATGCACGGATGTGAGAGTTGGACCATAAAAAAGGCTGAGCACTGAAGAATTGATGCCTTTGAATTGTGGTGCTAGAGAAGACACTTATGAGTCTCTCAGACTGTAACAAGATCAAACCAGTCAATCCTAAAGGAAATCAACCCTGAATATTTATTGGAAGGACTGATGCTGAAACTGAGGCTCTAATACTTTGTCTACCTAATGTGAAGAACTGCCTCATTGGAAAAGACCTTGTTTCTGGGAAAGATTGAAGACAAAAGGAGAAAAGGGAGGCAGAGGATGAGATGGTTTGCTAATATCATGGACTCAATGGACTTGAATCTGAACAAACTGGGAAGTAATGAAGGAAGGGGAAGTCTGATGTGCTGCAGTCCATAGAATCACAGAGTCCGACATGACTTAGCAAGTGGACAACAACAATGACATTTATTCTATATTATTGGATAACTAATAAAGTTGGAGTTCAGGATTTCTCAGTGGAATGCAGGGTATATACATTGCAAGGTAACTAGTGACACTGCATTCTATTTGCATACTATTTGCCCCATGGTTCTGGCCATGTGTGACATTAATTTTGAGGAAAAAATACCAAGTTTTTGTGACTACAGAAGTCTTTGAAGAGCAGAAACTGATTTGAAAGGAGTATTATTAAGCATAAAAGAAGTAAAGGATTATGCAAATGAAGTTACCCCCAATTTTTTTTTTTTTTTTTTTTGAGGAGCACTACATGGTACAGTCTTGTTGGTGAGTGTAGCTTATTGAGAGCAGAGGGAAATTGTTTGCAAAGGATTGTTGAAAACAGATGTTGGAGTGTACTAGTTTTAGCAACTCTCTCTTATCAGTCTTATTTATTACTTTAGGGGAAGTCTCAACTACTCATTACATGGTATGCATAATGGAAACTTGCTTTGCAGGGTTTTTTTTTGTTGTTGTTAACATAAAGTAGAGATGTTAGTACATTTTATCACTTTCTTTTCTACATCATGCCAAATACAATCTGTCTTCTCACTAGACTCAGAGATCTTATCTATCTACAGGATACAGTGGGGGAGGATAAGGAGGAAGAAATAAGGAGAAATAACATCCTTTTTTATATATAAATTTCATGCTTCCAAGACTGAAACCTCCTCTTTGTAGGAAAATCTGCTTTTATGAAGGGGATTAGAGTGAATGTTTCATTTTTCAGGGCTCCATGGGCTACATCCTCTGATTTCCGGGCCTTAAGATTATTGGTATCTGTTGTGTTCCGGTCACTGGTTATATTTGTCCCAGTCTCCACTAAAAGTAATTTTTCAAGTGATTTTTCATTATATTCACAACTATTTCTGCCTACAAATTAAAAAAAAAATCACTTACCAAGATTATTTTTAAACTCAGTCTCCCTTTTCTATTATCCTTGGACTTCTAGCTGAAAGATCACAGCGCAAAAAAGCCTTCATTCTTGTTTTCACATTTGTCCCCAACTTATTCCTGAAAGCACCCCGTGACCATATGTGAATAGGATGATTTGGGAAAGCTTGTAAACGTAGACTTCTTACTTGCTTATTTGGTTTGTCATATAAAAGAAAAAGAGAAAAAGAGCATCCTTCTAATTCTAACACCCACAATAGCTATTCGTTCTAAAAAGTGAGGGTCCATTAAACTGACTTTTGTGACTCTAGAACTTGATAATATTGCAGAAGTTGTATAACATACATCATATTTTATTCCAAATCTGAGATCAAATAACTTAGTAATACAAACCATTGCCATTTCCTTCTCCAGTGCATGAAAGTGAAAAGTCAAAGTGAAGCCGCTCAGTCGTGCCCGACTCTTAGCGACTCCATGGACTTGCAGCCTTCCAGGTTTCTCCATCTATGGGATTTTCCAGGCAAGAGTACTGGAGCTGGTTGCCATTGCCTTCTCCAATACAAACCATAGTCCTCTTAATAGGCATATTGAATTGATCCAAACTGCAATAACCTCCTTTGTCCACAAATAAGAATGGATTCAGGCATCAAACATGAGTCCATTTGCATCTTTGCTTAAGATAATTAATTGTGATTCAGATAAAGAAAAGCAAGCATACTCATTAAATTTGCAGGTGAGGTCATATTGTGGACAGGTAGAATGCAATAGATGTTTTGACAGCAACAACTGAAAGAATTATAATAAAATTAAATTGAGTAAAGTGGAGATATGTTTCAAAAATGTAAATAATGTTTTATAGGATAAGTTCAAACCAATACACTTGAAAAGGAGTAGGAATCTGAAGGTAGGAACCAGTAAATATCATAAGGCATGCTGCATAGCAGCTCACTATGAGTATTTGTTCTTTCTTTCACTTATTTAGTTAGTCAGTTATGTAATATGAGGAGAGATTGCACAAAATAGATTGAAGCTTGCCTCTTAGAGTCTGATATTTCAGGTTCAAATCTTATCATTTTCTAGCTTTGTGACCTTTGGCCATTTAATATTTCTCAGCTTTAGTTACTTCCTCTGTAAAATGGTGCTAATTGTTTCATACAGTTATTATAAAGATTCAATTAAATATTGTATAAAAATGCATGGGAATCTCCATTTCCTAGTATCGACTTTGTCTTTATTACTCTGCTGATATCACTGCAAGTTACCAACAGTGTTCCTAGTTAAAACCATTGGATAATTTTTAAGTCCATATTTTTGTGGACTTGCTGTTTATTCCTTCCAAATGTTATCTACCTTGGCATACAGTCACTTGATTTTTCTCTTACATCTCTATTTTTTTCTCATTTTCTTCATAGCTTCTTCACTAAAACTATACATGTTAATTGTGTATTTATTGTGAGATGATCTTTCTGAAAAATAACACTGATGAAGATCTTGGTGTCAGCCCTCAAGAGGTCACTTCTCTAGTTAAATATAGGGAGAAATGGACAAAGATGAGAATGAGCTTCTGCGAAGACTAGAAGATAATGGTGCGGTGAGAAAGGAGGGTTAGAGGAAGGAATTACTGCTACTGCTAAGTCACTTCAGTCGTGTCCAACTCTGTGCGATCCCATAGACAGCAGCCCACCAGGCTCCCCCATCCCTGGGATTCTGCAGGCAAGAACACTGGAGTGGGTTGCCATTTCCTTCTCCAATGCAGTAAAGTGAAAAGTGAAAGTGAAGTCGCTCAGTCGTGTCCAACTCTTAGAAACCCCATGGACTACAGCCTACCAGGCTCCTCCATCCATGGGATTTTCCAGGCAAGAGTACTGGAGTGGGGTGCCATTGCCTTCTGCGAGAGGAAGGAATAGGTCCATAAAAAGAGACATATACACTGAGATAAAAAATTAGTGATTATCTACAGTGAGAAGGGTGGTGAGGAGTTGTTCTGGTGTAAACACAGAATATGTAAAAGTTGAGAGGTGAGAGAAACTATTTCAAGTCTGAGAGAGACAATGAAATTCCACAGGATTAACTTTTTTAAAAATGCTGTGCTATGATTAAGTGGAGGTGGAGCTGGCAAAAACCAAAAAGACAAGACTGTACAAGTAAGTAGATACCCAGTCATTCAGAACTATGTTTCACCATTTTTAGACACTTATATTTTATGCTGAAAGCAATACGAAAACATTGAAGGGTTTTAATTACCATCGCTGTCTCTGACTTGGATTTTTGCAATCATTTTCTAACTCACTCCTCCGCTTCCTGTCAGGACAGAGTAACAAAATTTAAAATTCAGTCTTGACCATGTTGCTCTGCTATTATTTAATTTTTAGTAGATCTTCAGAATCTAAATCCTCCGTGTGTTTTCTTTGAAAGCATTGCATAATAATTATCATGGCACTTGTCTTTTCCACTCAAGACAATGAACTCCTTAAGGTGGTGAAGGAGGAAACGGACAGAACACGTTCTATCTTGAAAGCAGGACTCCAACTTGGGCCGGACTGTGGACTTTGAGTTATATGCCCAGTATCTACGGAAATGACATACCAACTGGAAAACCACGCCCCCAAAAGGAAGAGCCCTAGGGCTCATACCTAGACTCTCTGTTGCCTGGAAGAATACCCTAATTATCTGTGTAACTGAATGGAATCATGAATTCTATTATGCTTATTGGGGTATGACCACAGACCTATTGATAACTGTCCACTGTTAACTATCTATGAATCATGGGTTAACTTTGATTATATCTTTCTTTTTCTTTGTTCAGACTAGTTCCAGGGAATTTGTGGGGGAGGCGTGGGTTTGGGCACGTACACTTAGGGTATATAAGGTTTTCACAAAAATTGGTTAGGATCTTTGGCTAAGAGAAGACACTGCCTTGGGCCCGCCGGTGTAATAAACTGCGCTCCACTGTCTACAT
This sequence comes from Bos indicus, assembly GCF_029378745.1. Classification (NCBI taxonomy): domain Eukaryota; kingdom Metazoa; phylum Chordata; class Mammalia; order Artiodactyla; family Bovidae; genus Bos; species Bos indicus. Next base: position 35,553,227 of record NC_091760.1, on the reverse strand, counting down.
TGTCCTTCTGAGTGAGTTTGTTTCCCGGAATGCGTGGCTACAAGAGATAATTAACCAATGTATCACTAGCATCCAGCTCCATGACTACCACGTAGTAGTTGCTCATATTTCATTATTCATTTAATAATTAATTCACCATCAGGAATTATTAAAATTTAAATTAGAGAAACAGATTAAATGCTTTTAAGATATTTTCAAAACCATGATTGTACAACTCAAACCGTCTGTAATCAAAAGGTAGTTCCTGGACCAGCAATATCAATATTACCTAAGAACTTGCTAGGAAGGTAACTCTGGGGTCCTCTTCCAGACTTACTGGATCAGAAACTCTGAGTGTGCTCAATGCTCTGTTTTAATAAGCTCTAGTGACTCTGATGCCCTGGAAGGTTTAAGAACCACTATCGATACCATTGACACATTTGCGGGGAATGAGTTTGTTTTGTGACATTAATGGGCCATCACTGTAACACTGCTTCACATCCTTGATAGGACATTAATTTGTTTCTTCATTCTGCTTCAAGGTGTGGGGTATGATATTTCTGCTGGTGCTAATTAGGATGTTTGCTATGGGTTTAATAGGAAAGTATTTTTATATATATTTTTAAATTGCAGATTGAGTTAATTTATTTGCACTCTTCTATTTTTATTCTTTATAAAACTTCAGACTGAATTCAACAGCTGATAAGGATTCAGAATCTGTCACTTTAACTCAGTTATTTATCAACCTCCTCATGCAAATAGATGAAGAAATTTGTTATAGAACAGTTTGAGAACTATTAATTAGCCAAAAATAAATCCAGATAAAGAATCCAAAATGACAATTTGGGACACTGAAAGTAGAAGAAAATACAGTCTATTGACTCATGGATTCCTCTGACATGTGGATCTGTTAATTGCACATAAGCCATAATGATGATTTTATATTTCTATAGCTAGCTAGCAGTATTTCTGGCTTTCAGTCTCTGCCTTTGTTTGTTTTTCACTCACAGGTATGTTATGACTTCTTGTCCCCTTGATTGGTTTAGAAGCATTTTTGGGGAAGGTAAATACATTAAGACCAATTGAAAAAGTAGTTATTTTGAATACAATGGGCAATATCCGATTACACATTCCTACTCCACAATGATTGGATAATTTCTATTCTGGAAAGTCTTTGCAAAATATAACCAACCAAGTACCTAAAGGTTCTGTTCACAATGGTGCATATAAATCAAATCAAAACAAATAACAGCAACAAAAATAGCATACTTTATTTTGCCTATTAGTGTGTATTTGTTTAAAATATGGTAAATAGTTTGTGATGCTTCAAATTGGATTTTTTTTTTTTTGCCCATATGAAATACAGTCATTCACAGCTCATCTAAATAGACTCAAAGTATCTGAGACTGAAAGATACTACAACTTATCCTCAGCTTTTCTCTCTCTCTCTCTCAAATGAGCTAATTGACATCCAGAGATGTTAACTGACTTGTCAGAGGATAATTAATTCACATGTGTTAGATTCATAACTAGAAAACAATGTACTGGCTCCAGGTTTAGTCCTGATAAAGTATATTTATCAACTTAAATATATAAAAAGTTTAATTGAAGTATAGTTGGTTTACAATATTGTTATTTTCCAGTATACAGCAAAGTTATTCAGTTACATACATATATAATTTCATATTCTTTTCCATTATAGCTTATCATGGGATATTAAATCTAGCTCCCTGTGCTATCTAGTGACCTGTTAAAGGCCTTGCTGTATAGTAGTCTTGTTACTTATTTTTTATAAAGCAATTTGTATCTGATAATCCCAAACTCCTAATTTATCTTGCCATCCCCTTTCCTCTTTGGTAACCATAAGTTTGTTTCCTATGTTTGTGTGTTTCTGTTTTGTAAATAAGTTCATTAGTTGTCATGATTTAGATTCCACATATGAGTAATATCATAGAATGCTTTTCTCTGTCTGTTTCTCATAGTATGATCATCTCTAGGCCCATCCATGTTGCTACAAATGGCCTTATATCATTCCTTTTTGTGGCTGAGTAGTAGTCTCTTACATGTATATATCACATCTTTATCCATTCAACTGTCCTTGAAAATTTAGGTTGCTTCTACATCTTGGCTATTGTAAATAGTGCTGGTATTAACATTGGGTGCATGTACCTTAAAAGTTTTATTTTAATGCAAAAATATAAGTATAGCACTCTTTTAGTGCTCTTAAAGACATTCATCAACTTGAACATATAAAAAGTAGGTATGTATAAATTTTTAGTAATATTTGAGACACTGTATATGACAAAGATATTGAAAGTCACTTTAAAAAGTTGGGTTGTTTGATATTTTTATTGACATTTCTAGGATTTTAGTTATAGTTGCAATTTTCTATTTTTAATCTACATTTTTCGTATAAATAAGGAGAGCAAAAGTGAAGGTATAACTCAGAATATCATTTTTCACTTTTGCACCAAAGAGAGTCAATTCATTAAACACAGCATCAAACTTTCAGAAAAGAATGATTTTTTTTTGAAAAGAATGATTTATTTAATTTCTCCTCCACATGTTTATAGAGGTTATAACATTCATCTAATCATTCAATATTTACAAAAGCCTAAGAAGTTTCAGGTAGTATTCATGGTGATTAGGATAACTTAGGGAATAAAAGAGAGAAAAATCCCTGTCCTAATGGAGCTTACACTCCAGTGGAGGAAGACAGATAATAAAAAGTATACTGTATTAGATAGAAAGCTCATTTTTTTATAACATCTTATATAATATATTATATGAAAGTGAAAAATTGAAAGTATTAACTATTTAGTCGTGCCTGAATCTCTACAACCTCATGGACTATATAGCCTGCCAAGCTCCTCTGTCCATGGAATTCTCCAGGCAAGAATATCGGAGTAGGTTGCCATTCCCTTCTCCAGGAGATCTTCTCAATTCATGGATCGAACCTGAGTCTCCTGCATTGCAGGCAGATTCTTTACCATCTCAGCCACCAATATAGAGCAAATATAATATGTTGCGTGTTGCTAGTTGGAAAAGTTAAGGCAGAAGAAAAAGAAAAGAAACTGCAAGAATAATGTGGGATATATTGGAAATAGCTTGGTCAAGGTGATACCTGCTGCTGCTGCTGCTAAGTCGCTTCAGTCCTGTCCAACTCTGTGTGACCACATAGACGGCAGCCCACCAGGCTTTGCCGTCCCTGGGATTCTCCAGGCAAGATCACTGGAGTGGGTTGCCATTTCCTACTCCAATGCATGAAAGTGAAAAGTGAAAGTGAAGTCACTCAGTCCTGAGAAACACCTAAAGGAAGTGTGAGAGTGAATTGTACGTTGTTTTTTTTTTTTTTTTTTTGAGGTTTCTCTTAAAAAAGCAAAGCAAATACAAAGGTCCTTAGGCAGGAAAGGTCCTAATGGGTTAAAAGGGTAGAAAGGAGGCTAGTGTGGAGACAGAAGAGAAAGCAAGAGAGAACCGAGTAGAAAATGAGGTGAAAGTGATTTCAATCAATTACTGCCTTTCATATATTTCTCTTCTGGACTCTTCCTTCCTTGAAATAATTGGTCACTATAACCATTGTACCAGCCAGCCATATTCCCCACTGTTAAGTTAAACCTAGAAAGCAAATGGGTGATTGTGGCTTCTGCAAATTCCTTATGTTTCCCAGGTTTTCAGAATAAACCTAGAAACACCCTTACAATTATTTGCCATCTGGACTATATGATTTTACTCTGACCTAAATAAAGTTAGGTCAGAGTAAAATCATGTAGATGCCTTCAAACTGTGGTGCTGGAGAAGACTCTTGAGAGTCCCTTGGATAGCAAGGAGATCAAACCAGTCAGTCCTAAAGGAAATCAATCTTGAATATTCAATGGAAGGAATTATGGTAAAGCTCCAATACTTTGGCCACCTGATGCAAAGAGCTGACTCATTTGAAAAGACCCTGATGCTGGGAAAGATTGAAGGCAAGAGGAGAAGGGGATGACAGAGGATGAGATGGTTGGATGGCATCACCAACTCACTGGACATGAGTTTGAGCAAACTCCAGGAGATGGTGAAGGACTGGGAAGCCTGGCATGCTGCAGTCCATGGGGTCACAAAGAGTCAGACATGACTCAACACTACACAACAGAGACAATAGGTATATAGTTGTATCTCATTTTTGTTTGCATTTGCTTAATAATATAGGATATGAAGCATATTCTCATATGTTTATTTGCCTCTATTTTTCTTCTTTGGTGATGTGTCTATTAAGGTCTTTGGCCCATTTTTTAGCCAGGTTGTTTGTTTTCTTATTGTTGAGTTATGAATGCTCTTTGTATATTTAAGTTGTCAGTGCTTTATCAGATGTATCTTTTAAAAATATTTTCTCTCCCAGTCTGTGGCTTGAGTTCTCCTTCCATTGACAGTGTCTTTCAGAGAGCAGAAGTTTTAAATTTTAATGAAGCCCAACTTATCAATTATTTATTTCATGGATCCTGACTTAGATATTGTATCTAAAAAGTCATTGTTATATCTGAGGTCATCTAGGCTTTCTCCTATGTCATCTTCTAGGATTTTTGCAGTTTTACATTTTACATTTAGATCTATAATCCATTTTGAATGAATTTATGTGAAAGGCATAAGATCTGTAGTTAGATTCATTCTTTGCTTGTGACTGTCCTGTTTTCCACCACAATTTGTCAAAGGTATTACCTTTGCTGCATTATGTATATTGCCTTCACTTCTTTGTCAAAAGTCAATTGACTATATTTAGGTACGTCTATTTCTGGGCTCTCTATTCTTTTCATTAATCTATTTGTGTATTCTTTAGCCAGTATCACACTATCATGATTATATTAAGACATTTTGGAAAGATAGATTTCAACATATTTAATGTTACTCCAATGTCTCATCACTATTTTTTTGAATGCTAGGATACTAAAAGGTTAAACAAATAATATATTTTTATTCTACCTCCTCTCCTCCCAAATGCTTTCTTAGAAGGCAAGAACTTTATACTTTGCAGAATTATGTTCAGAAATAGTTACTTAGTGTAAAAAATTGTCTTAAGCAAGCCAATGTGGTGCATATATTTGTCAGAATATGTGTGTGTGTGTGTGTGTGTTTGTCAGAAAGATGACAAGGGAAGTAAATCCTTTAACATAATTGCAAAATAGTGTTCAAATACATTAAGTGTCATTAATCCAAGGAGAGAAGAACCAGACCACACTTACACTAACTGGTCATGTCTAAGATGTGAGGTTGCTGGAAGTGGAATAAGGTGAAAAGATAATTCTTTTGCTAGCCTGGGAAAAGAAGAAAGAAAAAAATAAAAAGAGAGAGAGAGAAGAATTTAAAAAAAAAAAAAGGAAAGAAGAGGAGGAGAAGAGGGATTCATTTGATATAATGACTTCTGACCGTCTTTTTTGCGTCTGCACTCTAATTAAATGCAAACAATTGGCTGGTCCTGTAATTTATTGTCTTACCTGTTTCCACACTGAAGCTTTTTTTTCTTTTTCCTCCACCGAATCCTTTGCTAAAATTACAGTTGTTTAAAACAGAAAGACCAGGTTTGGGTATTGTATATAAATTATGATGGACAATTCATTTTCAAAACCAGGAGTGAATGTGCAAACAAGAAATGTACAACTAAATACAGTTAAGATTAAACCTCCTGAGACACATATACAGGTCATTGAGTGAGTCAATCACTAGTTAGCCTACTGAAATTATTTATTATAATCACTTTAATGAGACATGGTCAATGGAATTCGGATGTGTTCCATCAATTAGAAAGGAGCGAAAGGTGTATAAACATTATGTAGGTTATGTAAAATTTTCATTTTTTTCTATCCTTAAATTTTTTCCTGAGTCCTAATGCAGGTCCCAGTAAATTGATCTAAAATAGGGCAAAGTCCTCCAATAAACCAATTCTTTAAGCAGCAGAGCTTTAGAGATACTCATCAACAAGAATTCCATCAAATAATCCTTGAAAGGATAAACTGCATAATGAGAATTAAAAGTTCCAACAATACCCATTAGGGTATTCTCATGCACCATTGATTCCACAAGTATCAATTGCTTTCAGTTAGCTGAACTCTTGAGTGTTTATTGGAAGGGACTAATAAGCCACAATCAATTTTCTTTTTAACCTCACAAAGGTAGCCTGAATGAATTAAATGTTTTCTTTCCCTCCACTGCCCCCTCTCCCTCCACTGATTGCTTTATATTTTGGACACATACTAATAAGCATATTTTGAATGTTCAATTTTATAATAACTGTCTCCCCAAAATAAGATGATGCATATACATATATTCTGTCTGTGATGGAAATACTGACTTTCCCCCTTCACTTTACATCATTATTGCACTCATGAAACTCTGAGGATGTGTCTCCCTTTGTTTTAGTTTCAAGAAAACAACAGGATCAGGCTGTCAAATGCATTTGGTGCTTCCCAGTAATGAATTCAATTTGCCTCAATTTTATTGAGTTGCCACTCTTTACAATTTTAAAAATAGATATAGATGAACAGAAGATAAATAAATGGTTTATACGCCCAAATCAATTCTCCCCAGTGTCTGGTAATGAGGAACAATCTTGTTTTAAACTGATGATCTTAATCCTTTAATTTTTTCCTTCAGGGTTATTCTGTCACTGTGTCAAAGACAGATCTATTGTCTCTCTCTATAAAGACAAAATTAAAATGCATTTATAAATACAATAAAATATTAGTCTTCAATTATGAGAGAGGTATGTAGATATTATAAGAAATTGCATTATTGTTTTCAATCCTAATTTGTTCTTAAATAATAACATAGCTTTAAGTATTAAAGATAATGTTAAAACATAACTTTTAGAAAAGAAATTAGTTATCAATTGTATTATTATGTGTTGAATCTTATACCTTTCTTGAAAAATGTAGCTGGTATTAGGATTTCAGTGTTCCTTTGCTGGAGTTCAAGTGAAGCTAAGCTATTTTATTGAACTTAAAATTAAGCCTTCCCAGGAAAATCTGTTAACATATTTCTAAATTGTATTTGTCTTTATAAGTAAGACTTTCTTTTATTAATTAACAAACAGATACTGACTTTTAGCCATCAAATAATGTTTCAGGCTTCAGACAGAACCCCAGCTGTCAGCACATAAACCTTCTCAAAAGAGAGACATCAGATTTACTCATTATTGTTGGGATTTGGGTGTAGTGATTCTCATTTAGAGCTCTCTGAGTTTAGAGATCTCAGCCTTAACCCCACATATGTACCCGGTAAATTTATTAGAAAGCTGAAGTAAATTGGAGTTTCTCACTTAACTGTCAGACCTTTGTGAGAGGGAACACAATGTTGTGTCCATGGGGCCTAGGATGTGTCTGGTGAACAGTAAATTCCTATTAGTTGCTGTTGGCTTGGACTCTTCAAAAAAACAGGATTATCACTGATGATTAAGAATTTTGGAGGAGTATGTAGTTTCAGATGTTTTATTTAAAATGATATGTAACAAAATATGACAAAATATTATAAAGCATAATACAGAGTGATTCTCAACTTGGAAAATCTCAATGGACACATGTAGTGGAGTGGTGAGCTAGCAAATATTTAACACCCAGCTGTCTGTTTATCTCTGCCATTAAGACCACGTGCCTTTCTGCTCAGGGTCCTGATCTGTTTATTATTTATATAATAATTGATTATTTACATAGTTATCTATCTATCTATCTATATCTATATATACCAGTTGAAAACTATAAAATTAAATGTAGATATCAAGATGAATGTATATTTAATGCACCACCCATACATGGTTATGGGTAAGCCACACATAACCCATAACATACTAATTAAATTAATTACATTAGAGACTTCATATGAATTTTTATAATAATCTTTGAAGTATAATTGCATGAAATTAGTATAATTTATCAAGCATGTTAACAACTAACTCTAAACAAAACTTTCGAGGACTTTAAACACAGTACAAGGTTTACCACTGAGAATTTACTCACTGAAATTGAGAAACTTCATCCACTTTCCATAAATAAATATCACTGTGGTGACAGACAGAAAAGTAAATTTCTATCCATAGTGAATACTAAGTCTTTAGGAAAACTGTCATTTGGTAAAATGTCAAGGAGTTCATTTAAAATGAACATGGTCTATGAGGTAGCAATTTTAGAGAAGTTGTCAAAATTTTCTTCAAAGGTGAATTAATCAGACTTTGGTCTTGCCTAAAGCTCTTTTGTCCTCCTTAGCCACACGGACTGCTTCTGCCCATAAAGGAGAATATAAAGATGGCTTCAGCGTCTGGAGCTTTCCAACGGATGACCACTGCAACAAATCAAAGTTCAGAATTAACCCTTTTCAAAGTGTATGTGCAGGAGTACAGAAACTTAGCTATTAAAAAATAGTGATTCTGCCTCACTCTGTTTCAGGCCATGCCCTGCATATGCTTCCTTTTAATCTGTGGAAACTAGGAACCCATGAACCGCTGTGGCATTAGATAATTTCTCTGATTCAGAGAGCTTCCCTGGTGGCTCAGTTGGTAAAGAATCCACCTGCAATGCAGGAGACCTGGGTTCAATCCCTGGGTTGGGAAGATCCCCTAGAAAAGGGAACGGCTACCCACTCCAGTATTCTGGCCTGGAATACTTGACTTTTACCGCAATACATGAACCGTGAACTTCCACATGTTCAAACTGGTTTTAGAAAAGGCAGAGGAACCAGACATCAAACTGCCAACATCTGCTGGATCATCAAAAAAGCAAGAGAGTTCTAGAAAAACATCTACTTCCTCTTTATTAACTATGCCAAAGCCTTTGACTGTGTGGATCACAATAAACAGTGGAACATTCTGAAAGAGATGGGAATACCAGACCACTTGACTTCCCTCTTGAGAAACCTGTATGTAGGTCAGGAGGCAACAGTTAGAACTGAACATGGAACAACAGACTGGTTCCAAATAGGAAAACGAGTACATCGAGGCTGTATATTGTCACCCTGCTTATTTAACTTATATGCAGAGTACATCATGAGAAATGCTAGGCTGACTGAAACACAAGCTGGAATCAAGATTGCTGGGAGAAATATCGATAACCTCAGATATGCAGATGACATCACCCTTATGCAAGAAAGTGAAGAGGAACTAAAGAGCCTTTTGAGGAAAGTGAAAGTGGAGAGTGAAAAAGTTGGCTTAAATCTCAACATTCAGAAAACTAAGATCATGGCATCCAGCCACATCACTTCATGGCAAATAGATGGGGAAACAGTGGAAACAGTGGCTGGCTTTACTTTTTTGGGCTCCAAGATCACTGCAGATGGTGACTGCAGCCATGAAATTAAAAGACGCTTACTCCTTGGAAGGAAAATTATGACCAACCTGGACAGCATATTAAAAAACAGACACATTACCAACAAAGGTTTGTCTAGTCAGGGCTATGGTTTTTCCAGTAGTCATGTATGGATGTGAGAGTTGGACTATAAAGAAAGATGAGCACTGAAGAATTGATGCTTTTGAACTGTGGTGTTGGAGAAGACTCTTGAGAGTCCCTTGGATGGCAGGGAGATTCATCCTAAAGGAGATCAGTTTTGAGTGTTCATTGGAAGGACTAATGTTGAAGCTGAAACTCCAATATTTTGGCCACCTTATGCAAACAGCTGACTCATTTGAAAAGACCCTGATGCTGGGAAAGATTGAAGGCAGGAGGAGAGGGGGATGGCAGAGGGTGAGATAGTTGGATAGTATCACCAACTCAATAGACATGAGTTCGGGTAAACCCTGGGAGTTGGTGCTGGAAAGGGAGGCCTGGCGTGCTGGGGTCCATTGGGTTGCAAGGAGTTGGACATGACTGAGCAACTGAACTGGACTGAACTGAACTGAACTGTACTGAACTGAACTGTTTCAGAGCTGGGAAGTAGCAGGTAGAAATAGTAACCAGAGTTACATTTACTATCTCTAAATGAAAGGAAAATAATGACTGAATATTTAATCTACCCACCAAATCCACTTGACTGAAACTTGCATTCAGATGAGCTATGTAATTCTCCAGTGCACATGGAGCGAGTGTATTAGAATGTGTATGCATAAATATGTATGTACATGTGCATTATGTATTTGTAGGCATTTAAAAAGCTACAGACTTATCAAAGCAAATATCTCACAACAAATATCTCTGCTACCCTACTTGTTTACCTTGTTTCACAATAGACCTGTGATCATTTCCCTGCCTATTACTTGAAGTGGAAAATTAAAATCATAGATTGTCTTCCCTATTGCTACCAAGACAGTAATACCTAGGTCTTAAAAATAGTCTCAGAGGATGTGCTGGAAATATTAGTTTGGTAAGTTAAAACAATCCTCAGCATGTGAAATTTTGAAGGCAAGGGGTCTGGAATAATGGAATCTGAATCATCAAGTAAGGAGCAGTGACGCCTCTTAATCTTCTCTTTGTGTCTGAAGTGAAACAATTTAAGAAACAGTCACTGCTAAAAATCATATATGATGGCTTCATAAAATATGTTTATATTTTATATAAATAACTAGATGTATTAAAAGTAATATACAGACACACAATTTGCCAGTGTATATTTTATATGTAATAATATATATCATGAAATATATTTCATTCAGTCTTCCCTGGTGGCTCAGAGGTTAAAGCCTCTGCCTGCAATGCGGGAGACCTGGGTTTGATCCCTGGGTTGGGAAGATCCCCTGGAGAAGAGAATGGCAACCCACTCCAGTATTCTTGCCTGGAGAATCCCATGGACGGAGGAGCCTGGTGAGCTATAGTCCACGGGGTTGCAAAGAGTCGGACATGACTGAGTGACTTCACTTCACTTCACTTCATATTTCATTCAATTCACAAATGTATAGCATCTGTAAGTTATGAAATCTGGTAATAGACCATAAGGTCGTACCAATGCCCCATCACATAGTCTGATGCATAAAGGAACAATGCAGGGCATTGTGAGGTGAGCTAGCAGAAAATGTTTAAAAGTATTTGGGGGTGTCAGAAGGAGTCAGAGAAGACCTCACAGATGATTGGAATTAAAGCTGAGGTTTTATTTTATTTTATTTTTTTTATTATTATTTTTTTTTAATTTTATTTTATTTTTAAACTTTACATCATTGTATTAGTTTTGCCAAATATCAAAATGAATCCGCCACAGGTATACATGTGTTCCCCATCCTGAACCCTCCTCCCTCCTCCCTCCCCATACCATCCCTCTGGGTCGTCCCAGTGCACTAGCCCCAAGCATCCAGTATCGTGCATCGAACCTGGACTGGCATCTTGTTTCATACATGATATTTTACATGTTTCAATGCTATTCTCCCAAATCTTCCCACCCTCTCCCTCTCCCTCAGAGTCCATAAGACTGTTCTATACATCAGTGTCTCTTTTGCTGTCTCGTACACAGGGTTATTGTTACCATCTTTCTAAATTCCATATATATGCGTTAGTATACTGTATTGGTGTTTTTCCTTCTGGCTTACTTCACTCTGTATAATAGGCTCCAGTTTCATCCGCCTCATTAGAACTGATTCAAATGTATTCTTTTTAATGGCTGAGTAATACTCCATTGTGTATATGTACCACAGCTTTCTTATCCATTCCTCTGCTGATGGACATCTAGGTTGCTTCCATGTCCTGGCTATTATAAGTGCAGAGGAAGGTAAACTTCCAAACTCATTCTATGAGGCCACCATCACCCTAATACCAAAACCTGACAAAGATCCCACAAAAAAAGAAAACTACAGGCCAATATCACTGATGAACATAGATGCAAAAATCCTTAACAAAATTCTAGCAATCAGAATCCAACAACACATTAAAAAGATCATACACCATGACCAAGTGGGCTTTATCCCAGGGATGCAAGGATTCTTCAATATCCGCAAATCAATCAATGTAATACACCACATTAACAAATAGAAAAATAAAAACCATATGATTATCTCAATAGATGCAGAGAAAGCCTTTGACAAAATTCAACACCCATTTATGATAAAAACTCTCCAGAAAGCAGGAATAGAAGGAACATACCTCAACATAAGAAAAGCTATATATGACAAACCCACAGCAAACATTATCCTCAGTGGTGAAAAATTGAAAGCATTTCCTCTAAAGTCAGGAACAAGACAAGGGTGCCCACTTTCACCATTACTGTTCAACATAGTTTTGGAAGTTTTGGCCACAGCAATCAGAGCAGAAAAAGAAATAAAAGGAATCCAAATTGGAAAAGAAGAATTAAAACTCTCACTATTTGCAGATGACATGATCCTCTACATAGAAAACCCTAAAGACTCCACCAGAAAATTGCTAGAACTAATCAATGACTATAGTAAAGTTGCAGGATAGAAAATCAACACACAGAAATCCCTTGCATTCCTATACACTAATAATGAGAAAACAGAAAGAGAAATTAAGGAAACAATTCCATTCACCATTGCAACAGAAAGAATAAAATACTTAGGAATATATCTACCTAAAGAAACTAAAAACCTATATATAGAAAACTATAAAACACTGGTGAAAGAAATCAAAGAGGACACTAATAGATGGAGGAATATACCATGTTCATGGATTGGAAGAATCAATATAGTGAAAATGAGTATACTACCCAAAGCAATTTATAGATTCAATGCAATCCCTATCAAGCTACCAGCAGTATTCTTCACAGAGCTAGAACAAATAATTTCACAATTTGTATGGAAATACAAAAAACCTCGAATAGCCAAAGCGATCCTGAGAAAGAAGAATGGAACTGGAGGAATCAACCTACCTGACTTCAGGCTCTACTACAAAGCCACAGTTATCAAGACAGTATGGTACTGGCACAAAGACAGAAATATAGATCAATGGAACAAAATAGAAAGCCCAGAGATAAATCCACGCACATATGGACACCTTATCTTTGACAAAGGAGGCAAGAATATACAATGGATTAAAGACAATCTCTTTAACAAGTGGTGCTGGGAAAACTGGTCAACCACTTGTAAAAGAATGAAACTAGACCACTTTCTAACACCATACACAAAAATAAACTCAAAATGGATTAAAGATCTAAACGTAAGACCAGAAACTATAAAACTCCTAGAGGAGAACATAGGCAAAACACTCTCCAACATACATCACAGCAGGATCCTCTATGACCCACCTCCCAGAATATTGGAAATAAAAGCAAAAATAAACAAATGGGACCTAATTAACCTTAAAAGCTTCTACACATCAAAGGAAACTATCAGCAAAGTGAAAAGGCAGCCTTCAGAATGGGAGAAAATAATAGCAAATGAAGCAACTGACAAACAACTAATCTCAAAAATATACAAGCAACTCCTACAGCTCAACTCCAGAAAAATAAATGACCAAATCAAAAAGTGGGCCAAAGAACTAAATAGACATTTCTCCAAAGAAGACATACAGATGGCTAACAAACACATGAAAAGATGCTCAACATCACTCATTATCAGAGAAATGCAAATCAAAACCACTATGAGGTACCATCTCACACCAGTCAGAATGGTTGAGATCCAAAAGTCTACAAATAATAAATGCTGGAGAGGGTGTGGAGAAAAGGGAACCCTCTTACACTGTTGGTGGGAATGCAAACTAGTACAGCCACTATGGAGAACAGTGTGGAGATTCCTTAAAAAACTGGAAATAGAACTGCCTTATGATCCAGCAATCCCACTGCTGGGCATTCACACTGAGGAAACCAGAAGGGAAAGAGCCACATGTACCCCAATGTTCATCGCAGCACTGTTTATAAAAGCTGAGGTTTTAAAGGGTCCCTGGTAGACCTCCTCGTGGTAGAATCAAGAAAAACTGGAACATGCATAACATTCAGAACCTGTAATGAGTTATCTGTGTCAGAGCCTGGGTTGAGAAACACAGGACATCTGAAAAGCAAAGTGTCTATACAATATGCATTTTAGATTTAATACTGTGGTCATTGAAGAACAAAAAACTTTTTAATAAGTAAGTTTTTTTTTTTAATTTTTTTTTAAGAAAGATGTTTGGATACAGAGAAGTAGATTGTCAGGGCAGAAAGAGTAGTTAGGAAGCTTTTGATAGCAGAGAAGGGAGACTTCATGGAGGTAAAGGAGAGTCTAGGGCAAGAGGTAATAATACTGAATATTGTGAAGGAAGATTATGAAAGAAGAGACTATAGAAAATGTCAGCATGCTTTCCCTGCCAAGTAGAAATTAGAAAACACTCAATACAACCACATACACCTGTGTGCATGTGCACACACTTCCCAATTCACATACTCAAGATGCCAAAGAGAAAATGAAGACATTTGGAAATCTGAGCAAAATTGGTTCTTTTACTTCCCCTCCTAAATAATGTAGCTCTTTGTTCCAACAGTTTATTTGAGCGTATAACAATATTTATTATAAATTATCTATGTGCACAGGTCTATTCCAGGGTTGGAGATTTAAAGTTTAGAATTCCTAGCAAGTATGTTGTATGCATCCTAGCAGTATATCAATGACACTGCTTCACTTTAAACTTAAAAGACAAATCAATGGAAGAAATTTAATTTAGAAGACTTTGTTGTGTAATAATAAATAGGACTTACCTAGGACCTTTTTCCCAAAGAGTAATGATTTGTTGGTAATTATAGAATAAATTATATATCTCCAAATACACGGTTTCACAGAAAAGACCTAGGGAAGAGAAATATTTAAAAGTTAGCCAAAATAAAATGAGTAATAATAATACAATTCTATTATTTTATAATTCAGTGTTATTTTTAAATATTTTATTTGTTGCAAAAGACAATTGTGAAGGAAACTGTGGTAGATATTTTTTTCATGATCCAGGTTGAAAGTCATGCAGAAAGAAAGAAATTACCTGAATTCAGTCATATCAGATCATGTCCGACTCTTTGTGACCCCATGAATCGCAGCACGCCAGGCCTCCCTGTCCATCACCAACTCCTGGAGTTCACTCAGACCCACGTCCATCGAGTCAGTGATGCCATCCAGCCATCTCATCCTCTGTCGTCCCCTTCTCCTCTTGCCCCCAATCCCTCCCAGCATCAGTCTTTTCCAATGAGTCAACTCTTCGCATGAGGTGGCCAAAGTACTGGAGTTTCAGCTTTAGCATCATTCCTTCCAAAGAAATCCCAGGGCTGATCTCCTTCGGAATGGACTGGTTAGATGTCCTTGCAGTTCAAGGGCCTCTCAAGAGTCTTCTCCAACACCACAGTTCAAAAGCATCAATTCTTCGGTGCTCAGCCTTCTTCACAGTCCAACTCTCACATCCATACATGACCACAGGAAAAACCATAGCCTTGACTAGATGGACCTTTGTTGGCAAAGTAATGTCTCTGCTTTTTCATATGCTCTCCAGGTTGGTCATAACTTTTCTTCCAAGCAGTAAGCGTCTTTTAATTTCATGGCTGCAGTCACCATCTGCAGTGATTTTGGAGCCCAGAAAAATAAAGTCTGACACTGTTTCCACTGTTTGCCCATCTATTTCCCATGGAGTGGTGGGACCGGATGCCATGATCTTCATTTTCTGAGTGTTGAGCTTTAAGCCAACTTTTTCACTCTCCACTTTCACCTTCAGCAAGAGGCTTTTTAGTTCCTCTTCACTTTCTTCCATAAGGGTGGTGTCATCTGCATATCTCAGTATCAATAGATACTTCTCCTGGCAGTCTTGATTCCAGCTTGTGCTTCTTCCAGTCCAGCGTTTCTCATGATGTACTCTGCATGTAAGTTAAATAAACAGGGTGACAATATACAGCCTTGACGTACTCCTTTTCCTATTTGGAACCAGTCTGTTGTTCCATGTCCAGTTCTAACTGTTGCTTCCTGACCTGCATACTAGTTTCTCAAGAGGCAGGTCAGGTGGTCTGGTATTCCCATCTCTTTTAGAATTTTCCAGTTGATTGTGATCCACACAGTCAAAGGCTTTGGCATAGTCAATAAAGCAGAAATAGATCTTTTTCTGGAACTCTTTTGTTTTTTCCATGATCCAGCGGATGTTGGCAATTTGATCTCTGGTTCCTCTGCCTTTTCTAAAACCAGCTTGAACATCAGGAAGTTCACGGTTCACATATTGCTGAAGCCTGGCTTGGAGAATTTTGAGCATTACTTTACTAGCGTGTGAGATGAGTGCAATTGCGCGGTAGTTTGAGCATTCTTTGGCATTGCCTTTCTTTGGGATTGCAATGAAAACTGACATTTTCCAGTCCTGTGGCCACTGCTGAGTTTTCCAAATTTGCTGGCATATTGAGTGCAGCACTTTCACAGCATCATCTTTCAGGATTTGGAATAGCTCAACTGGAATTCCATCGCCTCCACTAAGTTTGTTCGTAGTGATGCTTTCTAAGGCCCACTTGACTTCACATTCCAGGATGTCTGGCTCTAGATCAGTGATCACACCATCGTGATTATCTGGGTCGTGAAGATCTTTTTTGTACAGTTCTTCTGTACAAAATTCAAAGTTCTGAATTCAATAGTTCTGTACAAAATTCAATAGTTCCTGAATTCAATAGTTCTAATGTAAATATTCTAATTGAGTAACTACATTAAAACATACAAGCAAAATTCTTATCTCCCTGTGGTATATGAATTAAAAGGAAATAAAACTATGTATACCTATGTATATAGTTTTATTGCATACATCTATATATGCACATTTGCATTTATATGTGTATATATATAAATATTTGTGTGTATATTATATGCACAGTCATATATAAGTTCTGTTTCCTGATACTAGAAGCTTTTGTCATTTTTTTCAACTACATCTAACTACAAAAGAAAAAAAAATCATTTTTACAGACCTCAGAGCAGATATCCAGGTAAAAAGAGAAATGAAACAAAGCTTCCTTGATGGAAGAATAAGGGCTTTCTCATCTCCTCTTGGGAAAGCTTTGAATCATTTATAAAAAGTGATATATTTTCTGAGAAAAAAAAGCCCAGATTTTTCAGTGCAGCAAACTGGGAAACTGGAATTTAGGGACACAGACACCTAGATATGTGGATTTTTTGAATCACTGTACATTACATGTCTAGATGCTAAGAAATTGCAAGAAAATGTTAAAGGATATACAGAATTCCCAATGGTGCCGCTTATTTCTCAATTGTTTTCACTGGTGAAATATATCTTTTCAAAAAATATTGTGGAGGCTTTGTATACACTTGTAGCTAAAAGAGATTTCTTTTACAACAGTCAATGAGTACTTCCGCAGGCACACCAAATAATCTGTATGTCTCAATCTGCTTACTCTCTTTACTACCTGAACTGAATCATGAATAGCTAATAAACTTGTTTATAGTTTTGCACTCATTCCCTTGTCTTCTATCCAACACATTTAAAGTTTGCCCCTCTTCTCTAAAAAAATATCCACTTTGCTACTTCTGTTTCCATTTCCAGGTGAGTTCATTACCAGTATCTAATCTAGAAGGATTTCCTTATGTTGAAATGCGGTAAACCCTGTACTGACCTCCCAGATGATCTAGGCTAATGAGATGTCACAATAACAGAGTATATAAAACACTTCCGTTAAAAAAAAAAAAAATCTTAGAATGGTATTTTGTATGTGTTTTCCACCTATTCATAAAACAAAAGAAAACATTATGCAGTCGATATATGGGGAGATATTTTTAGGATACAGATACAATGAAGCACTGAAGGTTGTATATAAAAATGAAAAGGATCCCAATTGTGTACATCCAGCTTTCTTCTCAGTCTTTCCTGATTCTGATGGTGCTTAAATAAGTATCCCCAAGCAAGAACTAAAGTGAAACATGAAGAATAAGCATGTTTTGTGTGTCATCAAATAGATTTTCAGATTAGTTTTGGATGACTGCTTTTTAACATGAATACTATATTTAGGTGCTCAGTACAAAAGGTCACTTCATAAGCACTGCCTGATACAGTGATTTGTGCCATTTTTAGAGAATTTAGAATTATCTTGGTATCTCAAATGATTTAATTCTGCCTGGCAATTCTACTATTAGACAAAAGAAAATTATACCCTTATCATTATATCTTTAAGAGGCTAAAAATCACCATATTTTGTTCTATTTCATTTAAGGCTCGTCTAGTTTAAATGTAACCATTCATTACAATTTTAGTTAGAGTTTTTTAAATCTTGAGCATAGTTCATAACTCACACAAGCCAAAAATAATGATTGATAAGAAACTTACATTTGGGTCAATGTTTTAATTAAAAAAAATGGTTTTAAGACTAACAAAAGAAACAATAGCAACAAGATGAGCTTTGAAATAAATTTTATAAGGATCAAAGTAGAATAAAGATAGCAAGAGTTTTTGAATGAAAATAAAAGAGAGCATTTGAGTTTCTTTCATATAAAGTGTTATGAGACCAGTATGTCACCATGTCATTTAAATCTTTTGATGAGATAGCTTCCCCTGTGATTTTGAAGAGGCTAGAGCAAACAGAAAGGCAAAAATTTGAAGTGCTTTTTAAGTCAAAGGAGAGAAAAAAGTAAGCTTTTTGAAACTATGAGAAAAGAACAATAGATTTTGTGGACAATATTGAATAGGCCACTTGGAACTACTGCAATAAATCTACAGTGCATATATTTCCATGAATCTTTCAAGTTTACTGGATGATCTTCTCAGCTAAGTAAATGACTAGCCATTAATATTAATTTGGGGGGGATAGATGGTATCCGTTATTCATATATATGTTCTCCTTAGTGTTTTACAAAGTATCTGGCAGCTAGTAAATATAATCATTTATAAATTTGTTCATTCAATCATACTGTGAATAAAAAAGTTCCTATTATTAAATTCTGATCAAATGATAGCCAGGTTTATATTTTTTTTCAATAATTCATAGTGTGGTAGTGACTAGTAAACTCATAACTGTTTATAAGGGTTTTTATACTATAGCTGTATGTGAGTGTATGCAAAACTATATAAATAAATTTGCTACATTTTGCTACTTCAAACATCAAAAATGGTATCTTCCTAACACTATTTCAGAAAGTTATTTTAAGGAGCTAGATAAAATGCTTTTAAAATAACATTTAGTATTCTAATTATGTTAAAATATTAAAGTTGAAGACAATTAAGGTACAAACGACCAGTCAATGACAATGACAGATATACCTATATAGCATTGATGATCACACCAAAATTTAAACCTATATAATTATTTTAAATATTCAGGAAATTAATGCTTTCCTTCATCTTTCTAACAATAATCTTATCTGCTTCTCCCAGAAGCTTGAGTAATTCTGATTTTTCCCCATCATATACACTATGAATATTCATGCTAAAATGAGAACTATTAAAACAAAGCATGAATTATTTACTGCTGCCCAGAGCTGCATTAACTTTATGGAATATTTCTAATTCACCAAGGCTTTGAACATCTAGCTTAGGTCAGTTAAGCATTCATAACACAGGATTCTAAAAATAATGTTCTCCAAAGTACGTAATTTTCACTTAAAGAACGTCAGTACAAATCTAGTAGCAGTGAACAGTACAATTCCATCCGGGTCAGAAAAATGTGTTTCTTTTCTCTCTGCATGTTAGGTATAAAATAGTGGATTCTGAATACAATGCTTGTGGTGAGAAAAAGGTTCCTGAGATACTGTCCTCAAACCTATGGATTACATTCCATACTGATGTTTTGATAGCTTTGGTGTCACATCACAGTTTGGTGGGGAAACACCAGTGGGGGAAGTATAGAGAGCTTTGCAAAACACAAGTAAGAACTCTTCTTCCTTGGTTTTCAGCCCAGGCCACCAAGCTGTGTCTGTGACACAACTGAGCGACTTCACTTTCACTTTTCACTTTCATGCACTGGAGAAGGAAATGGCAACCCACTCCAGTGTTCTTGCCTTCAGAATCCCAGGGACGGGGGAGCCTGGTGGGCTGCTGTCTATGGGGTCGCACAGAGTTGGACATGACTGAAGCGATGCAGCAGCAGCAGCAGCAGTGGAAAGAACACAGATCTAAAATAGACTCATCTTATGTAATTGTGTGCAAATTAATGAATTCTCTGAATTCTCAGTTTAATCTGTAATATGCCTACATCCTATGACATGAATTAATGCATATTAATCACTTAATATAGCTCCTGATGATCTGGTGTGAATTTAAGCAGTTAGACATTTGAATTTCAAATGATTAGTCTGCTTCTTGGTAATTTAGAAGTTATGTACTCTATCTCAACACAAGTTTTCTCAGCTGTGAAATGGGGATTATGATAGCATCACTGAATGTGGTATTTTGTGATGTGGATTAGGGAGTAGATATATATAGTGAGAGGTTTCCCAGATAGCTCAGTGGGTAAAGAATCCACCTGCAATGCACGAGATGCAGGCAGATGTGAGTTTGATTCCCTAGTCGGGAAGATCCTCCGGAGGATAGCTTGGCAACCCACTCCAATATTCTTGCCTGGAGAATCCCATGGATGGAGGAGCCTCGTGGGCTATAGTCCTTAGGGTGGCAAAGAGTCGGACATGACTGAAAAAACAGCATATAAACACGTATATATAGCGATATATTGTTTACAGTGTTTAACACAGCAAACAGCATACCTTAATGCTCAATTCAAGTTCACTTTTATTTCATAGTTATTGTTAGTTGGTAACTTTCATTCCTATGGTTTATCTGATGATAATGCGATTAAATGACTGCTTTGAAACCTAACACTTCAGTAACATAAATATTCAGTAATATAACAATTTTCTCTGATAACAATAATGAATATTTGGACAAGGGACACATAATGAATATTTAGGATAAATACTTGAATCCACATTAAAATTACTTTCAAGGGCTTCCCTGGTGTCTCAGGTGGTAAAGAATCTGCCTACAATACAGGAAACTCAGATTCCATCCCTGGGTTGGGAAGATCCCCTGGAGAAGAAAATAGCTACCCACTGCAGTATCTTTGTCTAGAGAAGTCTATGGACAGAGGAGCCTGGCTGGCTAGAGTTGATGGTGTCTCAAAGAGTCAGACACGGCTGAGCGCCTACCACTTTCATTTTCATACTTTCACTAGTCATCCTCAGTTATTGAATAATTATCCAAATATGTGCCATAGTCTTTAAAGGCCAATAGCAAAGCATGAAGACTCAGAACTTTTTCATAGGAGTTGTTATAAGGAGAGACCATAACAAATCATATTCATTGCTAATTCTCTAATCTCAATTTTACAACAAAAAAGGGAAAAATCATGTATATCACTTTTGTGACAATATTATCGAACCAACTATAACTTTGTGTTCAGAGAAGCCAGGAGGAGTCAATCTACCAAGACCTGAATCACACAGAGACCCTGACCTCCAACATATCCCAGAGAAATCTGGGTTTTGTTTTTTGTTTGTTGATATTGTTTATTTCCCTATGAACATACAAACGTCCTACTTGCAAAAATATGTGTGGCATCTTGTTCATGAAAGTCTCATATATTTTACAGGATCCTCCTTTTCACACATAGAAAATGTTGCCTTTTATGGGAGAAAAGGAATGAAAAGAAACAGAAATAGCTGTCAGGTACCAATGGGGTGTGATTGTTTGAAGGCTGTTTCATGTTATTAATGGAGTGATACAAAGATTATTCCTTGTAGTCTTATGTGGCCTTATCATAAAGAAGGAAAAAAGAGATGAGCATTTTGTCTTCTATAGAATAAAATAACTCATGAAACTGCAAAGCAATAGAGAATTGTTATCAGTGCAAAGGGACTGTCTTGTAGGTAAAATGCCTTATTAAGAAATTTTTCTGATAGTATTATAATTAGTATCCTATCTAATATATTCCAAAATTCCTACTCTTTACCAAATATACTAAATGACTTGCATAATATAGGAGTTTCAAATGTATTTCTTTAAATTTGGTTAATAGATTTGAAATAATAAAAACAAGATAAAAACCGTTGTGGTCATCTCTGGGTTGTGGGATTAGGAATGATATTTTTCCTCTGTGCTTTTCTGCTGGTCAATGTTTCTATAAAGAATATTTCTAAAAGCATAAAAACAATTCAAAAAGCTTTCTGTCAGAAATTATGAATGCTTAAGCAATGTTTAAATGTAAAGAAAAAATAATGAAAGCCTTCTGCATTATTTTAGTCTAGATACCACTGAGCTTGTGTACTGTGGGAACAGTCTTTGAAAGAAATGGCTTTTAACATAAAATAATGATGATAATAGTAATGATAACAACAGTAATCTCACAGTTTTCACCTGACTCCCAGCCCAGCTACTTGAAAGCAGATGAAAGCTGTTTTTGACTCGTGCAATTTAACCCATCACTTCAGGAACCATTGTTACTGTTGCAACAAGCAGATGTCACTGCAGACTGTGTGAAAATGTCAGAAAATGAAGTAAATCTCAGAAGTAGTAGAAATGAAATCTCACCCTTAAAGTGTGTTCTTTCCCACCCTCAAAACTGTCAATCTGAAGGCTCCTTTGTTCGTCTGCAGCATTTACTCTGACTGGGATTCCTGGTCTGAAAATATTTCCGTTTATCTCCACCTGGTATGGCAGCCCCTCCTCGAAGGCTCATTAGGCTTCGAGGGGTCTCAGCCGAACTCGGGAACTGCCGAGTCTGATAAAAGGAGCTTGAAACCTGCTCAGATGCTGAGCGGGGAGTGGGGTGCAATCGGGGGGATGTTATTAAGTTGCAGAACTGAGTATGACATACCATTTTCTGGATAGATGGGTAGAGTAATGTATGTGCTGATCTCAGCTCTGCAGGAATAAAGGACTTTTCATCCAATCTGTTTTTCACCACCACTACAAACAAGCCTTCTAAGGACTTTTTCATTAAAAGTAAAAGCCAACCATCTTTGAACTTAAGCTTGGAATTTGAGAGTGCAATCCTCTAAAATCAGACACTTTATAATAGGGGAGTGGAATCCTCTTTCTGAGACTAGTTTTCTATCCACTCAGGGTGGAGAGTATTTAAGCTTCTACAGTGAAATACTGTTACCTGAAACAGAATCCTATTTCTTTCTTCAAGTAAAAGGAACTTTACAAAATGTCCTGATGATACACACTCTCAAAATTATCATTCAGAACTAAAACCACTTAATACTGTATGTGTGTATCATTTATGTTAATTTATTTTCTCAAGAACTCATCACATCTCTTAATATGTAATTTAGGCATAAAGCTAATCATAATATCTACATGTACTATATCTATTGATTTATCTTATTATGATAACTCTGATCAAATTCTGATGATGCTAAAAAGCTGTCACTGTGGAGTGAAAGTGAAATAAACTTTTCACGTGAAACACAAAACTCCAGTAAATTGAAGCAATTATAAAGTTCATGGAAGGTGGAGATATAGAAATCTGAAAGAAAGTGACTCATTTCCTTTCTATAAAACCATTTTTTTTCATAATTTCACAAGAAATTGACTAACCAGAGACACAGTTTTTGTAAAAGTAATTCTCTTGTAGAATACTTTGGAGTGCTACTGCTAGAGAGAAAACACAGTGACCAGCACAAGGCTAGGACAGCCAGTTCCATTGTGCTCATTTGGGGTTCTGAGGCTGGTCATCTCACCTCTTAGCATCCCCATCTGTGAAATGTACCACAGGACTGCTTGGCAGGTCAGCTGTGATCTTGAGTGTGCTGCTGCTGCTAAGTCGCTTCAGTCGTGTCTGACTCTGTGCGACCCCATAGATGGCAGCCCACCAGGCTCCCCCGTCCCTGGGATTCTTTAGGCAAGCTTACTGGAGTGGGTTGCCATTTCCTTCTCCAATGCATGAAACTGAAAAGTGAAAGTGAAGTTGTTCCTCCGCCCATGGGATCTTCCAGGCAAGAGTACTGGAGTGGGGTGCCATTGCCCACACAATGTGTAAACTCTTCACACATGTAAGAATTGAATGAAAATATGTCTTCACTCCACTGGAAAAGAAACTAAGTTTCTCTTAGCAGTTGAGTGGGCTTCCCTGGTAGCTCAGCTGGTAAACAATCTGCCTGCAATGCAGGAGACCCTGGTTCGATTCCAGGGTCAGGAAGATCCCCTGGAGCAGAGTGTGGCAAGCTACTCCAGTATTATTGGCTGGAGAATCCCCGTGGATAGAGAAGCCTGGAGAGCCACAATCCGAAGGGTTGCAAAGGGTAGGACACAACTGAGCAACTCAGCACAGCACAACAGTTGGGTACTGGGTTAGAATAGGGGCTTCCCAGGTGGTGCTAGTGTAAAGAACTCACCTCCCAGTTCGGGATACAAAAGAGACACTGAGTGGATCCCTGGGTCAGGAAGATCCCCTGGAGGAGGGCATGGCAACCCATTCCAGTATTCTTGCTTGGAGAATCCCATGGTCAGAGGAGCCAAGTGGGCTACAGTCCATAGGGTAGCAAAGAATCAGACACAACTGAAGAGACTTAGCACGTGTGCAGGCATGCACTGGGTTAAAAAGTTTGACTTGGCCTATGTGTGCATCTCAGGGTGCTGGCTTGAATTTTGTAGACCTCAAAGCTATGAAGAAGTTGTGTGCATCTGTGTCATTTCCCAAGTTTGGAGCAGAGAAAACTTCTTTTACTAGTATCTGAATTCCCTGCCTATAGAGTTAAAAAAGGCAAGAATGTTCTGTAACGAAAAAGAGATAAGTAAGGTTTTATAATTAAGGGCTCTGGCCAGCTAGGGTTCAGCAAAACAAAAGAATCTGAGTTGGGAAGAAGGAATGATTTTCTCTTATAATTAGGACACCTATTCCCCAGAAAGGGGGGCAGAATGGGGATGAATATTTCTGATTCCTCAGCTTTTCCATCCCCTTACTTCCTTTACCTTATAAATTAGCAGATTTGCATACATAAAATATACCTGAAAAACTCAATAAAAGCATGGTTTAAAAATATGCAGCTAATTATACAAGAATGTTCATTTCTTTTCCCTATAAGGCAAATGAATATTTATCAAGTTAAATTCCAAGATACTTATTATCTTGCTAGCATTTTGAATATAATTACATTGGAAGGCAATTGTTCTGATGGGTGTAGGCAGAGATTAAAAGATTTGTATGCACTTTTTAAAAATGCAAAATAATCATAGTTTTTTTATCATTAACAAAGTAGTTCAACCCTTCCCTTCAGCTGAAAAATAAGTTAGCATTAAAGCATAGCAGTTCTAAAGATATACAATAAATGAAAATGGTTGAATAAAAACTAGATGGCAATTATTTTTTGGAAACTAAATGTACAAAATAGGAAAATGCTTGAGAAATTAAAAGGTGCTATTTAATCTGCTATTTTTTAAAGCTTAGCTTTAAAATAACTGCCCTCAAATATTTCACTAATGTATAGTAAAGTAATATTAAAGTGAACAAAATTTATAAAATAGCTATTAAGCAATAGTTATCCTTAAATTAATGAAATTTAATTATGCTAGGGCAAATAAAATCAAGATTTTGTATATCTACACTCATATACATAACTTCTATAATTGTAGACTTTTTTCACATTTTATTTATCAAAATAAAGTTATCTACATAAATCTTATTTTCCTTTTTCTAAGCTTCCAGAAAACATGGATTATGTATTGCATTTCTTTTACTGATGTTAAGCTATCAAAAGTGCCTTAAGTGAATTGGTATACAATAAATATGTAAACTGCTAGCAACAGGAAAAAAATAGGATAGAACATTTGAAAAATAACACCAATTCATAGAAGAGTAGATTTAATTATACTACAGAGCAAACAACTAATATGTTGACATATGAAGTCTTTTTTTAAATTATATTTTTGCTTTTCCATAACCTGCCTACTGTAACAAATATTGTCAATGTCTTCCCAGATTAAACACGGGACACAAACAATAAAGAAAACTGCTCAACTCTAAGCACACTCACCCTACTTTACTGTTTGACCAAGCACTTTAATAATTCTAAGGAGCGAAGCTAAAATATTGAGTGGTGAGATTGGACAAGAACTCTTATAGTAACTGCCACTGAAATAGTGGAACATTCAAAGCCTAAAACAGACTGAATAAATTTCAATTGAGATTAGCTCATGAGAAATTTGTGGCCAAATAGGAAGAGAGATACATTACTGCTTAGAAATGAGTTATGCATTTTTATTAAAAAATACTATATGTACATGTGGTTTGATTTAAACTAAGGGGAAAAAACAATCTCTGGGACTCTGGAGCCCTTTGATAAAATTTCTAATTAATTTTTGTAAATCCCTTTTAATATAGGTAGGAGTTCCTCATGGGATTATCAATTTAAGAGTTATACTTGTACTCAGTGGACTAGGATCTGTCCTAAGCTAGTTATGCATAACACCTGCTAAAGTTAATAGACATTCCACATGAGTAGCTGATTTTGCCAGAGTCATGTGGAATTAACTAATATTGAAATTTGGCTGACAGTATCTTCAATGTTTTTCCATTTAAAGAGTGTTTATTATTACCTTGCATGGTCTCCTTAAATAATTAACTATTTTTGATGTGCATGCACCATGTTTTGGATGTGTCATCATTTTTTGATGCTCTGTAATCAGGCAAAGAAAATATTTTTAAACTTTTATCTCCTAATATTTATTATAAATGTTGCAGTGGCATATTAATATATATATACACATAGATATATGTTTAAGAAAGCTTGCAATGGACAATGTATTTTTGAAAATTCCTATAGAATTTACAGACTGATTGATCCACCCTCTTTAAAGGAAGCATTGTTATTGATTTAATGATCAAGTACTAACGTTTTATGAACTGTCATTTTTAGTAGAAAATTGATACACAGAAGGGCAATCATGACTTCTGTCCATTAATAGTCATTCTTTCCATACTAGTTTCCTTTTCAGTTCTCACATTTTCATTCACATTGTTTATCTCTCTTGGAAGACCTTCTCTTCAATCCTTGTCATATAGAATCTTTAAGTCCTGCCTCACATTCTCAGTTCCATCTTTTCTAATCTGCCACAATTACATCCATCAATCTTTCCTAAGTCAGTCAGTTGGATCCTACTCCTTGCAAACCTATGGACTATAGCCCACCAGGTTCCTCTGTTTATGGGATTTTCCAGGCACGAATACTGGAGTGGGTTGCCGTTTCTTTCTCCAGGAGATCTTTCTGATCCAGGGATTGAACCTAGGTCTCCTCCACTGCAGGAAGGATTTTTTACTGACTGAGCTAATGGGGACTTCAGTCCCATTACTCCATGGCCAGATGGATGGGGGAAATACGAAACAGTGTCAGATTTCATTTTATTGGGCTCCAAAATCAATGTGTACAGTGACTGCAGCTACAAAATTAAAAGACACTTGCTCCTTGGAAAAAAAGCTATGACTGACATAGAAAATGTATCTAAAAGCAGAGACATCATATTGCCTACAGATGTCAGTATGGTCAAAGTTATGATTTTTCCAGTAGTCACATATGGATTTGAGAGTTGAACCATAAAGAAAGCTGCTGCTGCTGCTGCTACTAAGTCGCTTTAGTCGTGTCCGACTCTGTGTGACCTCAGAGACGGCAGCCCACCAGGCTCCCCCCATCCCTGGGATTCTCCAGGCAAGAACACTGGAGTAGGTTGTCATTTCCTTCTCCAAAGCATGAAAGTGAAAAGTACAAGTGAAGTTGCTCAGTCGTGTCCGACTCTTAGCGACCCCATGGACTGCAGCCTACCAGGCTCCTCCGTCCATGGGATTTTCCAGGCAAGAGTACTGGAGTGGGTTGCCATTGCCTTTTCCAAAAGGAATCTGAGTGCCAAAGGAATTCAAACCAGTCAATCCTAAGGGAAATCAACCTTGAATATTCATTGGAAGGACTTATGGTAAAGCTGAAACTCCAATACTTTGGCACCTCATGCAAAGAGAGGACTCATTGGAAAAGACTATGATGCTGGGAAAAATTGAGGGCAAGAGGAGAAGGGAGCAACAGAGGATGAGATGGTTGGATGGCATCACTGATTCAGTGGACATGAGTTTGAGCAAACTCAGGGAGACAGTATGGACAGAGAAGTCTGGCATGCTGCAGTTTATGGGGTGGCAACGAGTTAGACATGACTTAGTCACTGAAGAACAACAAAAAGATTATATCCTATATTCATGAACTTAGTCATGTTGTTCAGACTGAAAGCTTCTGAAGTACCAGATGAGTTTGGATTTCTTCCTAGACGTTTATACAATGACTTATGCATACTCAGTATATTTTAGAGATGGAAAATGAAAAATTGCTTTTTTATATTACTGCAGAGTAAATCAGTATGATTATGAATCCCAGATAAGGTAATAATGTAATGGACTTGCTCTGGCCAGCAACACCAAGCAAGCAACATTTTCCTATATGAGAGTAATTCTTTTAGGACAGAGAATACAACCAGCAAAATTCATAGTGTCTCATCGATTTGTTGAAAAACAAAACTACTTTCTGAGAGAGATATTTTATATTATCTCTACTACTAAAGTCCAGTGATTTCAAATGGAAATTTGCCAAATATTACTTTTTGTGTGTCTCTTTTAAAGACTCATATTTGTTTTATTTTAGAGTTGTCAGTATTTATTTTGTATAATATGCCATATATTCAATACACTAAAAAATAAAAGTTAATTTTTTTCCATAGAGGTTTTCAACTTATTTGGTAAGACAGAAAAATTAAAATCTAAGAAATTATCACAATTATCTGAAGCACAAAGATAGTGAATAATTGTTTATGGTCTACAAGTAGTTTCAGGACTGATGCTATATATTGAGAAAGAAATGAAGATTTTTAAAAAGGCATATTAGATTTCAGAGGCAGATGAGGGATCTGAATAGAAGTATCTGAAGCAGATGCTGCATATCCTCAAAAGAGAGGATTATAGCAATGGGGATAGAAATCAGAGAGTCATCAGCATATTGATGGTAATAAAATCCACTTGAGTGTACACACTACCGGGATGAATATAATTGAAGAAGATTAGTGAGTCAAGCATTGAAAGTTGGGAAAACCACTCTCAACTAGCAAGATAGGATTTAAGAAAAATAAATCTAATCTTAGAGGACCAGCAGAGAACAGAGACCCAGAAATTGATAGAGAATTCCAAAGAAATTGGTTAATAAATATTCTTAAATTTTATCAACAGCCCACTTTTACTTTTTCTTGACTCTTTAATTGCTGTCCCTTTGACCACCGCATATATTGCCATATTCATTCCAAATCTCTCTTGCGACTTCTGAACTCTCATGTTCAGCCACCTCCAGGCAATCTTGTGCTGCACTTCCACAAGATGTCAGACACTGCCAAACTTGCTGGTGCAAAGACAGCTAGCTGCCTCTTGTTGCTGTTGTTGTTCAGTCACTCAGTCATGCCTGACTCTTTGTGACCCTCTGGACTGCAACATGCCAGGCTTCCCTGTCCTTCATGATCTCCTAGCACCTGCTCAAACTCATGTCCATTGAGTCGGTGACTCAACGGAGTCATCAACCATTTCATCCTCTGTCATCCCCTTGTCATTCTGCCTTCAATCTTTCCCAGCATGAAGGTCTTCCAATGAATCAGCCCATCTCTAAGAATTTTCCATAGTTTGTTGTGATCTACACAGTCAAAGCCTTTAGTGTAGTCTAGAAAGCAGAAGTAAATGTTTTTCTGGAATTCTCTAGCTTCTTCTATGATCCAATGGATGTTGGCAATTTGATCTCTGGTTCCTGTGCCTTTTCTAAATCTAGCTTGTACATCTGGAAGGTCTCAGTTTACATACTGTTGAAGCCTAGCTTGAAGGATATTGAGCATTACTTTGCTAGCATGGAAAATGAGTGCAATTTTGCAGTAGATTGAACATTCTTTGGCATTATCCTTCTTTGGGAAATATTACTGAATTACAAGCCATCTCTTGTACCTCAGTAATAAAGTATTCAAAGTATTTCTGAACATTAACCAAGAAGAATAAATTCTACATTCCCTAGTACCACTTGCAGGAAATTATGGCCTTGTGGTGAAGTATTTTCCAGAGAGATGGAAGCAAAAATTCTATGTAGCTTCCTAGAAATGTCTTTAAGTTCCACAGGTAAGCCTTACACTACCTTTTTAAAAATTTTCTTTCAGCTGACTGGAATGCAGAATTTATGGCTGGGCCTAGAGCTAGATAAAATAGATTATTAGGTGTATCTGGGAACTGAGGTCACACAGGCAGAGCAACAAAATCAAAGGAGTCTTAGTCTCTGACCCTGTGAAAAATTTAGCCAGCCATGGATACATAATTGGACTTTTACAAGAGATAAACACTTGCCTTATTTTAAATTGCTTTTGTCTGGAACTTTCTGTCACAATCCATTAAAACAATTCTAATTAATGCATTATATTTATCAAAAATCTTATTTTACTCATATATTCCATTTGCTTTAGTTAGGCCCTTGTCGTTTCTTGCCAAGATCACTCCAAAACCTGTTAATACTTATTTCTAGTTTTATTCATCCTCAGTTTAATATCCGAGCTTCCCAGCTAATCTTTCTATAAATAAAAAGTCTTGTCACTTCCCCATCTAAATTCAGTTAAGGGTAATATGCAAATTTCCACGTATTGTCTACCAGCTTCTTCCTATCTGCATCCTGCTTACCTTTCTAATCTCCTTATTCAAGTTTTCAACCTGCTCCCTTTACTCCAACCAGCCAGAAAATCTTCCAGAAGCTCATTTTTTCCCCATGCTTTCCTGGAAGCTATTTGTTTTCTTTGTGTGAAATTCCTTCTCTCTTTTTTATGTAGCAAACTTGCCTTCAAGTCTGTGTTTAATGAACTCTTCCTCTTGGAGGCTTTTGGTGAAGACTAACCTTGTGCGTTTTCTAGGGCCCACCACAGTCTGGGTGAAGTTCCTCTTCAATGTCATCTCATTCCTCTGTGCATCCCCACATCATAGGAACCATCGTGGTGTAATGTTTATTTACCCCCCAACTCCTCCATTAGTTGTTAGGATATTTTAGACCAGGAACTTGGTTTCACTTCTGATTGCCAATATCTTACAGTGCCTACTTGGTGAAGGAACTGGCAACCATCTCCTGTAATCTTGCTTGGGAAATCCCATGGACAGAGGAGACTGGAGGGGTTACAGTTCATTGGCTCACAAAGAGTCAGACATGACTTAATGACTAAACCACTGCCACCAGTGCCTAATATTCATTCATTCACATATTGAGCAGATATTTATTGAACAAATCCATAAACATGTGAGGATCATGCATAAGAATTTAGCAGTTAGTAAGAATTTAGCAGTTAATTGCTAGAACATTAGTGATTACACCCAATCTTAGAGATCAAACATACTCAGCACATATGAACAAGGAGCTAGGAAATTGGTTATCTAATTCTGTGTATATTAGAAAGGTAATTGAATATAACTCAACAAAAAGAGAAAATAGGGAGTAGGATTTGATAAATAAGGGTGAGAACTAGAGATACAATAGCATTAAATGGAAGATAATTTTAGAAGTTATTTGTATATGTGTGTTTTAGAAGGCAGGAGATAGATGAGTACATTTGAAGACAAACATACTAACATGCACACTAAGTGAGGTGTGAAGAGGGAAAGACTGAAACTGGTCTTCTTAGAAGCATTTCTAAAGCCAAGTACTTTTATGGGTTTTATAATTCACAAAATATGACTCCTTTCACTATCTCATTTCTATTCACACTATAGCCATTTGATGCAGATGTTACCATTTTTTATTTTATAAATACAATAAATAAGTCAAAGTGGTTATGAGCTTTTTAAGTTTATTCATTAGTAAGATTATGAGATGCACACATGAGGTACCATGGTATTTTAATTTTAGAAACCTGAAGACTAATAAATGTGGAGTGAAAATTATCAGGAGTAATATATAATAATTATTTGGTTAACCAAGTTGAAAAAAATCATAGCATTCTTTTCAATAACAGTTTATCTCTATAAACAAAACTTTAAAAACAGCTCAGTGATCTAATCACTAGGGTGTGAAACCATGCATGATTACATTGAGATTTTAAGATATCCAAAAAAATCTTTTGTGTAGGTGTATACTTATCTTAGTCATTTCTTAGCTGCTTAATTTAGTCCTTATCCTTTCTCCATATTGTGGAGCCTTTTTATTCAGTTTGAATCTTTTCTTGGCATCAAAATCATTTAGGGTTATATAAAAAGTGTGAGCATCAAATGATGGAGAAGTTTTTCTTGTACAGGAAATCATTTTTGTTCTAGTCTTACATTCACATCTCCATACATGGATCCAATCTTGGTCTTTGGTACTTGAGGGTATCCTAGTGTCAAGAGCCCTTTAAGATCCTTCTACTTAGCCTTTAATCTTTTCTCTAGATGGAGAGATTTAACTACTTCTAACTTAATAAGAATGTTGGATTTGGTTTACTTTATAGTTCTTCCAATTAACTTTCTGAGTGCTTTTTTTTGTGTGTGTGGAGACTTTAATCTTGTCTAAACTTGTGAGAAAGTAGAGAGGAAGAAAAAGAACACTCCTACTATATACATACATATATATATATATAGTGATGGTGAAAGTCACTCAGTTGTGTCCAACTGTTTGTGACCCCATGGACTACTGTCCATGGAATTCTCCAGGCCAGAATACTCAAGTGGGTAGCTTTTCCCTTCTCCAGGGGATCTTCCCAAATGCAGGGATGAAACCCAGGTCTCCTGCATTGTGGGTGGATTCTTTACCATCTGAGCCACAAGGGATGATTATATAATAATATGTATATATATTATATATATAATATATGTATACATAAT
Source organism: Bos indicus (assembly GCF_029378745.1). Taxonomy (NCBI): domain Eukaryota; kingdom Metazoa; phylum Chordata; class Mammalia; order Artiodactyla; family Bovidae; genus Bos; species Bos indicus. The sequence continues at coordinate 35,520,611 of NC_091760.1, read as the reverse complement.
ATATGTATATATTATGTATGTAATATATATATATAACACAATTAACTGTTAGTATTCTTGGACTTAAATCATCTCATACTTTGATTACATGGAACTTTGTTTAGTTATATGATAGATATCACTGCTTCTAAATGAGCACTATTTTTATTAGAATTTAGATAGAGTTTGAAATTGAAGGAAAGACCTATAATGAGATTAATGCAGAGAAAATTATGATAGATTTAATATAAAATGCTATATTTCATCAATGTTTTCAATTTCCTCCTCAAATTAAATCAGATTTCAGTTCAGTTCAGTCGCTCAGTCATGTCCGACTCTTTGCGACCCCATGAATCTCAGCACGCCGGGCCTCCCTGTCCATCACCATCTCCCGGAGTTCACTCAAACTCACGTCCATCGAGTCGATGATGCCATCCAGCCATGTCATCCTCTGTCGTCCCCTTTTCCTCCTGCCCCCAATCCTTCCCAGCATCAGAGTCTTTTCCCATGAGTCAACTCTTCATATGAGGTGGCCAAAGTACTGGAGTTTCAGCTTTAGCATCATTCCTTCCAAAGAACACCCAGGGCTGATCTCCTTTAGAAAGGACTGGTTGGATCTCTTTGCGGTCCAAGGGATTCTAAGGTGTCTTCTCCAACATCACAGATAAAAAGCATCAATTCTTCGGTGCTCAGCTTTCTTCACAGTCCAACTCTCCCATCAAATTTAAGACTTTTTAATGTATCTTCTTTAGATCTAAATGTAGAAATAAGAGGAGCTTCCCAGATGGCTCAGTGGTAAAGAATCTGCCTGCAAGGAGGAGACATGAGTTGGATCCCTGGATTGGGAAAATACCCTGGAGGAGAAAATGGGAACCCACTCTAGTATTCTTGCCTGCAAAATTCCTTGGAATTTTCAGGAGTAGAAGACTGGCAGTTCCAGTCCATGGGGTCGAAGAGTCAGACATGACTGAGCACGTACGCACCACTGTAGATATAAAAATGTGCCTATGATTTTATATCTCTTCCTAAGGAGTAAGAGATGGGAATACCGGAGCACCTGACCTGCCTCTTGAGAAACCTATATGCAGGTCAGGAAGCAACAGTTAGAACTGGACATGGAACAACAGACTGGTTCCAAATAGGAAAAGGAGTATGTCAAGGCTTATATTGTCACCCTGCTTATTTAACTTCTATGCAGAATGCATCGCGAGAAACGCTGGGCTGAAAGAAGCACAAGCTGGAATCAAGATTGCCAGGAGAAATATCAATAACCTCAGATATGCAGATGACACCACCCTTATGGCAGAAAGTGAAGAGGAACTAAAACGCCTCTTGATGAAAGTGAAAGTGGAGAGTGAAAAAGTTGGCTTAAAGCTCAACATTCAGAAAATGAAGATCATGGCATCTGGTCCCATCACTTCATGGGAAATAGATGGGGAAACAGTGTCAGACTTTATTTTTTGGGGCTCCAAAATCACTGCAGATGGTGACTGCAGCCATGAAATTAAAAGACGCTTACACCCTTGAAGAAAAGTTATGACCAACCTAGATAGCATACTGAAAAGCAGAGACATTACTTTGCCGACAAAAGTCCATCTAGTCAAGGCTATGGTTTTTCTAGTGGTCATGTATGGATGTGAGAATTGGACTGTGAAGAAAGCTGAGTGCCAAAGAATTGATGCTTTTGAACTGTGATGTTGGAGAATACTCTTGAGAGTCCCTTGGACTGCAAGGAGATCCAACCAGTCCATTCTGAAGGAGATCAGCCCCGGGATTACTTTGGAGGGAATGATGCTGAAGCTGAAACTCCAGTACTTTGGCCACCTCATGCGAAGAGTTGACTCATTGGAAAAGACTCTGATGCTGGGAGGGATTGGGGGCAGGAGGAGAAGGGGACGACAGAGGATGGGATGGCTGGATGGCTTCACCGACTCGATGGATGTGAGTCTGAGTGAACTCTGGGAGTTGGTGATGGACAGGGCAGCCTGGCGTGCTGAGATTTATGGGGTCGCAAAGAGTCGGACATGATTGAGTGACTGAACTGAACTGAGCTGAACTGAAGGAGTAAGAGAGTTCACATTTCTCCTTATCACCAATAAACCAGAGTCATCTGATATCTGAATCACCTGAGTGTTACAGGTACCTATAGCAACTTCATTAATGCCTTAAGACTCCTAACTTGTGTAGTACCTTGTTCTGGAAATATCAACGTGATCACAGTATCTTACAGAACTGGGATGATACAGAAAGGGTTTATATCAGTATATATTACCTATAGGGACATCAAAGTATAGTTAATGAATCATATGTCAGGTTTTTAAAAAGACAACTATGTTTTTACTTGAACTGTGTTAGCTCTTCATTAAAATATTTGTAATGGTGATGAATAAATAAAACTACAGTTGAATTACTGCAAGCCTTTAATCTATTGGAGGGGGCTCAACAAGGTATACAAATTAATTTAAAAAATGGTTTGAAGAACTTCATCAATAAGTAATTGTATCATCTATAAACTGGCTACCTTATGAACATATAGAAATATCTAGTAATTTATCAAAAAATGTAATCAACATTTAAATATATATTTTTAGGACAAAAAGGGGGACATCCACAGCTTTTGAAAGAGAAGGAATTAGTACCAGGAAAGTACTGATGCTAGTGAGGCCAAGTGATACTAGTTTAGGTCGTGCTGGGTCTAGCACAGGACAGGCTATGCATCTTCCATTTGGCAACAGGTTGCCAGGTCTGACAATTATACTCTAAGGAGCTACCCTACCAAAGGAAAGTGACTTGTAAACTCTATCTGTAGGCCAGATGAACAGCAAGGACATTTGACATCTGTTGTAGCCACACATGGGGAAAATCAATCACTGGTAAGCAATTGAAGTCTAGTCCTGTGTTATGCAGAGCTGCAGGTTGCAATTTATTACTACAGTGTGGTGCAGGAATCTAAGCCAAGAAATTAACATAAAACAGATTTGTATACAGACCCAGATCTCTTAAGGAAGTAAACAAAGTCTTTTGTCCAAAAATTTTCACAGTTCAGTTCAGTTCAGTCACTGAGTCATGTCCAATTCTTTGTGAACCCATGAACTGAAACACTCGAGTAAGTTGTGAAAACAGAAAACAGGTCTCACTGAAGAAGAGATAATATCATTATTTAGGAAAGAAGATGACAAAAACAAACAAACCAACAAAAAAAATGGAAGTATAGGTGTTAATGAAAACAGAAAAATTAAGACTTGCTTTGGATTTCCCTTGTGGCTCAGTTGGTAAATATCCACCTCCAATGCAGGAGATCTGCATTTGATGCCTGGGTTGGGAAGATCCTATGGAGAAGGGAAAGTCTACCCACTCCAGTATCCTGGCCTGGAGGAGTCCATGGATTGTATAGTCCATGGGGTTGCGAAAAGTCAGACACGAGTGAATGAATTTCACTTTCACTTTCAACAGAACTGAAGATATAGAACCATTTGGAGATACATCACCACATAGATATGTTTTGGACAATTCAAGAGATAAAAATAGATATCTGAATCAATAAAAAGAAGAACATGAAATAACAAGTAGCTTTGAAAAGGAATTAAGCAGACATGAAGTCATCTCCAGAGTGCTCAATAAATCCTGAATGAATGAATGAATGAAGGAGTGAGTGAGTACTTAGTACAGCAACTAACTCACAATCAAATAGAAAAAATTTAGAAAATGTTATTTTTGCTATTATTTTATCCTTAAATTTTCATACCATTTTTGTGACTCGATGGACGTGAGTCTGAGTGAACTCTGGGAGTTGGTGATGGACAGGGAGGCCTGGCGTGCTGCGATTCATGGCGTCACAAAAAGTCGGACATGACTGAGCGACTGATCTGATTTGATCTGATCTGATAGCTGTTTGCTATTTACACACTTTTTGTGGGGTAGTATAGCAAACCAACTCATCCAATATCTAAATAATCTTATAACCTGTTTTACTAGTGGTTCATCTTGGATTCTGTTGAAGAAGCATAATATGTAAGGTGAGTCTTAAACTGCTAAATGGGCTTCCCTGGCAGCATAGATGGTAAAGAATCCACCTGCAGTGTGGGAGAACGGGGTTTGATCCCTGGGTTGGGAAGTTCACCTGGAGGAGGACATGGCAACCCACTCCAGTATTCTCCATGGGAAAATCCCATGGACAGAGGAGCCTGGCACAAAGTTGGATATGACTGAGCAACTGAGCAACACATAGCACATAGCTCTTTAATGATTTCTTTTCTGCCTTATTCTGGAATACCATTGTGAATCCTTTACTTTGTTTAATGATATTCACATACATTCATTCTTTTCTTTCATACTGATCACTATAAATAGGCCATACTTTCTCTATTTACACACCATTTTTCTACTCTAGTACTGATACAACTCATTCTACTCTATGCAACAGTCACAGGAATCCCACATTTAACACACTTACACTTCTTGATGTTAAATATCAGAGCATTAAAAGTAATCTCATGGGAATACAGAAATTTATGTACTTAGAATGACACATAACAAAGCTCAGCAATGTGTAGGAGGAAACTAGATTTTTTTCTTCCAAAATATCCAGTTCACCACTGTGAACCTAAATTTGTAACAACTCTTGAAATCTTTGATAAAATTTTTATTAAGGTGTCTAGCATAGGAACTAAAGTCAATTGTTTCCAACTTTAATAATTACAACATATGTTTACTGAGTGCCTATGTTTTTCAAGATTATTGTTCTAGAAGTTTTATTCATATTAACTTATTTAATATTCATTTAGTACTTCTCTCTTTCAAAAGAACAAGAGAATCACAGGTTAATTACCTTGCTCAAGGCCAAGATAGTAAATGATAAATCCATGGTTTCAACTCAGTCATAAATTCTAAAGCTAGAAATTTTAAATACCACATGATTTTAATCAGTACAGTTCAGGTCAGTCGCTCAGTAGTGTCTGACTCTTTACGACCCCATGGACTGCAGTATGCCAGGCTTCTCTGTCTATCACCAATTCCCAGAGTGTGATCAAACTTGTGTTCATCGAGTCAGTGATGCCATCCAACCATCTCATCCTCTGTTGTCCCCTTCTTATGCCATCTTCATTCTTTCCCAGAGTCAGGGTCTTTTCCAATGAGTCAGTTCTTCACATCAGGTGGCCAAAGTACTGGAGCTTCTGCTTTAGCATCTGTCCTTCCAATGAATACTCAGGATTGATTTCCTATATGATTGACTGGTTGTATCTCCTTGCAGTTCAAGGGACTCTCAAAAGTCTTCTCTAATATTACAGTTCAAATGCATCAATTCTTGGGCGCTCAGCTTTATTTATGGTCCAACTCTCACAGCTATACACGACTATTGGAAAAACCATAGCTTTGACTAGACAGAATTTGTTGGCAAAGTTATATCTCTGCTTTTTAATATTCTGTCTAGGTTGGTCATATCTTTTCTTCCAAGGAGCAAGCATCTTTTAATTTCATGGCTGAAACCCATCTGCAGTGATTTTGGAGCCCAAGAAAATAAAGTCTGTCACTGTTCCATTGTTCCCCATCTATTTGCCATGAACTGATGGGGCCAGATGCCATGATCTTCGCTTTTTGAATGTTGAGCTTTAAGCAAGCTTTTTCACTATCCTCTTTCGCATTCAACAAGGGGTTCTTTAGTTCCTCTTCACTTTCTGCCATAAGGGTGGTGTCATCTGCATATCTGAATTAGTGATGTTTCTCCCAGGAATCTTGATTCTGGCTTAAGCTTAATCCAGCCCAGCATTTTGCCTGATGTACTCTTCATATACGTTAAGTAAGCAGAGTGACAATATATAGCCTTAGATGTATATAGCCTTTCCCATTGGAACCAGTCTATTGTTCCATGTCTGGTTTCAACTGCTTCTTGACCTACAAACAGATTTTTCAGGAGGCAGGTTAGGTGGTCTGGTATTCCCATCTCTTTAAGAATTTTCTACACTTTGTTGTGATCCACACAGTTAAAGGCTTTAGCACAAACAAGGAAGTGGAAGTATATATATATATATATATATATATATATATATATTTGAATTTTCTTGCTTTTTCTATGATCCAGCAGATGTTGACAGTTTGATCTCTGGTTCCTCTGCCTTGTCTAAATCCAGCTTGAACATATGGAAGTTCTCGGTTCATGTCCTGTTGAAGTCTAGCTTGGAGAATTTTGAGCATTTCTTCGCTAGCATGTGATATGTGTGCAATTGTGCAGTAGTTTGAACATTCGTAGGCATTGCCTTTCTTGGGGATTGGAATGAAAACTGATCTTTTCCAGTCCTGTGGCCACTGCTGAATTTTCCAAATTTGCTGGCATATCGAATGTAGCATTTTCACAGCAACATATTTTAGTATTTGAAATAGCTCAGTTGGAATTTCATCACCTCCACTAGCTTTGTTCATAATGATGCTTCCTAAGGCCCACTTGAGTTTGCACTCCAGGATGTCTGGCTCTAGGTTAATGATCACACCATCATGGCCATCTGGATCATGAAGATGTTTTTTGTATAGTTCTTCTGTGTATTCTTGACACCTCTTCTTCACATTTTCTGCTTCTGTTAGTTCCATACCATTTCTGTCCTTTGTTTTGCCCAAATTTGCATGAAATTCTACCTTGGTATCAATAATTTTCTTGAAGAGATCTTTAGTCTTTCCCATTCTATTGTTTTTCTTCTATTTCTTTGCATTGATCCCTGAGGAAGGCTTTCTTATCTCTCCTTGCTATTCTCTGGAGCTCCACATTCAAAGAGGCATATCTTTCCTTTTCTCCTTTACCTTTTGCTTCTCTTCTTTTCTCAACTATTTGTAAAAATCCCCCTCAGAGAATCTTTTTGCATTTCTTTTTCTTTGGGATGATTTTAATTGTTATCTCAAAATGGTATTTATCACAAGTTGTCATGGACTGTATGCTTGTATCTTCTGCAAGGCTGTATGTTGAAATACTAACCTCCACCACTATGAGATTTAGGAGATAACTAGCTAATGAAGGTAACACCCTCATGAAGGGGATCAATGTCCTTATAAAAAGAGACATGAAGTAGCTTGCTCTGCTCTCTGCTGTCTTGCATGTGAGGATTCTGTGAGAAGATGGCCATCTGTAAACCAGCAAATAAGCCCTCCTAAGACACTGGGTCTGCTGGCACCTGATCTTGGATTTCCCGGTGCCTAGAACTGTACAGAATACATGTTTGTTGTTTAAGCCATATAGCCTGTGATAATTTATTATCAAAGCCCAAACTATCTGAGAAACAGACATTGAAAGTGATTGCATCATACTATTGAGTAGTATGATTTTTATTTGGGGGTGGCTTTTAAAATGTATTAGCTCATCTAAATTTGCTTCTATGAGAAATATAGGGAATTAAAGAACAGCAGCAACAGATTATTGTAAATTTGTTGAAATATTATCATTATAAATAAGAAAATTAAGTAGACTGCAAATCAGCATAACTACTTGCTATAATGAGGTCTTAGTATTTCATTTGTTTTATTGAAATATATTTAAAATATCAGTCAAGTAGCTATTAAAAAGGCTTAACAGTAGAGATGACCATAAGAAAGCCAAAAATTGAAGAGACAACAACACTGACTGACACCTTCTATTATTTTTTACTATCTGCTTAGTGAATATTTAAAAGTCACTTTCATTTTCTCTTTGAATAAGACACCAAGATAATTTTGACTACAGACATTATGATCAATAGGATTTATTCATCAATGACTTGTTTAAGCTCTTGATTTTCTAAATATTCCACTATTCATATTTCTATATTAATTTCAATTAAAAAAAGGTTTAAAGTCCAAATTGAGTGGATTCTGGGCAGGTTTTCTAGGCTAATCATATATAAAGAAAATGTGTTTCTAATGTCTCTTATCTAAGTGTAGTCATCAAATAGTAGTTGAAAGAGTCACTAAGCAGAGCTATATATATACACACATACACAAACACACTCATATATTTAAAGGTGACAGTTATCATGTGGAGTTATGTAATCTTCCTAAATACAACTTTCCAGAGAAGTAAGATTTCTGTTTGATGTAGTATCAACAATGAGTGATATATAATTGATAGGGTTCTTTCCATGAAAAGAGCACTGTGGTATGTACACCTTGGTAACTTTGAAATCTGTCATTCTGTGTCATATGAAATAGATAATTACACAGTAGATAATTACAAGCATGCAATAAAAGCTACCAAGTGACTTTATATTTTGGCAACTTCTGTTTGAAAGAATAGTTCATTTTTAATGGAGTAATTTAATATATTATTTTAAATGTTTCTTACATATTAGCAGGTAATTTTATAAATGAGTCTTTGGAAGAACAAGTAGTAGTACATAACGCCTTTAGGTAACAGAAGAAACAGAGTATGAATGGGAGATGCTTAGTTAATTTATAGGACATGTACATTTCAAAAGTCCTATTTTTAATCTCTGCTGTATGACACTTTATTTTGTACAGCTATGACATTTCTTCATTTGAGAAATGAAGAACAAGGAAATAGAAGCTGAAATATATAAAGCATTACTATTCAACAGGCTTGAGATTAACCCTGTCTATTTACAATATTAAATCAACTATGTCTTAAAACCAAGTTTATAACATTAATAAATTTATCACATTGAAAAGAGCACAGTCTTTGGAGTCAGATAGATGTGTCTAATCATGACCTTGACATTTAATGAGTAGGCAAACATATGCAATTTACTTCACCTCTTAGAAGCTGATTTTCTATCTATAAATTGAGTATAATAATATCCACAACCTTAACAAATGTAAGTATTAAAATAAGTTTTCCCACATAGAGTAATGCTTGGAGTTTAGTGTGCACTGAAAAAAAATTCTCCTCTTTATTGACAATAGAGAAACCTTGTATATGTTCTTAAAAATGCTCATAATTACAAAATGAGAGACAGCAAATACAAAATGCTTTTTTTTTTATAGCAACTTCTATTCAAAGTTGTTTGAATTCAAAATTTTGTTTGAATTTTTCATAGGAAATTTTATTATGTATGTCTTTAAAACAGTTTTCAAACTATCTATTATGTTTTTTATGTTTATGTAATTTGTGCCTGTCTATGTAGTTTATCGGAGAAGGCAATGGCAACCCACTCCAGTACTTTTGCCTGGAAAATCCCATGGACGGAGGAGCCTGGTAGACTGCGGTCCATGGGGTCGCGAAGAGTTGGACACGACTGAGAGACTTCCCTTTCACTTTTCACTTTCATGCATTGGAGAAGGAAATGGCAGGCCACTCCAGTATTCTTGCCTGGAGGATCCCAGGGACGGGGCAGCCTGGTGGGCTACCGTCTATGGGGTCACACAGAGTCGGACACAACTGAAGCGACTTAGCATAGCATATGTAGTTCATAAAAAGTGTAACACACACACTTTGTGTCATATAAGCCACCCTGTCGACAAGTGACAGCTGAGTTGCTATCTAGAAGTTCTCCATGAGGGACTATGTAATGTGAGAGTCAGTCAAGCCCATTTGAAGACATTCTGTCTCAAAATCTCACAGAAGCATATCAGAACCAGGTTGACTTTCTCTTACTGATTATCTTAATCTTTTTTATGTATGGCCTTAGACTCAAACATCATAAGCTAGGCAGAAGTATTTGGTTTGATTTTAAATCCTTAATTTATGAATACAAAATTAAGATGCATTTTCCTCTGAGCTATGCCACAGGCATTCTTAAATTATATCAGTGGATATGACCTTAACAAGTGCAATGAACAGCAAAGAAGCAAATTTCACTGAAGCAAAAGAATAATATGGCAAATGTATTAGGCTTAAGGTTAAAAATCTTGCAATCAATCAAATTATGGAGAATTTTGTGGACTAAAGAGATTATCTTAGTTTGAAAACACTATTACCAAAGAAATAATGGAAAACCACATTTCAGAGAACATCATGGTGAAAAGAATACTCAAAGAATATTGATCCAGCTGTGGGGGGCAGTATGGAGTCTGAAAAACTATTTTCCCCATTTGTTCAATTATTTAATTGTAAGAGTCCCACAAATGATGGCTCCTCTCTGAAAATAGACTTGTGTTCTATTTTCAGGTAAGATAAAATTATTCTTCTGTTGAAAGACACTTCTAATGTGCATTGGGGCATGTAAAAACTGGGGGAAAGTCTTAATAATATTTTAAAAGTAAACAGAAAAGTAATGCCAGGTATTAATGACTTTTATTTTACTTGGGTATGGCTGCAAATTACCATTGTAAACAATCATCTTAACAACTACAGGATAATTCAGTTTCAAATAAAATACAGATAAGGTATCTTCTCTGAAAAATTTTGCATTTCTTTTCCTTAGTTATCCATACTCAGAGATTCAATTCTGTATCTGAAATGGATAATAATTATGCTGATTATCTCACTGCCGATTCATATTTGCATGAATGGTAGCCTATAAAAATGTACAATAGTTCAATTCAGGGGGACAAAGGGACCCAGCAAGTAAAGTCTCATGCTCAGATTACAGGAAGTCTCCTGTCTTTACAGAAAGGCTTCTGAGCTATTCTGTGCATCAAAAATCCATGAGTATTTGTTTCCTATGTAAAATGCTTCAAGCAGCTGCTTACTTTTTATCTGTAACTTTTCTTTCCAATCTTCTTTCATTTTTCTGATTACATTAAGGGAAATCCTTGATCAGGAGCCAGTGGTCTTTAACACCTGCTAATCTCCTTTTGAACAAGGGAAGTGTTTGCCAGGCCAGGCCATCTGCAGGCAACAGAGGGCTAGAGTGGCACCAGGGGGGCAGGATGCAGTGGGTATTCAAATCCTCATATCCTGAATCTTTGAATCAAGAGGGTTTCCTTCATTGAACACTTGAGTGGGGTCTCCTAGCAGCTAAGGAAGCCCTGGACATGTGTAATTAAAGGAGTCCATTATGCACTAAACACAATGAAACGATAGCTACTCCTAATTCCCATAAAATTGAGCCAGCTCCTTGCACCCACTGCAGAGTTTGTGCTCATTCTCCAGGAAGTGCCCAGCCACCCCTCCCCTATAGAAAGGCGACAGTGAAGGGCTGTAGTATGTTTCCTTGTAGTGGAAAGCAGCTTATATATTGTGGAAAAAGATATGGTGCTAAAGCTAGCACCTGGGCTCTCTGAACATCCATGCCTGTCAAGCCTGGCTTAAAATTTAATGAGGTCTTTTGGGAGAGGACATTCTACATATTTTTAGTACATGCCAATTCTTAGTCCACAAATGACATAATAAAAATCTCAGGGCTGAGTTGCACCTTAGAAATAATTTCAACTGCCCTCATCTTTTTCCCAGGGTGGAAGGATAGTCAAAATCGAGTGAGGATATTTAACTGAAGTTCTCAATCTTCTGTTTCTCAGATTGTTTACATTCTAACTGTCCTGAGTTTCAAACAAAAATCTTTATGGTTCTTGCATTATATGCTGGGCATCATAGTACAGTTGGGGAACAGAATAGAACAAGGTAGAAATAGTCCATGCTTTCCAGAATTTATATCCGAAGGGTAGAAGACAAACATCTGTAAAGTGTTATAATAGAAAAATTTACTATGGAAAAAAAATTCAAATAAAGAAGTATGAGTTATATAGATTAAAGTTATTTTTTTTAATTACCAGAGCAACAAATTTTAAAATTAAAAATATAGAACTACTTGTAAAATTTATTTATGAGTATATGCTGAGGATTTTGATTACTGAGACATTGTACATCTTCTTGAAAAAAGATTACAAAACTTCAACAAAACATTTTCCAACTGCAGATTCTTGTAATTAAAGGAACTTGGGTTCATTAAAATTGTATAAATGAATGTATTTATTCAAACAGATATTTTTAGGGTAATTAAAATACTTTCACACCTTATAGGAACAAGTATGCTTGTTTTGTTTAAACTTATTCTACCTAGTGTTGCTGTTTTCAAAAATATTTTATAAGGAAAAGGATTTTCTTTTTGTGGATAGTAAATGTCATACTAAAATAATTCCCTTAAGTTGTATCATATGATAAATGAATTGATATTAGCCTAAGTTCAGGTACAATGTATTTTGACACCTCTGATTCATTTTTTGAATAGTAGTTTTAAATATATCAGGGCAAGTGTGGAATCAATATCCATTTGAATGTCAGATTTAACCTCTTTAAAAATATATATATATACTCTTGTTTTTTCACAGATTCCACATCCTGATCAAAGGAAATCTATAAGTATATGGCTTGGGGTTTTGTCACTGATCCTGCCTTATTTTTTCAGTTTATCATCAGTTCTGAATGTTGAGATTTAGGCCAACTTTTTCACTCTCCTCTTTCACTTTCATCAAGAGGCTTTTAGTTCCTCTTCACTTTCTGCCATAAGGGTGGTGTCATCTGGATATCTGAGGTTATTGATATTTCTCCCAGCAATCTTGATTCCAGCTTGTGTTTCTTCCAGTCCAGCGTTTCTCATGATGTACTCTAGATGTAAGTTAAATAAGCAGGGTGACAATATACAGCCTTGACTTACTCCTTTTCCTATTCGGAACCAGTCTGTTGTTCCATGTCCAGTTCTAACTGTTGCTTCCTGACTTGCATACAGGTTTCTCAAGAGGCAGGTCAGGTGGTCTGGTATTCCCATCTCTTTCAGAATTTTCCACAGTTTATTGTGGTCCACACAGTCAAAGGTGTTGGCATAGTCAAAAAAGCAGAAATAGATGTTTTTCTGGAACTCTCTTGCTTTTTCCATGATTTAGCGGATGTTGGCAATTTGATCTCTGGTTCCTCTGCCTTTTCTAAAACCAGCTTGAACATCTGGAATTTCATCGTTCACGTATTGCTGAAGCCTGGCTTGGAGAATTTTGAGCATTACTTTACTAGCGTGTGAGATGAGTGCAATTGTGTGGTAGTTTGAGCATTCTTTGGCAATGCCTTTATTTGGGATTGGAATGAAAACTGACCTTTTCCAGTCCTGTGGCCACTGCTGAGTTTTCCAAATTTGCTTGCATACTGAGTGCAGCACTTTCACAGCATCATCTTTCAAGATATGAAATAGCTCCACTGGAATTCCATCACCTCCGCTACTTTGTTCTTAATTATGCTTCCTAAGGCCCACCTGACTTCACATTCCAGGATGTCTGGCTCTAGGTGAGTGATCACACAATTGTGATTATCTGGGTCATGAAGATCTTTTTTGTACAGTTCTCCTGTGTACTCTTGCCACCTCTTCTTAATATCTTCTGCTTCTGTTAGGTCCATACCATTTCTGTCCTTTATTGAGCCCATCTTTGCATGAAATCTTCCCTTGGTATCTCTAATTTTCTTGAAAAAATCTCTCGTCTTTCCCCTTCTGTTGTTTTCCTCTATTACTTTGCATTGATTGCTGAGGAAGGCTTTCTTATCTCTCCTTGCTATTCTCTGGCACTCTGCATTCATATGCTTATATCTTTCCTTTTCTCCTTTGCTTTTTGCTTCTCTTCTTTTCACAGCTATTTGTATGGCCTCCCCAGACAGCCATTTTGCTTTTCTGCATTTCTTTTCCATGGGGATGGTCTTGATCCCTGTCTCCTGTACAATGTCATGAACCTCCATCCATAGTTCATCAGGCACTCTGTCTATCAGATCTAGTCCCTTAAATCTATTTCTCACTTCCACTGTATAATCATAAGGGATTTGATTTAGGTCATATCTGAATGGTCTAGTGGTTTTCCCTACTTTCTTCAATTTCAGTCTGAATTTGGCAATAAGGAGTTCATGATCTGAGCCACAGTCAGCTCCTGGTCTTGATTTGCTGACTCTATAGAACTTCACCATCTTTGGCTATAAGGAATATAATCAATCTGATTTCAGTGTTGACGATCTGTTGATGTCCATGTGTAGAGTATTCTCTTGTGTTGCTGGAAGAGGGTGTTTGCTATGACCAGTGTGTTCTCTTGGCAAAACTCTAATGGCCTTTGCCCTGCTTCATTCTGTACTCCAAGGCCACATTTACCTCTTACTCCAGGTCTTTCTTGACTTCCTACTTTTGCATTCCAGTCCCTTATAATGAAAAGAACATCTCTTTTGGGTGTTACTTTTAAAAGGTTTTGTAGGTCTTCATAGAACCATTCAACTTCAGCTTCTTCAGCGTTACTCCTGGGGCATAGGCTTGGATTACCTCGATATTGAATGGTTTGCCTTGGAAACGAACAGAGATCATTCTGTCGTTTTTGAGATTGCTTCCAAGTACTGCATTTGGAATCTTTTGTTGACCATGATGGCTACTCAATTTCTTCTAAGGGATTCATGCCCACAGTAGTAGATATAATGGTCATTTGAGTTAAATTCACCCATTCCAGTCCATTTTAGTTCACTGATTTCTAGAATATCAACGTCACTCTTGCCATCTCCTGTTTGACCACTTCCAATTTGCCTTGATTCATGGACCGAACATTCCAGGTTCCTATGCAATATTGCTCTTTACAGCATTGGACCTTGCTTCTATCACCAGTCACAGCCACAACTGGGTATTTTTTTTTTTTGCTTTGGCTCCATCCCTTCATTCTTTCTGGAGTTATTTCTCCACTGATCTCCAGTAGCATATTAGGCACCTACCGACCTGGGGAGTTCCCCTTTCAGTATCCTATCATTTTGCCTTTTCATACTGTTCATGGGGTTCTCAAGGCAAGAATACTGAGGTGGTTTGCCATTCGCTTCTCCAGTGGACCATATTCTGTCAGACCGCTCCACCATGACTCCACCCATCCTGGGTGGCCCCACGTGGTATGGCTTAGTTTCACTGAGTTAGACAAGGCAGTGGTCTGTGTGATCAGATTGGCTAGTTTTCTGTGAGTGTGTCTGTCCTCTGATGCCCTCTCGCAACAGCTACCATCTCACTTGGGTTTCTCTTACCTTCGACAAGGGGCATCCCCTCATGGCCGCCCCTCCTGTCCTTGAACATGGAGTAGCTCCTCTCAGCCCTTGCACGCCCGCGGAGCCACTGCTTCTTATTTTATCACATTAGAATGTAAAAATCCAGTTAGTAAAATTGTAGGATTTTGGATAGGGTCTGGATAGATTAGATGAGGTAAAATGTCTTTGGACATCTAAAACAAAAGACTCAAAATAATAATACTAAACATATTAAAGGAGACAGTTTAAGGGTCTGTCAGTTCAGTTCAGTTCAGTTCAGTTCATTTCAGTCACTCAGTCGTGTCTGACTCTTTGCAAAGCCATGAATCGCAGCACGCCAGGCCTCCCTGTCCATCACCAACTCGCGGAGTTCACTCAGACTCATGTCCATCGAGTTAGTGATGCCATCCAGCCATCTCATCCTCTGTCGTCCCCTTTTCCTCCTGCCCTCAATCCCTCCCAGCATCAGAGTCTTTTCCAATGAGTCAACTCTTCACATGAGGTGGCCAAAGTACTGGAGTTTCAGCTTTGGCATCATTCCTTCCAAAGAAATCCCAGGGCTGATCTCCTTCAGAATGGACTGGTTGGATCTCCTTGTGGTTCAAGGGACTCTCAAGAGTCTTCTCCAATGTCACAGTTCAAAAGCATCAATTCTTCGGCTCTCAGCCTTCTTCACAGTCCAACTCTCACATCCATACATGACCACAGGAAAAACCATAGCCTTGACTAGACGGACCTTTGTTGGTAAAGTAATGTCTCTGCTTTTGAATATGCTCTCCAGGTTGGTCATAACTTTCCTTCCAAGGGGGTAAGCGTCTTTTAATTTCATGGCTGCAGTTACCATCTGTAGTGATTTTGGAGCCAAAAAAAATAAAGTCTGACACTGTTTCCACTGTTCCTCCATCTATTTCCCATGAAGTGATGGGACTGGATGCCATGATCTTCGTTTTCTGAATGTTGAGCTTTAAGCCAAAACTCTCCACTTTCACTTTCACCAAGAGGCTTTTGAGTTCCTCTTCACTTTCTGCCATAAGGGTGGTGTCTTCTGCATATCTGAGGTTATTGATATTTCTCCCGGCAATCTTGATTCCACCTTGTGCTTCTTCCAGTCCAGCGTTTCTCATGATGTACTCTGCATATAAGTTAAATAAGCAGGGTGACAATATACAGCCTTGACGTACTCCTTTTCCTATTTGGAACCAGTCTGTTGTTCCATGTCCAGTTCTAACTGTTGCTTCCTGACCTGCATATATACTGAAGTTAAAATAATCAAAACAATAAATAATTCCACTCACTTTTTCTATGGGTATATGCAACTCGAGTTCTATGTTTATAAAAGAGGATCGCCAAACTAGTAATATTAAGATAGTGAAACTAGATAATCTTATCTGAAAATGGTCACCCAAGCAACAATCTAAGGGTCCTATGATGTCTAGCTTAGAAAAGAAACATAGGGGCTCATGTCTCTTCAAGTAAGACAACATTCTTTGTTGAGATCAGAATTAGCAGTGATTAGTGTGTTTTATCACTTGATTACATGCTCTTAAGAGCAAGTTCTATAATTATTTATACCTGGAATAGTGCTTCATAAATACTTGTTAAGTAAACTAATATATGTTACAGAAAAGAAGCTAAAAATAAAGAGAAATGTCAAATTGCGAGCTGAAAGAGACCAGTAGTGCTCTTGTAGATGCTAAATTATCATTTACTAGGAACTTGAAGAGGAAACTCTTGAACTAGGAATGAGAAAAAGATAGGTGATTTCTAACCCTTTGTTCAAATAGTTAATTTTCCTTTATAAAGAGGATGTTTCTTTGTCTTTAGAGAATATGAACAAAAAAATAGGTATTTATTTTTCATCTAATTAATTTGTTAAAAATTATGATACTTCTATTTCTTACAAATTTGTTAACTTGTCAACACATCAGGCATTGAATTCAGAACATTTTATCTTTCGATACATTTCTTTTGATACATATCTTTTGATACATTACCCAATACACAGATTCTGTGTTTTGGGTTTGTAGTAGTAATTACTATAAATCCCTCCAACTGAAGGCTGTAAAAAACATACAATTACAATTTCATCTTCAGAGGAAGCCTCTCCAAGGATCTTGACTCTGTGAAATCATAAGCAATTGACTCTGTGATATCCGCAGATTGGTGTGTTTAAAAGATGAGACTGAAAAATCAAGCAGAAGAAAGCCACAAAAATGTTAAGGTAATAGTATCTATTACTAGTCTGAATTAATAAAATAAATTGTATTTAAATTTTTCTTCTGGTTTACATCAGACTTTTTTCTGTTTGAATTTTCAATATGCAATACAAGCACTTTTCTTAAATAGTGTTTGTGTGCTTAGTCACTCAGTCACGTCCAACTCTTTGCAACCCTATGGACTGCAGCCCACCAGGTTCCACTGTCCCTGGGGATTCTCCAGGCAAGACTACTAGAGTGGGTTGCCATGTCCTCCTCCAGGGGATCTTCCCAACGCAGGAATTGAGCCCAGGTTTCCCTCATTTCAGGCAGATTCTTTAGCAACTGAGCCACCAGGGAAGCCTGAAACCCAGGGAAACCAGGGAAGCCCGTTATGCTCAAATAGTGGGTATCAATAAAACATGACAAGTATCAGGCCAGTTGAGAACATGATTTACACATCAGCTTTCAACCTATACAAATATATTATTTCATTAGGAAATATGATTTAGTCCCATAGTTACCTGATTTATAAAATGCTAGTACAAATCCTTCCAAGGAATGGTGTTGATAAATTAAGGTGACAAAATGACTTCACAGGGATCAGTTCTAAGGATAATAGAAAAAATAAGTGAAAAAAATATTAGAGAAGTCATCTGTATGTAAAATTAATACATTCCAAAGGCAGACAGTTAACCCAAATGACAATGATGAATAGATTACCTGATGTTTTGTAATGTCATCTGTAATCCTATACAAAGAAGAATCTGTTTTTCTTTTGCTGTCTTAACTTTAAGACTACTCAAAGAAAAGGGAAAGTTCATATATAATCTTATAAGAATAACTAACAAATGAGATGAGGAATAATCACCAATTATGCCACTGAGTACCCCTTAGAACTTTCCAGTTTTCCATTTTTAAATATTTTAACTATTGAACTCATTCATATTAGATTCCATACAGAGAAATCATATTATCTCTTCAATCTATAAAACATAAACATTCATTGAAAGTTTTTATTATAAAAAGTTTTTGTTTATTAAAAACTGTAAAAAAGTTTGACTGTCATTTCAAGATAACAGGTTGTAATTGGTGATACACAATCTTTCAAAACCCTTTAAAACTCTTAGTATTTTGTTTTTGCTGTTCTTGTTGTTATATCAGCTGACTCCATATAGAACTTTTATGTAAATTCCAAAAACAAAATTGTTGTGGTGAGAAGTAAAAACAGCAAAAAATATTGTTAAGCACCTGTTACCTCCTTGGCAGTTAATCATATAAATAAAATAGGAGAAATAAAAACCTCAGTTTTCTTGATAAATATTTACTGGCTTAAAAGTTTCTCCTTTATTTGGATTCCCATTCAGAAAGGCATGTATTAGCTAATGGTCTACTTTGCAATTATGCTGTTAGTTTACAAAATGAGTTAATATATAATCCCTCTGAATAATTAACCAATCATTTATTTTAACATTTGATTCACAGAAACTATTCATCAACATATGACTCTTACTTGATAGTCTGAAAATGTGAGTTTCAAATTTCTAAAGGTAATTCCTATATAATTGAAAAGAATAGGCAGATGAAGAAAAACTCAAAGAAAATAGTTATGAATATAGCATACTGACATATTCTGGAGTTATTTTTCTGAATATCTATATACCATTTAAAATGGATTGATATACAAAAGATTATATATAGTAAAATAAAATGATAATTTAAACAAATTTCAAAATCAAAAGCATACATTTTCCTTGGTGGATTATTTCCACAGGAGTGTGTATTTTTAAAGAGGAAACATGCAGGAAAGTATACTTTATGAGCATTTATGCCTTCTGATAATATATATTTTTAGTTTTCTCTCCAGCCATCTCTACCTTTGTTGTAGAAGGATACACTCTTCTTGTCAAGATCATATTATGAATTCACAAAGAAATAACCCAAACTCCTACATAAATTTAGAGCAATAATGGATAAAATATATGTCAAAATATATTTTAAGAACATTACCATCATCAAAAACAAGATAAAATAAACCTGTATACCTAATAGAATAGTGAGCAGAAGCCACAGATGTGTCTAACTTCAGTCTAGTAAAAAGACTGTTAAAATTATCTTATAAATGTAAAGGAGGAGAACTAGACTCCCTGTGAAGAACTAGGGCTTTGGTAGACTCTCTCTGTCTACAAAAGGAGGTTAAATACTTACAATTGTTGCTTATGACTGCTCGTAGCTTTGAACTACTGCTCAGGTAACAGGTAGACTGGGGAAAGCTACATGATCGGGAGCATGGTCAGGCCATGTAAGGGACATAGAGCTGAATCATTAATTCCACTACAGAATGTTGTTGTTCAGTTGCTAAGTCGTGTCTGACTCTTTATAACCCCATGGACTGCAGCATACCAGGCTTGTCTGTCCTCCACTATCTCCTGGAGCTTGTTCAAATTCATGTCCATTGAGTTCAGTGATGCTGTCCAACCATCTTATCTTCAGCCACCCCCTTCTCCTTTAACTTTCAACCTTTCCCAGCATCAGAGTCTTTTCCAATGAGGTGACTTTCTGCATCAGGTGGTCAGTATTGGAGCTTCAGCTTCAGCATCAGTCCTTCCAATGAATATCCAGGGTTGATTTCTTTTAGGATTGACTGGCTTTATTTCCTTGCTAGCCAAGAGACTCTAAAGAGTCTTCTCCAGCATTACAACTTGAAAACATCAGTTCTTCAGTGGTCAACCTTCTTTATGGTCCAGTTTTCTCATTTGTACATGACTACTGGAAAGACCATACCTGGCAAAGGAAATGGCAGCCCACTTCAGTATTCTTGCCTGGAGAATCCCACAGACAGAGGAGCCTATCAAGCTATAGCCTATGGGATCACAGAGTCAGACATGACTGACTGACTAACACTTTCACTTTCATCTTTGTCTAGGTTTGTATTACTAATATAATCTCAGATTTTGAAAAGGAATATCTCACTTTCCAGGTGGAGTGAAGTATATACTTCTAGATATGAAGGGGATGTCATGATGTTGTGAAGCTGGAGGAAAAGAGAGGGCTGGCACACAGACAGAGTTCACTAGGCAGCCATGGGACAAAGAGGCTGCACAGGAATTCACCCATTCAGGGGCCAGAAACTAGACTTAGTCCACAAAAAGTTATCTGTTGCAGTGCAGTAGAAACTCACTAGAGGCTCATTTCCTGTATTTTAACTGCTGGCAGCTGTGGCCCTAGAAGAAAAACAGGCAAAAACTAGAAACACCTATCTACTATGCCTTGTCATGTCTCTATAGCACCTTCTGTTAGCTATTTCTCCTTTGCCACATGGACCAGTGTTAAACTCTGCACCCCAGAGGTGGCTAATAACAGACAAGCTCCTGCTAGAGGCACCTCAGCAAACTTCTTCATTATGACTTTGGGCTGCAATTATGCTTTCTCCACAGTGTAGTTGCTCAGTTGTAACTGGTTCTTTGCAACCCCATGGACTGTAGCCCGCCAAACTTCTCCGTCTATGGAATTCTCCAGTCAAGAATACTGGAGTGGGTTGCCATGCCCTTCTCCAGGGGATCTTCCTGATCCAAGGATCAAACCTGGCTCCCACATTGCAGGCAGCATTACCTTTTTCATGCTACTTTCTTGTAAGCCAAACATGATGCCTCAGGTAAAGAAACTGCTGTTAATAGGCCTTTAGTAATGTTATTGGAGAAGGAAATGGCAATCCATTTCAGTATTCTTTCCTGGAGAATCCCATAGACAGAGGAGTTTGGTGGGTTATGGTCCATGGGGCTACAAAGAGTCAGACATTACTGAGTACATGGCCTGGGCATGGCAGTAATGTTAAAGGGAGGTGTCTGGGGTGGAGAGTGTTCTGTGACCCTACTATGATCATGTGTTCTATGATCTGATTAGGTCTCAGCTTTCTAATGAGCCTATGCTCTCATTAGAAGTGTTTCTCAGTATTTTATCCTCACCTAGGTGGAACAAGAAGGCTAAAATGGGCTGGAGGTGGGTTTTTCCCTCTTCCACTTGCAAGGATAAAGCCAGTTGAGATTGGTTATTTCGCTTCCCACAGGTCAATTAGGCTCTGATAAAACCCCAGCAGGTTCACTTCAGTTCAGTGGCTCAGTTGTGTCTGACTCTTTGTGACCCCATGGACTGCAGCATGCCAGGCCTCCCTGTCCATCACCAACTCCCGGAGCTTACTCAAACTCATTTCATTGAGTTGGTGATGCCATCCAACCATCTCATCCTCTGTCATCCCCTTCTCCTCCTGCCTTCAATTTTCCCCAACATCAGGGTCTTTTCCAATGAGACAGTTCTCTGCATCAGGTGACCCAGGTATTGGTGTTTAGCCTCAACATCAGTCCTTCCAATGAATATTCAGGGCTGATTTCCTTTAGGATAGACTTGTTGAATCTCCTTGCAGTCCAAGGGATTCTCAAGAGTCTTCTCCAACACCACAGTTCAAAAGCATCAATTCTTCAGCACTCAGCTTTCTTTATAGTGCAAATCTCACATTCATACATGACCACTGGTAAAGCCATAGCTTTAACTGGACCTTTGTTGGCAAATTAATGTCTCTGCTTTTTAGTGTGCTGTCTAGGTTGGTCATAAGTTTTCTTCCAAGGAGTAAGCGTCTTTTAATTTCATGGCTGTAGTCACCATCTGCAGTGATTTTGGAGCCCCAAAAATAAAGTCTGTCACTGTTTCCCCATCTATGTGCCATGAGGTGATGGGACCAGATGCCGTGATCTTAGTTTTCTGAATGTTGAGCTTTAAGCCAACTTTTTCACTCTCCTCTTTCACTTTCATCAGGAGGCTCCTTAGTTCTTCTTCGCTTTCTTCCTTAAAAATGGTGTCATCTGCATATCTGAGTTTATTGATACTTCTCCCAGCAATCTTGATTCCAGCTTGTGCTTAGTTAATTAATTTCCCCTGAGGGGAGACCTTGGTAAGAAAAACAGTGCTCTGGTAAATTTCTCCCTTCTCTGCCACAAGTCCAGCAATTTTTCTCAGATGTTTACTTGGGGACATTGGATGAGCTCCTGGAGGAAAATCGCACAATATTGTGCGGGCCTCTGTATTACTTGCACCTCTTGGAGTTTTTAACTCTGAGACTTGCCCATACTGAGCTTCCAGCAGTTTGTCAAATAAGTTCAGGTATTCTTACTCTAGCACCAGGTTCAAGGTGGTTTCTGCTTGTGAGTCTCAGCTCCAGGTAAGCCATGATTCCCTGAATTTTCCTTTCTGCCTCTCCAGTCTTAGAGGTGGTGGTTTACCTGTGTCCTCTACTCTTTTATGAATTCAAGAGGATATGTTGATTTTTCAGTCTGTTCTACTTTTAACTTGTTGGGATAAAGTGATGACTTCCAATCTCCTTAATGTGTAGAACTGTTGCTGGCCAAAATCTTGGCCTTCCTTGCCCACTGAAGCTGAATGAAAAAAATATGGAGACAGAGTTTGGAGGAAATACAAAGTGAAAGTCACTCAGTCATGTCCACAGGCCAGAATACTGGAGTGGGTAGCCTTTCTTTTCTCCAGGGGATCTTCCCAACCCAGGGATCAAAGGTGGCTTTAATTTTCAACCAGCAGAGAGGGAAAAACAGTAGCCTCATGCCTCAAGAACTGTGCCTCTTCTCCATGAGGAGTCTAGAGGCTTATATAAGGTAAGGGCTTGCAGTCAGAAGTCTGGTGATGAGGAACAAAGGTGATAGGTTCTTGATTTCTTCCTCTTTCACTGTTTCAGAGACAGTCATAAACTGGCATCAGTAACCCAGTAATTGAGTCTGGCAGTTAGGTGTCTCTATGGCCTTCTTTCTGATATGTAGCTACAAGGGGAAGGGTGTTGTAAGGGTAAATACCAGGTAGGGGATGTATTTACCAGAGTCAAAAGAAAAAAAATGTGAGTTGTAGCTCCTGCAGAATTAGGGGGCAGAGAAGCAAACTTAGTTATAGACATTCAGAATTAGGAGCAGTTAAAGTAAAATTACTCCTTGGAAGAAAAGTTATGACCAACCTAGATAGCATATTGAAAAGCAGAGACATTACTTTGCCAACACAGGTCCATCTAGTCAAGGCTATGGTTTTTCCTGTGGTCATGTATGGACGTGAGAGTTGGACTGTGAAGAAAGCTGAGCGCCAAAGAATTGATGCTTTTGAATTGTGGTGTTGGAGAAGACTCCTGAGAGTCCCTTGGACTGCAAGGAGATCCAACCAGTCCATTCTGAAGATCAGCCCTGGGATTTCTTTGGAAGGAATGATGCTAAAGCTGAAACTCCAGTACTTTGGCCACCTCATGCGAAGAGCTGACTCATTGGAAAAGACTCTGATGCTGGGAGGGATTGGGGGCAGGAGGAGAAGGGGATGACAGAGGATGAGATGGCTGGATGGCATCACTGACTGGATGGACGTGAGTCTGGGTGAACTCCGGGAGTTGGTGATGGACAGGGAGGCCTGGCGTGCTGCAATTCATGGGGTCGCAAAGAGTCGGACACGACTGAACGACTGAACTGAACTGAACTGAACTGAAAGTAAAACAAGACCAGGAATGTTCAGGCCTGCTCACTGTTCTCTCTATCTTCTTTGTTCTCAGGAAAGGGGAAGAAAAAGACTTGTTCCTCTTTTGTCCTTTTTCTCTGCTACAGAAGTAGAAACTGCAAATGAGTACTTTCTACAAATGAGCTGCAAATGAGCATTTATCCTTAAAAAAAAAAAACAAAACTGTCTCTGACCCTGTCTGTAATCTAAGTTTTAGTTTTACATACTGGAGAAAGCTTTATATGTCCAAAGATGTTCACTGTAGCTTTGTTTGTAGTTCAAAAAGCATGCAAATAACTTGAGTACTTCGGTAGAATGGAGATACATTTGTGAATATCTTGTATATAGGGGTTAAAAAATAAACTAGTCGTGCATATATCAACTTGGCTATATCTCAAGAAAGAAAATAAGTGAATAAGTCAAAATGCAAAAGGATTTCATATAGCTTTGTAAAATTATGTAAATGATTCCTCTTTGTGCTTCTAGAAATACTTATAGGTAGACAAAATATAATACAAGGATTATAAAGTGTTGTGTTAAATTATGATTATCCACCCACTCCTTAGTCCTTATCACTATGGAGAAATGGAATTAAAGGTTTGCTAAGAAGAGGGAACTTAAAGTTTATATATATTACTTAAAAAAATCATATAAAATCATATAAAGTCAAAATTGAAATAATCACTTATGATTATGAAAAATAGATATATAAGTATTTAAAATGGTTTTAATTAGTCTTTTCTGTTTAATTAAAAATGAAACATTTTCTCAGTTATGTTTCTAATTATAGAAAATGTAACATACAATATCTATAGCACATGGCTCTTGGTAGTCCTTTTGAAAGACTGGTTGAAATAAATGATATCAAAATCACACCATATATAAAATATTGCTTTCTGCATCTTTCCTTGTTAATAGCATATTATGAGAAATAGCAAAGAGTGGATCTCTGAAGTTAGAGTGCTTTTACCTAAACACCAGATTCATGATTGGACAATTCATTTAAACTCTTTGTGCCTCAGTTTCCTCAAATGTAAATAAAGCTAGTGAGATTGCATAAATGTTGAAAGATGCAATACATATAACATACTTGGAACAGTATCTGGCGCAAAGGAAATTTATCAGTGAGATATATGTAAAACTGAATATATTATATGAATGGCAGCATAATATTCTAGGTTAACATGGTTATATAATGCTTTATATTTATCACAGCTTTTCCACAGGTAGTAGTAATTTTTGAGCCATTTAATATTTGAAAATATTTTTCTATTCTTCACAAAGAGAAAAAGTTGTTTGATAAAATGTTTTTCACAAATCTCTGAAAATGTGCTATTTTTTTTTCAGTATTTATTGAGAAATTAAAAAAATTAAAACGAGTCTATTTTTTGCTCTATTATATGCTCATTTGTGCCTAATTGAATAAATATGTGTATGTGCTTTTAATTCAGTTTTTCCCTTCTTTTGTGTTTGAGTGTGCTGAATCGCTGAATTTTTACTCATATTTACTACATATGATGAGGGGTTTATACCAGTCATTTAGTTTTTCTTTCTACTTTTTAAAAATTTAATTCAATTATTTGGTTGTTGGTTTTGTTCTGTTTTTATCTAATGAATTTTTATTTTCCTGTGTGATTCCCTAAATTTATTATACTCATAATTGCTTCCTTTATGGTTATCTTCCTTATAGATTAAAAGTTCCAGGTGAGCAGAGGGGTATTCTGTCTTCCCATTATTAACCGCAAAGCAGAGGACTTTGCTCAAATACTTTGTATTTGATCAAAGTAAAATCTTCACCTTCTTTTCTTCCCTCCTCCCTTCCTTTCTCCATTCCACCCACTTTCTTTCTTTTTTATTTCTCTCTCTTTTTCTCCTCCTCCCTCAACTCTGCCAATATATGAAAATAGATAAAGAAGGTGTCCATCTAAAGACCAGAAAGTGCATCTGTTAGCCCCTTGATCTTAGATTTCTCAGCCTCCAGAATTGTGAGAAATACATTTCTGCTGTTTAAGCCACCTAGCCTATGGTGTTCTTATTATGGCAGCCCAAACAGACTTAGACTCCACCTCAATATATTTTTTCTTGTATTATATTAATGTATGCACATAAATTGGGAAAGGAATGGCAACCCACTCCAGCGTTCTTGCCTGGAGAATTCCATGGATAGAAGAGCCTGGTGGGCTACAAAAGAGTCAGACAGAACTGAGCAACTATCACACACTATGCACATACATATATACCATGCATGCTTATGATATTCTGAATTATTTAACTTTATTTCATTGATAATGAACATCATTTATGTTCACTAAATCATTAGCTCATGTATTACCTGGAATGCACATTTTTCAAACAATAATTCTTTACTGACCTGTTGCACAGACTAAAACATACCTTATTCTTACTAAATAAAATGAAGACTATATCCAGACAAATTCATGTTCAGTCCAAATACAACCCAGGACTAACAGACATTGTCATCATACCTTCTTTTGTTTGTTTAGTCATGGTTTCCTTCAGTGCTATGAACATATTTATAGAGGCTGCTTAGATGTGTTTGCTTTTTAAACATGGCATCTGTTTGTTTTCATGAACAGTTTCTACTGCCTGCTTTTTTCTGCTTTAGGAGGCATACTTTCCTTTCTTTGTATGTCTTATATGTTGTTGTTGGCTCTCTATTCTCTGTGTCTTCACATTGTCTTTACTGTATGTATCCAAATTTCCTCTTCTTACAAGAACACCATTCATATTGGATTAGGGCCACCCTAATGATTTCATTTTAACTTATTTCTTTAAAAACTCTATCTCCAAATAAGGCTACTTTCTGAGGATAGGAATTCAGTGCATGAACTTTCAAGGGATGTCTTTGTCTTGTGTGCTCAGTCCTGTCTGACTCTTTGTGGCACTATTGATTGTAGCCCACCAGGCTCCTCTGTCTAAATAGGAATTTATTCATTTCATCTGGGTTATACATTTTGTTGATGTATAATTGTTAATACTAACATCTCACAATCCTTTTAATTCTGTGATATTGGTTGCAACTTTGCCCTTTTCATTACTTCCTTACTGCTTTTATAGATTTTGGTCAGTCCTCTGCACAATAAAAAACTTTTATCTCAAACACTTTAAGAATTTATACACAATTATCGAGAAATCTGTATATTTCACTCTAGAATATAATATCTGCTTATTATTTTTTCAATATTTATTTAAGACTAAAATTTAAAATTTTGTACCTAGAGCCTTTCCAAAGATATATTTTTTCCTTATGCCTGATTATGACAGCACTTATTATTTTTTTTATTAAGGTTTCATTCCCTTTTGACATTTGTTGATAGTGCCAACAGTCCCTTCATTGTAGAGTTAGGTATTTTCTCATGATGTCTTCATTAAACAGTTTATAGTTCCTATATCCTAGCTTCTCTAGATTAAGGATAGATCACATGATCTCCATATGGTAGATGATATGTGTTCAGTGCTTAAATGCTTCATTTTCTTTATTATTTTAGGTAACGGGACGACTATGTTGTCTCAAAAGAGGCAACTGATTTCAAGAATACAAGGAGTAGAATACAGAGCAATGCACTGATACAAATCCATCTCCCTTCCTGCAAAACCAATGAACTTGAATGATGATCTCATAAAATCATCTGTAAGTACATATCAATTAATTAAAAATTAACCAATTAAACTTTATATCAGTTTTCACTTGACATTATTTGCAACTTTGATAAATCCTAGTCAACATGTCTAGTGTAGTTTTCAGTAACTAAGATTTGGAATTTTACAACCTGGACTTCAGATCCTATTTATCACACTATGTGACTGTAAAATTGTCAGTTGTAGAATGGGAATAATAACATTCACTAGATTAAACTTGATGTACAGAGTGATGCAGGGTGAGAGACAGGGAGGACTTCATAGTTTCTATGTCATCTCAGATCCCATTTCCTTTCTTAACTACCAGTTGCCTACTTTCCCTTTGATTTTTAAAAATGCCTTAACAACAGCAACAATAATAGTAACAATCATAAACAGTCACATAACAGTAAACATGTAAATTCAATCCTAAATATTTTTAAAAGCAATAGCCATAGTGACCTTATTAAACAGGTGATATAATTATTTCCATCTATAGATTAAAGAGAAATTGGGGAACAAAATCGTTAACTAACTTGTCTAAAGTCACCTGGAAAGTAAATGGTAGAATTGAGACTTAATTCAGCTCTTAACAACCATGTATACCTGCTCAATACTGGTACTCTTTTAATATTTATAACTTGTGCTTGCCACTGAGCTGCTGCTGAGTCACTTCAGTCATGTCTGACTCTGTGCGACCCCATAGACGGCAGCCCACCAGGATGCCCCATCCCTGAGATTCTCCAGGTAAGAACACTGGACTGGGTTGCCATTTCCTTCTCCAATGGATGAAAGTGAAAAGTGAGAGTGAAGTCTCCCAGTCCTGTCCGACCCTCAGCGACCCCATGGACTGCAGCCTTCCAGGCTCCTCCATCCATGGGATTTTCCAGGCAAGAGTACTGGAGTGGGGTGCCATTGCCTTCTCCGAACTTGTGCTTAGTCTTCCATGAATTTGGTTTGTGACACTTGCAATCCAAATTCTCGTAGCACATTCTTCACACATAGTATTTAAAAATGCTCTCAGAAATTGTCAGAAACTATTATGGCAGGAGCAATTCTAATGACATTGGTGGCTGAGGTGGTGGTGGTAGTGATGATGACTAAAATTGAATCATTTATTCTACAGCATCTATGTGTAAGGCACTCTTAATTGCTTTAAAACAAGGTTTTATTATGTAACTGTAAAATGAAACTGAATGTTAAACCAACTACTATACAACAAAAAGGCTAAAAAAGAGACATAAAATAATACAATTAATTCAGACACAGTCTATGTGTAAAATAACACAACAGAGATGGGAATACCAGACCACCTGACCTGCCTCTTGAGAAACTTGTATGCAGGTGAGGAAGCCACAGTTAGAACTGGACATGGAACAACAGACTGGTTCCAAATAGGAAAAGGAGTATGTCAAGGCTGTATATTGTCACCCTGCTTATTTAACTTATATGCAGGGCATATCATGAGAAATGCTGGGCTAGAAGAAGGAAAGCTGGAATCAAGATTGCCGGGAGAAATATCAATAACCTCAGATATCCAGATGACACCACCCTTATAGCAGAAAGTGAAGAGGAACTAAAAAGCCTCTTGATGAAAGTGAAAGAGGAGAGTGAAAAAGCTGGCTTAAAGCTCAACATTCAGAAAACGAAGATCATGGCATCTGGTTGCATCACTTCATGGGAAATAGATGGGGAAACACTGGAAACAGTGTCAGACTTTATTTTTCTGGGCTCCAAAATCATTGCAGATGGTGATTGCAGCCATGAAATTAAAAGACACTTACTCCTTAGAAGGAAAGTTATGACCAACTTAGATAGCATATTCAAAAGCAGAGACATTACCTTGTCAACAAAGGTCCGTCTAGTCAAGGTTATGGTTTTTCCAGTGGTCATATATGAATGTGAGAGTTGGGCTCTGAAAAAAGCTGAGCACCGTAGAATTGATGCTTTTGAACTGTGGTGTTGGAGAAGACTCCTGAGAGTCCCTTGGACTGCAAGGAGATCCAGCCAGTCCATTCTAAAGGAGATTAGTCCTGGGTGTTCTTCGGAAGGAATAATGCTAAAGCTGAAACTCCAGTACTTTGGCCACCTCATGCGAAGAGTTGACTCATTGGAAAAGACTCTGATGCTGGGAGGGATTGGGGGCAGGAGGAGAAGGGGATGACAGAGGATGAGATGGCTGGATGGCATCACCAACTCGATGGACGTGAGTATGAGTGAACTCCGGGAGTTGGTGATGGACAGAGAGGCCTGGCATGCTGTGATTCATGGGGTCGCAAAGAGTCAGACACGACTGAGCGACTGAACTGAATGTGCTTATTAGGGAAACATTCTGTATTTCCTTTGAAAATCTCACAGTACTTTTTCCCTGTGAAGAAAATCTTCAACCTTTTGCTGTAAGCATTGCTTTTTCTGGGTAAGATGATTCCAGAGAGCATTAGTGAAGAACAATTTTAATAGAGAGAATATAAAAACACCTTTTTAAAAAGGATACACTCCAATAGAAATAATTTCCTTTCTGACAGACAATATATTTTTTCCTCCTTGGTTTTTTCTTCAAGATCAAAACTGTAAATTTCACTTTGCCTTCAGTCTTCTCCATTTAGGTTAATATAGAGGCTTTGATCAATCCAGTCAAAGTTCCAGGTAGATTACCAGCTAAAAGCTGCAAAAAGATTAACATTACACACTTAAACACTATAGAGTTAAAGATGTCTAGAATATGGGTATTTTGAATCACTTTTTCTTTGTTTTATTTGTCTTTCAAATGTTATATATTTAACTACTTTGTAGTTAGCTAGGATTATTATAGTTCCTGGGGATTACTAAAATTTTTAGAAGGTAGTTTATTGACAGATCAGAATATGAAACCTAATTATTATGTGATGTACTTTCAAACGTTATGTAACCAGGCCAAAGTAAATATTATTTATGCACAGAGAAAGAATGAACAGTATATAACATACTTATAAACTGAAGTATAATATACATTAAACATCAATGATGACTCCCTCCTTCTACCTTGTCTAGCTTTCCCCTGCCAGCTAGATCAATTTTTACTGTAATCCCTGTCTATCTACTACTCATCTATCTAATATTTTTTCTTTAACGGTACTCTCTCTGATATAAAATGCAAGAGAAATTTAAAGTCTTTAAAGGATTTTATAAAATTAAAGTGGATTGTACAATTTAAAGAATTTTAGGCCATCCTGAGTAGAGAGCTAAATAAGCATTCAAATAACTTGATATTCTTTACAGAGATATAATCTTCAACAACTATTTCAATACTTATAGCTTCACCCATATTTTCTAATTCTTCTCAGACTTTTGTAAAAACCAGTCAAGACACTAAGTAGCTGTATAAGTAAAACAAATAGCTTGGTAGAGATCTCAAACCATTTCACTTCTTCCAGCCATATCAGTTTAATTGGTTTGTGATAGACAGATGATGTTAGCAGGACTCACAACAGTTACATTAAAGAAAGTTTTCTGTTGGAGTAGTGATCTAGGTTTTGTAGAGGTCACTTATCTGAAAGAGTGGAAATAATGTCAAATTTTATAATAGTTAAGGTGGGAGGAGTCAAACATTGTGATTTCTGTATTTTAGTCACATAATTCTGATCCAAAATATATGCCACAGAGTAATCCTTGTAATTGCATTGTTCTCTGTGTCTCCTCTTTGTTGTGAAACATAAAGACATCAGGAATTCTCAGTATTTGCTGGTCTGGTCAAGTATGAAGTAGTCAAATTCTAACTTGCTTTTATATATGCTGTTTTGACAAAGAAAAGGTTATGGGTCAAGTTATATAACTAATTCTGTTGTGCCCCTTGAAGGCAGAAAAAAGCCTAGGTTAGAAAAAAAAATTGTGAATGGACTACAGCCATGCCATTATCTGATAATGTCACAGAGAACTGTTCCAGCTCATGTGAAGAACTACAGATATAGAATTCTCATTACTTGGAGCTATAAGAGGGAAGTGGAACTGAGTAATGAGGGCTGATTACTTGTGTATTTATAGTTTTGAATCACACTGCAGTGAAATTACTCTTCATGTGTATGTTTGATGACATTCTTGTGCTAGGTGAATGATTCTGATAAGCTGGAAAAGACACTATATATGGGGTATATTTAAAGTAACATCAACTAAAAGAGGAAGTTCTGATCCCTGAGTAATGATAATGGAAAATTATTCAAGCACCAATTAAACATTCAGGAATCTCCCTGTTTGCAAAATTGCCTTAGGCCACCTTTAGTCACAGAGGATATGGTGGCAAATCAGTAGAGAGCAATGCCCCACTTATTCTCCATTGTTGGGTAACAGGGTGTTCCAGCAATGAGAATTTTCCCAGAGAACTTTACCCCTTCAGAAAAAAAAGTTTTTATTATAGCCACTTTGTAGCCTGTGGTCTTCTACCAGCACTTAGATCTCTAAAGCTCATATTCTCATTTGCAAGTTTGAAAATTTTGCTTCTAACTCCAAAAGAAATGGTTCTTTGAGATCTTAGTTATATTCACTTTTTCCCCCCTTAAACAGGGTACATGGCCTCTAAAGAAAAGAGAATTCAAAATTACTGTTGTCATATTTGTTCTCAGCTCTCTATTTTTACTCTAGATAACACCCATAAAATGGAGAAAGATGTTCTTATATTTTGTCTTATAGAGATTTTTTGAAAAAAGAGTCACTGGAAAATCAGTTGCCTGACCCTAGAACTGTGCTTAGAGTTGTTTCTGGAGGCCAGTCCCTCTCTGTGCACCTAGAAATGCAAAGCTGGAGACACCTTTCAGCTGCCTTTAGTTTCAACTCATCATCATCAGGTGAGGAAACTCAGCACCAGGGGGTGAAAGTCTTGTCTGTCCATCAGGTATCACTGCCATGACTATATCCTACGCCAACTGTTGGAAATCCATGACCTACAGGATAAAGTCAGTCTTTCTTTTGTTTTCGTAAATAAAGGTTCACTGAAACCCAACCATGTCTGTTAGTTGACATATTATCAATGGCAGTTTTCATGCTATAGCTGCAGAGTTGATTAGTTGTGACAAAGACCAGAGACAGAGACAGCTGGCTCACAAAACCAAAAATGCTTGCTATCTATCCCTTTACAGGAAAAAAAAAAAAAAAAAAAAATTGCTGACTTAAATCTGCCAGTTTACTGCCCAATACTTTGCCCTCTCTTCTCTAGCATACACCTTTTGTTTGCTGGATTCACCTCATACATAGACACAAATATTACCCAGTGGCCTAAAAAATGTGATGAAGTGACATGTGTTAAAGCTTTGTCTCAATAAGATCTGCTCTTATAAGGGAAAAATCTGAAGACCATATTACTTTAAATTCCACTACTTTTATTTGTTTTTTAGAGCATAATTGTTTTACAATGTTGTGTCAGTTTCTGCTTTACCAAAAAAAAAAAAAAGTGAAGTTGATCAGCTATGTGTATATACATCCCTTCTCTTGAAACCACTACTTCTAAAATGCAACATATCATGTCACTTCATTTCAAATTAATGTAGTGGGAAGAATATAGAAAAGTCCATCTCTCTTTAATCTTTCAATAGTGAATATTTAGATCATTAGTTTACTAGAATATACACGTTAGTTACTGATAAACCTTGCTATATTGTTACAGCAATAAGAAATTTGACAACAATTTTTGTTGTGTGGTAGATGCTTATGAGTATAAATATAAATCATGTCTTCCTTAGAATTGAAAACTCACTTGAGACAAGGAATTAAGGGATGTCTCACTCACTAAGTAAGCATCTCCCCTTCCTCATGGCACAAACTATCCATATAGAAGCTTGGGTAATGAGGAAACTCTTGCTGAAATTCAAAACACTTCAGACAAGCTTTCTCATGCACAAAATACCACTTCTAATTGGTTCTTAACTAAATTAATTAACTGGTATGACTCACTCTCCAGTCACAACTCAACTTGAAAAACACAAAGGAATATGGCTGGGATAACAAAAGCTAAGAGCCCTGAATTACTCCTGATTTTCATATTAACAAGGGAGTTCAGCCTAGAGAGAAAAGGTTAATTTGTTTTTTAATGGGCTTTTGAAAGACATGTTCAGGTCTAGTGTGATAATTTATGGTTAATCATATGTTTAGAGGCAAAAGGCATTAATCTTTTAATATTAGAGTCATTTTGTGTAATATAAAACAAAGTTCTCCTCATAGGAACTTTAAAAGTCAGATCAGACTTCCTTTTTGAGAAAAGGTGGCAAATTGACAACAAGGAAAAAGACATTCTATGTGAACAGCAGTGTGGTAAGCGCAGAATGACAGAACCACTCCCTGAGCAGACCTCAATCACAAGGTCTTCACTTTCCCTTTGTTTTTCTATATCTCAGGACTTAAACATTAGTCCCACTGCTCATGTGCTGGTGGTACTCCACCCTGAACAGCCTAGCAAGGGCTGTGTTCTAAATGCTCGCAAGTTAAATTAAAAAGAAAACTATCTTTCTGAGTCTATCTTTACCCACTAGAATGTAATTCTTGGAGCAGAAGTTTGCTAAACTCAACCTCAATTACTTTACCATATTGTAATCTTGCAAAACACATCCACAGGGATAGACACCACGTTGGAAAAACAACACACAACAGTGTAAGTCTACAGCATTGAAAGCTTTTATTGGCTAACTTCTGTCTCCCACAGAAAGATGCATTGCAGTTCTAACCTCTCACACTTCAGAATGTGACTTATTTTAGAAATAAGGTCTTTAGAGTGGTAACCAAGTTAAAATAAAATTAATTAGGTAAGCCCTAATCCAATATTTTTGATATCCTCCTAAAAACAGGGAAATTTAGACAGAAGCACATTCACACAGGAGAGACTACATGAAGACATCCAAGGAAAAGACAGCCATGTGATCAAAGTGATTCACCTTGAAGCCAGAAATGATAAGGAATGACAGCCAACATTAGAAGCTAGAAGAGAGGCGGGATTCTCCCACAGTGCCACTAGAGAGAGCACGGTCCGGCTAATGCCTTGATTTTAGTCTTCTAGCTTCCAGAACTGTGAGGCAATAAGCTTTTTCTGTTTTTGGTGCTTTGTTACAGCAGACCTAGGAAAGTAATACAGGACATCAGGCACAACGGTTTTCTTCCTTCATGACCTGGTGAAAGCACTTCAGGAAAGGAGTAAGAAAGAAATAAACAATGTTAAGTTGGGTGAGACATTTACAATTTAAAAATCAACCTCCTATGGTTGGGGCAGCAGCACAATTTCAGAGATGTGAGACCATTACATATTGTACACCCCCTCACACTGATCAGACATTAGGAAACCTAGTCCCCTGGTGGCAATGCTGTCATAGACACTTCCATCTTTTATGAATAGGTGGGATACATAAAGGCTCAGATATAAGGTGGTGATTTTCCCCTGTTAAAAGATCACATTTAACAGGGTTGGTACATTCACAGAGATGCTAAAGAAATCTAATCATAAAAACTCCAACTTAAATACCTTCCAGGCATAAAATGCATTCCTGAGAATCACATTAGAAGAAATCATTTCTTGTTGATAGACTTTAATAGATGTGAAAGGGTCCTTAAACTTATCCTGTCCAACCTTTTGCTCAACTCTGCAGGGCTATTTATGCAATGGAAATGTAACTTAATTTGACCCCTACTGCTCTGGCACTTTTCCTCTTAGGACTACTAAGACCCCTGGGCTGTACCCATGATGCAGTGCCATCTCAGGGTCTGAAGTTGGCTGATTCATTACATCTCACCTTCTCACTCAGCTGGGTCCAGCTTCAAGCCCTGACTTAGTTTAGATTGCACATCCTTAAGTCCATAAAATTTAATTTACCTTTTATTCATTTAATTGTGTCTGAGTCTTCAACCAAATCAAATGAGTTAAATAATAAATGGTAACTAAAGTCTTCTCCTTTATCTGTTGTGTTGTCTTATCACATTCTGATCATTTCAATCATATTTCAGCTTCAAGTAAGCTCCACTATTATAAGATGAAAAACAAATTGTTTATCCTCAGTGTCAAATCAGTGCTTGGTCTGCCTCAAACATTGACTTCCTCTTCCTTCATCTCACTTCTAACAAAATTTACTAAAGGTCCCAGTTTTCTTAGTTGCAATCTCACCTTTGCAACATTTCATTGTCTTTTTTCTATAAATCTCTCACTCCCTCTTTAGAAGTTCATTTACTTACTGATTAAACAACAATTTGGACCATTTTGATAATATAGGGAAGAGCACAGATTTCATCACCCTGGGAATAATTGTTAGCTTTACCTTGTTCCAAGGCCAGAGGATGCAGAGATATCAATGCCTTTTGTACACAGTACAGAGCTAAGTATCTTCTATGACTTAATGTGGTTCTAGTACCTAATCTAGAAAAAATAACATATAGGGGATGTCTTTGAGGAAAACTCATTGTACATTTCAAGCAAGGGGAGATTTTAGAGAGAAATACACAAAGCAGAAAGGAAGGAGATGCTGATTAAGGTATATGAATCTTCCAAATCATCATGGATGACAATAGGATGATAAATAAAACTATCAGTATCTCTTTGTATCTACTTTTTCAGAGTTTAAGTAAGGTGAAAGTGAAAGGGAAGTCGCTCAGTTGTGTCTGTCTCTTAGCGACCCCATGGACTATGGCCCACCAGGTCCTCTGTCCATGGGATTTTCCAGGCAAGAGTACTGGAGTGGGGTGCCATTGCCTTCTCTGTTTAAGTAAGGTAATAAGTAAGGTAAGTATATTTTAAAATGCATGAAAGAATTTGAAAGACAACATCATAAAATATTCAAGTATTGAATATGTAAGTATATAAATTCATAGTTGTCAAAGCACTTTAATGTAGTAAGCTTACTGTTCCTTCCATCTAGTCTAAAAACTGTTGGTGGAAAATCTATGACTCCTAGAGAATAAAATAACATTACCAAGGTCACATAGAACTGAAAAACTGGTTGAATCAAGATTCAGATTCAGGATATCTATTGACTCAATAAATATTAATTTAGTACCTACTCTGTGCTAGGGGTAAAACCTATACTTGGGGTAAAACCAAGAATTTTCTTATATCACTATGACTTTGAAGCTCATGCTGTAAATTGAATAGAAAGATAATCTTTTAAAAAGTCATTGTGAATTGTCATTTCTTTCCAATTTGACAGATTTTTTTTTGGTTTAGGCTTTAGAGTTGTCTGAAGCTCAAAAATACAATCTAGTACCATTAAAAAACCATTTCTGAAGCACCTCTGACTATTAGTGCATTTATTTGTGGTGTGGAATTATAGCATCTTCTCTATATTAATGTTGAGGCATCAACACAAAGAGCATTACTCTTAAAATGACTTCAATTTAGGAACATCTGTACTTTTTCAGTAGAATACACAGTCAACTTCATAATTAGATTTTGTAACCCCAAATTAGATGTGTAAATAAAGCATCCTATTTTAACTGACAGGAGATATACATCAATAGCTTTCTTGTCTTCTAAAGTTAAAAAGAATCACTTGTTTGTGTTCTATGATCCAAGTAGAATGTATGGGTACAGAATCTCTTAAAGCACTTTGCTTGTTAAAATCTAACTGAATATTGTAGGGCATTCAGTGTAGCATTGTAAGTTGCCTTAATCATGAAATTGAGGGGGAAAATGTCAACTCTTAGGTAATTCCAAATTTTCTTATAACCAAGCCAACTTGGTTATTAACAAATGCTTATTTTTGCTAATGCATCCTTTCACTCCAATCTTCAGTTTACTCACTAAGCTGTTGGCTTTTTAATTCTGTAGAATCCTGGCTTTATAAACCCAGTGAGCTTGTGATAACTTTCAGTACCATTCTGCAGTCCAGGAGTGCAGCTTTGAACTTTGCAAACACCCTGGAGCTCCAGATAATAATGTGATGTTTACCCAGTTGATTGCTCAGGCCAGGCCTTAGTGGGAAGTTTCACCTTCATGGATCCCATGGCCCCACTTAGCTAGTTCAGATGCTTACTTTTGTCAGTATATCCATGTGTGACCATTCTCTGAATCTCAGTGATCTAAAAGACATTGACTTATGAGCCAGAATAGTAATAATTTACAACTGGGTAGGAGAATTTGGCATCTGCTTACCATAGTGCCTTACAAGTAAGTAGGTTTATTCAGATAAATAAAGATCAGGAGTATGCCTGGTGAAAACTGTGTTATAGAAAAGGAGTAGACTACTTTGAAAGGGTTTCTGTATCCTAACTGAAAACAATGTGTATCCACTACAGAGAAAGTTTAAAGGAAAGAGATTAATTACTGGAAGTACAACTTTTCTTGAGGATATTGAAGAAACTAATAATCTCTAGCTCATTATCCTTTAATACATCACCCTTATGTTGTGCTTAACAAAATATTCCTTCTTTTTCTTTCAAGGCATATGTAATATTTATTTTTTGTCACTTGAATTGTTTAAGTTATGAGAGGAAAACTCATTTATTTTACAAGGCATTTTGTCCAATTATAGCATGAATTACTTCTGGAGTCTTTCAAACAGCTAATTTTAAATATTAATCCATTTGGGATGACCCAGATGGATGGTACAGGGAGGGAGGAGGGAGGAGGGCTCAGGATGGGGAACACGTGTATATCTGTGGTGGATTCATGTTGATATATGGCAAAACCAATACAATACTGTAAAGTTAAAAATAAAATTAAATTAAAAAAAACAACAACAAAAAAAAAGAAATGTATGTTTTGACAGTTAACAATAAAAAAAATAAATATTAATCCATTTGTCCATTTACTTTTATATATTTGTTTATTCAAAATAGTATGTCTTGTTAGTTTCAATCAAAAAGAATGTCTTTCTTTTCTCTGAACTTCCATTCTTTTACTATCTTTAGTAGCTTCATTAAATAATTATTTGACCAACTCTTGTAACTCTTGTTTGGACTTTCATTCTTTCCAGTCTATTCTGGCCTGGGTCAATTTCAATATTCTAAAAATTACTTAAGTTGACTCTAGGTACCTGTCCTAAAATTTTATATTACGGAAGATCTGAGCTCTCAGTTGGCCTTTCTGAAGGCAATTCTCTTTCTAAAGATCTGAACTCTCAGTTGCCTGTCATTAACAGCAGGAAAATGAATGCTTCATTGATCCCTCAGAGGCAGTACTAATAAGGAATACAGAATTTTCCCCAAGTTCTATTCCTAGAGTTAAGCCAAAGAGGTCAATAATATCATGGG
The DNA here is from genome assembly GCF_029378745.1 of Bos indicus. Lineage (NCBI taxonomy): Eukaryota > Metazoa > Chordata > Mammalia > Artiodactyla > Bovidae > Bos > Bos indicus. The sequence continues at coordinate 35,482,208 of NC_091760.1, read as the reverse complement.
GTTAATCAGCTTTGAAGCAGAAACTGTAAAGTCCAAAACATGACAGCATAAATCACTATAAAAATCACAGAGAATTTTTCTCAGGAATGCAGAATCTGGTTATTCTAATCTTTCTGTCTTTTCTGTCCTCATAATTGTGATTTCTTTTGAATATTGATATTCTATTTTACTTTTTTAAGAAAGTAGAACATATCAAACTTGACTTTATCTCAGAAAGACTTATTGATTTATCATAAATGCAGACAGACCCCCAAAAGTACACATTTGCCCAATTTTGTATCATTGTCTTGAACAAGATTATCAAAAAGTCAAGTAGGAATGCTTTCTCTTGATCTTTACATAGTTGCAAGCAGATCATCTTTCGCTTCAGAAGTGTTAGAGTATTTTTCTGCTAAGTCTGAAAGTTGAGTTGTTGTACTGTCCAAGCCAGGGTAAAGAACCAGACCTTGGCTGGAGAGAAAATTAAAATTGTCCTAAAAATCAGATATGTACATTCAAGTATAGCTAGACTGTCACTTTGCATGCTATGACATTAAGACTTATGACAGCCCATTAACTTTCGAGATCTGACATGGTAGTCAGTTTCACACTATGCATTTCTAAGGAGGCTATTATAATAATGAGCTCATGAGGGATATCGGAGAAGGTAATGGCACCCCACTCCAGTACTCTTGCCTGGAAAATCCCATGGACGGAGGAGTCTGGTAGGCTGCAGTCCACGGGGTCACTAAGAGTCGGACATGACTGAACGACTTCACTTTCACTTTTCACTTTCATGCACTGGAGAAGGAAATGGCAACCCACTCCAGTATGCTTACCTGGAGAATCCTAGGGATGGGGGGAGCCTGATGGCCTGCCGTCTATGGGGTCTCACAGAGTTGGACATGACTGAAGTGATTTAGCAGCAGCAGCAGCAGCAGCATGAGGGATATAGGAACAAATAATCTGATTATACTGAGATTATATTTTGTAAAGATAGTATATAAAACAATTATATGCTGGGTAGGTATGCTTTGCCTCTTAATGAAACCTAACACAATCGTGCATTCATTTATTTATGAAAATAAATTAAGTTATACTCAGCACAACAAAAACATTCCTTACTTATATCTAACAATAAAAACCTTAAGCACAATAAAATATTCAATTTGGAAAAATTTTATTCATGTATTTATTTCTTAGACATCTATCTATCTCATAAGTATAATTTACAAATGAATAGAAAACTATTTGTCATGTTCCTGGTCTAGTTATTTTCAATCATACAAACCTCTGATTCTTACAGAGCAATTAATAGTTTTTGTTTGTTTTATATCTTTTGGAGGAAAGCATTATTGTTTATAAATACAACTATCAAGATTTCCAATGATAAATATTGCAAAAAGAGAGAGATTATTTAGGCTTGCAAAATTCTTGTGAAATATTTTTGTCCTAGTTTGTGGTAGTCTGAAAGTTCATGTGTCTTATAGAAAAAATCTGCCTATGAACCTGCTATAAAATAGGTAACAGAGTTACGATTGGCTTTTACTAGTGCCCATCACTTATGCCCTGAAAAATTAGCAGAAGATGCAAGAGCACACCCTCTTTAAAGTGGTCTCTGATTTGTGTTAGAGATGAATGCCAGAACACCCTTCTGTGTGTGCCCAAAGGAACAGATACTGACAGACTACTTCAATGTTTAAAGAGAGAAAGTGATTTCGGCAGGAAGAGAGAGAAATTCAGTGAGTATGTTTCATTTTGATTAGCATAGAGAAGACAGAAACTTCTGTCTCATAGTCTTTGAAAATTTTTTCTAATTAGTTTCGAGAGACGAGCCTTCAAAAACCAAAATATTCATTTATTTACTCTCTAGTCAATATACACAGAATGCCTGCTGCTGCTGCTAAGTCGCTTCAGTCGTGTCCGACTCTGTGCCACCCCATAGATGGCAGCCCATTAGGCTCCCCTGTCCCTGGGATTCTCCAGGCAAGAACACTGGAGTGTTTGCCATTTCCTTCTCCAATGCATGAAAGTAAAAAGTGAAAGTGAAGTCGCTCAGTCGTGTCTGACTCTTAGCGACCCCATGGACTGCCTACTATGTGCCAAACCCTGTCCTATGCAAAGAAGATAAAATAGTGAATAAGAATAGCCAGGCTTAAAGTAAAAATAACCCAAATTCTCAAATCATTGCATGAATCCATGAATCAATTTTATTATTTTTTAGGAATTACTTAACTACTGAGCTTTTTTATTTGAAATTTTAAAAAGCCCTTGGTTTAAGATTTGTAAAGCCTGAAATTGTATAAATGAAAATAAATATTGAATATTCTATATCCTTAGATAAAATATTTTTTTTCAACAGTGCTATGGGAAAAAAATTACAGCATTTAGTGGAACTTTAAAACACATTTTTTTGACTGTTTACATAATATAAAAAAAAAATTTGTCTCTAATTTTAAGAGTAAAGAATTCCAGGTTCAAATTTTGATCTTTAATTTACTGCATGACAAAGTTATTCTGTTTAGTACAGAATCCAGGTAAAGTTTATGTTAAAGGGTTTCAAAATGTGTGAAAGGGAAGCTGACATAATTTGTGAGCAAAAAGTCATTAAATAGCCAAGGAGCCTGTGTAACGGGAATGCAAAGAAAGCACGAGTCCACGTTTGCACTCAGCGAAGGAAGCTTTCATTTGAAACTCAGTCTGCCAAAAATGTACTCTTTGTGTAGAAAGCTGGCAGGAGAGAATTCCTCCCTTTACAGCAGAAAACACAGACCATAGAGGCAGCAAGCAAGAGAGACAGAGAGAACAGAGCATAAGAAGATGAAAGTAGAAAGACAAGCTTTTCTTCCGTGGAGATAACTAGTGGTGTGTATTTTGTGAGCATATTAAAGGGAAGTGAAGCATCAGCATAGAGCTAATAATAGTCTGTTCTTAATACAAACGTTGAACAATTGTATAAACACAGGCTGAGGATTTTCTGCAAATAATAAAGGAAAGCATCAATGCATATTATCCTGGGAGAATCGCAAATTGGTGTCACAAAAGCATATCAGGTAATTTAGAGAAACTTTCCTAGACCCATAAAGCAAATGAATGGTTTTCTCTAGTTCCTTACTGGGGACAGTTGAAATTAACTTCAGCATTTTAATTCATTTTCTGAATGCAACTCTGTTTCTGTTACTCATGATCTTATTAGACTGTGTAGAAATGTTACTCTATAAGACATTTCAATCATTTTCATAAATGTACTTATTATATTTAAAACACCTCTTCTAAGTAACTGAATTAATTTTCATTGTCATATAGGACTCTATGTTATAGAAAACAGCATCAGGTAGGTATAATTACATGCATATATGCATATAAACTGTATCAAACAGAAAAAACTGGTAACCGATTAATGACCATCTGTAAGGAAAGGTAAAATGAATACTACAACTATTGCATGACTATTATACATCCACTAAGTAGAAAAAACTGAAGTAACTAGTCTAGGAAATTTACTTAGGAAGTACTCATAGGTGAAGAAACAAGGTACAGAATAATGAAAATTTTCACATCTTTACATTATTTACATTTTTGTAAAATGCCCAATGCACTTGGAACACTTTGTATGTATATGTGCATATATACACATTTACAAAATATCTATATAAAATTATATAAGCATGATGAAAATAGAGAAGGATCTATACTAGGTGGTTACAGGTATGAGAAAAGGTAGAGACTTTCTGATGGTGCTTTTTTATTGTTATTATTATTTATTTTTAATTTTTTGTACTTGATTTGAGGTATGTTATATACATATACACTCAATATGCCAGCAAAGTTGGAAAACTCAACAGTGACGACAGGCCTGGAAAAGGTCAGTTTTCATTCCAATCCCAAAGAAAGGCAATGCCAAAGAATGCTCAAATTGCCACACAATTGCACTCATCTCACACGCTGGCAAAGTAATGCTCAAAATTCTCTGAGCCAGGCTTCAACAGTACGTGAACTGTGAAATTCCAGATGTTCAATCTGGATTTAGAAAAGGCAGAGGAACCAGAGACCAAACTGCCAACATCTGCTGGATCATCAAAAACACAAGAGAGTTCCAGAGTTCCATCTATTTCTGCTTTATTGACTCTGCCAAAGCCTTTGATTGTGTGGATCATAATAAACTGTGGAAAATTCTTGAAGAGATGGGATTAACAGATCACCTGACCTGCCTCCTGAGAAACCTGTATACATATCAAGAAGCAGCAGTTAGAACTGGACATGGAACGACAGGTTCCAGATTGGGAAAGGAGTATGTCAAGGCTGTAGGTTGTAACCCTTCTTATTTAACTTATATGCAGAGTACATCATGAGAAACGCTAGACTGCACGAAGCACAAACTGGAATCAAGGCTCCCGGAAGAGATATCAATAACCTCAGATATGCAGATGACACCACACTTAGGGCAGAAAGCAAAGAAGAACTAAAGAGTCTCTTGATGAAAGTGAAAGAGGAGAGTGAAAAAGTTGACTTAAAACTCAACATTCAGAAAACTAAGATCATGGTGTTCAGTCTCATCACTTCATGGCAAATAGATGGGGAAACAATGAAAACAGTGACAGAGTTTATTTTCTTGGGCTCCAAAATCACTGCAGATGGTGACTGCAGCCATGAAATTAAAAGAAACTTGCTCCTTGGAAGAAAAGTTATGACCAACCTAGACAGCATATTAAAAAGCAGAGACATTATTTTGCTAACAAAGGTCTGTCTAGTCAAACCTTTGGTTTTTCCAGTAGTCATGTATGGATATGAGAGCTGGACTATAAAGAAACCTGAGCACCGAAGAATTGCTGCCTTTGAACTCTGGTGTTGGAGAAGACTCTTGAGAGTCCCTTGAACTGCAAGGAGATCCAAGTAGTCCTTCCTAAAGGAAATCAGTCCTGGATATTCATTGGAAAGACTGATGCTGAAGCTGAAACTCTAATACTTTGGCCACTTGATGTGAAGAACTGACTCATTGAAAAGACCTGGTGCTGGGAATGATTGAAGGCTGGAGGAGAAGGGGATGACAGAGAATGAGATGGGTGGTTGGCATCACCAAGTCAATGGACATAAGTTTGAGTAAGCTACGGGAGTTGGTGATGGACAGGGAACCCTGACGTTCAGTAGTCCATGGGATCACAAAGAGTCGGACATGCCTGAGCAACTTAACTGAACTGACTGATGTTATATACATATAGCATTGTATTAGTTACAGGTATACACTATAATAATTTGATATTTGTATGCATTGTGAAGGGCTTCCCCAGTGGCTCATTGGGTAAAGAATAAACTGCAGTGCAGGAGACACAGGAGATGTAGGTTCAGTTCCTGGGTTAGGAAGACCCCCTGGAGGAGGACATGGCAACCAACTCCAGTATTCTCACCTGGAGAATTCCATGAACTGAAGAGCCTGGTGGGCTATAGTCCACAGGGTCACAAAGAGTCAGACATGACTGGATAACTAAGCATAGCACACACATGTACATTGTGAAATGATCACCACAGTAAGTCTAGTTAATATCCTGCAGCTTTCATAGTCAAAGAAGTTTTTTTTTTTGTTTTTTTTTGTTTTTTTTTTTTATGATAAGCACTTTTCAGATCTACTTTCTTATCAACTTTCAAATAGGCAATACTCTTTCACTAACTGTAGTTGCCACGCTGTATATTATAACCCCATGATATGTTTATAATATTTTCACTGGAAGTTTTTACCTTTTGACCCTCTCACTCATTTCTACCTTCCATGCCCCTGTTCCTCTCTATCTCTGGCAACCATCAATCTGGTTTCTGTACCTTGAGCTTGGTTTTTAGTTTTGGGTTTTATTTTTGCTTTAGATTTTACATATAAGTGATATCGTGTAGTATTTGTTTATCTTTGCCTGGGCTGTTTCCCTAGGCATAATGCCCTCAAGGTCCATCTGAATGTGCTACTTTTCATTTTTTTGAAGATAAAAGAAAAGAGGAACAAAAAGTAAAGCCAAACAAACAAAATAAAAAGACAAAAAATAGAAAATTTGTTCCCTAAAAAGTATTTGTAACATTGCTTATAGATTGACACACCATTATTTATGTATCTATGTTCATGAAGAATTTAAATGTTAAGAAAATATTCTGATTCTTGAGTGATAGAATTATTAAGTGGTACTCCACACAGATTATGTTTTGATTCTTGAATTTTTGAGCCACATTACCAAAAAATATCCATTCAATATTTTTCATTTACCCTATAGTGTTGATAGTTAAATTGAAACTTTAAATGTAATTTGAGATTATTTCCAAAAATAAATTTTCTGGACAATATTATAATACTCCAGAGAAAACAATAATATATTTAGATAATCTAATATTTATACATAAACTCTCATAACATTTTCTAATTGTAATACTTTTTGAAGCATATAGCTTCAATGTTTCAATATGAAATATATATCAAGATATATCAATATTAACCTCTGTCTACATTTAGTAACTTTTAAAATAATTTTGTTTTGTAATGTAGTAGTAAAGAATTACTCTATCTTTTTCCCTGTAGTTTATTTTCTGGTTAAAGTTTTATCTAAGTGAGGTACAGATTCACTATTTCATATACAATGCAGGATAATTAATACCTTTTTAATGTAATGAATTACTGAACAATAGGAAAGCAGTTTTATTTTTTCTGAAAGCCCCTTGATATTTTGCTTTAATAAAGTATATGAACAATTGGTAATGGCATATTATTTTATATAAAGAATTATTAAGAGCTTGAGTAATTTCTTAATGCTTGAAAATATAACCATTCTACTGTGATAAACTTTGAATGATTAGCAAACTTTTTTTTTTTCAGTCTGTGAAGCACACATTTTGCCCAAGCCCTAGAAGATTCAAAATTTTCAGTGTCTTAATTAATTATAGGTTCCAGTGTATTTGCATTCTTAAACTACTATAAGAGTAAAACTTGTGGCTTCCTTTAAATCCAATACATTCTAGGAATAAAAAAAAACTACTTACAATAACAGCAAAATGTAAACTTCAAATATAAGCATGTATACTGAGCAGATCCCTAAAAAGAATAAATGAGAAAGCTGAATTATATCAATGCTACTTATATTTAAATCAATTTTCAAGGTTTTTTTTTGGGGGGATGTTCTTATTCACTGATGTTTGAAAAACTTAATAATAGATGACATTTATTGAGTGCTTCATATGCCAGTCACTACTGTAGGTGATTTATATGTCTGAATGTATTTAACCCATAAAAATCTTTGTGAAATACAAACTATTAATCATTTTATAAATGATGAAACTAAGACACTAAAAGATTAAGTACATTGTTAAGAAATTTAATGGGTATAAAATTTCAGTTATGCTAGATGAGTAATTTCTAGAGCTCTGCTATAAAACATTATGTCTATAGTTAACAATGAAGTATCATATGTTTCAAACTTTATTCAAAGAGTAGATTGTATGTCAAGTGCCCTTACCATAAAAAGAGAAAACAAAACAAAAGGAAAAACAGAGGGACATAAGGAAACTCTGGGAGGTATTGGTTAGAACTATAATGTTAATTGAGGTGACGGTATCACAGATATCAGTTCAGTTCAGTTCAGTTCAGTCTCTCAGTCATGTCTTACTCTTTGTGACCCCATGAACCACAGCATGCCAGACCTCCCTGTCCATCACCAACTCCCAGAGTACACCCAAACCCATGTCCATTATGTCAGTGATTCAATTCAACCATCTCATCCTCTGTCGTCCCCTTGTCCTCCTGCCCTCAATCTTTCCTAGCATCAGGGTCTTTTCAAATCAGTCAGCTCTTCACATCAGGTGGCCAAAGTAGTGGAGTTTCAGATCCAACATCAGTCCTTCCAATGAACACCCAGGACTGATCTCCTTTAGGATGGACTGGTTGGCTCTCCTTGCAGTCCAAGGGACTCTCAAGAGTCTTCTCCAACACCACAGTTCAAAAGCATCAATTCTTCGGTGCTCAGCTTTCTTTGTAGTCCAACTCTCACATCCATACATGACCACTGGAAAAACCATAAAGATAGACATTTGTTAGCAAAGTAATGTCTCTGCTTTTTAATATGCTGTCTAGTTGGTCATAACTTTCCTTCCAAGGAGCAAGTGTCTTTTAATTTCATGGCTGAAATCACCATTGGCAGTGATTTTGAAGCCCAGAAAAAATAGTGTCAGCCACTATTTCCACTGTTTCCCCATCTATTTGTCATGAAGTGATGGGACTGGATGCCATGATCTTAGTTTTATAAATGTTTAGTTTTGAGCCAACTTTTTCACTCTCCTCTTTCACTTTCATCAAGAGGCTCTTTAGTTCTTCTTCACTTTCTGTCATAAAGGTGGTGTCACCTGCATATCTGAGGTTATTGATACTCTCCCGGCAACTTTGATTCCAGCTTGTCATCTGCATATTTGTGGTTATTGATATTTCTCCCAGCAATCTTTGTTCCATCTTCTGTTTCATCCAGCCCAGTGTTTCTCATGATGTGCTCTGCATATAAGTTAAATAAACAGGGTGACAATATACAGCCTTGACATACTCCTTTTTCTATTTGAAACAAGTCTGTTGTTCCATGTCCAGTTCTAACTGTTGCTTCCTGACCTGCATACTAGTTTCTCAAGAGGCAGGTCAGGTGGTCTGGTATTCCCTTCCCTTTCAGAATCTTCCACAGTTTATTGTGATCCACACAGTCAAAGGCTTTGGCATAGTCAATAAAGCAGAAATAGATGTTTTCTGAAACTCTTGCTTTTTCCATGATCCAGCGGATGTTGGCAATTTGATCTCTGGTTCCTCTGCCTTTTCTAAAACCAGCTTGAACATCAGGAAGTTCATGGTTCACTTATTGCTGAAGCCTGGCTTGGAGAATTTTGAGCATTATTTTACTAGCATGTGAGATGAGTGCAATTGTGTGGTAGTTTGAACATTCTTTGGTATTACCTTTCTTTGGGATTGGAATGAAAACTGACCTTTTCCAGTCCTGTGACCACTGCAGAGTTCTGCAAATTTGCAGACATATTGAGTGAAGCACTTTCACAGCATCATCTGTCAGGATTTGGAATAGCTCAACTGGAATTCCATCACCTCCACTAGCTTTGTCCACAGTGATGCTTCCTAAGGCCCACCTGACTTCACATTCCAGGATGTGCAGCTGGAATGGACACACCACTCACTAAGGTGAGTGTGAGTGATCACACCTTCGTGATTATCTGGGTCATGAAGATCTTTTTTTACAGTTCTTCTGTGTATTCTTTCACCTTTTCTTAATATTCTCTGCTTCTGTTAGGTCCATACCATTTCTATCTTTTATTGAGCCCATCTTTGCATTAAATGTTCCCTTGGCATCTCTAATTTTCTTGAAGAGTTCTCTAGTCTTTCCCATTCTATTTTCCCTCCATTTCTTTGCATTGATCATTGAGGAAGTCTTTCTTATCTCTCCTTGCTATTTTTTGGAACTCTGCATTCAGATAGTTATATCTTTCCTTTTCTCCTTGGCTTTTTGCTTCTCTTCTTTTCACAGCTATTTGTAAGGCCTCCTCAGGCAGCCATTTTGCTTTTTTACATTTCTTTTTCTTGGGGATGGTCTTGCTCCCTGTCTCCTGTACAATGTCATGAACCTCCATCCATAGTTCATCAGGCACTCTGTCTATCAGATCTAGTCCCTTAAGTCTATTTCTCACTTCCACTGTATAGTCATAAGGGATTTGATTTAGGTTGTACCTGAATGGTCTAGTAGTTTTCCCCACTTTCTTCAATTTAAGTCTGAATTTGGCAATAAGGAGTTCATGATCTGAGCCACAGTCAGCTCCTGGTCTTGTTTTTGCTGAGTGTATAGAGTGTCTCCATTTTGGCTGCAAAGAATATAATCAATCAATATCTTTCAATATCAGTCTTCAGCATTACTGGTCGGGGCATAGACTTGAATTATTGTGATATTGAATGGTTTGCCTTGGAAACGAACAGAGATCATGCTGTCATTTTTGAGATTGCATCCAAGTTCTGCATTTCTGACTCTTTTGTTGACTATGATGGCTACTCCATTTCTTCTAAGGGATTCCTGCCCACAGTGGCTATGTTCAAATTGAACAAATTAAATATGTTCAGTTGTTTTATATGAATGATATCTTCTTTAAGCTGTTGAAAAAGAAATTTGTCCAGCTTACTCATCCAGGATGTGTAGAGCTGTGCTCCAGACTAGACAGATCACTGTCTGCCATTATACCAGGGTTTCTCAAACTCACCTCTGCTCATATTTTGGATCAAATAATTTTGTTATGTAGGGCAATTTCCTGTGCCTTTTAGTATGTTTAGCAAACCATTTTCCTATGCTTATGTGATGCCACCCCATGAATCATGGCAACCAACAGTATCTCCAAGTATTATCAAATGCTTCCTGGGGACAAGTCTCTATCAGTTGAGAAACACTGGGTTAGATTAAGCAGACTATTAAGACCTCTGACTTAGCAGTGGAGAAGATGAAAATAAAAATTCTTTTAATGAGATCAGGAAGGACTAGGTGTTAGGTAAAGCATCTACAGTACCCACTACCTATATTATCTATTGTCCGTTGTCCTCTGTGCTGGAATGTGCTGAGTTGCTCAGTCTTTTCTGACTCTTTGTGACCCTATATACTGTAGCCCATCAGACTCCTCTCTCCATGGGGCTTCTCCAGACAAGAATACTGGAGTGAGTTGCCATGCCTTTCTCCAAGGATCTTCCAAAGAAGGGATGAAATCCAGGTCTCCCACATTGCCAGCGGATTCTTTACAGTCTGAGCCATAGTGAATTATATATTTATATATATATATACACACACACTATATTTACATGTATAAATATATATTTATATAAATTTGTCCTTTACTACATAATGTGTCCTGTATATATATATGTATATATATATGTGTATATATATATATGTGTATATATATATATATATATATATAAATTTCCTCTATTACTACATACGTATTTGTCCTCTACTACAATGAATATTCTTGAGGTTTCGTTTTGCTTCTTGTTTCTCTTATTCCAAGGGGACTATGGATAAGAAGTGAGGGAAGGTCATTGCTATTTAAGAATGTTTGAAGATATCAGATGGTACCAATGCAAACATGTTCTGATTCTGCATATTTAAGGGTGAAGATACCTATCACAACTCAGTAATTCTGTGCACATAGGTACTCATAATCAGAGCTTCCATTCGTGGCGTGACCAAAGAGAAAAGATAAGGTGTTCCTCCCTCTTTTCCTCCATCCCTTCTTCCCTAAAATGTGTCAAAGTGAAAGTGAAAGTCCCTCAGTTGTGTCTGACTCTCTGCAACTCTATGGACTATACAGTCCATGGAATTCTGTAGGCCAGAATACTGGAGTGGGTAGCCTTTCCCTTCTCCAAGGGATCTTCCCAACCCATGGGTCAAACCCAGATCTCCTCCATTGCAGGCAGATTCTTTACCAGCTGAGCCACAAGGGAAGCCCAAGAATTGTGGAGTAGATAGCCTATTCCTTCTGCAGGGGATCTTCCTGACCCACGAATTGAACTGGAGTCTCCTGCATTGCAGGCAGATTCTTTACCAATTGAGCTATCAGGGAAGCCATGTAAAATGTGTCAAGCAAAGTTTAAATGAAGTTTTTTCTGAGTATGGACATTATCTCCAAAAAGGATGAATTGAAGAAAGAAGAAAGATGAGTAAAAGGAAAAAATATGTATATATGTATGTGTATATATATATAGTCGTTCGGTCACTCAGTCGTGTCCAACTCTGTGACCCCATGGACTGCAGCACAACAGGCTTCCCTGTCCATCACCATCTCCTGGAGTCTGCTCAAACTCATGTCCATTGAGTCAGTGATGCCATCCAACCATCTCATCCTCTTCATTCCCTTCTCCTCCTGCCTTCAGTCTTTCACAGCATCAGGTTCTTTTCTAATGAGTCAGCTCTTTGCATGAGGTGGATAAAGTATTAGAGCTTCAGCATCAGTTCTTCCAATGAATATTCAGGGTTGGTTTCCTTTAGGATTGACTGGGTAGACCTTGCAGCTCAAGAGACTGTCAAGAGTCTTTTCCAACACAATAGTACAAAAGCATCAGTTTTTTGATGTTCAGCCTTCTTTATGATCCAATTTGCTCATCTATACATGACTACTGGAAAAAGCATAGCTTTGACCACACAGGCATTTGTCAGAAAAGTAATGTTTCTTCTTTTTAGTATGCTGTCTAGGTTTTCTACCAAGGAGCAAGTGTCTTTTAATTTCATGGCTGCAGTCATCATCTGCAGTGATTTTGGAGCACAAGAAAATAAAGTCTGTCATTGTTTTCATGTTTCCCCATCTATTTTTCATGAAGTATTGAGACCAGATGCCATGACCTTAATTTTTTGAATGTTGACTTTTAAGCCATCTTTTCACTCTCCTCTTTCACCTTCATCAAGAGGCTCTTCCATTTCTCTTCACTTTCTTCTATAAAGTTGGTGTCATCTGCATATCTGATGTTATTAGTATTTCTCCTGGCAATCTTGATTCCAGCTGTGCTTTGTCCAGCATGGCATTTTGCATGATGTACACTGCATATAAGTTAAATAAGCAGCATAACAATATGCAGCCTTGTTGTACTCTTTTCCCAGTTTTGAAACAGACCTTTGTTTCATGGCTTCTGTTTCTAACTGCTGCTTCTTGATCTGCATACAGGCTTCTCAGGTGGCAGGTGAGGTGGTCTGGTATTCCCATCTCTTTAAGAATATTCCATAATTTGATGTGATCCACACAGTCAAAGGCTTTAGAGTAGTCAATGAATCAGAAGTAGATGTTTTTCTGGAATTCTCTTGCTTTTTCTATGACCCAACGGATGTTGGCAATTTGATCTCTGGTTCTTCTGCCTTTTTTAAATACAATTTAAATATTTGGAAGTTCTTGGTTCACGTATTATTGAAGCATGTCTTGGAGAATTTTGAGCATTAATTTGCTAGTGTGTGAAATGAGTACAAATGTGCAATACTTTGAATGTTCTTTGTCATTGCCCTTCTTTGGAATTGGAATGAAAACTGACCTTTTCTAATCCTGTGGCCAATGCTGAGTTTTCCAAATGCTGGCATATTGAGTGAAGCACTTTAGCAGCATCATTGTTTAGGATTTGATTTGGAAATATTTTATCTTTCCAAAGTTAATTACTTGCAAGCAATTTAATTTTTAGTGCCAAAACCCGCCTTCTAATATTTCAACTTCAGTTTCTGCTTCTACTGTAACTTGGCCACACAATTCACATCCCATCTCAGCCTTTAGGTAACCGTGTCTCAAATCTCTCATTTACCACAAGTGAAACAGGTAAAGAGTGGTTATTAAAAAATCAAATTTAGCCTTTAATTTCTTAATTACAATGAACATATATTAATTGAATAGAAAATAGCTCAGAATTGATAAATAACTCTAAAATTTACTATAATTCTAGCTTCACAGGCCTTTTCTCTTATGAGGGAAAAATTTTGTTTCTACAGCAATAAGAGTAAAGATTTTAATAGTAAATAGATACAATGGTGTTAAAATTACCTGTGACATAATAGCAATTAGCAAAGGATGGCACACATGGATAGCAGTGAAATAATGGCAGTCACTTAGGGGAAATATCACATCAGTGATCACATGAACAAAAGCAAATGCAACTGATTATTTTGCATTCTTACTAAGTGCTATTAAAGTTTCTTTATTTTCCTGTCACTTAGAAATAGCAAATTTAATTCACACTCATTGTATACCGAGGAAAAATGAAATGAATGGCTATTAGAGTGGATAAAATCTCCTTTGCTAGCAAAAATATTTTTGATAATTTTCTTTTTGGCTTGATATATTTTAGTTAATTCCATTTTGTTGTATAATAAGTTATTTCTTCAATAGGATACAACTTATAAAAACACATTATTTTATTATTATTAATCTTTAGTCAAGAATCTCATCAGTTATTCAGCAGTCTTAATACATAACAAAATTCCTAATTTCTTGTTTCTTCATGTTCCATGACAGTACTATGTACAGTACAATCCTTTTGGAAAACAGTATATCTGAAGCAAAACAGTTGCCATTTTAGATATTATGGTATTTAGATATTTTGGTACTAATCTGTGTTTTGTAAGGCTTGAAACATAATAATAGGTTCTGGAGAATTAAAACATCACTAGTGTTTCTACAAAAAGCCTCCAAAGGTTGGAATAGATTTAATGTAAGGAAAATTATGTAGTCCTTCAAGCAGAGCATATGAGTCCTGGGAACCCTTTAATATTTAAATCAATAATGGAGTTTAAAACATGTTATTAAATAACATTAATACCAAGCTAGAGAAATGTCATGAAATTAGACCTATCCCATGCAGAAACACTGTGTGTGTGTGTGTTTGTGTGTGTGTGTGTTTGTGTGTGTATGATAACTTTTAATAATAAGTACATATTTTCCCCAGTACAGAAAGATATGTCAATATCTCCTAAAGTGCATTATAAGATAAAATCACTTACAGTTTAGGTTGTTTGGATTGCAGTCTATTGACATGTTCTCTCAGTAAATTTCTCAGCGTTGAGGGGTGAAAACAGGAAAAAGAACGGAGTTGGAGAAAATAGTGATAAAGCCATTATAGTACATAATTTATTTTATACATAAGTTCTTAGATTCTTTTAGCTCTCATAACAAGTATAGAATATGGATATTATTATTACTTCCATTTACCAATGAGTAAACTGAGATCCAAATAGTTTAAATGGCTGACTAAGTTCACAGAGCTAAGAAGTAACTGAGATTGGAAGCAAGACGGATCAAAAGTTGACATATAACTCTAAATATATTATAATATAATTCTAATTCTATATTTTGGTTTCAGAGTCTGTTTCTTATCTGTTCTTTTATTTTGAGTATACCTGGAGTATCCTATAATTATCTATACTATCCAAGTGAATACCACTTTTTTTCTGTATCATTTTCTGTTCCAATGGAAACTTTTAATAAGAGGATTTCTTTTCAACCATGCTTATATGGACAAAGCTAAGTAAAGCTCTGTGTGGGTAACTATCACTAAAACTGACATTCTTGAATGGTATGGGATTTCTCTCAAAGAAAGTTTAATCTGTACAAGAGTCTCTGAAGCAAATAACTTTGTTGACAACTGTGTAACTTGGTTAATAATACAAATTAAATAATATTTTCCCATGCTATTTTCAAAGAAATGTGCTGTAAAGCTGAACTGCTCAAACTTTTTAAAACATAAATTTGTATTTGTATTTAATTTAGTTAAATGCATGTTTACATTTAAATATTTATTTAAACTTTTTGAAAAGGTAGACGAGGAAAGGCAGTCAATTAGCATAATGATTCTATGTGCCTTTCTTTCTTAATAAACAATTGAAATATTTTAAAGTCAAGTCGTTATAGAGAAGTATCATCCTATTTAAGAGACTGTAAATACAATTAGTTAAAATCATTTTGAAGTGAATTACAGTTTTCAAATAAGGGAAAAATTGGCAAATAAATAATTTTTAGAATGACCTGATTGATTATCATAATCTGTACATATAGCAGATAAAATATTGCCTTTATGTATGTGGGCTTTACTGAAGAAAATCAATATCCTCAGCTCCTCCCAAAAAAAGAGATAGAGGAAGTGTGGGGAATAGAAAGAGATAGAGGAATAGAGAGAGAGGAAGAAAGCAATTTGTTCCATTCCATTGGGTAAGGGTTAATCATAACAGGATTTAATGGAGAATCTTTGATCTGTTTCAATTTCAGTTTTACATTTCAGTATAGTAGGTATAATTCCTTGCGCCATAAAGTTGGTTAAAGAAAAGACTCAAAAATGTGCTTTAAATGTTGAAGAAATTACAGTTTTTCTGTACAGATAAAAATATCTTTACAATGTTCTGTAATAAGTTCAGCTCTGTATAAATTGAAATACTATAACTTGTCTCACACCATCAGTTTTTACATATTGCTAAAATTAACCTAAAGAGTTTCAATCTATTAAATTGCTTTAAAAATTCTTGGTGAATGCTTCCATGTAAACAAGTACTTAGTATCCAAACATCTTAATGAATATCTAAATTGTATGTGAAAGAATAAATGTAAAAACACTGGTCTTATCTGAAAAAAACATTTTTGAAATCTTTAAAGCATGTGTATTAGCTAACTTCAAATTGTATTTCAAAACTTGTAAAGTCTCAGAGCCAAGATAGTAAGTTGTTTGTGCTGTATTGTTATTCAGCGAGCCCCTAAACCAGAGTCTCTATCTTGACATGATATTCAAAGTTTATTTTTGCAATATAACAAATGTCTCTTAAAATATGGCTTATTCCTTTATATAATCATATATCATAAAAAGCAAATCATGTATTCCAGAAAAAATAGATTAATAAAAAATTGGTTGTGGTACAGTTAGCTAAAGCACCATCTTAAGGAAGATATTAGTGTTGTTCATCATTATCAAAGAAAGACTGTCTTCATAAATTATTTCTCATAAATACCTGATGGTTTCTCACTTTAAGGAAAAGACTGAGGTAGAGATGTTTCCTTCCTATTTTATAATTAAATATAATTTGTATGTATCCCTTTGAATCTAACATTGCTGTACTGTAGTCTTTTGAAAATTTCCTTCTCCGTTTTGCAGAATTCATGCATCTTAATTTGCTTTTCTCTATGCTTTTAAATGATATAAATAATAATATTTTGTTGTTATTGTTCAATCACTAAGTTGTGTCAAACTCTTTGCAACCCTGTAGACTGCAGCACACCATGCCCATTTTATCTTCAAATATTTAAGAAACTTCTCAACTTCAAGCCAATATAGTCTATATTATATAAAGCACGCACTAACGTTTTTCTGAAATCATATTTGTTACGTGTCCAAAAGGAATGGTTTAAAAACAGAACAAAAATGAAGCAGACGCTTACACACCTTTTTCTGAACTCAAAGACTTGTGATCAATGTAAATATAATAATACCTGAGATCAGTTATTCCTGTGGAAAAAAGTCTTATTCAGTGATCCCCTTATATACACTGCTAGAGGTCACAGGTGCTTGTATTCAGCTACACTCTTCTGCATTCCCTGTATATCTATTATGCCCTATAGAAGAGAATTCTGCTAACTCAGTATTCACTTCACCAATGGAGAGGGCTAGTGATTTAAACAAGTAATATGTATTTCCATAGTTAAAATTCTCAGACATGCCCCAGCTAATGCAAAATGCTGATGAGTTTCCAATCATGTGGAATTAATTTCTGGGAGAGGCTGTAGAGTAACATTAGGTTTCATGAGGAAATCAGCTAAAAAATGAAAGACCGGTACATGAAAACTCTTCCTCAATTTAGCACTGCAATAGCCTTTGATGATCACTTAGAGCTCTGCTCATGCAAGAAAAGTAATATCCAGAAACCAAGTTATTAGTACTGTGAGTGAAATAAATCATTTAAAGATAAGCAATGTATAAGGCTACTGCACCTTCTTGTTCTAAGCTTGGGTCTCTCATTGTGGATAATAACAATGATCATTTCATTAATAACTTACTGATAATTATAAGATTTTGAAAAATCACATTAAAATTTGCAAATAAATGGATATTCATTATCTTCCTTAAAAATACCAGTAGGTTTTAGAGACAGATAATGATGTTCATATGTAACCCCAGAGCAGTATAGAAGCAGATACTGTAGGAATTAGAGTTATAAGATTTCATAATTTTAGAAAGTAAATGAAATATTTCTGAATTTTATAAGTAACTATATGGTAACAAGTAACAAGTTGCTAAGAGACACCCTGGTGGCTCAGATGGTAAAGTGTCTGCCTACAATGCCAGAGACCTGGGTTCAATCCCTGGGTTGGGAAGATCCTCTGGAGATGGAAATGGCAACCCACTCCAGTATTCTTGCCTGGAAAATCCCATGGATGGAAGAACCTGGTCAGCTATCGTCCACGGGGTCGCAGAGTCAGAGATGACTGAGTGACTTCACTTTCACTTTTCTGAAAAGAAAACTTTTGAATCTTGGGGAGATTTTTTAAATTGGAAAATAATAATTTAAAAAATAATATAGATACTTATATTTAACTTACATTTAAGCTCATTCTTATATAATTTTCTTATTTTGAAGTTTAAATGTGCTAAACTTTTGTAACTAAACAATAATGGGATCTTACTTTAATTCCTTAACTGCAAGTCTATCTTTTTAAATGCATTAAATTGATCAACTGGCTCCAAGGTCTGGGTTAGAGAATTGAATGATTTACTACATGTAAATTTCTTTGCTTATGTGAGTTCCCTGGGTGTGAATAAGCTCCACATGCTGAATAATACCCAGTGCAGCAATCAAGACACTTGCCAGTCTATCACTGAAATACTGAAGTACAGAGTAAGCAACATTCACTGACTTAACTGACAAGATCTTGGTTATTGAAGTTTGCATATAATGTCTACTTCAAGATGATTGTTTCCTGGATTAGCAAAAAGATAATCAAAAAGAATTTTCTTTTGAGCTCTACATTAGCCAATATTTAAAAATCTGTGGGCTTCCATCTCTTTATGCAGTGTCATCTCATTCCCTGACCAGAGTTGTGCATTGATTACCTATGTAGCTACCTTCAGACAGCTGCTCTGGCTCTCCTGTGGCCACTGACTTGGAAATCTCTCCAATTCTGACCCAAGTTAAGCCTAGTCCTTTTCTTCCAGTCTCCAGACATCTATGTGGGTTCTAGCTACCAGACTACATGTAAACCGACCATTTTCAGAGTTAAAGCAGGAGTGCAATTATCTTGGGTCATATTGAGCCCATAGTTAATTCCACCCTCTGACATTGCAAAAATTACATGTATTTGCTCTATTGGAATTTTACATATTTAATTTTTTATTTTAATTGTTTAAGTAACCTAAGAACATCAATATTATAGTTTACCCTCAAAATAAATATTCCTTCAGAAGGTATAAAGGGCTCAAAATACTCTGGAAATACTTTAGAACTCTCCCCTAAGCAAATAAATAATTTTCACTTAAAAAAACAAAACCTAAAAAACCTTCTACCAACAATATTGTCAACCATGAAATTATTGTGCAATAAAATTTGGAAAATAAAGGATATGATCATTCTAAAAACTCCCGTCTTAGAGCTGTTATAGGAACACTGTACTTAAAATGCCTATTTGTTCTGCCTATTAATATCAAAATATCCATTTCCTGTGATTTGTCAACACAATAGATTTACCATGATTAAACTGTAACTTAAAAAAAAAATCTGCTTTTAAATGTTTTTCTAGTGATTATTCAGGTTTACTACCTGAATATATTCAATTGAGCATAAAAAATTAGTTGTAATTAAAAACTCTTTGCAAACCCTATCACAATATCCATGAAGACAAACTTCATCAGCTTGTTCATCCAGTATCATAAATTCCCCAGCTTTGTCTTTCTTCCTTCTCTTTTGCTCTTTGTGAAAGACCAATACAGTTTTACACCAATTCAGACCCAGTCTAATCCAAAACTTGCTTTTTGCTCTAATTTGAAAATATGAAGCATCAACCATTATCAAAATGTGATTTAAATTGTGCTTTAAATTATATACTGCAGTTGATTTTTTGTATTAATTTCAGGTATACTGCAAAGTTATTCGGTTATATGCATACATATATCTATTCTTTTTCAAATTCTTTTCTCATTTAGGTTATTACAGAAGACTGAACAGAGTCCCTTGTGCTGTATAATAGGTCCTTGCTGGTTATCTATTTTAAATATAGTAATGTATATATGTCAATCCCAAACTGCCAATTTATCCTTCCTCTTCACCTTTCCTATTTAGTTTGTTTTCTAACAATAACAAACATTGTTTGTTTTCTAAGTCTGTGACTCAGTTTCTATTTGTAATTAATTTCCTGGTGGCTCAGAGGTTAAAGCGTCTGCCTGGAATGCAGGAGACCCGTGTTCGATCCCTGGGTCAGGAAGATCCCGTGGAGAAGGAAATGGAAACCCACTCCAGTACTCTTGCTTGGAGAATCCCATGGAGGGAGGAACAGTCCATGGGGTAGCAAAGAGTCAGACACAACTGAGCGACCTCACTTTCACTTTTCACTTTCATGCATTGGAGAAGGAAATGACAACTCACTCCAGTGTTCTTGCCTGGAGAGTCCCAGGGACAGGGGAGCCTGGTGGGCTGCCGTCTATGGGGTCACACAGAGTCAGACACGACTGAAGTGACTTAGCAGCAGCAGCAGCATGGTAGCTCTACTTTTTAGTTTTTAAGCAGCCTACATCTGTTTTCCATAGTGGCTGTACCAAAGTACATTTCCACCAGCAGTGTAGGAGGATTCCTTTTCTCCTCACTGTCTCTAGCATCTATTGTTTGTAGACTTTTTGATGATGGCCATTCTGGACTGATAGGTGATATCTCATTTTAGTTTTGGTTTGTATTTCCCTGATAATTAGTGATGTTGAGCATCTTTTCATGTGCCTTTTAGCTTCACTGGTGGCTCAGATGGTACAGAATCTGCCTGTAATACGAGACCTGGGTTCAACCCTTGGGTTGGGAAGATCCCCTGGAGGAGGACATGGCAACCTACTTCAGTATTCTTGTCTGGAGATTCCCCATGGACAGAGGGTTCTGGCAAGTTACAGTCTAGGGGATCACAAAGAGTCGGACATGACTGAGGGACTAAGTACACTTGGCCATCTATATATCTTTGGAAAAAACATCTGTTTAGGTCTTCTGTCCATTTTTGATTGTTTTTTTTAATTATTATTGAACTGCATGAGTTAATATTTGTGCATTTTGAAGATTGATTCCTTGTCCTTCACATCATTTGCAAATAATTTCTCCCATTCTGTGGGTTGTCTTTTCACTTTGTTTATAGTTTCCTTTGCTGTGCAATAATTTTTAAGTTGAATTAGGTCCCATTTGTTCATTTTTATTTTTATTTTCATTAAGAGGTGGGTCAAAATAGATCTTCCTGTGATTTATGTCAAAAAGTGTTCTGCTTATGTTTTGCTCGAAAAGTTTTACAGTACCTGGTCTTACCTTTTACCTTTATTCCACTTTGAATTTATTTTTCACATGGTATTAGAGAATGTTTTAATTTCATTCTTTTACATTTAACAGTCCAGTTTTCTCAGCACTGTTTATTAAAGAGGCTATCTTTTTTCCATTGTATAGTCTTATTTCCTTTGTTATAGATTAATTGATTATGGGTTTATTTCTGGGTTTGTTATCCTGTACCATTGATCTATATTTCCATTTTTGTGTCAGTACAATAATATTATGATGACTGCATCTATGAGGTACAGTCTGAAATTAGGGAGCCTGATTCTTCCACTTCTGATTTTCTTTCTGAAGATTGTTTTATTTGGGGTCTTTTGTGTCACCATACAAAGTTAATTTTTTCCTGTTCTATTTCAATGAAAAATACCATTGAAAATTTGATAGGGATTGCATTAAATCTATAGATTGTCTTGGGTATTATAGCCATTTTTGTAATACTGATTCTTCCAATCCAAGAACATGAAATGTCTTCCTGTTTGTGTCATATTCTGTTTCTTTCAGAATACAGATATTTTGCCTCCTTAGGTAGGTTTGCTGTTGTTTAGTTGCTAAGTTTTGTCTGACTCTTTTGTGATCCACATGGACTGTACTCTGCGAGGGTCCTCTGTCCATGAGATTTCCCAGGCAAGAGTACTGAAGTGAGTTGTCATTTTCTTCTCCAGACGTTCTACCCAACCCAGGGATCAAAACTGTGTCTCCTCAATTGGCAGGTAGGTTCTTTATCACTGAGCTACCAGAGAAGCCCTTCAGTTCAGGTTAGTTCAGTCGCTCAGTATTGTCCGACTCTTTGCGACCCCATAAATGCAGCACGCCAGGCCTCCCTGTCCATCACCATCTCCCAGAGTTCACTCAAACTCATGTGCATCGAGTCAGTGACACCATCCAGCCTTCTCATCCTCTGTCGCTCCCTTCTCCTCCTGCCCCCAATCCCTCCAGCATAAGAGTCTTCCAATGAGTCAACTCTTCGCATGAGGTAGCCAAAGTATTGCAGTTTCAGCTTTAGCATGAGTTCTTCCAAAGAACACCCAGGACTGATCTCCTTTAGAATGGACTGGTTGGATCTCCTTGCAGTCCAAGGGACTCTCAAGAGTCTTCTCCAACACCATAGTTCAAAAGCATCAATTCCGTGGTGCTTGGCTTTTTTCACAGTCTCTTACATCCACACGTGACCACTGGAAAAACCACAGCCTTGACTAGACGGACCTTTGTTGGCAAAGTAAAGTCTCTGCTTTTGAATATGCTCTCCAGGTTGGTCATAACTTTCCTTCCAAGGAGTAAGCGTCTTTTAATTTCATGGCTGCAGTCACCTTCTGCAGTGATTTTGGAGCACAAAAAAATAAAGTCTGACACTGTTTCCAGTGTTTCCCCATCTATTTCCCGTGAAGTGATGGGACTGGATGCCATGATCTTCGTTTTCTGAATGTTGAGCTTTAAGCCAACTTTTCCACTCTCCTCTTTCACTTTCATCAAAAGGCTTTTTAGTTCCTTTTCACTTTCTGCCATAAGGGTGGTGTCATCTGCGTATCTGAGGTTATTGATATTTCTCCCGGAAACCTTGATCCCAGCTTGTGTTTCTTCCAGCCCAGCGTTTCTCATGATGTACTCTGCATATAAGTTAAATAAGCAGGGTGACAATATACAACCTTGACACACTCCTTTTCCTCTTTGGAACCAGTCTGTTGTTCCATGTCCAGTTCTAACTGTTGCTTCCTGACTTGCATATAGGTTTCTCAAGAGGCAGGTCAGGTGGTCTGGTATTCCCATCTCTTTCAGAAGTTTCCTCAGTTTATTGTGATCCACAGAGTCAAAAGCTTTGGCATAGTCAATAAAGCAGAAATAGATATTTTTCTGGAACTCTCTTGCTTTTTTGATGATCCAGTGAATATTGGCAATTTGATCTCTGATTCCTCTGCCTTTTCTAAAACCAGCTTGAACATCTGGAAGTTCACAGTTCACCTATTGCTGAAGCCTGGCTTGGAGAATTTTGAGCATTACTTTACTAGTGTGTGAGATGACTGCAATTGTGCCATAGTTTGAGCATTCTTTGGCATTGCCTTTCTTTGGGATTGGAATGAAAACTGACCTTTTCCAGTCCTGTGGCCACTGCTGAGTTTTCCAAATTTGTTGGCATATTGAGTGCAACACTTTCATAGCATCATCTTTCAGGATTTGGAATAGCTCCACTGGAATTCCATCACCTCCACTAGTTTTGTTCATAGTGATGCTTTCTAAGGCCCACTTGACTTCACATTCCAGGATGTCTGGCTCTAGGTCAGTGATCACACCATCGTGATTATCTTGGTTGTGAAGATCTTTTTTTTACAGTTCTTCTGTGTGTTTTTGCCACCTCTTCTTAATAGCTTCTTCTTCTGTTAGGTCCAAACCATTTCTGTGTTTTATCAAACCCATCTTTGCATGAAATGTTCCCTTGGTATCTCTAATTTTCTTGAAGACATCTCTAGTCTTTCCCCTTCTGTTGTTTTCCTCTATTACTTTGCATTGATCGCTGAGGAAGGCTTTCTTATCTCTCCTTGCTATTCTGTGGCACTCTTCATTCAGATGCTTATATCTTTCCTTTTCTCCTTTGCTTTTCACTTCTCTTCTTTTCAGAGCTATTTGTAAGGCCTCCCCAGACATCTATTTTGCTTTTTTGCATTTCTTTTCCATGGGGGTGGTCTTGATCCCCGTCTCCTGTACAATGTCATGAACCTCCATCCATAGTTCATCAGGCACTCTATCAGATCTAGTTCCTTAAATCTATTTCTCATTTCCACTGTATAATCATAAAGGATTTGATTTAGGCCATACCTGAATGGTCTAGTGGTTTTCCCTACTTTCTCTAATTTAAGTCTGAATTTGGCAATAAGGAATTCATGATCTGAGCCACTGTCAACTCCCAGTCTTGTTTTTGCTGACTGTATAGAGCTTCGCCATCTTTGGCTGCAAAGAATATAATCAATCTGATTTCGGTGTTGACTATCTGGTGATGTCCATGTATAGAGTCTTCTCTTGTGTTGTTGGAAGAGGGTGTTTGCTATGACCAGTGCGTTCTCTTGGCAAAACTCTAATAGTCTTTGCCCTGCTTCATTCTGTATTCCAAGGCCAAATTTGCCTGTTACCTCAGGTGTTTCTTGACTTCCTACTATTGCATTCCAATCCCCTATAATGAAAAGGACATCTTTTTTGGGTGTTAGTTGTAAAAGGTCTTATAGAACTATTCAACTTCAGCTTCTTCAGCGTTATTGGTTGGGACATAGACTTGGATTACTGTGATATTGAATGGTTTGCCTTGGAAACGAACAGAGATCATTCTGCTGTTTTTGAGATTGCATCCAAGTACTGCATTCTGGACTGTTTTGTTGACCATGATGGCTACTCCATTTCTTCTAAGTGATTCCTGCCCACAGTAGTAGATATAATGGTCATCTGAGTTAAATTCACCCATTCCCGTCCATTTTAGTTCGTTGATCCCTAGAATGTCAACGTTCACTCTTGCCATCTCCTGTTTGACCACTTCCAATTTGCCTTGATTCATGGATGTAACATTCCAGGTTCCTATGCAATATTTCTCTTTACAGCATAGGACCTTGCTTCTGTCACCAGTCACATCCACAACTTTTTTTTTTTTTTTTGCTTTTGTTCCATCCCTTCATTCTTTCTGGAGTTATTTCTCCACTGATCTCCAGTAGCACATTGGGCACCTACCAACCTGGGGAGTTCCTCTTTCAGTATCCCATCATTTGCCTTTTCATACTGTTCATTGGGTTCTCAAGGCAATAGTAGAGAAGCCCTTAGACAGGTTTATTTCTAGGTATTATATTCTTTATTTTGAGATAGTAAATGCGATTGTATCAAAGAAGAGAAATAAATAAAAGGAATTCAAATTGGGGAAAAAGTAACTGCAAGGAAGTAAATGAAGAAGTTTGCAGATGATGTTATACTATACATAGAAAATCCTGAAGAATGTTCAAACTACCGCACAATTGCACTCATGTCCCATGTTAGCAAAGTAATTTCAAAATTCTCCAAGCAAAACTTCAACAGTACATGAACCATGAACTCCCAAATGTCAAGCTGAATTTAGACAAGACAGAGGAACCAGAAATCAAATTGCCAACATCCACTGGATATCAAAAAAGCAAGAGAATTCCAGAAAAACATCTACTTCTGCTTTGTTGACTACACCAAAACCGTTGACTGTGTGAATCACAGCAGACTGTGGAAACTTCTGAAAGAGATGGGAATACCAGACCACCTGGCCTGCCTCCTGTGAAATCTGTATGCAGATAAAGAAGCAACTGTTAGAACCAGACATGGAGCAACAGATTGGTTCCAAATGGGGAAAGGAGTATGTCAAGGCTGTATCTTGTCACCTTGCTTATTTAACTTATATGCAGAGTACATCATGCAAAATGCCAGGCTGGTTGAAGCACCAGCTCAATCAAGATTGCCAGGAGAAATGCCAATAACCTCAGATATACAGATGACACCACCCTTTAATGTATAATAGACTAATCAAGAGATGTGAAACTTAGTTTTTAAAATAATTTTTTGCTACTAATATCCAAATATCAGAAAAACTTTTTCACTTTACACATTTAGTGGCACGTGCAAAATTGTAATTTGATATTTCATGTGGTAGCAATTAACTTTATTTTCTTTTTAGACATGGAGTAAATATAGAACAAAAATGTATAAATAGATTATGGCACTTGTTTACTCAGGAAGTTGTGTTCAACAATTATTTAAAGATAGAATCATTTTAGCAAAGTGTATTCCACAGTACATGTAATCTTTTAGAAGATCTAGTTATAAGTCTATCCACTCATTGTGAAGCTATTATCAGTTTTCCTGAAATTTCACATCCAAGGGCAGTCATGATATCTGTAAACAATCAGAGTAATAAGGCATAGTGCAACCCTGACAATTTAGATCTAAAGATTCATATTTTATAGAAAAAACTATAATCTCTATCAAATGATTAGTTTGCAAACCGACTCATACTATTTGAGAAGGAAATCTTTAGAATTGTTGGCTAGAGCTATTTTGAAAACTGTATAACTTCTTTGAAAATTTTCCCAGCAGGAAACAGACTTATCCTTGCCATCTTTGAAGCTGAAAAGGCTAAAGGGTAAATATCGTATTTCTTATGTACATGAAATTATTAAATGTCAAAGCAGAAGTAATTCACATCTCAAAGATAATTCCATTTCTTCATCATCATAAGCTGTTCATTACTTACATTCAGAATTATATAAAAGTTATTTTCATAAGAGAAAACATTTTCACATAGCAGTAGTTTCTATAATAATTACCTGTGGAAACACATAGCCTAGTAAAAATGACTCCTTTTGGAGAGATACTGTGTGTCTGTAACCTCATTTTTAATTAAAAGAAACTATGAATTTCTTTAATATGTCCATAATAATATGTCTTATAATTAATGATCAGCTTCTCCAGCTTTGTTTCTATAGCCTACATTTCTTGTGATTTTGTGTGAAATGTTATGAGCTTGACTAATAAGCTGTCCTAATTACTGGTATTGTTTATAGACTCACATATACAGAGAACAAACCAATAGGTACCAATGGGGAGAGGCGGGTGGGGAGGAGAAATAGAGTGGTAGGGAAGTAGGGAGTGCAAACTATTTACTATAAAATAAGTTACAATGATATATTGTATAACAAAGGGAATATAGCCAATATTTTATAATAACTATAAATGGATATAACCTTTAAAAATTGTGAATCACTATATTGTATACCTGCAGCATAGTTTGTGTAGCAAATACACTTCAATAAAAAAGCAAAGTAAAAAATGTTATAAATATATGTGAACATATAGACATGATACAAAGTAGACACATCAAATTTGAGTGTATTTGTAATGATGAAGAATCCATTTTTCCTGTATTCTCTCTTTTTATACAATGCAATGAAGAACTGTGCAATTCCTGACTATGGATTTCAGAAAAACATTAGCAATTAAGAAACATTCAGAGAAAAGGCAATCAGAACAGTAAAATATTGTGAGAATATATCACATGAGAAATTGTTGAATGAATATGGAAGAAAAATACCAAACACTTCCCAAGAAACAGAAAGCAGACCAGTGGGTAGACATTATAGGAGCCATTCTTTTTCACATGTAACAGATGTTTTTGTTCAGTTGCTAAATCGTGTCAGACTTTTTGTGATCCCATGAACTGTGGCATGCCAGGCTTCCCTGTCCTTCACTATCTCCCTGAGTTTGCTCAAACACATGTCCATTGATCTGGTGATGCCATCCAACTATCTCATCCCATTCTTCTCTTGCCCTAAATCTTTACCAGCATGAGGGTCATTTCCAATGAGCCAGCTCTTTGTATCAGGTGGCCAAAGTATTGGAGCTTCAGCTTCAGCACCAGCCCTTCCAATGAATATCCATGGTTGATTTCCTTTAGGATTGAGTGGCTTGATCTCCTTGCTGACTAAGGGACTCTTAAGTCCTCTCCAGCACCACAGTTTAAAAGGAGCAGTTCTTCAGTGCTCAGCCTTCTTTATGGCCCAACTGTTACATCAATACATGACTACTGGAAAAACTATAGCTTTGACTATATTAAACTTTGTTGGCAAAGTGATGTCTCTGCTTTTTAATTTACATCATTTTATCCTTTAGTAATATCTTAAAAAGTTGTAAACTGATTACCACTAAAAATGTTCAAGCACAAGCTAGGTAAGCATTTCTTATGAATAGAATAGGGTTGATTCACTAACTGAAGTTTGCCCTAGATGACCTCTAAGGTAATTCAAAAATTCTAAGATTGGGTCAACTCAATTATACATAGACATACAGTCTAACGGAGAAGGCAATGGCACCCCACTCCAGTACTCATGCCTGGAAAATCCCATGGACGGAGGAGCCTGGTAGGCTGCAGTCCATGGGGTCGCTAAGAGTCGGACACGACTGAGTGACTTCACTTTCACTTTTCACTTTCATGAATTGGAGAAAGAAATGGCAACCCACTCCAGTGTTCTTGCCTGGAGAATCCCAGGGACGGGGGAGCCTGGTGGGCTGCTGTCTATGGGGGTCACACAGAGTTGGGCACTACTGAAGTGACTTAGCAGCAGCAGATAGTCTAAAAATATATTTTGAGTTCCACTAATGTGCGGTAAACTGAAACTCAAAATTCAGAGAAATATTAATGGGCTATTAAATCATGCCCTATGGTGTCTTTAAATCATATGTCTTTTAGGCTTACATTTAATTAAAATTTAAAGGCTATTTTTGGCTATCGAACCTGCTCTTCCATCAGAAAACTCTTAGAGAAAAGTAAGATTATTCACTTTTCTTGTTAAATATTCAGCATCAGTTAAATGTTTTCATACCACTAACTACATGCTCCCAAAATTCTAATTCTAGTGACCTATTTCATTTACATAATACTTTCCTTGCTTTGAGAATACTTTATGGTAATACTTTTATATTTGGATAAACTAAAAGGCCATTACAATTTTAAATAGATTTATAATCTATACACAGAAATATGGTGTTTGCACATCCTCTTTTTAAGGTGATATTCCAAAAAGCAAATCTTTATTATGAATGAAGGATTTTTCAATTTTTATAATTTTATATCCTTGACTTGTATTCACACCAATAATGTATCTTCTGTAGTTAATGTAATGTAATATGATCACCTAAATGGCTACCAACGTTTTATTTGTAAGAGAAGACTATGAACATTTCTATAATAATATTTTTAAGAGATTTGAGTCAGAAAGAAGAACCCTGGATTTACAAGGTTCCAGTAAGATTATATTGAGAAGGTAGTTCAATTTTAAAGTATGTATATTAATACTCTGAAAGTTCAACTGTTGATGGATTAAGAAGTAGAGTATAAAAGAATAAAAAAATAATATAATTCAAAAAGAAAATTAATTAGTTCCACAAAGATAGGCAGAATTCAAATCTGAATTTGAGTATAGAAATATCTTTTGTGGAGGGATGCTGAAGGATGCCAGGTGTAGCAAAAATTTGGTCCTATAAGCCTTAAAATGCATCACTGAAATGGTTCTAGTTGAATGAGCTCTGATTCGACTTTGAGTAGGCAATCTACGGAGTAATGATTATGTGAATTTTTCTGGGACAATAGCTTCACATGTTTGTGCTTTTTTTTCCCCCCTTCAACATAGAATTTGATTATTGCTACTGTTGTAGAACAAAAGCTTGAGATTTTCCTAGTTATTAAATTTTGAAAATCATTTAAAAAATCCTGATTTGGGGATACACCAGGTTTTTAAAGAGAGAGAACACTACAAATAGAACTCTATTAAATAAAGAAGAAAAAGATGATATGCTATGAGAGTAAAATTTTAAAAATTCCCTTAGTATGTTTCATATGTGATCTAACATGTAGTTATATACTAGCACTAATAAAAAAACAGAATCTGTTTCCTATTGAAGTTAATTTGTGGGTTATTTGGAAATTAAAAAAAAAAGTAGTAATGCATTTTGTAAAAGTTAGAAAAGTCACTGAATTGATTGAAATTTTGAGCATTGAATTAGGAATATGCAACACCCATCCCATTCAGGAAATATATAATATTTTTAGAAAGATAAACTGTGTTGCATCCAAAATAAATGATATTCAGTTGGAGGGACTCTAGATAATATTTGTAATTTCAAAAAAACAACAACAACAACAAAAAAGCTGATAATCTATGATATCATTTACCTTAAGAAAGGGGTATAATTGTTTTAAAAACAAAGTATCTTTTTGCAATTAAATGAATGTTTAAATTAATCAATATGTCTTTATTATTTTTAGAAATATCTACTTCTCTAGTTTGTAAGATATTGAAGAGTATTTGACTTTCATATGAATCAGGGAATCAAAGTGTCACTACATATCCAAGTCTTTTTGTTTTCAAGGTATTACAATGTAGTGCTAGTTTAATCAACAACTATTCTGCTGAAAGCCACGTTTTACTCAGTTGAAGGCAGTGGCACCCCACTGCAGTACTCTTGCCTGGAAAGTCCCATGGACTGCGGAGCCTGGTAGGCTCCGCAGTCCATGGGGTCGCTAGGAGTCAGACACGACTGAGCGACTTCACTTTCACTTTTCACTTTCATGTATTGGAGGAGGAAATGGCAACCCACTCCCGTGTTCTTGCCTGGAGAATCCCATGGACGGGGGAGCCTGGTGGGCTGCTGTCTATGGGGTCGCACAGAGTCGGACACGGCTGAGGCGACTTAGCAGCAGTAGCAGCAGCATGGAATTTGGGTCATTCAAATAACTTTACAAACACATCATCCGCAGAGTTTCACCGGTAGAGGGAGCCATTATCTACATAGTCTAAAATCTGAAAACAAAAATGTTCTCTGCTCTTAAAAAAAGCAGTCACAGAATATTAGTCAATTTATCAAGCCCTTTGTAAATTAAAAAAAGAATCCTAATGGGTTTAACATTTTTAATTTTAAAGCAAATTTGAAATTAAATTTACTTTAATTTCTTTTGATGAAATAAAAACATTTTTAATAATTTACATACTTTCAAAAATCTTTCCTCAATTACTTAAATGTCAGTATACTGAAGGAAACATATAAATAGCTATTACCTGAGTATTTTCTTATTTTCATATTATTGCTAATATATTTAGACTCATTTTTACCAAAAAATTTTCAAACAACATAGTCTCCATTTTCATATTATCAAGTCATATAAAATATTTTCTAACTTACAAATAATTATGAATTTTCCTATTAGTAACTATGAGAATATACTGGAAAATTTTTTGATGAGTATAATATATTTAGTAAACTAATGCTTGTCTCTTAAAAATAAATAGAATTAGGAATCTGTGTTTGCTCATATGTTGACACATTTGTAACAGTGTGATATTTAAAGCTTATATATTTAATGAAAAGATATTGAAAAATAATGATGTGTGAACATACCTAAAATGACTCACATAATTTTGTATAGCACAGATTAACGCAAATTTAAAATAAATGTATAATTCAAAGTTTCCACATTCATACTCCAAAAGCTCAGTTTGCTTCTCATAATGACATTTGAATTAACACCTGTATTAATCAAATAAAAACATCTTGTGAGTATTTACTTTTAAGAAGTATTTCGTTAGAGATTATAAAGGATCCCACACTTTTTCACAGTTCTTACTATCATTATTTGATACACTTCTTACTTTATCATAGTTGTAACAGTTACACAGACACAGCCCTTCTTTATACCAAACCTTAGGGTCTAAATTCAGCAAATATAAGGTAGCAGATGCAAATGAGATTATTGGTTGTTATAGTGTGAGTCAAAACAAGGTTTCACAACTTCATTTTTAATGTGGTTTGTATAGTAAGAAATCAGCCAAGTTAATGTTCAAGAGAGGAGTCTACACCTTTGCCACTCAAAGTGTGTTCTAGTATCCAGTAACATTGGTCTCCTCTGGGAGCTTATTACAACTCTCCTCTCAGGTCCCATCCCAGAGCTTCTGAACCTGAATCTGCATTTTAATAAGATCCCCAGGTACTTCGAATGCACATTACATTTTAAGAAACACAGGAATACACCAACTCTTTACAGAGGTTTCCCTGGACGCAGGGGACCCCTAGACTTCTGGTATCTCTAGTATTAATAAATATATGTGACTTTGAACCTGAATAGTTTTTGGAAATCTATAAAAGTTTTCTAGTTCTTAGATGGCCTGTCAGTGCCTAGGCGTTCTCCTTGAAATCGTGACTCTGAAAGTGTGACACAGAGTACTTAATGCAGTTTTACACCTGCAGGGTTTAATTCTGAAATCACTGAAAAGTTATTTTTTATTTATTCTATAGTTTTCAGTAGAAAAAAACATTCATTAGAAATGCATCTAAGGCTATTATCTACATAGCTTGTGTGTTTTGTTCTTCTCTGTCTGTAAAACTTTTCTATTTAAATAGTCACTGTCAGATAAGCAGTTTTTATAGAATATGAAGTGACAGTATATTGGTAGCATTAAGACATTTCATAATAGTGTTGAAAAAATAATCCTGTATATACGCTTTGGCATAACAAAGCTGGCAAGGAATTAAACATCACTAGCTGCTGCTTGTGGAGAAGGCAATGGCACCCCACTCCAGTACTCTTGCCTGGAAAATCCCATGGATGGAGGAGCCTGGTGGGCTACAGTCCATGGGGTTGCTAAGAGTCGGACACGACTGAATGACTTCACTTTCACTTTTCACCTTCATGCATTGGAGAAGGAAATGGCAACCCACTCCAGTGTTCTTGCCTGGAGAATCCCAGGGAGGGGGAAGCCTGGTGGGCTGCTGTCTATGGGGTCGCACAGAGTTGGACATGACTGAAGCGACTTAGCAGCAGCAGCAGCAGCTGCTCCTTGGGAACAGAGGTGAAGATTGAGGTGCTAGAATACTGTGATTACCTGTTGTCCCCAGACTTGCACTCCCACTTCAGCTGACAGGGTGATCATCTCCACATTCAGTGATTCCCAGAGTTCTGTTTATACTTCGCCAAATTAAATCTTCAATGTCATAAGCAGTCTTGCCTTCATTATGATATAAAATGAATAAACAGCAAAACCTGTGATGTAGAACCAGCAAAGAGAATGGAAGTTTATCTTCTGGCTAGAGCTAGCTTTGTGTCCCTTGCAATGTGGGTGATGACCTCAACCCATGCACATCCCTCCTAGAGAACTGTGTCTCACATGGGAAAGAAGTAGAGGAGGAGAACCAGGAGAAAGGTAGTGATTCCATTGCCTATAGTGTCCTAACCTCCATGTTGTGTCTGTATGTGTGTGTGTATATATATGTGCACACACAAAACTAATATTCCCTGTCTCTCTGTCTTTTGTCCATTGTCACAATTCACAAGAGCCTCAAGGGATCAATGTCATGTCCTTGAACAGAAGGAAGAATCAGCCACTTTGATTACAGATAGAGAAAGTGGGGTTCAGCAAGAACTATGAAACAGTCAAAGCCAAGTTTCATCAAGGCCCAGCAATATTTTTCCACAGTCACCTCAAAGACTGCTTTTTAAAAATGTATGGATTTTATTCTTCCTTCCAGGCATCCCTTTTAAACATAACTTTGAGATTGGGAAGAATGGGAAAATGCTCAAACATGAGGCACCCTGGGTCTTTAGACTAATTTGATTGAAGGAATTGCTGTCAAGTGTCTACCATACTCAGGACTGTGTTAAGTGGTAAGACAGATCAACCAGAAAGATGTCCCCTCTTATCTCACTGAGCTGATATATATGTGAAGGCTGAGGGTTGTCCCCAGGCTGCACAAACTGAACAATTCTCTCCAGTAGGAAGTTACAGTAGCCTGTCATAAGTCTCAGTGGGAGAAAGCACCTCTCTCTCTCTCTGATTGTTCACACTTATACCTAGAGGACTGCACACACCCCTAGGAATCACACATTCTCTGAGCACATAAACAGGTCTACCTGACTTAAATGTGGTTCCCTGGAAAATAGCAGACCATGTCCCTTATTGACTTGAGAACCTCCTTGAATTTGAAAGGCGCAGACTAGGGAAATATTGAAATTCTGAACATAGTATTGTGTTGTTGAAATTTCATCATAAACTAGGCTGTTTTATCAAACACCAACATCATCTTATACTTTTAATTTTTTGCCGAACATAGGGGTTTGCAAAATTAAAAAAATAGTGGCCTCAGCAATTTAAGATTGGCATGTTATTTTTAAAAACTGCAAAATTTAAAATTCTAATGTTTCACCCTTTGATCTCATTCCTTTCCCCTGTTGGTAAAATGATCAGTGGCAAGCGTCAGCTCCCCACTCAAATATACACATGCATCCTACTGTTTCTGCAAGAGAATAAAATTATATTTCTGACTGAGAAAAATCATAAACCTCTCATTAGATCATTTTTATCCTTCCCCAAAATCAAATAGAAAGAGAATGGCAGGAAGATTGGCATTATTAGGGATTGTCATTGCTAAAAAGTGCTTTAGCACATGCTAAAGAAATTTCAGCATCTCCCCAATTAAAATTTTGTTGTTTTAAACCAGTGAGATGCACATGTGAAGAATCAAGTGCAGATCATTTTAACACTCTCATCACATAAAAGATGGGTACTTACCTTGGAGGGGAAGGGAAAGAGGGGGATTAATAAAAAAAAATGAAAGCGCAGAAACTTTAGAAGGATAGAACTGTAGATGTTGAAACATTCTTACTTAATCCACCTAAAAAGAAATTATATATATATATGAAAAATCAATAGTGCACACATACATAATGATAGTAAGAATTTCATTTTAGATGCTGCTATTAATTATGTGTAAGTCCAGGTCCTCACTCTCACTTGAAACACTGCTTCAACTTCTTGACTGACTACATCTTTACATGTCTCTCCCTAGTCAAATCCATCTGACAAATTGCCACAAAAGGTCTTCCTGAAAATATAATTCGCATAATTTCCTAGTTTTTAAACAGTTTCCTGTTGCTTGTCTATGGGATGAACTCCCACACAGACCTAGGCGTTAAGGTCATTTGCAACCTTTCTGTAGCTCCGTTTCAAACTTTGTGTTATGTTGGCCATTACTCTAACACTCCACCTGCTTTCTACAACGTATAATCTGGGTTGCTAAAAGTCTTCCAATATTTCCCAGACAAGCAAAGCATCATTTAATACCCTCGAATGCTCTTTTCCTCCTCGGCTTGGGATGCTTTCTCCCTTTTTCACAAGGCAAACTCCTGGTTTTCTATGTAATTCTGACTTTAAAGCTAGCTAATGAGAATGAATCCCTTAGTAACACTGCTCCTGCCTCTTCAAACCATGACTTAATGTCGTGTATCTTGCAGAATCTGACCATGTATCTTCAACAATCACTATAAGATGGTATTATACAAGTTTCCCAAATTTCTCATCTATTTTTTTTTAGCAATTAATAAGACAGATGCTTTTGAACTGTGGTGTTGGAGACTCTTGAGAGTCCCTAGGGCTGCAAGGAGATCCAACCAGTCCATCCTAAAGGAGATCAGTCCTGAGTGTTCATTGGAAGGACTGATGTTGAAGCTGAAACTCCAATACTTTGGCCACCTGATGCAAAGAGTTGACTCATTTGAAAAGACCCTGATGCTGGGAAAGTTTAAGGGCAGGAAGAGAAGGGGACGACAGAGGATGAGATGGTTGGATGGCATCACCGACTCTATGGACGTGGGTTTGGGTTAATTCCGGGAGTTGGTGATGGACAGGGAAACCTGGCATGCTGCAGTTCATGGGGTCGCAGGGAGTCGGACATGATGGAGGGACTGAACTGAATAAGAGAGAGTCCATGTTTTTTCTATTTATCTATTTCCAGTGTTCATTACCAAGCAGAGTACCAGGCAAACAGTTGTTTCTCAATAACTAATTGTTCAAGGGAAAATAAATGAATGACCCTAATTAGATTGGGCAAGTCCATTGACAAAATTAAAGAGTTCACTCTTTTTCAACTCA
Source organism: Bos indicus (assembly GCF_029378745.1). Lineage (NCBI taxonomy): Eukaryota > Metazoa > Chordata > Mammalia > Artiodactyla > Bovidae > Bos > Bos indicus. The sequence goes on along the minus strand of NC_091760.1, from coordinate 35,446,711 downwards.
TGAGCACAATATTTTGCAGCTCAAATTATTCTTCAAATTGTATTTATATGTACTACAATAATTATTTATTGGCTATTTCTGGTGTATAGGGTACATCCCTCCTTTTGACTGAGAAACAGCAATATGAAAATGCTTTCTATCCATTTAGACCCTCACTAGAACAAAGCTAGTGAAGGTGATGGAATTCCAATTGAGCTATTTCAAATCCAGAAAGATAATGCTGTGAAAGTGCTGCACTCAATATGCCAGCAAATTTGGAAAACTCAGCAGTGGCCACAGGACTGGAAAAGGTCAGTTTTCATTCCAATCCCAAAGAAAGGCAATGCCAAAGAATGCTCAAACTACCACACAATTGCACTCATCTCACACGCTAGTAAAGGAATGCTCAAAATTCTCCAAGCCAGGTTTCAGCAATACATGAACCGTGAGCTTCCAGATGTTCAAGCTGGTTTTAGAAAAGGCAGAGGAACCAGAGATCAAATTGCCAACATCCACTGGATCATCGAAAAAGCAAGAGAGTTCCAGAAAAACATGTATTTCTGCTTTTATGACTATGCCAAAGCCTTTGACTGTGTGGATCACAATAAACTGAGGAAAATTCTGAAAGAGATGGGAATACCAGACCACTTGATCTGCCTCTTGAGAAATTTGTATGCAGGTCAGGAATCAACAGTTAGAACTGGACATAGAACAACAGACTAGTTCCAAATAGGAAAAGGAGTCCGTCAAGGCTGTATATTGTCACCCTGCTTATTTAACTTATATGCAGAGTACATCATGGGAAACACTGGGCTGGAAGAAACACAAGTTGGAATCAAGATTGCTGGGAGAAATATCAATAACCTCAGATATGCAGATGACCACCCTTATGGCAGAAAGTGAAGAGGAACTCAAAAGCCTCTTGATGAAAGTGAAAGAGGAAAGTGAAAAAGTTGGCTTAAAGCTCAACATTCAGAAAACTAAGATCATGGCATCTGGTTGCATCACTTCATGGGAAATAGATGGGGAAACAGTGTCAGACTTTATTCTTGGGGGCTCCAAAATCACTGCAGATGGTGACTGCAGCCATGAAATTAAAAGATGCTTACTCCTTGGAAGGAAAGTTATGACCAACCTGGAGAGCATATTCAAAAGCAGAGACATTACTTTGCCAACAAGGGTCCATCTAGTCAAGGCTATGTTTTTTCCAGTAGTCATGTATGGATCTAAGAATTGGACTGTGAAGAAGGCTGAGCACTGAAGAATTGATGCTTTTGAACTGTGGTGTTGGAGAAGACTCTTGAGAGTCCCTGGGACTGCAAGGAGATCCAACCAGTCCATCCTAAAGGAGATCAGTCCTTGGTGTTCTTTGGAAGGAATGATGCTAAAGTTGAAACTCCAGTACTTTGGCCACCTCATGTGAAGAGTTGACTCATTGGAAAAGAGTCTGATGCTGGGAGGGATTGGGGGCAGGAGGAGAAGGGGACGACAGAGGATGAGATGGCTGGATGGCATCATCGACCAATGGACGTGAGTCTGGGTGAACTCCGGGTGTTGGTGATGGACAGGGAGGCCTGGCGTGCTGCGATTCATGGGGTCGGAAAGAGTCAGACACTACTGAGCAACTGAACTTAACTCAGTGTATCAGTGAGAAATTTTCTGCTATAGCAAAATAATTTCCACATTTGTTCTTAGATTTCTATATAACTTTCTACAAATATCTTGCAAAATTACAATGAATAAATCTCCACTGATATCATAAAATATCCTGTTATATCTCTCCAGATTGTTGGACACTAAGCACACGTTTTGGATTATCATCTTGCATTGCTTCCCTGATATTTCAGCTGATAAAGTATGCACCTGCAATGCAGGAGACCCTGGTTCAATCCCTGCAATGGGAAGATCCCCTGGAGAAGGGATAGGCCACCCACTCCAGTATCCCCTGTGGCTCAGCTGGTAAAGAATCTGCCTGCTGTGCAGAAGACCTGGGTTTGATCCCTGGATTGGGAAGATCTCCTGGAGAAGGGAAAGGTTACTCACTCCAGTATTCTGGCTTGGAGAATTCCAAGGACTGTATAGTACATGGGGTCAAAAAGAGCTGGACATGACTCTTTCACCTACCAGGTATAAAGTTCAAATCAAATTAATTAAGATTATAAAGTTTTATCCTACACTCTTTGTGTGCTATTATAGTTAATAAGTAGTCTCAATGTGTTTGCAAAGCCTTATTGATCCAGCCATCTAATAATAGGAAATATTAAATTTGTGGTTCATTTACCACATTAATCATTAAATGGATTCAAGAAAGCCAGAGAACCTACACTTTTTCACCATGAGATGCCATGATTCACCTGTATGACATTAACCCAGGTTAAGCTTTCTTAGAAACTCTTTGAAAAAAAAATTACTCTATTCTCTATAGAAAATTATGCCTATAAGTAATCATAACAGTAACTGTATTGGATACTACTCCCTTCAGAAGTGTTTGAACAGACATGATCCCATTTCCACTGCTATAGTATAAAGTTGAATAGAAATAATGAAAGAAGATGTTCTTTTCTTATTCTCAATATTAAGATGGAGGAAATGTTCAGTATTTCTTCATTAGGTATGATGTAAGCTGTAGGCTGTTACAGCTGCTTGCTTTTAGATTGGCATATTCTCCATTTAGTTTGTTGATAACTTTTACTATGAATTAGTGCTGACTTTCATCATATGATACTTTCTGTATCTATTGATGTCATTACATGATCTTTTAAGGTAACAGTTTACACTGATTGAATTTTTGTGTGAAACATTTTATAATCTTGGGATAAAGCCTATTTGATCATAGTGCATTATCCATTTTCTGTATTGTTGGATGGGATTTTCTAATATTTTCTCATGCTCATGAGCTTCCCTTGTAGCTTAGTTGGTGAAGAATCTGCCTGCAATGCAGGAGACCCAGGTTTGATTTCTGGGTCAGGAAGATCCCCTCAAGAAGAAAATGGCAACCCATGAAGGATTTCAATCTGTAATTATCTTTGCCAATAATACTTTTGATTTTTGTATCAGGGTTATATGGTCTTGAAAAGAGCAAGTTGAGAAGTGTTTCCTCTTCCTCTAGTTTGTCAAGAGCTTTCCCATGACATGGTAATAATCTTCCTTTAGTGCTTCACAGAATTCATCAGTGAATTTATCTCATTCTGAAATTTTCTATGTGAGGTTATTTTTGTTAAATATTTCAATAACAAGTATAGGAATAATCAGATTTTCTATTTCTTGATTCAGATTTGGCAAGCTATAACTTCCAAGGAATATGTTCATTTCACCCAAGTTGTCAACTTTATTGACATAACATTGTTATAATCTTTTAAAATGTGAGTTTCATCTGTAATGATGTTCCACCTCTTATCAGGGTACTGATATTTTGTGCTTTCCCCAGCCCCCCTTGTGTTTCTTTTTGCATCATCAGTGTTCCTGAAGAGTTAACAATTTTATTAGTGTCATCAAATAATCCATTTTGACTGCTGATTATTTAAGTATTATTATTTAATGATATTTAAACATTTGTTGTGATTTTTTTCTAAAAACATGATTTATTTGCAAGTGGTTGCTTAATTTCTGATGTTTAAAGATTTTTCCAGATATTTTTCCGTCAATGATTTCTATTTTAATATCAGCATGATCAGAGAACATATTCTGTATGATTTTGATTCTTTGAAACTTATTGAGATGTGATTTATTGCCCATTCTTAGTGCATGTTCTATGTGCAATTGAGAATGTGTTTCCTGCTGTTTGGAGATGTAATATTCTATAAATATCAGTTAGTGTAGCTCAGACTTCTATAGTCTTTCTTTTCTCTACTGGAATTTCAGTGGAAATCTAAATTGTCTCAGGACTCTGGGTCCTGATCTGGATATTTTCCCAGGAGGAATAAATGGCCAGTCATCCAAGTTCACTCTGAGGAGAGGTCAATGCCATCACTTTCATTGCTTCTGTAGTAAAAGAATAAGGTCTATGGAGTCCCTTCGATATAGGAGGCCATCTCTAGAAACTTAAAGGTATGGGAAGAGGTGGGAGAAAAGAAATCTTCACTATGTGTCCTTGTTTAGTTTCTTCATGTTGAATATACTCTGCTGTTTTAAAAGCCTGTATATGAGGAGTGACAAAATACCACACAACTGCACGCATCTCACACGCTAGTAAAGTAATGCTGAAAATTCTCCAAGCCAGGCTTCAGCAATATGTGAACTGTGAACTTCCTGATGTTCAAGCTGGTTTTAGAAACGGCAGAGGAACCAGAGATCAAATTGCCAATACCCACTGGATCATGAAAAAAGCAAGAGAGTTCCAGAAAAACATATATTCCTGCTTTATTGACTATGCCAAAGCCTTTGACTGTGTGGATCACAATAAACTGTGGAAAATTCTGAAAGAGATGGGAATACCAGACCACCTGATCTGCCTCTTGAGAAACCTATATGCAAATCAGGAAGCAACAGTTAGAACTGGACATGGAACAACAGACTGGTTCCAAATAGGAAAAGGACTATGTCAAGGCTGTATATTATCACCCTGCTTATTTAACTTATATGCAGAGTACATCATGAGAAACACTGGACTGGAGGAAACACAAGCTGGAATCAAGATTGCCGGGAGAAATATCAATAACCTCAGATATGCAGATGACACCACCCTTATGGCAGAAAGTGAAGAGAAACTCAAAAGCCTCTTGATGAAAGTGCAAGAGGAGAGTGAAAAAGTTGGCTTAAAGCTCAACATTCAGAAAACTAAGATCATGGCATCCAGTCCCATCACTTCATGGGAAATAGACGGGGAAACAGTGTCAGACTTTATTTTTTGGGGCTCCAAAATCACTGCAGATGGTGACTGCGGCCATGAAATTAAAAGACACTTACTCATTGGAAGCAAAGTTATGACCAACCTAGATAGCATATTCAAAAGCAGAGACATTACTTTGCCAACAAAGGTTCGTCTAGTCAAGGCTATGGTTTTTCCTGTGGTCATGTATGGATGTGAGAGCTGGACTGTGAAGAAGGCTGAGCGCTGAAGAATTGATGCTTTGGAACTGTGGTGTTGGAGAAGACTCTTGAGAGTCCCTTGGACTGCAAGGAGATCCAACCAGTCCATTCTGAAGGAGATCAGCCCTGGGATTTCTTTGGAAGGAATGATGCTAAAGTTGAAACTCCAGTACTTTGGCCACCTCATGCAAAGAGTTGACTCATTGGAAAAGAGTCTGATGCTGGGAGGGATTGGGGGCAGGAGGAGAAGGGGACGACAGAGGATGAGATGGCTGGATGGCATCACTGACTCGATGGATGTGAGTCTGGGTGACCTCCGGGAGTTGGTGATGGACAGGGAGGCCTGGCGTGCTGCGATTCATGGAGTCACAGGGAGTTGGACACGACTGAGCGGCTGAACTGAACTGAACTGAAATTTAGTCAGCCTCACAAAAGCTATGAAGGGAATTGGAAGTTACTTCAAATTTAAAAGCAATGAGGTTTGATTAGAAATTCAGAACCAGTCAAGGGAAATTTAGAATAGTGCTTATAATAAATATTTTGCTTAAATAACATTTGTTTCTTTTCTTACCCTTCTTAACACCATCATACACAACACACACACACACACACACACACAATTCAGATCTTAACTTCTAAAATGAAAGCCCAGAAATCATTAAGTTTTGAATACAGAATGACACATTTAAAAGGTACCATTGTATCCCTTCTAAAATTATATTTGCATAAAGTTTTTTAAAAAATAAATTTAATCAAAATCTTTGATTTAGCAGACCCATGAAGGAACACCAAATATTTTCCCTTTGATAAAAATGCAAGAATAAAAAATATGAAGAAAACATTTAGTTAGAATTCCCATCAGCCTAGGTTTTTTTTTTTTTTTTTTTCCTCCTTCTTGGCTACTTTAAACATTAACAAATGAAAGAGTGAAGAACTATTTCAATATATAACTAAATCATAGACACTTTTACATTACTTTACAAAATAGATTGGTTGTTTCCGAAGTAGTCTATTTGCCAGATTCTTTCTCTAAAAAAGTACTGCTGTGACCTAGAAACCACATGAGAACCTTATAACCAGAAATGATTATTACAGTGCTTTAGAAAGCAGGGAATGGGTGTCTTCATTAGTTGCATATTTTTATGTCTAATAAACTGCTTTTAAAAGATCATTTCTTATAGCAGAACAGCCATTAAAATGAGGTTTTCCAAGTAAGATAATTTTATCAAAGAGCACTGTGGGTTTTTATTGGATATAGTCATAACATGTGAATATATGTTTTTGCTTTATCATTTTTCATCTGTTTAGTTATATCATTAATTTGTGTGACTCTATTGCCTCCTATACACATATAATTAGGGAGATGAAAATCAACTCAGAGAGAAAGCTGGGAAATTCTATACAAGGTAGTCATTTTAATCTGCTGGTGTGAAGACTATTGAGATGTATTCTTTTTTTCCTTTTTAAGTCAGTCTTACACAATGTCTTGAGTGGCAAACCTTTTTTCCTACTTCATTGATATATGATTGACATATAACATTGTGTGAGTTTAAGGTGAATGGTGATAATTTAACACAATGCATATATTGTAAAATATTTACAACAGTGAGGTTTGTTAACACATTCTTTACCATAATAACAATCGGATTGGTGGTGGGGGTTCAGTGAGAGCAGTTAAAGCTCTATTTTGATAGCAACAGTAAAGTTATAGAATACAATATTGTTGACTGTGGTCAGCATGCTTTATATTAGATCCAGGTAACTTATTCATCCACTGAAAGGTTGTATGCTTTGACCAACATCTCCCATTTTCCCCACCCCATAGCCCCTGACAACCCCTCTTCTACTGAGTGGTAAAGTTTTACAAATGTTTAGAGTTATATATGCTTTGGTGTTGGGGCAGATTTGCTGGTGTCTTTCCACAGGGTTAAAAGTGTGTTCTCAAGGCAGTCTGGTCTAAAAGGACAGTTTGGAGTGAGAAGCAAAAGTAGGCACCTGTTTGGAATTATCTTTGACCAGTGGTGAAACATTTTGTATATTTCTGTTTGAAAGTATATCCATTAACAGAGAGCAAATCAAAACTGCTTCCAACAATCATTTCCCGAACAAGGTTATACCCTTTAGCTTAAACTCTTCTATAAAATAATAACATTACATCAAGGATTGAGTTCTTGCTAAGTGAATTTAGCTGGTCAGTTTCCATCTTACTCACTTGAAATGTTTTCTGCTATTTAAAGAATTGCCATATGTATTTAAAATTATATTAATGGCTAAAGAAAAGCAGACTGGGCAAAATATGGCAGTAGCTATTTTCAAATATAAGTATATATATATTATAAATAATACTTTTTGCCTACAAAAATACAAAAAAAATCATTCTTATTTCTACTAAGAATACCTTTAAAGTTATCATCTCCCTGAGAAAATTGTTGTCTATAGAACAGATTTAACGTAGAGATACTTATTTGAAGTGTTATTTCTTCACATATGTATATTTTTGGGCAAATGAAACCCAATGAAATAGACTTTTTATTATTCATGCCCATTTTGCCTAAGATGAAACTAAAGACTAATTTGTTCATCATCATACAAACAGGATAGAGAAAATTAACACATTTATCAGATATTTATTTTATTCATTTATATTATTTAGCATCTAGACCAACCATGTGCATACAAACACATGGATGTATAGTATGAAATAGACTAACAGACTGATTTATTGTTCAATATAATTTATATGAGTCCATATACAGAAATATGTATTAATTAATTTATTACTATTTCAGATGATTTAATTATATATGGCCTGGAAGAATGTAGTAAAATTTAAAACACCAAATAAGCAAATCATAAAACCTACAATAAAATTTTTATAAATCATCAGAAAATGGAGAGATGGCTAATAAAAGTATCACTCTGATGTAAAAGTCATGGATAGTAAGGCTCGCTAAAAACACTCCCAAATATTTTTTCCTTCTGCAATGAGGAGCTTATTTTATGTAAATCTGCATCTATTCCTGTGGAAAGAGAAATGCATGAAGATAATGCAAATTTAACCCAAAAGGAATTTTTGTAACCAGGGTTAGCAGGGATAGTAATACAGATGAGAAGTAGAAGCTATACAATTTTAAAGCCCAGATGCAGAAGCAATAAGGGACTGCTACTCAAAAGCAACAATTTGGTGGCAATTTAGGTTCAAACACATTAAGATTAGAGTCAAATGAGTGTGATCTACTCTCATATCCTTGAATTTTCCCTGGATGGAATGGACAACTCAGATACATGGCAATAACCTCCTGGCTGATTTTGACCTAGAGACTTTCTAGTTCATTACCTTCCTTAGTATTTTAGTCCAGGGAAAACCAATTTCAATTCTATTAAGGGATTCTTGCTATTATGCCTCTTTGTCTCTCTCGTTCATTTTTTAAAATATTTTTTTCTTCTACCTTATCTGAACATATTTCAAGAGACAACATCAGTTTTGCTTTATACTCCACTGCTTTGAAATAGGTAGTGTTTCTACTATGATCTTACCCAATAAATGACTGCAAAATTTCTGCAATACATGCTGCCAGTTGCAATGAAATATTAAATATTAATTAATTAAAGAATTAATATTAATTCTTTAACAAAATTAAAGAATTTTGATTAGTTATTTATATCCACAATTAGTTGAAGTATTAAGAATTGAAAATGTATTTATAGCACATCAAAATTGATTAGCTTACATTTACACTTTTCACTTACTTTACAGAAAATCAAAGTCAGAGCATTTGCACAGTGACGCCAGTCACCAGTACTTTCTACATATCCAGCATCCTTGTCAGTTATTAAATCAGTGTGCTTCATTTTCTCAGCGTAGCCTTATGCTACTGCAGAAGTGATGTGAACAGTGGAAGCAACTGCTTGAATTTCTCAAATAATCCAAGCAGAAATAGAAAGTTTGCTTGAAGCACTATTGTTATCCTTCTCTTCACAAGTTGAGTCATCCCCAAGCCTGTCAATCAAATGTCCTCTCTGTTAGACGGTTCCACTCTCTTAACCACCGTTGCTCAAAATGTCTAGACCTCATACATTTTCTTATTTTATTCTTGGAAACACTCTTTTAAAAATATAGACCTCATTTTTGATAGAGAAAGAAATGAACTCCAGCAACATTTTTTTGTAAATTAAATATTTTATTGTGAATTTCCATATAAAATTTTCCAATCCTCATACCAACATGATTATATTTCCTCCACCATATAAGTCATTATTAAAATAGGCATATTGTGTATGGCTATGTGAATTTTCAAACATTAAAATATACACATATAAATAATGTTAATACTTTCAAAGGTAGGTTATACGTTTATTCAGAAGTAACTACTACTCTGAAAAGAAGTATTTAGTGTTTTTCTTAGAGAATTAAATTGAATGTCTGTGATAAATTTGTTGGATTTCTAGAATTCTTTGCCCATAAAAAATTTATTCATGTCATCACTGCTGCACAACCTCATCAAACATTCTTCCATATCAGAAATAGAACTTAGCCTGGCACCCGAGAGGGTCCTGATGTTCTCCATCCAGATAACAATCTCCTCTCTCCTTCCAAAATAACACTATCTTGATTTTTATCATCAGAAACATCCTTGCTTTTCTCTATGATATTTATCATTCAAGTGTTCATTCACAGACATTATTGTATAGTACAGTTTTTTTTTTTTTAAGTTGGATATGTAATTTAAATCTCTTTTAAGCTTCAGGGTCATTTTCTATTTCTTTAAATTTTAAAATGTTAATTATTGAAACGTGTATAATATCATGTATGAAACGAAAAAAAAATAAAATGTTAATTATTAAGCCATTTGAATTGTAGAGTTTCTGGTAGTCTGAAGGTGACAGATTTCATGCTTACTGTGTAATGCAAAGTGCTACTGTGACTTCTGTATTCTTGTAAACTGGCCATTGGATCCAGAGAGTTGATGAGACTTAAGTTTGATCCCTTTGGCAAGCCCACATGTGAGGGTGTTTTTGTGTGTGTGTGTGTGTTCAGGAGACACATCGGAGTGGATTTTGCTAATGAAAATGACATCTTTTTTGGGTGTTAGTTCTAAAAGGTCTTGTAGGTCTTCATAGAACTGTTTAACTTTAGCTCCTTCAGCATTACTGGTTGGGGCATAGGCTTGGATTACCTTGATATTGAATGGTTTGCCTTGGAAATGAACAGAGATCATTCTGTAGTTTTTGAGATTGCATCCAAGTACTGCATTTCAGACTCTTTTGGTGACCATGATGCCTACACCATTTCTTCTAAGGGATTCCTGCTCATAGTAGTAGATGTAATTGCCATCTGAGTTAAATTCACCCATTCCAGTCCATTTTAGTTCGTTGATTCCTAGAATGTCAATGTTCACTCTTGCCATCTCCTGTTTGACCACTTCCAATTTGCCTTGATTCATGGACCTAACATTCCAGGTTCCTATGCAATATTGCTCTTTACAGCATCGGACCTTGCTTCTATCACCAGTCACATCCACAGCTGGGCATTGTTTTTGCTTAGGCTCCATCCCTTCATTCTTTCTGGAGTTATTTCTCCACTGATCTCGAGTAGCATATTTGGCACCTACCGATCTGGAGAGTTCATCTTTCAGTGTCCTATCTTTTTGCCTTTTCATACTGTTCATGGGGTTCTCAAGGCAAGAATAGTGATGTGGTTTGCCATTCCCTTCTCCAGTGGACCACATTCTGTCAGACCTCTCCACCATGACCCATCTGTCTTGGTTGGCCCCACATGGCATGGCTTAGTTTCATTGAGTTAGACAAGGCTGTTGTCCATGTGATCAGATTGGCTAGTTTTCTGTGAGTGTGTCTGTCTTCTGATGCCCTCTCTCAACACCTACTGTTTTACTTTGGTTTCTCTTACCTTGGACGTGGGGTATCTCTTCACAGCTGCTCCAGCAAAGTGCAGCCGCTGCTCCTTACCTTGGACCAGTGATACCTCCTCATGGCTGCCCCTCCTTACCTTGAATGTGGAGGAGCTCCTCTCTGCCCTCCTGCGCCGGTGCAGCCGCTGCTCCCCGGACATGGGGTTGCTCCCTTCAGCCGCGCTTCTGTGCAGTCCGTCGCAGCCTCCGCGCTTCTGTGTGGCAAAGAAAGAGAGGAAAACAACATCCTAAAGGAAATCAGTCCTGAATAGTCATTGTAAGGACTGATGTTGAAGCTGAAGCTCCAATACTTTGGCCACCTGATGAGAAGAGCTGATTCATTTGAAAAGACCCTGATGCCGGGAAAGTTTGAGGGAAGGAGGAGAAGGGGACGGCAGAGTATGAGATGGATGGATAGCATCATGGACTCAAAGGACATGAGTTTGGGCAAACTCCAGGAGTTGGTGATGGACAGGGAGATCTGGCCTGCTGCGGTTCATCAGGTTGCAAAGAGTCGGACACGACTAAGCAAGTGAACTGAACTGAAATTCTATGAAGGGAGCTTGGATTATATAGTTTTTCTAACTTTAGAAAGTTTTTCTTACTTTCACTACATTTTGAGTAGTGTTAAAAAAAAATAATGCCTTGTTTTATGATTTCCTGCCATGTTCCCAAGCCCAGTTTCAAATAGATCCTCTCACCAGAGGAATATAACACACAGTTGCTTTGTACTGGGGCTTCCCTGGAGTCTCATTTATAAAGAATTGCTTCGCCTACCAATGCAGGATTCTCAGGTTCAATCCCTAGACCTGGAAGATCCCCTGGAGAAGAAAATGGCAAACCACTTCAGTATTCTTGTCTGGGAAATCCCATAAACAGAAGAGTGTGGTGGGCTACAGTCCATGGGGTCTCAAAAGAGTCAGACATTATGTAGCAAGTAGACAACAAGGAGCTGTGTATTGCTTTTTAAATTCTAATTACTATTTTCAGCTCGGGGGAATACCTTGTCTTCTACCTTTGTTGTAAAATTTTTAAATATGTGCTTTATTTTATTATCTAGTCTCTGCTTATATTTGGAGATTTGACCAAATCTCCAAAGATATGTTCCCATCACTTGCCATTTTCCAAAAAATTCTGAGAACAATTTCAAAAAGAGTTTTCTGAATATCATTTGAGAAAGGACAACATAATAATGGCCATCTTTGAAAGGAGATCACTAAGATGTCTGAAATATTAAAAACTTAATATTTTATAGCCATGTCTCATGTTATATATATTTCTATTGAAAAATGATGAAAAGCAATTTGGAGCTCAATGTCATTTTAAAATGTAGCGTTGGAAAAAAAAAAACAAAAACTACTTTCCCTCTATACAGTGCTATTTTTATCAAAGAGATTCAATAAGATAAATAACTTAATATGCAGTGTTTTATTTTAATTCCAGTTTTATCTTGACTATAACACAAAAAACAAACACACTTACATATCTATAAACTACACAAATATGGAGTTGGTCAAACTCTACACAAATGTAGAGTTGGTCAAAAAGTTCAGTTGAGTTTTTCCATAAGATGTTACAGAAAAACCAGAATTAATCTTTTGGCTAATCCAATATAATAGCTTCTTATACATGGGAAATAATATACTTTGAGAGGTACTAAATTTATTAGGATATAAAATTGAATACATTTCTGTGTTATCTTAAGGAATAATGTGCATTTTTTTCTCACTGAATAATTCTATAGCAAAACTAGGAAATTTATCTGTAACCATAATATATCCTTTGATCCATGAGGCTCTACACACATAATTCCCTCCATGTTTCTAGATTTCAGTTTGATAAAGACAAATTTTCCTTAGATTATGCTGGAGGAGGTAGTATAATTTTACTACTAGTTGTCAATTCACTAACAGTGAAACTCCAGAAAAAAGCTGTTTTCTTCTTTATATCTTAAGGTAATATTTGCTGGTCATATTCCCTCTAAACTTTTAGTAGTTAAGTATTACCAATTCTGAATAGAATATTGGTTTCATTTATATTGGAACAAATTAGAATAATTTAGACAAACTAAACTTATATTTCTTGGAGTTTTAGCTCTAAATTCTATGCTCAAAAACAGTTATCTTACTTTTATCTATAGAAACATATGTATTTGTACATATATACATATATGCTAATATGTACTGCTGCTGCTGCTGCTAAGTCGCTTCAGTTGTGTCTGACTCTGTGGGACCCCATAGACGGCAGCCCACCAGGCTCCCCCATCCTTGGGATTCTCCAGGCAAGAACACTGGAGTGGGTTGCCATTTCCTTCTCCAATATGTACTAGTATTTACATATGAATTATGCATTTCATATAATTTTATATGTATATATATATATGTGTGTGTGTGTGTATGCATGTGTGTGTGTGTGTGTATGCATGTGTGTGTGTGTGTATATATGAGATGTGAAAGTGTTAGTTGCTCAGTTGTGTCCAACTCTGTGCGACCTCATGAACTGTAGCCTACCAGGATCCTCTGCCCATGGAATTCTCCGGGCAAGGATGCTGGAGTGAGTAGCCATTTCCTTCACCAGGAGATCTTCCTGACCCAGGGATATGTGTGTGTATATGTGCCTTTATATATGCTAGAGTTGCCATAGAAACAGAGAATACCACAGCACAGTCTGGGTGCTTACACAACAGAAATTTATTTTCTCACAGTTCTGGAAGCTAAGAATGCTATCAGTATTAGTTTCTGGCAAGGTTCTCTTCTTGGCTTATAGATGACTCTCTCTTGAGGACATCTCCTCAAATGTCCTTTATTCAATGCATACTTGGAAAGAGAGATTTTTGATGTCTCTTCTTCTTCTCATAAGGACACCAGTCCTATCAGATTAGAGCTACACATTTATCACCCCCTTTAAGTTAGTTACTTCCCTAAAGACAATTTCCAAATACAGTCATAGTGAAGGCTAGAGGAGACATTATTCAACCCATTATGTATACATATAAACAAACACACAAATATACATATAAGCCTACAAACAAATAATACAGATGCAGAGAGTCAGGAACACTCTCTGTATAGATGAGCATTGTTAAAATTTCAGTTGTAGGTAACTATTTGGAAATGTGGTAGTTCCATTTCCTGACCTGTTTTTCTAAATCTGAAATCTATTTAAATCATAGTTTACCTATATTTTATATTCAAAACAAGAACTAATACAGATTGCTATTATCTCACTAGAAGTTGACTAATATTAATGTAAAACCTTAAACTATATTCTTGACATGATGTGAAATTCACTCAGTCATGTCTGAATTTTTATGACCCCATGGATTATACATTCCATAGAATTCTCCAGGTCAGAATCTTGGAGTGGGTAGCTTTTCCCTTCTCCAGGGGAAACTGTATTATTAGTGGTTAAATACTTATTATTATTATTTGTTTTTGCTATTTTGAATTTTGGTGCTGAAAACATGCAAAAGGGGGGTAAAGAAATAATTTTTATAGAAATTTAGAAAGACTTTAATATATTCAGTTCAGTTCAGTTCAGTCGCTCAGTCATGTCTGACTCTTTGCGACCCCATGAACCATAGCACGCCAGGCCTCCCTGTCCATCACCAACTCCTGGAGTTCACCCAAACCCATGTCCATTGAGTCGATGATGACATCCAACCATCTTGTCCTCTGTCATCCCCTTCTCCTCCTGCCCTCAATCTTTCCCAGCATCAGGGTCTTTTCAAATGAGTCAGCTCTTTGCATCAGGTGGCCAAAGTATTGGAGTTTCAGCTTCAACATCAGTCCTACAAATAAACACCCAGGACTGATCTCCTTTAGGGTGGACTGGTTGGATCTCCTTGCAGTCCAAGGGACTTTCAAGAGTCTTCTCCAACACCGCAGTTCAAAAGCATCAATTCTTCAGCACTCAGCTTTCTTCACAGTCCAACTCTCACATCCATAAATGACCACTGGAAAAACCATAGCCTTGACTAGATGGACCTTTGTTGGCAAAGTAATGTCTCTGTTTTTTAATATGCTGTCTAGGTTGGTCATAACTTTCCTTCCAAGGAGTAAGTGTCTTTTAACTTCATGGCTGCAGTCACCATCTGCAGTGATTTTGGAGCCCCAAAACATAAAGTCAACCACTGTTTCCACTGTTTCCCCATCTATCTGTCATGAAGTGATTGAACCAGATGCCATGATCTTAGTTTTCTGAATGTTGAACTTAAAGCCAAATTTTCACTCTCCTCTTTTACTTTCATCAAGAGGCTCTTTAGGTCTTCTTCACTTTCTGCCATAAGTGTGGTATCATCTGCATATCTGAGGTTATTGATATTTCTCCCAGCAATCTTGATTCCAGCTTAATTATATTAGCAAATACTAAAGTAATTTTCTGAAATTTCCACCAATACTTCAAAAGATATAATTTCCTTTATTAGAATATGGGTTACCCCTGAACTCCTCATATTTCGATTTGAGTCTGATAATGTTTCTATATCACAAGTGTAAGGAGGCAGGGAAGGGAAGAGAGAGAGACTGAGGTTGACTTGGGGTAATTTTTCCGTATTTCTATTCCTCTCAGTTCAGTTCAGTTGCTCAGTCATGTCCTACTCTATTCCTATACCATCTCCAAAATGAACAGCCACAGTGACACTGTCTCTCTGAATTCCTGGGGTGGAATCTCTTAAAGCTTTGGGTTGTTCTCCTAAGACTCTCCCCATATAGTCACAATCCCAGCAATCTGTCAAAGTGGTTTTCAGGACTTATGCCATCAAGGTATCTCTTTGGATTGGTCACCACAGGATACTTAGTATTCCCAGACATCTCACATCATTTAACACACACAATGATGCTGACCAGAATTATTTTAAATTCAAAATCTCCTCTCAATTCCTTATTCTTAACCAATATGCTTGATTTTTTTAAATAATACTGACTAAAAGAAACAATAGCAAAATTTTGCTTCTTTATTTTTATGCTAAAATAACAACTGGAAGATAAATAATACTTGGGCTCCACCAAGTTACCAACCTATATTGTCTGCCTTCCTTCTTTGTATAATACGGTCTGTGCTCCCATCTAGGGTGATTTCTTCATTTGCAGTGGATTATATTCACTCTTCACTCAAGGAAATCAGTTCTGAAGTTGTTTCTTCCCAAATATCACCAACTGTCCCTTCTATTTTCTCAGTCCCATCAACAAACATGCTATAGTCCGATTTTCAATAATAATAATAACAATAAAGTTGTTCTGATGATTATTTCCATCTCATTTCTCAGCTCTAATTCTGTAGCAAAATTCCTCAGCAAATTCTTCTACATTTATTGTTTCCAATTCCTGACTTCTCATTCTCTTAGAAAGCCATTTGGTTCACCATTACTCCACTGAAATATCTTACTCATGGATAATTATAGGAAAATTGTTTCAATTTCCTCATTAGTAAATTTGGAATTTTATTTTCTGTTTAGAAGGGTTGTGTGAAGATTCAGTAAGAATGTCTTATTTGTGTTCAACTGCTTGAGGACACAGCCATTTCAAAGCCCATTATAACCCAAGAAGATGGCCATTTTACAAAGACTGAAGCAGGGCTAGGACAAATATCTCTTTATTTTATTTTATTTTTTTTAATTTTATTTTATTTTTAAACTTTACATAATTGCATTAGTTTTTCCAAATATCAAATTTCTCTTTAAAATCACTGTCATTGTGAATGGGGCTGTGGAGAGAGCACAGTGCTGAGTAGCTGCAGTCTGATCATTTTACTGAGAACTTTAAGGTGGAAAATGTCTCTCTTATACATTCACTTACTAAACTCAGAAAGTAATGGTGACATATTTGATCTTCATGGCACTTGTTATAGTTGCAAAATCCTCTACAACAAAGATATCTTCTCTCCTATCTAATAGGTTAAGGTATATGCTGGAACGTGTACTATGGCTCATGAGCACCAATTGTTAAATATTTCAGAATTTTTTAAACGAGTTATGGCACTGTTCAGTTCAGTTCAGTCATTCAGTCATGTCTGACTCTTTGCGACCCCATGCATCGCAGCACGCCAGGCCTCCCTGCCCATCACCAACTCCCGGAGTTCACTCAAACTCACGTCCATTGAGTCAGTGATGCCATCCAGCCATCTCATCTTCTGTCGTCCCCTTCTCCTCCTGACCCCAATCCCTCCCAGCATGAGTCTCTTCCAATGAGTCAACTCTTCACATGAGGTGGCCAAAGTATTGGAGTTTCAGCTTTAGCATCATTCCTTCCAAAGAAATCCCAGGGCTGATTTCCTTCAGAACGAACTGGCTGGATCTCCCTGCAGTCCAAGGGACTCTCAAGAGTCTTCTCCAACACCACAGTTCAAAAGCATCAATTCTTCAGCGCTCAGCTTTCTTCACAGTCCAACTCTCACATCCATACATGACCACTGGAAAAACCATAGCCTTGACTAGATGGACCTTTGTTGGCAAAGTAATGTCTCTGCTTTTGAGACATTATGCTATCTAGGTTGGTCATAACTTTCCTTCCAAGGAGTGTCTTTTAATTTCATGGCTGCAGTCACCATCTGCAGTGATTTTTGGAGCCCCCAAAAATAAAGTCTGCCACTGTTTCCACTGTTTCCCCATCTATTTGCCATGAAGTGATGGGACCAGATGCCATGATCTTCGTTTTCTGAATGTTGAGCTTTAAGCCAACTTTTTCACTCTCCACTTTCACTTTCATCAAGAGGCTTTTTAGTTCCTCTTCACTTTCTGTTTGTGACCTGAAAGTGATAATGGAGGAAGTATTTGTAGCACAGAAACTGGCAAACACTACAAAACGGAAATTAATTAATTAGTTACTGATTTATCAAATGACACTGCATATAATAAAATGGTAATAATATGTTTCTCTGTTATTAATTATATTCAATTTATTCTAATAAATTTTTATCATTTAGACAATTCCAACTGTATCTACAACTGTGAAGAGATTTACAGATTGAGTGGACACTACTTGGGGAGAGCCTAAAAACTAGCATACACTAAAGCCTTAGAATTATTCTAGTTTCCATCTTGCTAAACTGAATAATAGTGGGGCCCAGCTGCATATTTTACTTCCCCCTTCATAAGAGAGGGCTTCATTTTAAGAACGTAATATGCCTAAAAGAATTCTTAAGCTTCTCAGACAGAGAATGATGGTCTCAAAAAAAATTGTTGAGCATATATATGAAAATGAGTCCTATTATTAGATGAAACAAAATACAGATATGTGGAAAATACAATTTCCTGTAACATTTCTTCAGAGGAAACTACTTATGCCATTATGAAACACTCTTCCCCAATCATTTATTATGGTTTATTCTCTATAAATATTTTGGTTTCCAGTTATAAATGTAGTTAAAATATCCAGTGCATCCTGCTATCTGGTTTCCATCACACTAAAGTTATGTTTGACTAATGACTACTTGTATAACTTCTTGTTTTACAATATCCTTTCTAATCCTAAATCATTCTCAAAGCCAATAATAGGTTCTGATGTGTCATGTCACTCAGCATAAAGTTCCTCATGTATTTTTGATACCACTCAGACAAAGGCAAGATAACTCTCAACATAAAATCGTTCTTGTGAACTTTCCAAGGGAAGAACTTTTGCAAAACTACTTTAAAAAATCTTTTTAACCCATGCTGAATTTTGATGAATAACAACTCCCCTAGCCCCTGACAGCATCACCCTTCTAAAAAGGTTGCCTAATACAATCTCACATAAACCACTTCTTTGTTCTTTGAATTCTCAGCCTTCATTAGTTTTCAACTCCTTTAATTTGAACTGATATTTGCATTTAATCAGAATATATGTCTGTATTTTCCATGTACTTATCTTGAGATTGTGCAGTGTACCAATATGCATTTATGCTGTGCCATAATACTTAAGTTTTAAAAACTCCTGAAGGGATCATATATTTTGAGTATTTTAATGTTTTTATTTGCTCAGTGACTAATATGACCAGCACTCAATAGGTATACAATGTGTGTTGAAAGATCCTTACATGTTTGTCAGATTTGCATAAGTATAACAAATCCAGAAGATATCATATGTAACTAGAAAAATCAACAATTTAGTTATTAAATAGAATATTGTAATATGGCTTTGTACATTCAAAGACCAGAATACTTTCAAAGGAATCAATGATTTTATGATGATAAGATATTTTAAATATTTTTGAATAAATATGACATTTCCAGACCATCCACACTGGTTAAATTATTCTTCTGGTCTTGTAATTACAGCCTTATTTGGTGATAAGAATTATTGTGGCATATCACATTTCAAATAATTGGACCAGGGCTCAGTAACAGACAATCTGAGGAATTTCATAAAGTCTGAGTGAACATTGGAATTAGGTTTATTCCCAAGTAAGGCTAAAATTTAGACTTATAGGAAGGTTGAATTAGGGAGATCTTACAACAAGTGCTGGAGTTTGGGAAAATTTCCAATTTCTTGAAAGATAGAATTATGTACCAAATGAGACTATCAGTCCTGAATAAATCACACTTATAAAGAGAATAAAACCGAAGTTTATTCAGCAGAGACAATACTGGATTTAGGCTTGAAAACCAGGCTGCACAATCAGTGAATTGGCTAACATGACTGACTTGCTTCCTAGATGGCTTGTAGAGTCTCAGGCTGAGGAGGAGGAATCTACAGATTGATATCAAAAAACATCATCAAAAAAAAAAAAAAGGAGAGAGAAGAAAACCAGAAAGAACATTGTGGTTTTATTACATGATTGGCAAAAATGATGTTCCTCTAGAAGAGTTCTTTGTAAGGCTGAATATAAACAGATTTCTGGGATCTGTATATAATTCATTCCTCAAACTGGTGTCAAAAAGTATCCTTTGTTTTATCTCCCTTTTATCCATTCCTAAATACCATAACTTATTCAGAAGACAAAGAGAGAATCATTGAATAAAACAATATTACTAGGCTGGTCATAAATGCAGTTTAGCCAAGAAGGCATTTGAAGTATTTAGCATACCTATGTACATAACTTGGAGAAAGCAATGGCACCCCCACTGCAGTACTCTTGCCTGGAAAATCCCATGGACGGAGAAACTTGGTGGGCTGCAGTCCATGGGGTCGCTAAGAGTCCAACACAACTGAGCGACTTCCCTTTCACTTTTCATGTTCATGCATTGGAGAAGGAAATGGCAACCCACTCCAGTGTTCTTGCCTGGAGAATCCCAGGGACGGGGGAGCCTGGTGGGCTTCCGTCTATGGGTTCACACAGTGTCAGACACAACTGAAGAGACTTAGCAGCAGCAGTGGTAGCAGCAGCATGTACATAACTATTAAAATAGTGTTTCTGATCCAAACATCTGCTTTCAAACACACACAGATTCAGTAAACTTGCTTAGACTTCTTGAGAAAGTGTACATTTTATGGGTAGTTCTAAATATTAAGTTGTGCCCTAGAAAGTTATTTGCATTAATATACAGAAACATAAATGGTTCTGCTAATTAAACAGTTATATGAAAGTGTTGATAAAACCTCAACTGACTTACCTATACATATTTTCCTAAAATACACACTTTATTTGCTTAGCTAAAATTTAACTATACGATTTAACATAGAAGTGAAAAAACAGGACTTATTCAGAAAATGTGAGGGGAAAGTGCTTATAAACATTAGATTCTGTTGTACAGGAATAACTTATAGGAAAGGAACATGAGTCTACTCCTTTTAATTCATTCACTTTAGAAAACATGTACTAAAAATGTATAAATTAGTTATACTGCTCGACATAAGGATGGTCTATGAAATTAATGTATTGATTAGAATATTAATTCCATGTATAAGCATAGGAGCTTTATTTCTTAAAGAATATATTTTTAAAATCATATAATTCATCAATCAACATATCAGGATAGTTTTTGTTTCATACAAAAATATATTTTCCAGAATAAAAATAACAGGTTTAATATTATTTCCATAAAGAACCTTTTATTCATCTTCTATCAAATCAGTATATATTTATATATTATATAAAATTTTCTACTAATTTTAGTCAATTTAAATTTCAAAACAAATATAAAAATTAACCAGGTTAAGAATAAAATAGGCTAATTATCTAAACAACACCTACCCATATTCAACCCATTCTTTATCATATGTCTTATTTTCTGAAATCTGTTCTGTTATTTCCATTGAATCATTCTCCTTGGATGAATGATTAGACTCTGCCTGCATTTCACAAACAAAACTTTGATTATATGTCTATTATTTTACTCAGTAATTAAAACAAGAAACTTCTTGAAAATTTTTGAAGAAATAGTTTTAATTTTTGTAAAATTTTTTTGGGAGTATAGTTGATTTACAATGTTGTGTTAATTTATGTTTTATGACAATGTGAATTAGTTATACACATTAATATGTCTACTCTTTTTAAGATTCTTTTCCCATATAAGTCATTATAGAGTACTGAGTAGAACTCCCTGTGCTATACAGTAGGTCTTTATTAGTTATCTATTTTATATATAGTATTGTGTGCATATCAATCTCAATCTCCCAATTTATTCTCCTTCCATTCCCCCCTTCTGGGTAACTATAAGTTTGTTTTCTCATCTATGACTTTTTTTTTTAATTTAAATTTATTTATTTTAATTGTAGACTAATTAATTTAAATATTGTATTGGTTTTGCCATACATCAACATGAATTCACCACGGGTGTACACGTGTTCCCCATCCTGAACCCCCCTCCCACCTCCCTCCCCGTACCATCCCTCTAGGTCATCCCAATGCACCAGCCCCAAGCACCTTGTATCCTGCATTGAACCTGGACTGGTGATTCGTTTTACATATGATAATATACATGTTTCAATGCCATTCTCCCAAATCATCCCACCCTATCTTTCTCCCATAGAGTCCAAAAGACTGTTCTATACATCTGTGTCTCTTTTGCTGTCTCACATACAGGGTTATCGTTACCATCTTTCTAAATTCCATATATATGAGTTAGTATACTGTATTGGTGTTTTCCTTTCTGGCTTACTTTGTATAATAGGCTCCAGTTTCATCCACCTCATTAGAACTGATTCAAGTGTATTCTTTTTAATGGCTGAGTAATACTCTATTGATTGGAGGAGGAAATGGCAACCCACTCCAGTGTTCTTGCCTGGAGAATCCCAGGGATGGGGGAGCCTGGTGGGCTGCCATCTATGGGGTCGCACAGAGTCAGACACAACTGAAGTGACTCGGCAGCAGCAATAATCTATTGTGCATATGGACCACAGCTTTCATATCCATTCATCTGCTGATGGACATCTAGGTTGCTTCCATGTCCTGGCTATTATAAACAGTGCTGCGATGAACATTGAGGTACACATGTCTCTTTCAATTCTGGTTTCCTCGGTGTGTATGCCCAGCAGTGGGATTGCTAGGTCATAAGGCAGTTCTATTTCCAGTTTTTTAAGGAATCTCCACACTGTTCTCCATAGGGGCTGTGCTAGTTTGCATTCCCACCAACAGTGTAAGAGGGTTTCCTTTTCTCCACACCCTCTCCAGCATTTATTGCTTGTAGACTTTTGGATAGCAGCCATTCTGACTGGTGTGAAATGGTACCTCATTGTGGTTTTGATTTGCATTTCTCTGATAATGAGTGATGTTGAGCATCTTTTCATGTGTTTGTTAGCCATCTGTATGTCTTCTTTGGAGAAATGTCTGTTTAGTTCTTTGGCCCATTTTTTGATTAGGTCATTTATTTTTCTGGAATTGAGCTGCAGGAGTTGCTTGTATATTTTTGAGATTCATTCTTTGTCAGTTGCTTCATTTGCTATTATTTTCTCCCATTCTGAAGGCTGTCTTTTCACCTTGCTTATAGTTTCCTTTGTTGTGCAGAAGCTTTTAATTTTAATTAGGTCCCATTTGTTTATTTTTGCTTTTATTTCCAATATTCTGGGAGGTGGGTCATCTATGACTGTTGAGCTGGAGACAGAGTGTTGAAAAGCACTGCCACAGAACATAATAAAGAAAAAAGAATGAGAAGAAATGAGGAAAATCTCAGAGACCTCTGGGACAACATTAAACATTTACACCAACGTTCACATTATAGTGGTCCCAGAAAAAGAGAAAAGAAAAAGACCTGAGAAAATATTTGAAATGATTATAGCTGAAAAAGTCCCTAACATGGAGCAGGAAACATTCACCCAGATTTAAGAAGCACAGTGAGTCCCATACATGATAAGCCCAAGGAGGAATGTGCTGAGACACATAATCAAATTGACAAAAATTAAATGCAAAGAAAAATATTGAAAACAACTAGGGAAAGGCATCAAATAACATACAAGGGAATCCCAGTAAGGTTATCAATTTTTTTTAAGCTGAAAATAGTAAAAACATACACAAACAGGACAATTACAAATGTTCATCTAGCAATCTTATAATCATCAGTTCAGTTCAATTCAGTTCAGTCGCTCAGTCGTGTCCGACTCTTTGCAACCCCATTAATTGCAGCACGCCAGGCCTCCTTGTCCATCACCAACTCCCGGAGTTCACTCAAACTCATGTCCGTTGAGTCGGTGATGCCATCCAGCCATCTCATTCTCTGTCATCCCCTTCTCCTCCTGCCCCCAATCCCTCCCAGCATCAGAGTCTTTTCCAATGAGTCAACTCTTCGCATGAGATGGCCAAAGTATAGGAGTTTCAGCTTTAGCATCAGTCCTTCCAATGAACACCCATAGGTATTAAAAAAAAAAAAATCATTGCAGCCCTGTTTATAACAGCTAGGACACGGAAGCAACCTAGATGTCCACTGACAGATGAAAGGACAAAGAACATGTAGAGCATATATAAATGGAACAGTACTCAGCTATAAAAAGGAATGCATTTGAGTCAGTTCTAATGAGGTAGATGAACCTAGAGCCTATTATTCACAGTGAAGTTCAGTCCGAAAGAGAAAAACAAGTATTGTATAGTAATGCATATATATGGAATCTAGAAAGATGGTACTAATGAACCTATTTTCAAGGCAGCAAAAGAGAAACAGATAAAGAAGGGACTTGTGTACACATTTGGGGTAGGAAAGGGTGGGACAATTTGCTAGAGTAGCATTTAAGCATATACATTACCATATGTAAAATAGATATCCAGTGGGAATTTGCTATATGATGCAGAGAGTTCAAAACTAGTGCTCTGTGACAACCTAGAGAGTGGGATTGGGTGGGAGGTGGGAGGGAGGTTCAAGAGGGAGAGGACATATGAATACCTATGACTGATTCATATTGATGTATGCCAGAAACCAATGCAATATCGTAATTATCCTCCAATTAAAAATAAAATAGGAATTGCTCTAAAAATAATTTAAAAATTAAAAGAACAATATCATAATATTAGGAAAAGTTAGTGTAAGGCATCCAAGGACATGATGTTTAGAATAGTAAATGCCAACCTAACTACTTGAAATGAGGCAGAAAATAATCAAGGTTTAGTTGTCAGCATATTAAAAATAAATTTTAAGTTTTTAAGATCATTAAATACACAGTTATCAAAAATATCAACTAATTGATATTATCAAATAATTGAATATAAACTGATGGAGAGGTTTGTACATATAATCAGTAATTAAAAATTTTAAATTCAAGATATTAATCTGCAATAGCTGCTGTACTTTAATATGATTTAAACTGAGTTATTTGGATCAAGGATTTATTAAAAAAGATTTTTAGCAAATTCTGAGCCTGGATACATCTTTATCCTTTTGAAATCAGGGCAATGCTTAGGGGACCTTATTAAAAAGAATAAAATTGCAAAAATAATTAGCATGCCTATGTTCACTTTATAAACCCAAATGCCAGGAAGTGTCCTTTAGCTGGAGGCTCCAAAACTTTAAATGCAAAGTAGAATATTTCTAGGTGGAGAGAAAGGATTTTGTGGTAAATATGGATTGAAGAAAGGAGAAAACTGATAGCTGTTGAAAAGGAATAAGAGAAACTCAATGAAACATTCTATGCAGAAATGAGATGAGCCACTCATGAGATATAATTACTTGTGACATTCATATCCTTTTTATCCTGACTTGGTATGGTTTAGAATATACAGTAATCTACCCACATGTCAGAGCTTTCCTGGACTATTCTGCAGCATAGTCCTTAGCCTATTTCTCTTTCAGTACCCCAAGTATTGTGCTTAGTCGGTCAGTTGTGTCTGATTCTTTACGATCTCATGGGTAGTCCACCAGGCTCCTCTGTCCATGGGGATTCTCCAGGCAAGAATACTTGAGTGAATTGCCATGCCCTCCTACAACCCAGAGAGCGAACCCAGGTTTCTCACATTGTATGTGGATTCTTTACCATCTGAGCCACCATGGAAGCCCCAAGTATTAGCCTACTTCAATGACTAAGGCCAATACTGACCATGACAATTAACAAGTGGGATGACCCACACCGTTACTATTGTTATTGATGAAGAATTAATAACATTAGTGCTGCTGCAAAGAGTTGAGGAGTCTGTCCTTATACTAGACAAATACCAAGGGTTAGGCAAGGATAACACAAATGAACTCACTATGAAATGGAAAGAACTTGCAAATGTCATTCCTGTGTGTGTACTTTGACAATGTCTGTTTCTTTCCTCTGTCATTTCCCTGCCTTTAGCTACTGCTGCTGCTGCTAAGTCACTTCAGTCATGTTTGACTCTTAGTGACCCCATGGATAGCAGCCTACCAGGCTCCTCCGTCCATAGGATTGTCTAGGCAAGAGTACTGGAGTGGGTTGCCACTGCCTTCTCCTCCCTGCTTTTAGAGGACTGGTTTTATTTTCATTCTGAGTATGAAATCTGTCTTTGTCATCTTTCCTCACAGACCTCCTCTGTTTGCAATTTGGAAACTGTGATTTTTTTTCTTTGTAAGAAGATTAATATCAAACATGATCTATTATACATATATCTTAAATTTCAGATAAATTAGTATATTGGGCAGTTGACTTGCCATATCTTGAAATGATGTGTTATGCTTATTTAAATTTTTGTTGAATTATTTAGTTAGGTAAATGATACTGAATAAGGGATATCTGTCAATTAATTTTTTTAAAGCTAAGGAAGGCAAATAGGAAGATGCTAGTATTGTCATGGAAACTAGTAAAATATAACAAGGGAAATGTTTCAAGTTCTGTGAAACCAAAACTCAACACCCTAATTAGAGGGAATAATCAAACTATTTTTAGGAATAGAGCACAAAAACTATTGATAGGAAAAAAATAAAATTTAAGAGACAAAAAATATTAGGAATACAAACTATTAAATATAAAGTTAAAAAATAAGTTGAACACAAACTATAAATATAATTTAATCTATAGGAAAATCTGATTTATAATGGAAAGAAATATGTGTAGGTTGCCAAGAATAAAATATTTTGAAAATTAAATGATTCCGCATCTTAGAATATTAAATACTGTAACAATATTACCATATGAGGAAACAATTAACCTCTCCTGACATCAATGGCAAAGTTTTTTAAGGCAACTGAGGTGTGAAAACAGAAATTGAAATTTTAAATATAACCCTAAATGAATTGAGCAGTTTGTATTAGTGACATTTAGAAAATAATGTCACTTGTCTAAATATTTCCACTCATTGTGAAAAATGTTACAAGTTTGTGGATAAATTATCTACTATCTAAAATATAATATAGAAAAACAATTTCTAAAGTGTTCTTTTTGTTTTCCTCCTTGATTCAAGCTAATGTATCCAGAATACCTTAAAATCTATTTACCTATTTGTTTAAAACCGTACTCTTACCTTATTTTACATATTTAACATTTGTTTTATACAATATAGTAACTTAATATAATTATATTGCTATATAACATACACTTTGACTATTTCCTTTAATCTATTGAAAAAACTGTAGAATTCAAATAAATACAATAGACTATTATGTTGTCCCCAAAACCAGATGTTTTGAATAATCCATTAACTTTCACACTAAAACCATAGGAATGTCCTCAAGAAAAGCTTCAATCACAAAGATACATTAAAAACAAGAACCTAGTGTTCAATTCTCTTATCCATTCCCTATTCATTTTAACTGTGTAAAATCTAAATTCAATTGTAAACTGTGATCAATTAAGGTAAAATTTTCAACCAAGTTATTTAAAAAATACTTATTCAGACAGTATCTAATAGTTTGTTGGCTTGCTGGCTAATCCTCTCTTTTATTCATATTTAATAAACCATGATGGCCAAAGCAGATTTCATCCTCTCTCTTTTTCTTTTCTTGCTAGGGATAACACTATAAAATCATATCTACTACTTAAGTTACCGTTTATTTAGAGAAACTAAAGATCTAAGATGTTAAATAGCCTGCTCAAAGGTCATACAACTCACTCTTGGATGAGTCAAGTCTTAGAACTCAGGGATCTAGAGTACTCTTTGGTGCCAGTGAAAGTGAAAGTCACTCAGTTATGTTGGACTCTTTGTGACCCCATGGACTATGCAGTCCATGGAATTCTCTAGACCAGGATACTGGAGTGGGTAGCCTTTCCCTTCTCCAGGGGATCTTCCAACCAAGGGATCGAACCCAGGTCTCCCACATTGCAGGTAGATTCTTTACCAGCTGAGCCACAAGGGAAGTCACTGCTACTGCTGCTAAGTCGCTTTAGTCGTGTCCGACTCTGTGCGACTCCATAGACGGCAGCCCACCAGGCTCCCCCGTCCCTGGGGTTTTCCAGGCAAGAACACTCAGTGGGTTTCCATTTCCTTCTCCAATACATGAAAGTGAAAAGTGAAAGTGAAGTCACTAAGTCATGTCCGTCTCTTAGCGACCCCATGCACTGCAGCCTATCAGGCTTCTCCGTCCATGGGATTTTCCAGGCATGAGCACTGGAGTCGGGTGCCATTGCCTTCTCTGCAAAGGAAGCCAAGTTGTCCTCAATTCCTAAGTATGCAACAATTTCCCAGTAATTTTTAAATTGCGAGCAGATGCTAAATGAACAATGAACTTTGAAAGCTATATAAACATGAAGTTTAGAGTGATAATCAAATAAAACTTAACAACAAAGTCCTTTTAGCACATGCTTAATGGATGCGCAATCATATCCTGCCGCAAGGTAATCGGGTAAATAGTGAGCAAAGATCATAAAAGAGGACAGTTAGTCTTTTAAATGGTCAATTGTATTATCTCTTTAATTTTTTACGTCCTGGGTTATTAGTTAAACCTGATTCTAGTTTCCCATTAGCCATGTTTGGTCTTACTCTGCTTGGAAAGGTTTCATGGGGCACAGAGGCACACACCTTCACAAAAGCATTTTGAAAGCACCCTATAGATAAGTGAATAAAGTAGCCTATTCAAAAGCACCTTGCAGGTGGGAAAGGCCTCTGGAAACCAGGATTGTAAACTAAGTCTTATGAGGGAATTAGACCAGTTTCCAGCAGTAAAATATTTTCATCAAAAAACTAGTACAAAAAGTTCCTAACTTGAAAAGAAAAGTTGCTTATTGCTTCAAGTAACAGAGTTATACCAACTGGGACTGCTGAGCTCAAGGTTAAAGTAAAAGCACAATGATAAGAAGGGCAGGAGCAAGGAACTGAACTTGAAAAATGCTGGTGCACAAAGAGACAATGAAGGAAGAGGGAGGTTGAACCATTGTGAACCACACTAGCCTGACTTGCTGGGTCTTCAGGGGGTGGAGATCAGTGCTGAAATGCATGGTCTGCCTGGCTCACTTTTTGATCTGCCTTAAGGTTAAAGCTTGAGGAAAACAGCAATTGACAAGTTTAGAGGAAGACCACTGCCTAAAACTTGCTTCCCATTACTCTTACTAGTTTTTACATGAGGCAAGGCAATGTTCCTATATTAGAACAAACTAGGCTGCAGTTTGTTTACTGCCATTTAACTAACTTGCCTGCTTTATATCAAGTGTCCCTTCTTTAAGGAAACGTTTATCTTAAACAAACAAGGAGCAGCAAAATATAGTAGTACGATTGACAGATAACCATTAGGGCTTTTATTGAGAGGAAAGATTATTTTAGGAACTTTTGACTTTGATAACCAGAAATGTAAAACAAGAAGAAATAATATACTCAAGATTAAGGATGAGCATTTTAGCAAAATCATTTTAATTGATCAGATTCTCTATGGCAATGCTTTCATAATTGTATCCTATAAATAAGTCACAAAATCATTTTAAGGGGATACAACCAACATTTAAATAATAACTAGAAGAAAGAAAAAATATAATAGAAACTATAACAGTACATGTTTTATAGCAAGCATAGGTATTATTTGATGTAATTTTTGTCTGTTTGTGTGTGTGTGTGTGTGTTATGGATTTCTACGCTGCCAATGTGTTTGTTATTTGAGTCAAAAAAATCCAGCAAATCTCTACCCCCTTAAAAAAAAAAAACTAACTAAACATTGAAAATTACTACCCCCTTTTCAAGGTGCAAACTATAAAGGACTATTGTGCTGAATGTACAAACAATCAGATAGGTGGTAAAATCCCAGTAACTCATGAAGTCTTTACTTCTAAAAAAACCCACTCATTTCTCTATGTAAAAATGCTCCCTTTGGAACCTAATTTCTATTTTTATTTTCTCTCACATACACAAACACCGCAAACAGAGTCACAGCTCACATAAAGTAGCCTACAGAATATTACACTGACAAATGCTAATTAGCTCAAAATGTTTGACAGTTTGCTTTCTTTTTTCTCATAATTATTTAAAATTGGTACATCTTTTTTTCACAGTTTTTCAGAAGGAATCTGTAAAATGATACAAACTGCTTTCCGCTTACTTTTCCTATTTTGCATTACTATAGCTACATCAAACTCACAAACACTTATACATATACCCACCACAGAAACAAGAGGAAATCTTCAGAAAATCATTATTATCAACAGGCTCCAGAACCATCCCCCTACCTATTTTCTATTCATAGATAAATGGGCAAAATAACAGCATTCCATCTGGTTTATCCCACTGGGTTTCAAATGTGCCATCTGGCCCATTCTCCATAATTATATTCATCTCTTCCAACTACCTAATAAGAGTGCAAAAGAAACCCTGGATTTATCTGATTCCATGAGAAATATTTATTGAACAGTTACTCATTAAGGTAATGTTTTTATGTAATCTTTTTTCCTGACTCAGTGTAATTTTAGGGTGTACTCACCTCTGCAATAGTTTATTTCATGGAATGAAAATTATCACTGTTTAACACATATCACATGGAAGAGTGGGCTGGTTCCCATCTCTGTGTGATGAAAGTATAACCAGTACTATGGCCATTGAAGATTGGAAACGTCTATATGAGTTTGAGGACGAAGAAATGCACATGTATCCACACATATATAGCTCTAAGTCTGTATTTTACAATGGAAAATTACCTTACAATAGCATTCAAAACTAGAATTTTTCTAAGACTTCAATATAAAATTTTCAATATGCAATGAACAATGGCTTTTACAGAGTATAAGCTATTCAGTTTTGTTATGGAATTTTTATTCCTTCACTGTCTCAACTTAATGAGTGAAAACAATAGTGAAACTTAACAGGCCTTTTGCTAGAAGAATTTTCTAGCTAAATTACTTATGGAGCAACAAATATGCTATGGGAGGGAAGTGTACAATACTAAAAGTCAGAGAGCATAGCTCTGAGAGGCTTAAGTAATTCTGTGTGACTCAAGATTGATGCAAGTAATAACACAGGCTAAGGGGCAGGTGGAGGGAGCAAAGAGGGCAATATGTTTGTTTAATGGAGTGTCTTCTATATTACTGATGAAAGAGAAGGCAGGTATCTGCTGGCAAACACTTAAACCTCATATTCTTTTTGTTTCCTTATTCACAGAATTACAGTTTCCTAAAAAATGTGCAATCACTAAAGGCCTAATATCAGTGTTTGTCCAATTTTTTTCTCTATATACTTAAATACATTAAACTTTTAAAATGCTCTAAGAATAGACTTAATGTACATATAGTTTCCTCAACAATTTCAGGCCATGAGTTAAGGACTGACTTATTATTTATTTTATTATGGCAAGATAGACAAAAAATGAAATTTAGCACTTTATTTTTAAGTGTACAGTTCAGTGGTATTATGTACATTCACATTATTATGCAATCTTCACCACCATCTGTCTCCATAAAGTTTTTCACCTTCCCCAAATGGAACTATATTCATTAAACAATAACTTCCTACTCCCTCTTAGGTCCTGGCAATCTACTTTCTGTCTCTATGAATCTGAGTGTTCTAGATAACTTGTATAAATGGAATCACAAAATATTTGTACTTTTGTGGCTGGCTTCTTTCATGTAGTATATTTTCTTTGAGGTCTAGTCATGTTGTAACATGTGTCAGAATTTCCTTCCATTTTAACGATGAATAATTTTCCATTGGGTTGCTTCCATATTTTGGGTATTGTAAATAATGATGTTGTGAATGTGAAGTATAAATATCTGTTTAATACCCTGCTGTAAATTGTTTAAGGTATATATAATATCCAGGAGTGGAATTGCTAGATCATATGGTAATTCTATTCCTAACTGAATTAAACATCAGTTAAAAATCTGACTCTATATATACATATATATATAGAGAGAGAGAGAGTCAGATTTTTATAAGCTTATTTATTCAGTTCTAATATATACATCTATAGTGGTTTCAGAGTAGTTGACCAGTACTTTAATAGGAAACAGATTTACCAATAGGGTACAGTTCATCTATAAATTTTCTTTTGCCTTTAATCTTGTAGCTCAGTTCAGTTCAGTTCATTTCCTCAGTCATGTCTGACTCTTTGCAACCCAATGAACCGCAGCACGCCAGGCCTCCCTGTCCATCACCAACTCCCGGAGTTCACCCGAACCCATGTCCATCGAGTCAGTGATGCCATCCAACCATCTTATCCTCTGTCATCCCCTTATCCTCCTGCCCTCAATCTTTCCCAGTATAAGGGTCTTTTCAAATGAGTCAGCTCTTCTCATCAGGTGGCCAAAGTACTGGAGTTTCAGCTTCAACATCAGTCCTACCAATGAACACCCAGGACTGATCTCCTTTAGGATGGACTGGTTGGATCTCCTTGCTGTCCAAGGGACTCTCAAGAGTCTTCTCCAACACTACAGTTCAAAAGCACCAATTCTTCAGTGCTCAGCTTTCTTTATAGTCCAACTCTCAATCCATGCATGATCACTGGAAAACCATAGCCTTGACTAGATGGAACTTTGTTGACAAAGTAATGTCTCTGCTTTTGAATATGCTGTCTAGTTTAGTCATAACTTTCCTTCCAAGGAGTAAGCATCTTTTAATTTCATGGCTGCAATCACAATCTGCAGTGATTTTGGAGCCAGAAAAATAAAGTCTGCTACTGTTTCCACTGTTTCCCCATGTATTTCCCATGAAGTGATGGGACCAGATGCTATGATCTTAGTTTTCTGAATGTTGAGCTTTAAGCCAACTTTTTCACTCTCCTGTATTACTTTCATCAAGAGGCTCTTTAGTTCTTCTTCACTTACTGCCATAAGGGTAGTGTCATCTGCATACTTGAGGGATATTGATATTTCTCTCAACAATCTTGATTCCAGCTTGTGATTCCTCCAGCCCAGCGTTTCTCATGATGTGCTCTGCATATAAGTTAAATAAACAGGGTGATAATATATAGCCTTGACGTACTCCTTTTCCTATTTGGAACCAGTCTGTTGTTCCATGTCCAGTTCTAACTGTTGCTTCCTGACCTATATACAGGTTTCTCAAGAGGCAGGTCAGGTGGTCTGGTATTCCCATCTCTTTCAGAATGTTCCACAGTTTATTGTTATCCACACAATCAAAGGCTTTGGCATAGTCAATAAAGCAGATATAGATGTCTTTCTGGAACTCTCTTACTTTTTTGATGATCCAGCAGATGTTGGCAATTTGATCTCTTGTTCCTCTGCCTTTTCTAAAACCAGATTGCACATCTGGAAGTTCAAGTTTCACGTATCGCTGAAGCCTGGCTTGGAGAATTTTGAGCATTACTTAACTAGCATGTGAGGTGAGTGCAATTGTGCAGTAGTTTGAACATTCTTTGGCATTCTCTTTTCTGGGGACTGGAATGAAAACTGACCTTTTCCAGTCTTGTGGCCACTGCTGAGTTTCCCAAATATGCTGGCATATTGAGTGCAGCACTTTCACAGCATCATCTTCCACGATTTGAAATAGCTCAACTGGAATTTCATCACCTCCATTAGCTTTCTTTGTAGTGATGCTTTCTAAGGCCAATTTGACTTCACATTCTAGAATCTCTGGCTCTAGGTGAGTGATCACATCATCATGATTATCTGGGTCGTGAAGATCTTTCTTGTACAGTTCTTCTGTGTATTCTTGCCACCTCTTCTTAATATCTTCTGCTTCTGGTTAGGTCTGTACCATTTCTGTCCTTTATTGAGCCCATCTCTGCATGAAATGCTCCCTTGGTATCTCTAATTTTCTTGAAGCGATCTCTAGTCTTTCCCATTCTGTTGTTTTTCTCTATTTCTTTGCATTGATCGCTGAGCAAGGCTTTCTTATCTCTCCTTGCTATTCTTTGGAACTCTGCACTCAAATAGGTATATCTTTCCTTTTCTCCTTTGCTTTTCATGTCCCTTCTTTTCACAGCTCTTTGTAAGGCCTCCTCAGACAGCCATTTTGATTTTTTGCATTTCTTTTTTTTTTTGGGGGGGGGGGTGGTCTTGATTCCTGTCTCCTGTACAATGTCATGAAACTCCATCCAGAGTTCATCTGGCACTCTGTCTGTCAGATCTAGTCCCTTAAATCTATTTCTCAGTTCCACTGTATAGTCATATAGGATTTGATTTAGGTCATATCTGAATGGTATAGTGGTTTTCTCCACTTTCTTCAATTTAAATCTGAATTTGGCAATAAGGAGTTCATGATCTGAGTCACAGTCAGCTCCCGGGCTTGTTTTTGCTGACTGTATAGAGTTCTCCATCTTTGGCTGCAAAGAATATAATCAATCCGATTTTGATTTTGATGTTGACCATCTGGTGATGTTCATGTGTAGAAACTTCTCTTGTGTTGTTGGAAGAGGGTGTTTGCTATGACCAGTGCATTCTCTTGGCAGAACTCTATTAGCCTTTGC
Source organism: Bos indicus (assembly GCF_029378745.1). Lineage (NCBI taxonomy): Eukaryota > Metazoa > Chordata > Mammalia > Artiodactyla > Bovidae > Bos > Bos indicus. Next base: position 35,412,730 of record NC_091760.1, on the reverse strand, counting down.
CCTGCATCATTCTGTACTCCAAGAACAAATTTGCCTGTTATCCCAGGTGTTTCTTGACTTCCTGCTTTTGCATTCCAGTCCCCCATAATGAAAAGGACATCTTTTTTGGGTGTTAGTTGTAGAAGGTCTTGTAGGTCTTCATAGAACTGTTCAACTTCAGTTTCTTCAGTGTTACTGGTCAGGGGATAGACTTGGATTACCGTGATACTGAATGGTGTACCTTGGAAATGAACAGAGATCATTGTGTCCTTTTTGAGATTGCATCTAAGTACTGTATTTCAGACTCTTTTTTTGATTATCATGGCTACTCCATTTCTTCTAAGGGATTCCTGACCACAGTAGTAGATATAATGGTCATCTGAGTTAAATTCAACCATTCCAGTCCATTTTAGTTTGCTGGTTCCTAGAATGCCGAAGTTCACTCTTATCTTCTCCTGTTTGACCACTTCCAATTTGCCTTAATTCGTGGACCTAACATTCCATGTTCCTATGCGATATTGCTCTTTACAGCATCGAACCTTGCTTCTATCACCAGTCCCATCCATATCTGGGTGTTGTTTTTGCTTGGGCTCCATCCCTTCATTCTTTCTGGAGTTATTTCTCCACTGATCTCTAGTAGCATATTTGGCACCTACTGACCTGGGGAGTTCATCTTTCAGTGTCCTATCTTTTTGCCCTTTCATAGTGTTCATGGGGTTCTCAAGGCAAGAATACTGAAGTGTTTTGCCATTCCCTTCTCCAGTGGACCACATTCTGCCAGACCTCTCCATGACCCATCCCTCTTGGGTGGCCCCACATGGCATGGCTTAGTTTCATTGAGTTAGACAAAGCTGTAGTCCATCTAATCAGATTGGCTAGTTGTCTGTGATTGTGATTTCAGTCTGCCCTCTGATGCCCTCTCTCAGTGCCTACTTTCTTACTTGCTTTTCTCTTACCAACATTACCATATTGTACAGAATATTTTCACTTCCCTTTAATATCCTATATACTTTATCTCCTCAACATCCCCCTCTTTCCCTAAAGTACTGGGAACCATTCATCTGTTTACCATTTCTATAGTTTTGTCTTTTTTAGACTATCACATGAGTGGTATATACTGTATGTAGGCTGTTTAGATTGATAGACTAGTTTAGTGGCTCAGAAGGTAAAGTGTCTGTCTGCAATGCAGGAGACCTGGGTTTGATCCCTGGGTTGGGAAGATCCCCTGGAGAAGGAAATGGCAGCCCATTCCAGTATTCTTGCCTGGAAAATCCCATGGATCACGGAGGCTGGTAGACTACCCTACATGGGGTTGCAAAGAGTTGGACATGACTGAGCTACTTCACTTTCACTTTCAGTTTGTTTCATTTAGCAGTATGCATTTAGGGTTAATCTATATCTTGGCATGGTTTAATAACTCATCTATTTTTATCATTAAATAGAATGTTACTCACAGTTTTGTTTTCTATTCATCTAACAAGGATATCTTGGTTGCTCTCAGTTTGGGGCAATTAAGAATAAAGCTTCCATAATTTTTCATGCATGTTTCCACATCAGCATAAGTTTTCAAATCATTTGGGTACAAATCTATGAACACAATACCACGATCATATGGTAAAACTACATTTAGCTTTGTATGAAACTGCCAGACGTTTTTCCAATGTGGCTGTACCATTTTACATTCCCACAGCAGTGAATGAGAGTTCCTGTTGAGGTTTGGTTTTTAACCAGCAATTTTGCAGCAAGATGGCAAACAATGTTATGCTATGCTTAAAAATGAAATGACCTACCTATCCATTCCCTCCCTTGAAAGTGTTATTTCTATGGTAGGTCAGTTCAGTTCATCCAGTCACTCAGCAAACCAGTAACAACTGGTTAAATAATAGATATTATTGCTTGAGCATCTGACCTAACAAAATCAGAAAAAATTTAAATTATGAGATAGGAAGTCAAAAGAAAGCTATACCAAATACATGGTATAACTGAACATATTTTAAATCATGATCAACTGTATAAAGCTTTGTTTTACTCTGCTAGATTGTAAGTGTGGGACCAGATCAGTATTTCTTACCATTATATTCTAATTCCTAAAATATTTATGCCTAATAAATGTTTGTGGAGTGATGAAATTATAATGATAACAATGATGCTGCTGCTGAAGGTATGTTGAAATAAAATGTGCTTACAACTTTGTTATGGCACATCTTAAATGCTAAGTAAGTTTCATTGAATAACAGATAAAATAGTACTTTTTTTTAAAATTAACTAATCATAGGTTAGTTATAGTTAGCTCAAGGTTTTTGGTGGAGATTTCTAATTCTGGAGATAGTCTTTCCAGGCATGGGTGTGCAAAGAAGCAAGGAAAAATAATTGCTAATATCATAAAATCATGGCTCTCATAAAATGGAGGGGGAGGGTGGGCTTTTCTGGTGGCTCAGATGGTGAAGAATCTGCCTGCAATGAGGGAGACCCAGGTTTGAGCCCTGGTTTGGGAAGATCCCCTGGAAAAGGGAATGGCAACCCACTCTAGTATTCTTACCTAGAGTACTCCATGGACAGAGGAGCCTGGCAACCTACCATCCAGGGGCTGGCAAATGGTTGGACCCGACTGAGTAACTAATACGCAGCATGCAGTGTTATTATGGCAGACTTAGTTATAAATATCTAGTGTGTAGACAGTTGTCTTAGTAGACTGGAACTCAGGAATGAGGAATAGGCTAAAGATTAGGAATTCTTGAGTTATATTTTTGGCAAATGAGGCCATGGATGAAACCACTCAGGAAGAAGGGTAATGAGATTAGAACAGGAGAAAGAATTCTAAGGACTTACATTTAAGGTGAGGGTGGTCAGAGAACCTTTTCTGGGAGACTTATAAGGCCAATGGATGATGGGTGAGAAACTTGGAAAAGAGTTTCCAAAAAGAGAGAGTGGTCAAACATAGTTAAGACATTAATATACAAGACTGAAATTTTCAAAGCAGATTCTGTAAATGCGATATGAATGATAACCCTCAGCAAGTAATTTTAGAGATCTGGATTGATTTTGTTATTGTTTTCAAGAGTGAATATGGTTAAGGACGTGAACACAGCCAGGATGAATAGAGACTATATGATTAAGGGTGTTAAGAGCATTTTGTTTCATTTTTGAATTCACTCTTCTAAAATGAGATCTTCTCTTGTGTTCTCTTGTTTTATCTAATCTCCATGCCTTCCCTCCTTTCTTCTTTCCCCCATGCCACCCCGCCTCAATCTCTCTCTTATATTCTGTCTTTGGTGCTGTGAGATTACTCACCTGCTTTTTCAGACACTAGAATAAGAATTTGGCTAAGAGGAAAAAAGGTTGAAATCATATAATGCCTTATAAAAGTTAGATTTCACTTCTATAGTGCAGGCTTTAAAATTCAGAGAGTGTGTTACAGGGAGTGTGCTTTGCCTTGCTGAGCTTCTGTTAGTCAGCTGACATTGCAGTTTGGTAAATGTCATTACTCTCTGGGATCTAGAATGCTAGGATGCAGCTGGTCTATTGGACTCTCTCTGAAGCTATTCAAGAAAGAAATATCTGACTTTTCATGGGGCATTTTTCCAAAGACATTGACCAAATGGAAAGTTCTTCACCAGAGTATTTGTAGAATAAACTTCCTGGTGCTGAATCGTGACATAGTGGACCAGATTAGGAAGAATTTTACTTTTATTTTTACTCTAGGGAAACAATATTCAAAAGTCATCCCTCATTTATAGCACTATTTGGAATGTTTTCTGGAACGTGAATAAAGTGACTCTGTCACCCTTCTCTGCATATTTGATGTAGCTGCCTAAATCTCTCCTTGCTTAATGATTTCTCCATAATATGAAACTTAACTCACACAAGAGTGCCTTACACAGAAGATGCACTCATTAAATATTAGGTGCTTTTGGTGAGAGGCAGAGCTTCTCTTTCACTTGAAACTGAAAATGCCTGTGATTACATTTTAATTTCCCTTTGCATTTAGGATGAGCCACATAACCTTGACTTTTTACATCAGAAACATCCTCTATAGTTTCTGAAATTGAAATATACAGATAGAGGATGTTAAAGAGACAGAGAGAGCAGAGAATAAATTCTGATGGTCCATGGTGACTATGGAGCAGACACATGCTGATGCCTGGGGTGACAGAACCCATGTTTTCAGGAGAAACCTGTAACCAGGGAAGCCTCTTTTTGTAGTATGCAGTGCTTGAGGCCTATTTCCATTCTGTGGCATGATTTTGGCTAAGGTCCTGACTGCAACCTCACATTCTTTTTCTCACTCTTTATCTGTATGTGGTTTTCAAGGCTCCTGGTATTTTGTGATCTATTCATTCTATTTTTAAAAATTTATTTTCTGCTTAAATAATAATCAGAGTCAGGTTCTATTGCCTACAGCTAAGAACCCTGAAAGATACAATTGCCATATACATCAAAACTCAGAAGCAGCCACCAAGGATCTTAAATTTAACTCTGACTATGTATTAATGCCTCAAGAATCTCAAGTATGGGAAATCTATGTGAAAATACTCTATTTATTCTTGAGAGTTGGTAATGAAGTGAGATGCTAGGCATTGATTACTTAAGGCATGAATTTGGTGAGTGAGCTCGGTAGGTCGGATTCTGATTGCTGCCTATGGAGACTGCTTTCCCAGATTGAGAAATAAAATCCCAAGCTCCAAAGCTATTTTTCTGACTAATTTCTAGTAATGTTCCCTTAATAAATAGAACCAATTTTTAAAAATCCACTCAATAATGTCCCAAATAATGATTTCTGTTGCTAAATTTTTCAAGGTGTTTTTTTTTTGTATAATGATCTTCTAACTTCACCAGTTTAGTGACTTTTGTGACTCTATGATCCTTTTTAATGTATGATGGTTCCACCTCAGTCCCTTTGCCCTCAAAGTAGAACTTTTCTAGATAATTGGGTGCTCCTGTAAAAATGTCTGCCAGTTTCCTCTTGTTTAAACCTCAAATCTGAGATTCCTCATAATTCTTTAAGACAAAAAGTATGTTTCAGGATTTGACTTAAAATAAATACTTGTGTTGAGATGACAATATCATATTGTCTTAATATGCCTACATAGAATCAGAAGAATTTTCTTTTGATGGTTTTACAGTGTGGGGCAAAATATGAAAGTGTTTTGGTTTTCTGTAATTTAAAAGTTTGTCTTGATACTTTGATAATATCTTTGAACAAATAAAGTGCATAGACATCGGCATGATGGATAGAAAGTTCTTCTGCCCTCTATATGTAAATCAAATGGACTAATTTCCTTGAAGTAGAAGTAATCTTAGCAGGTAAATGACCCCAATATATACTTGTTACCATGGAAAGTAATTATTTAGGCTTGGTTGGTAGACAAACAGAGTCTTCAGAAAATTGACTGGTTCAACAACCTATATATACATTTGAAAAAAGGATCTTCTAGTGCTCATCTGACCACCTCATGCAAGAGTTGACTTATTGGAAAAGACCCTGATGCTGGGAGGGATTGGGGGCAGGAGGAGAAGGGGATGACAGAGGATGAGATGGCTGGATGGCATCACCGACTCGATGGACATGAATTTGAGTAAACTCTGGGAGTTGGTGATGGACAGGGAGGCCTGGCGTGCTGCGATTCATGGGGTCGCAAAGAGTCAGACACGACTGAGCGACTGAACTGAACTGAACTGAGTGTTCAGCTGAAATAATAAAGGATATAACACTTTACCAATGTTATTTAATTGGCAAGATGGACATTGAATAAAATCCAGTATTATTTGGATAAACCAATATGACATATTGGGCTTCCCAGGTAGCTCTGATGGTAAAGAATCTGCCTGCAATGAGGGAGACCTGGGTTCAGCTCCTGGGTTGGGATGATCCCCTGGAGGAGAGCATGGGAGCCCACTCCACTATTCTTGCCTGGAAAATCCCCATGAACAGAGGAGCCTGGTGGGCTACAGTCCATAGGGTGTCAAAGAGTTGGACATGACTGAGTGACTAAATACAACACAATATGACATATTGCCTAGAAGTTTGACCCTCAGAGTTGGCATGACATCAAACTTCTTTTTCTTTTCAGGAAAATCTTGTCCTATTAATGGGTGGTCTTTCCATTTGAGCCTTATCAATATTCATAAGGGGAAGTGAAATCTATTCTGAGCTTAGGTGATTGTTGAATTATATGACTCCATTCTTTTCCAGTACAACACAGACCTGTTTTCACATAGATGCCAAAGAGCATAAACTCAATTCACTTCTATTTACTCCTTATCAAAACTGAGCTGAAATGGATAACCTCTAGGGAATATTGCCTGAATGAGATTTAACCTTTCTACTCATTTATCAATCAATTTACATTAGTGATTAAAAAATTATGCTCTAGAATACTCTGTTCTAACAAGACTTTGAGTAAACAGTCACTGTGTAATAGAGATGAAGGTAGGATGGTCTTAGTTGGAGTGCAAGTAGACAGCCTTCATCCTAATTACCAAAAACTTGGCTTTCTCTGGATCTAAAGAGTAGAGTTTAAAAAACTTCACCCTGTGTTAATCTGGTTTTCTGCATTAAGACATTCCATCAAAGAATGTACACCAGAGCCATACTGTTCAATTTCCACCACCTAGGATTACCTTATTTCATTGAATGTATTGTATGACACAGGTCATGGATGACTTATGAAAGATATTGAATACATCACTTTGAAACTCATCATAGCTCTATTACAATTACAATATTTGCACATTTGTCATCATTGTAACTCCTCTTTACTCACAGGAAAACTGTATTTCACATAACACAGTGAGGAATAATCATGTGAAATCAATTTGTGTTCATCTTTGGAACATTGGGACATTTGGATTCCTTATATTCACTGGTTGCTTGCAAGCTAAAATCTAGCAAGTGTACAATGAATGACCTATGGCCATATTTTATGTATTAATGTTTGATTTTGTGTGCTCTGTTTGTGTTTTTGTTTATTTGGGGATTGCTTTTGGACTTGATTTTATCTTTAACCTGTTTTGTTTCTCAACCAAAAAAATCTGATTCACAGTATTTGTACTTTTGAATGCTGCCTGAAATTCACATTTTGGGGTCTTCTTTTGAACAAGGCAGGATATATATTTGTTAGAATAATTTTAAAATGTATTATCTTTATTTTCACATCCATGTAAAATCTTGGTTTTGTCCACTTAATTTGGCACCTTCTAAAGTTTTCCTTCTCTTTTCTCAATACTTATCTTCCATTAATCCACTTATTCCTAATCTGTTTTTTCACACACTAAAAATAAGCTACTAAGAAATTTTCAAATATTTGTTGTGCTCATAAACAATTGTGAACAGTCCATTTACTTCAAAGATAATTTAGGTATAAACATTTGTCTTCTACTTTTAATTAAAAAATCTCCTAAGTTCCCAGTCTGGTGCAAAAACACTAAGCTCAAAATGCTTCCAAAATCTTAACAACTGGACAGAGTAATTAGATAATAAAGGCAGCCACTAGTGCTCTTGTACTCATTAGCAGAAAACTAAATAGCAGAGCTTTTAAAAATGTTTTCAAAAGCTAAGTGAGCACACCAAAGAGAGCTATTATGTGCACAGAGATTTCAGACATGTAAATTGAGTTGAACTTTGCTTCCATCCATCAACCTGTCCTCAGTGAGGTTAACCAGGAATTTTGTAAAGCTTTGCTGCAGTAATTGGTATATCTAAAATAATAACCAGTCTCTAAAGTATGGTCTATTAGAGTTAGCAACCTTAACATTGGAGAGAACAGGAATTTAACTTTATGTGGTCCAACTATATTTCAGGGTCATAGGGGTGTCCTGGTACCATCAATTGATTGACCAAATTAATAGATAGTGCTCAGGTGTCCTTAAATAGCTAAATTTTATTAAGAAATACTCTTCTTATAACATCTACTTCAATATAACTAACTTAAAATAAATATTTCCCAGTGTTAAAAAATTATCTGCTTAATAGTCAGAGAGTCTAGTAGATCCCCAGGGATAATTAGACAGAATCACACTATGGAAACTGGGAGGCACATCAAGCAGATAATTTCTAATACATTTTAAGCAGTGGCTCTCCACTTTTGCACTGTAATTATTTCTCACACAATATGATCCATCCCAGGGCAGAATTTTTGAATATAAACATAACTTTCAGTGGGAACCACTAATGAAGGAGCAATGCTTAGTGCTATCTAGCACAAGGACATGCATAAATCATAATCTTGAAATGCAAAAACAGAATGAACTACTCTATTATTCAAGGGTCACAGTCCTCAATACATTAGTATCTCCCAAATTAATGACATCAAGTAGACTTTCATTCCAGCTAAAACTTTCTAACCCACAAAAGCTAAACGAATATATTTACTATTTCTAAATTTCCTTAAGATACTTTCTAATTAACTGTATAATTTGGGACAACATATGACTAGCATTTCTATCAAACAAAGCCAGTATTTTAATCAAGCCAAATATCCTCCAAAATGATTTATATATTGAATCTTTTTAATAAATTAGCCTAATGTTTTATATATAATAATTGTGTTCATCTCTAATTTACTTAAAATTCTGCCACATGACAAAATCTATAGATAGATTTTTTTTTTACAAACCTGTGATCTGATATAATATTTGCAAACCAACAAGATAATGATTGATAAAAAAGAAAATCAAAACTTTTTTTTCTGTTTTACTTAGAGCCAAGATGAAGACAGGAAATTAAGCACCTTATTGCTTTCTAGTTTTTTCTAGGTGTGCTCACTGTGATGTCAAAGAATCCTGTGTGTGTGTATGTTGACAGTAAGAGCGATCCCTGGCCTGACCTTTCATTCTCCCTTATACCCAGGGTTTTATCATAGCTTCCACGTATGTGCATATTATAAGTTGATGCCATATTTAAACCACTAGGGTTTGGCAGATGTCATCTGGGCAAATACTACTCAATATCCCTTCATCCTTTGGAACTCTATTTCTCTCCTCCATTTGTTTTCCTTCCTTTCCCACCAGCTCATTCTTTAAAACAAAAGCAAGTCTTATCTTCACGTTTTATTTGGTATATGTGGTATTCTGAACTGGGAGAACTGTTCTCTATATCTTGCTAATATAATTCCAAAAACTTCCTTTCAATTATATTTCTGGACTGCAGCAATTTTTGTTATACTTAACATGTTCCCTCTATAGAAGCCTTGATAAGGTGAAGTATGGTGCAATGAAGTCACTCAGTTGTGTCCAACTCTTTGCGACCCCATGGACTGTAACCCACCAGGCTCCTCCATCCATGGGATTTCCCAGGCATGAATACTGGAGTGGGCTACCATTCCCTTCGCCAGGGGATCTTCCCAGCCCAGGGATCGAACCTGGGTCTCCTACACTGCAGACAGATGTTTTACCATCTGAGCCACCAGGGAAGCCATAGGTTACATCTAATATCCCACTAGTTGGATGTATTCAGACCTGCAATTATTCTATTTCTCAAAGAAGAGGTCAAGCTAAATAATGTAGAGAAAATTCCAATGGGCCTAGCTCTTCCCATAAGAATGGAGAATAACTTCTAAGACTATTTAATTATAGCCTTTTTTAGAATTGTGAAGATCTAGCCCAGTTTTTGTTGGTAGGTATCCAATCACCAGATCTTCTGCTAGTAGCTTCATGAAGAGAAACAAGGAAACACAAATCAAACCCAAAGTGATGAGTTTTTTTGTGAAATTCATACCATAAGTTTGGGGCCACTTAGAAAAAACAATGGATACGTGTATATAGTTCAGTTTGGATCTTCATAGCACAGTAAAGGAAGGCATTCTTATTTATTCTTAATATATGTAATTAAAATGTAGTCAGAATCAGTGAGGAAATATCATTTCAGACATATGGCATATATAAACACATTTCAATAGTATTTTACAAGTTTATCCAAAAAATTACTTTCTGCAAAGTAAAATAGACCAATTGTTTTGTGGACCAATTGAGGAATAGAAATATATATAAAACAAATTCTCACTCTTCTATTCATTTTGAAGCTTATCTTATCACATGAATCCTGTGTCTTCATGTGTTTTGCTATGCCTCTGTATTTGATTTAATAATGAAAATAAGATGATAATTATCCACTTTCATTTAATGATGAAATATTTGCAAAATTATTGTTGAACCTGGTTGACATGAGGAAAAGAATTTTTCCTAAATATAAGCAAACTTCCATGGTGGCTTCTCTGGCTTCCCTGGTGGCTGAGACAGTAAAGTGTTTGCCTACAATGCAGGAAAACTAAGTTCAGTCCCTGGGTTGGGACGATCTCCTGGAGAAGGAAATGGCAACCCACTCCAGTATTCTTGCCTGAAAATCCCACAGATGGAGGAACCTGGTAGACTAAAGTCCATGGGGTCACAAGGAATTGGACATGACTGAGCGACTTCACTTTCTTTTTTTCAATAAGTAAACTTATTGAAAAGTTACCCATGTAGACAGTGGTTTTAAATCTGAGCAGCCCAACCACAGAGTCCAGATTCTAACCGTTATTTGTTACAGCCTCATAGTTTTGTGTCTTCAGTTTAGTTCAGTTCAGTTGCTCAGTCACGTCCAACTCTTTGCGACCCCATGAACCGCAGCATGCCAGGCTTCCCTGTCCATCACCAACCCCCGGAGTCCACCCAGACCCATATCCATTGAGTCAGTGATGCCATCCAACCATCTCATCGTCTGTCGTCCCCTTCTCCTCCTGCCCTCAATCTTCCCCAGCATCAGGGTCTTTTCAAATGAGTCAGCTCTTTGCATCAGGTGGCCAAAATATGAGAGTTTCGCTTCAAAATCAGTCCTTCCAATGAACACCCAGGACTGATCTCCCTTAGGATGAACTGGTTGGATCTCCCTGCAGTCCAAGGGACTCTCAAGAGTCTTCTCCAACACCACAGTTCAAAAGCATCAATTCTTTGGCACTCAGCTTTCTTTATAGTCCAACTCTCACATCCATACATGACCACTGGAAAACCATAGCCTTGACTAGACGAACCTTTGTTGGCAAAGTCATGTCTTTGTTGTTTAATATGCTGTCTAGTTTGGTCATAACTTTCCTTCCAAGAAGTAAGCGTCTTTTAATTTCATTGCTGCAATCACCATCTGCAGTGATTTTAGAGCCCACCAAAATAAAGTCTGACACTGTTTCCACTGGTTCCCCACCTAGTAGCCATGAAGTGATGGGACCAGATGCCATGATCTTAGTTCTCTGGATGTTGAGCTTTAAGCCAAATTTTTCACTCTCTTCTTTTATTTTCATCAAGAGGCCCTTTAGTTCTTCTTCATATTCTACCATAAGGGTGGTATCATCTGCATATCTGAGGTTTTAATATTTGTCCCAGCAATCTTGATTCCAGCTTGTGCTTCCTCAAGCTCAGGGTTTCTTATGATGTACTCTGCAGACAGGTTAAATAAGTAGGGTGACAGTATATAGCATTGATGTACTTATTTTCCTATTTAGAACCAGTCTGTTGTTCCATGTCTGGTTATAACTGTTGCTTCCTGACCTGCATACAGATTTCTCAAGAGGCAGGTCAGGTGGTCTGGTATTTCCATCTCTTTCAGAATTTCCCACAGTTTATTGTGATACACACAGTCAAAGGCTTTGGCATAGTCAATAAAGCAGAAATAGATGTTTTCCTGGAACTCTCTTGCTTTTTTGATGATCCAGTAGATGCTGGAAGTTTGATCTCTTATTCCTCTGCCTTTTCTAAAACCAGTTTGAACATCTGGAAGTCATAATTCACGTATTCCTGAAGCCTGGCTTGGTGAATTTTGAGCATTACTTTACTAGCGTGTGAGATGAGTGCAATTGTGTAGTAATTTTATCATTCTTTGGCATTGCCTTTTTTTTTGGATTGGAATGAAAACTGACCTTTTCCAGTCCTGTGGCCACTGCTGAGTTTTCCAAATTTGCTGGCATATTGAGTGCAGCACTTTCACAGCATCATCTTTCAGGATTTGAAATGGCCCAACTGGAATTCCATCACATCCACTAGCTTTGTTCCTAGTGATGCTTTTAAGGCCCACTTGACTTTGAATTCCAGGATGTCTGACTCTAGCTGTGTGTGAGTGATCACATCATCATGATTATCTGGGTCATGAAGATCTTTTTTGTACAGTTCTTCTCTGTATTCTTGCCATATTTGTGTCTTGCCATACTTTAATTGTAAGGAAATTGCAACCCACTCTAGTATTCTTGCCTGGAGAATTCCATGGACAGAGGAGCCTGGTGGGTTGCAGTCCATGGGGTCACAAAGAGTCAGATGTGACTGAGGTACTGAACATATTTTAATTAAAACAATGTATTCTTTTGTATAGATTAACAATATCTATTCATCCAATTAAGCACTATTGCTTAAAATTTATAGCAGCAAAAGACAAACTCAAAGGAAGTGTCATTATTTGTTAGACATTATTTTATTGTGTATAGATTATGCATATGGAAAATACTATAAATTTAGCATTGGATTGTTTCTAGAGCAGCACTATTCAATAGAACTTTCTGCAATAATGAAAAGATTTGATATATGAGTTGTCTAATACCATAGCTTCATGTAAATACTGAGCACTTGGAATATGGTTAGTAAGACTAGGAAACTGATTTCTCCATTTTATTAAATTCAGTGAATTTAAAGTTAAATAAAAAATAGTCCCATGTGGCTGGTAGCTACTACATTGAACACCTCAACAATGGAGGATGTCCTAAAGTAATGGCTTTCAGTCCTTTATGACTGTGACTAGGGTAAGAAATATATTTTGCATCATAATGTCATATACCTTAATTGTGTTATTGTTTCTGTATGCATAAAACGAAAATGCAATTTTCATTAATAAATCTAACCAACATTCAGTCTGATAATAGCTTTTCAATTCTATAATTTAGTAAAAATTTTGACTCACATAATCAATTCTATGACATATGAACATTTGGAGAGCTGTTTCACAACCCTTCAGTGAAGGATCTGTAGGTTTGTGTAAGCTTAGTAGCACAGTTGTGCCTGACTCTTTGTGATGCCATGGACTGTAGCTTGCCTGTCTGTAGGTATAAAGGTGTCATTTTCACTTGTTTTCTGAATTGACCTGAAAGCCACTCCCAAGCACCGACGCAAGTTGCACTGAACATTTTACTCTTGTACTTCCTTTACTGGGTCTAGAGGAAAATAAGAGCACCCTGAGTCTTGAAAAGAGAGAATCTCAGTGATAGGTTTATTTTCCATTTTCAGTGAAAGCTTGTGCTGATCGTTATTGAGGGTGTTCAGGAATGACTGAAGATAGAAAACCTCACCTTTTCAGGCCAAAAGTGTAAGAAATATGTACAGGGACACTTATATCTGCAAAGCACCACAATGGGTCTCAGGAGAAAGACAGAGGAAATGATCAAAGCTAGAAGGAATTCTAAGCAGGGAGATGGAGGCAAGAAACAAAAGCAAAAAAGTCTTCTCTATCCAGAGTACAAGCGTCTGCTGCATGTCTTAGAATCCACTTGCACACATCCTCCTTAGTGAGTGAAAAATATCTTCCTCAGAATAACAAAGGGACATATGAAATCTCTCAGTCACTGTTAGCATATGACAAATCTAATGCTTATTGATCATGTCTGCTAAATTAAAGTTCTTCCTAAAACAGTATAAAAAGTATTGACAAGTAGAATGTGTCAGGCTGTCCTGTGTTAACTCTTCTATCTGGATAAAAGCTATGGATCTCCCCTTTCAATCAATGAAGTTGGTTTAGTATTAATAGTACTATTATATTATAATAAATTGCCTTAATTGCTTAAAACCAAAGATATACACAGTAAATTATGAAACAATTGTACAATTTTTTATCTTTGTGGCAAGGAGTTTAAATTTTGTTTTTCCTGTTCTACTTATAAGTATTAAACATAGATTTACTATTAAATGTGTGTGAAATCTTATCAGCGTGATCTAAAGTTGGGAAACTGAAAGTCAAACCAAACTACATATAATATTTTTCAAAATCAGTGTTAATCTTTTTTCCTTTTTCATTTCAGAAGTGTTTTTTAGGTTATCAAAACACTATCTCCTCTGTTTATTTATCTTCGCAACTCGACTGAAAAGTTATCTCTTTTTCTAAAGTCTTATCTTGAATTTTCTTTAAATGCATTGTCTCGCCCTGCATTCCAATCTCTAGGCAGTTTGTGGGAGGTTTTGTAAATTTATTTTACAGTATTTGATATTAGAGATTAGCAAATTGATGTCAATACCAGACAAATACAGATGAAAATGGGTTGTTCATCCTCCATTTAGCTCCATTTTTTTCATGAATATATTTGTAGCTTTAAAAATATTCATGGGATTTTTCTTGCTTAAAATTTATCACAAGCTTATATAAAACAATTCAAAGAAAATATAGAAGGAAAAGAGGACGTAATGTATTTAAGTCTTATCTCATACATTTTCTCCGTTTTTAATTTTAGCATATGTGCTCTGAAGTGAATCACATAATTTCTAAAGTTTAGATCACCACACATTCAAAACCAAACTACCTTTATTGTTAATTTTCTGAGGTGCCAAATGTTTGTAACTAGAGATCATATTTGTTCAAGGACTGTAATGATTTCTTCAAAGGATTTCCTTCTAAAAGGAAGAAAAACTATAGAAAAAGTATTTGGTTGGCTCTTTTGCTATCGCTTACAAAATCTATTTGTATTTCACTTACTGTGTACATGTCATGAAAAAGTGTTCAAGTGGTATAGAATATTGTATGTGTGTGAATGTATAGGTGTATATGTGTGTATGTATAGGTAAATGTGTGTATACGCAAGCATGCCCTCAATATTAAAATAGGAAATTTAGTCTTTCCAGCAAAGTGATTCTTTCTGTGTTCTGTAGAAACGCTGACTAAAGTTCCCAAAGACTCATAAGCCAGACCATTTTGCTAGGCTATAATTATTAGAAAATAATTTCTCATAATGGGCCAAACTTTGTTCTGCTGTAACTTTCACAAAGTAATATGAATTATACTCCTAAAACTACAGTAAAAAAATAATAACTAGTCTTCAAAATGATATATTTTCACTACAGCTTCAAATCATGAAAAGAGCTTTATTGATTTTTCTAACATAATAATAAATTTAATAAGTGACATAAATCATACTATAAAGTATATTTAATAAAATAAAGTAACAATCATTCATAATCTAATAATCCAGGAAAAAAACTATTTATATTTTTATATAAATGTCAGCATTTTAATGCATTTCTGCATAGCCACATCTTAGAAAAAATTGTTTTGAACTTACATATCATTTTATAGCCACTTTGTTCAGTTATGCAATCATATCTTATTTTATATATATATATGTATCTGTATGTGTGCTCAGTTGCTCAGTTGTGTTCCAACTCTTGGCAGCTCCATGGACTGTAGCCTGCCAGGCTCCTCTGTCCATGAAATTTTCCAGGCAAGAATACTGGAGCAAGTTGTCATTTCTTTCTACTCCAGGGGATCTTTCAGACCCAGGAATCAAACATGTGTCTCTTACATCTCCTGCACTGACAACCAGATTCTTTCCCACGAGCACCACCCGGGAAGCCCATATGCATCTGTATGTGTGTAAAATCCAAGTTTTATTGAATTGATGATATTTGGTCATATTCTATTGCAGTATTTAAGAATATATAGTCTTTCTCAAAATGAATTTCTGTATTTTTCTAGGTCAAAGTTGTTGGTGTGTTTTTAAGAACATTGACACGTATTTCCCTTCTATATAGTGTCTGGTCCTGAGAATGGAAAAATAAATATTTGGAACCAAGCCCCACTGTGACTGACTAGAAAACCTGAACAAAGGACTTTCCTCCTGATATTACTGTAGATTAACAACAAAATCATTTTTATTTACATTTTAAATGAAATAAAACCAAATTCACAACAAATTCTCCTCAGCACGTAGTTCATTTTATTAAAACAGAATTTTCTTTTTCTTTTTTTAAAAATTTTATTTTATTTTTAAACTTTACAAATTGTATTAGTTTTGCCAAATATCAAAATGAATCCGCCACAGGTATATATGTGTTCCCCATCCGGAACCCTCCTCCCTCCTCCCTCCCCATACCATCCCTCTGGGTTGTCTCAGCACACTAGCCCCAAGCATCCAGTATCGTGCATAGAACCTGGACTGGCAACTCGTTTCATGCATGATATTATACATATTTCAATGCCATTCTCCCAAATCTTCCCACCCTCTCCCTCTGCAACAGGGTCCATAAGACTATTCTATACATCAGTGTCTCTTTTGCTGTCTCGTACACAGGGTTATTGTTAGCATCTTTATAAATTCCATATATATGCGTTAGTATGCTGTATTGGTGTTTTTCTTTCTGGCTTACTTCACTCTGTATAATAGGCTCCAGTTTCATCCACCTCATTAGAACTGATTCAAATGTATTCTTTTTAATGGCTGAGTAATACTCCATTGTGTATATGTACCACAGCTTTCTTATCCATTCATCTGCTGAAAAGTCTACAAGCAATAAATGCTGGAGAGGGTGTGGAGAAAAGGGAACCCTCTCTTACTGTTGGTGGGAATGCAAACTAGTACAGCCACTATGGAGAACAGTGCAGAGATTCCTTAAAAAACTGGAAATAGAACTGCCTTATGATCTAGCAATCCCACTGCTGGGCATATACACTGAGGAAACCAGAAGGGAAAGAGACACGTGTACCCCAATATTCATTGCAGCACTGTTTATAATAGCCAGGACATGGAAGCAACCAGAATTTACTTGATACTAAAACTTGAGAATGATATCACAAGAAAAATACCACGTCAAACTCACCCATGGAAATAAATGTAAAAATACAAATTATCAAATAAATTGTATTAGAAGTACATTCAAAGTTAATATAGCCAGAAATTAGAGTTGTTTTAATGTTCAAAAATTATCATCTCCATATATAGAAAATTATTTTGTAAACAATGTCTATTATCAAAGTGCCTAGAATACTACAACTAAGAGAATTTGTTAAACATTTAAAAGGAATCTACTAGACAACAATAGCGCATATCAAATATAAGTAAAAAAATTTAAGACATTTGTCTCTAATCTAAGATAGGTTCTTAGATTACTACAACTTCTCCAATACTTTGGCCAGCTGATAGGAAAAACTGAGTCATTGGATAAGATCCTGGAAAGACTGAAAGCAGGAGTAGGGGGCAACAGAGGATGAGATGGTTGGATGATATCATTGACATAATCAGCATGAGTTTGAGCAAACTCTGGGAGATAATGAAAGGACAGGGAAGCCTGGTGTGCTACAGTCATGGGGTTGAGAAGACTTGGACATAACTTAGCAACTAAACAACAGTCAAGTATATCACTTGTAAATATCTTCTCCCATTCAGTAGGTGGCTATTTCATTACATTGGTAGCTTCCTTTACTATGCAACATTTGATGTAGTCCCATTTGTTTATTTTTACTTTTGCTTTCCTTGCCTGAGAAGACATATTAAAAAAAAATATATTGTTAGATTTATGTCAAAAGTGTACTCCTCATGTTTCCTTCTATGAATTTTATTGTTTCAGGTCATATATTTATGTCTATAATACATTTTGAGTGTATTTTATATATAGTGTGAAACAGTAGTCCAATTTGAATATTTGAAGGTAGCTGTCTACTTTTCCCATCAACCATTTATTGAAGAGACTATCTTTCTCCCATTGTATATTCTTGCCTCCTTTGTCATAGATTAATTTACCATCTATGTATGGGTTCATTTCTGGGCTGTCTGTACTGTTCTAATGATATGTGTCTGCTTTTGTGCCAATACCATAATCTTGATTAATATAACCTTGTACTATACTTTGAAATAAGGGAGCATGATTCCTACATCTTTTTTGTTCTTTCTCAAGATTATTTGAGCTAATCAGGCTCTTTTGTATTACCAGGTAAAATCTAAAATTATTTGTTCTGGTTATGTGAATGAAGACATTGGCATTTTGTTAGGGATTACACTGCATCTATAGATTGCCTTGAGTAGAATGGCCATTTTAACAATATTAATTCTTGTAATTTATAAGCATGGAATATCTTTTCATTTGTTACTTTCATGTTCAGTTCATCAGTTCTTATAGTTTTCTCTGCACCAGTGTTTTACCTTCTTGGTTAGATTTATTGCTAAATATTTTCTTCTTTTTGATATGATGGTAAAGAAGACTGGTTTCTTAATATCTGTTTCTGATAATTCACTGATGGTTCATTGTTAGTGTATAGATACACAATAGATTTGTTTATATTAAATTTGTATCCTACAGATGAATTCAGTTCGTTAAAAATAGGTTTTTGGTGTATCATTAATATTTTCTATGTATAGTATCATGTTATGTTCAAACAGTGATTGTTTTATTTCTTCCTTTCCGGGTTGGATTACCATTATTTATTTTCCTCATCTGATTTCTGTGGATATTGCTTTCAATTGTTGATATGGTTCAGTCACTAAGCTGTCTCCTACTCTTTCTGACCCCATGGACTGCAGCATGACAGTCTTCCCCATCCTTCACTGTTACCCAAAATTTGCTCAAACTAACTTCTCTTGAACAGTGATTCCATCCAATAATCTTATCCTCAATATGCCAGCAAATATGGAAAACTCAGCAGTGACCAGAGGACTGGAAAAGGTCAGTTTTTATTCCAATCCCAAAGAAAGGCAATGCCAAAGAATGCTCAAACTACTGCACAATTGCACTTATCTCACACGCTAGTAAAGTAATGCTCAAAATTCTCCAAGCCAGGTTTCAGCAATATGTGAACCGTGAACTTCCTGATGTTCAAGCTGGTTTTAGAAAAGGCAGAGGAACTAGAGATCAAATTGCCAACATCCGCTGGATCATGGAAAAAGCAAGAGAGTTCCTGAAAAGCATCTATTTCTGCTTTATTGACTATGCCAAAGCCTTTGACTGTGTGGATCACAACAAACTGTGGAAAATTCTGAAAGAGATGGGAATACCAGACCACCTGATCTGCCTCTTGAGAAATTTGTATGCAGGTCAGGAAGCAACAGTTAGAACTGGACATGGAAGAACAGACTGGTTCCAAATAGGAAAAGGAGTTCATCAAGGCTGTATATTGTCACCCTGTTTATTTAGCTTATATGCAGAGTACATCATGAGAAACGCTGGACTGGAAGAAACACAAGCTGGAATCAAGATTGCCGGGAGAAATATCAATCACCTCAGATATGCAGATGACACCACCCTTATGGCAGAAAGTGAAGAGGAACTCAAAAGCCTCTTGATGAAGGTGAAAGTGTAGAGTGCAAAAGTTGGCTTAAAGCCCAACATTCAGAAAATGAAGATCATGGCATCCGGTCCCATCACTTCATGGGAAATAGATGGGGAAACAGTGGAAACAGCGTCTGACTTTATTTTTCTGGGCTCCAAAATCACTGCAGAGGTTGACTGCAGCCATGAAATTAAAAGATGCTTACTCCTTGGAAGGAAAGTTATGACCAACCTAGATAGTGTATTCAAAAGCAGAGACATTACTTTGCCAACAAAGGTCCGTCTAGTCAACACTATGTTTTTTCCAGTGGTCATGTATAGCTGTGAGAGTTGGACTGTGAAGAAGGCTGAGCACCGAAGAATTGATGCTTTTGAACTGTGGTGTTGGAGAAGACTCTTGAGAGTCCCTTGGACTGCAAGGAGATCCAACCAGTCCATTCTGAAAGAGATCAGCCCTGGGATTTCTTTGGAAGGAATGATGCTAAAGCTGAAACTCCAGTACTTTGGCCACCTCATGCAAAGAGTTGACTCGTTGGAAAAGACTCTGATGCTAGGAGGGATTGGGGGCAAGAGGAGAAGGGGATGACAGAGGATGAAATAGCTGGATGGAATCACTGACTCGATGGACGTGAGTCTCAGTGAACTCTGGGAGTTGGTGATGGACAGGGAGGCCTGGCGTGCTGCGATTCATGGGGTCACAAAGAGTCAGACACGACTGAGTGACTGATCTGACCTTATCTGATCTGATCTTATCCTTTGGTGCCAACTTCTTTTCCTGCCCTCAATCTATACCAGCATTAGGGTCTTTTTTAGTGAGTTGGCTCTTTGCATCAGGTGGCCAAATTATTGGAGCTTCAGCATCATTCGTTCCAATGAATATTCAATGTTGATTTCCTTAGGATTGACTGGCTTGATATCCTGTTTGTCCA
Organism: Bos indicus; assembly: GCF_029378745.1. Classification (NCBI taxonomy): domain Eukaryota; kingdom Metazoa; phylum Chordata; class Mammalia; order Artiodactyla; family Bovidae; genus Bos; species Bos indicus. The sequence continues at coordinate 35,392,571 of NC_091760.1, read as the reverse complement.
AGGGACTCTCAAGAGTCTTTTCCAACACCACAGTTCAAAAACATCAGTTTTTTGGCACTCAGCTTTCTTTATAGTCCAACTCTCACATCCATACATGACTCTGGAAAAACCATAGCTTAGTGGCAGAGGAGCTGCTGAGAGGAACTACACACGTCTAAGTCAGGGGCGGCAGACGTGAGGAGATACCCCACATCCAAGGTCAGGAGCAGCAGCTGAGAGGAGCTACCCCACATTCAAGATAAAGAGCAGCAGCTGCTCCAACAAAGCATCTGTGAAAAGATACCCCATGTACAAGGTAAGAGAAACCCAAGTAAGATGGTAGGCACTGAGAAAGGGGATCAGAGGGCAGACAGACTGAAACCACAAACACAGACAACTAGCCAATTTGATCACATGGACCACAGCCTTCTCTAACTCAATGAAACTAAGCCATGCCGTATTGGGCCACCCAAGATGGATGGGTCATGTTGGCGAGGTCTGGCAGAATGTGGTCCACTGAAGAAGGGAATGGCAAACCGCATCAGTATTCCTGCCTTGAGAATCCCATAAACAATACAAAAAGGCAAAAAGATAGGATGCTGAAAGATGAACTCCCCAGGTTGGTAAGTGCCCAATGTGCTAATAGAGATCAGTGGAGAAATAACTCCAGAGAATGATGGGAAGGAGCCAAAGCAAAAACACCCAGTTGAGGATGTGACCGGTGATAGAAACGAGGTCCGATGCTGTAAAGAGCAATATTGCATAGGAAACTGGAATGTTAGGTCCATGAATCGAGGCAAATTGGAAGTTGTCAAAAAGGAGATGGCAAGAGTGAAAGTCAACATTCTAGGAATCAGCAAACTAAGATGGACTGGAATGGGTGAATTTAACTCAGATGACCATTATATCTACTACTATGGGCAGGAATCCCTTAGAAGAAATGGAGTAGCCATCATAGTCAACAAAAAAGTCCAAAATGCAGTGCTTGGATGCAATCTCAAAAACGACAGAATGATCTCTGTTTGTTTCCAAGGTAAACGATTCAGTATCACAGTAATCCAAGTCTATGCCCTGACCAATAATGCTGAAGAAACTGAAGTTGAACAATTCTATGAAGACCTACAAGACCTTTTAGATCTAACCCAAAAAAGATGTCCTTTTCTTTATGGGGGACTGGAATGCAAAAGTTGGAAGTCAAGAAACACCTAGAGTAACAGGCAAATTTAGCTTAGAGTACAGAATGAAGCAGAGCAAAAGCTAATACAGTTTTGCCAAGAGAACACACTGGTCATACCAAACACCCTCTTCCAACAACACAAGAGAAGACTCTACACAGGGACACCACCAGATGGTCGAAACCAAAATCAGATTGATTATATTGTTTGCAGCCAAAGATGGAGAAGCTCTATACAGTCAGCAAAAACAAGACCAGGAGCTGACTGTGGCTCAGATCATGAACTCCTTATTGCCAAGTTCAGACTGAAATTGAAGAAAGTGGGGAAAACCACTAGAACATTCAGGCATTACCTGAATCAAATCCCTTATGACTATACAATGGAAGTGAGAAATAGATTTAAGGGACTAGATCTGATAGACAGAGTGCCTGATGAACTATGGATCGAGGTTCATGACATTGTACAGGAGACAGGAATCAAGACCATCTCAGAGAAAAAGAAATGCAAAAAAACAAAGTGACTGTCTGTGGAGGCCTTACAAATAGCTGTGAAAAGAATAGAAGTGAAAAGCAAAGGAGAAAAGGAATGATATACAAATTTGAATGAAGAGTTCCAAAGAATAGCAAAGAGAGATAAGAAAGCCTTCCTCAGCAATCAATGCAAGGAAATAGAGGAAAACAATAGAATGGGAAAGACTAAAGTTCTCTTCAAGAAATATAGAGATACCAAGGGAGTATTTTGTGCAAAGATGGGCTCAATAAAGGAAAGAAATGATATGGACTTAACAGAAGCAGAAGATATTAAGAAGAGGTGGCAAGAATACACAGAAGAACCATACAAGAAAGATCTTCATGACCCAGGTAATCATGATGTTGTGATCACTTACACTCATCTAGAGCCAGACATGCTGGAATTCAAAGTCAAGTGGGCCTTAAGAAGCATCACTACAAACAAAGCTAGTGGAGGTGATAGAATTTCAGTGGAGATATTTCAAATCCTGAAACATGATGCTATGAAAGTGCTGCACTCAATATGTCAGCAAATTTGGGAAACTCAGCAGTGGCCACAGGACTGGAAAAGGTCAGTTTTCATTCCAATCCCAAAGAAAGACAATGCCAAAGAATGCTCAAACTACCACACAATTGTACTCATCTCACACGCTAGTAGTGTAATACTCAAAATTCTCCAAGCAAGGTTTCAGCAATATGTGAACCATGAACTTTCAGATGTACAAGCTGGTTTTAGAAAAGGCAGAGGAATCAGAGATCAAATTGCCAGCATCCACTGGATCATCCAAAAGCAGAGTTCCAGAAAAACATCTATTTCTGTTTTATTGACTATGCCAAAGCCTTAACTGTGTGGCTCACAATAAACTGTGGGAAATTCTGAAAGAGATGAGAATACCAGACCACCTGACCTGCCTCTTGAGAACTCACCTGTATGAGTTCAGGAAGCAACAGTTAGAACTGGACATGGAACAACGGACTGGTTTCATTTAAGGAAAAGGAGTACGTCAATGCTATATATTGTCACCCTGCTTATTTATCTTATCTGCAGAGTACATCATGAGAAACGCTGAGCTGGAGGAAGCACAAGCTAGAATCAAGATTGCTGGGAGAAATATCAATAACCTCAGATATGCAGATGACACCAACCTTATGGCAGAAAGTGAAGAAGAACTAAAGAGCCTCTTGATGAAAGTGAAAGAGGAGAGTGAAAAAGTTGGCTTAAAGCTCAACATTCAGAAAACTAAGATCATGGCATCTGGTCCCATCACTTCATGGCAAATAGGTGGGGAAATAGTGGAAACAGTGGCAGATTTTTTATGAGCTCCAAAATCACTGCAGATGGTTATTGCAGCTATGAAATGAAAAGACACTTACTACTTGGGAGGAAAGTTATGACCAACATAGACAGCATATTATAAAGCAGAAACATTACTTTGTCAACAAAGATCTGTCTAGTCCTGCTACGGTTTTTCCAGTCATCATGTATAGATGTGAGAGTTGGACTATAAAGAAAGCTGAGGGCCGAAGAATTGATGCTTTTGGACTGTGGTGTTGAAGAAGACTCTTGAGAGTCCCTTGGACTGCAAGGAGTTCCAACCAGTTCATCCTAGAGATCAGTCCTGGGTGTTCATTGGAGGGAATGATGTTGAAGCTGAAACTCAATAGTTTGGCCACCTGATGCAAAGAGCTGACTCATTTGAAAAGAACCTGTTGCTGGGAAAGGTTGAGGGCAGGAGGAGAAGGGGATGACAGAGGATGAGATGGTTGGATGGCATCACTGACTCAGTGGACATGAGTTTGGTTAAATTGTGGGAGTTGGTGATGGACAGGGCGGCCTGGCGTGCTGTGATTCATGGGGTCACAAAGAGTCGGACATGACTCAGTGACTGAACTGAACTGAACTGAACTGACTATATGGACCTTGTTGGTAAAGTGGTCTCTGATTTTGAATATGCTGTCTTGGTTTGTTATATCTTTTCTTTCAAGGAGCAAGCATCTTTTAATTTCATGGCTGCAGTCACCATCTGCAGTGATTTTGGATCCCAAGAAGAATCTGTCACTATTTCCATTGTTTCCCAATCTATTTGCCATGAATTAAGTGATGGGACCGGATGTCATGATCTTAGTTTTTTGAATGTTGATTTTAAGCCAGTTTTTCCACTCTCTTCTTTCACCTTTATCAAGAGGCTCCTTAGTTCCTCTTTGCTTTCTGCCATTAGAGTAGTATCATCTGAATATCTGAAATTGTTAATATTTCTGCTGGCAATCTTGATTCTAGCCTGTGATTCATCCAGCCTGGAATTTCACATGATGTAATCATATAAGTTAAATAAGCCTGTGACAATATACAGTCTTGATATACTCCTTTCCCAATTTTGAACCAGTCCATTGTCCCATGTCTGATTCTAACTGTTAGCTCTTCACCTGCATACAGGGTCCTGGTACGCACAAGGTTTGTCTTTGAGCCCGCCAAGAATCTCTGTTTCTCCCAGTGTTTGTTTCTCCTTGTCGTCTTGTGGAATTTCTGTAACTGAATTCTGTTGACCTTCAGAGTCAGATCCCCTGGAGATTCCCACTGTCTTTGCTGGATCCAGTTTGGAAAGTCTTGTGAGGCATAGAACCTTCACAACCATGTCAGAACTTCTTTGGTACAACTGTTCCCCTGTTTGTGGGTCACCCACTCAGTGGTTCTATGGTAGGGATACAGCCTTTATGGTAAGTCTAATGGCTACCTCCTCTAAAAGCACTTATACCACACATCTCGCCTCTTAGGACTGCTGCTGCCAGTGCCCCTTTGCCCAAGGCAGGCCATTGCTGACCCATGCCTCCCCAAGAGATCCTCAAACACTCACAGGCAGGTCTGGCTCACTTTCTTCTGGGAGTCGTTACTCCTTTCTTCTTGGTCCTGATGGGCACAAGTTTTTTGTGCCCTCCAAGAGTTTCTGGTGGGTATGAGGTTTGATTTTATCATGATTGTGCATCCACTACTACGTGTTGCCACTTCTCCTTTGTCCTTGGACGTGGAGTACCTTCCTTTGGTGGGTTCCAGCATCCTCCTGTTGATGGTTTTTCAGCAGCTAGTTGCAATTTTGGTGTTCTTGCAGGAGAAGATGAGCACATTTCCTTCCACTCTGACATCTTGGCTTTTATTTTCGTACTTTCAAAACTACATTGAATAAAAGTTGTGATAGTCAACATCTTTATCTTGTTCCTGTTCTTAAAGGAAATGCTTTCAGCTTTTTACCACTGAGTATCATGTTAGCCGTGGGCTTGTCATATATGACAGTTATTACATTGTGATATGCCCCTTTTATGTGTACTTCATTTAGAACTTGTGGTGGATTCATTTTGATATTTGGCAAAACATATAATTATGTAAGGTTTAAAAATAAAATAAAAAAAAGAACTTTTATCATAAATAAAAGCTGAATTTTGTAAAAAAATTGGTATTAGTTGAAATGATTATATGTTTTTACTCTTCAGGGTTTTAATGTTGTGTGTCATAATAATTGATTTGGGTATATTGAACCATCCTTGCTGAGATTCATGGGGTTGCAAAGAGTCAGACACGACTGAGCAACTGATCTGATCTGATCTGATCTAAATCTCTGTGATAAATTCCATTTGTTCATGATATGTTTTTTTTAATGTATTATTGAATTTGGCTTGATAGTATTCTGTTGAAGATTTTTTCATCTATATTCATAAGTGCTATTGGTTTCTTTTTTTTTTCTGGTATTTTTGTTTTGGTATTAAGTTCATGTTGACCTCATGAAATGCGTTTGGAAGCATTTGTTTCTCTGCAACATTCTAGTAAAATTTGTGAAGGATAAGTATTAATTCTTTAAATGTTTGATAGAATTCATCTGTGAAGTGTAAAGTCATCTGGCCCTGGACTTTTGTTGGAAGTTTTCTGTTTGTCTGTTTGTTTAACTATTGGTTCAATTTCATTACTGGTAAGAGGTCTGTTCATATTTTGTTTCTTCTAGATTCAATGTACAATTGAGAGACTGTGCATTTCTTGGAGTTCATTTCTTCTGGGTTTCCCATTTTATTACCATGCAATTCTAGTAAACTATTATGATGCTTTGTATTTACGTAGTGTCAGTTGTAACTTCTCCCTTTTCATTTCTGATTTTATTTGGGCTGTCTCTTTGTTTCTTGATAATCTGGCTATAAGCTTTTCTTGGAAAGAACCGATTCTTTGTTTCATTGATCTTTTGTGTTGTCTTTTTAGTCTCTGTTTCTTTTTATTTTTTCTGCCCTGTTTTTTTTTTTATTATTTCTTTCATTTTACTAACTTTGTGGTGTGTTTGTACATCTTTTTCTAGCTCCTTTATGTGCAAGTTTAAATAGTATATTTGAATTTTTTTGTTGTTGTTCTTGTTTATATCCTGAAGTAGGTCTGTTTGTTTCCGGAGGAACTTAATTACTATAAAGTTCCCTCTTAGAATGGCTTTTTTAAATTTTTTTCCCCCAGCTCCTCTATAGATTTTGGATTTTTGTGTTTTTAAATTCCACCCCCCCAATTTTTTATTCAGTGACCTTTGTTGCTGTTGTTGTTCAGTCTCCAAGTCATAAATCTGATTCTCTCTGACCCTGTGAACTGCAGCACAGCAGACTTCCCTGTCCTTCACTATCTCCCTGACCTTTAGTACCTATTTTTTATTCTCAAATATATCCTGACTGGACAATAAATTGTATGGTCACTCTAATCATAGATTGTTGTTTCCACTGCTTTAAAAAAAGTTAGCCCCTTGCAAATAGATCTATCTCCCTTGAGCAATTTCCCCTCTGTAAATGTGAAACAGTGTATTAGTTGATGTTACTACGACATGTGGTGGTGGTTTAGTTGCTAAGTTATGTCCGACTCTTGCAACTCCATGGACTGTATAGACTGCCAGGCTCCTTTGTCCATGGGATTCTCCTGTCAAGAACAGTGGAGTGGGTTACCATTTCCTTCTCCATACTATGACATATTACTGTTTAAAAAATTGTTTTCAAATATTTATTTTCATTTTCCAAACAATATTAAAATGATAATGGAGATTATATTAGATTGATATTTATAATAGGTAAGTTGATAGTCAGACTTGAAAAATCTCAAATGTTGAGCCATAGATTCACTCTGCTTTCTCAACCATAATGTCATTGGAGTCGTTTGACTATTATCCTGGATTTTATATTGGTATTAATAAAGTATAAATATAAATTACTTCCCTTCAGAAGCTAGATCACACTTTTGAGAAATTTTTCATAACAATACTCCTGTCTAATTATAGATCTAGTCTTTTTTTTTTTTTTTTTTTTGTCTTGTTGCTCTGACCTCATGTGGTGTCACAAGGAAATTCTGTCACTTGCCCCTGCATCCTTAAGAGCTCAGGTTTGGTTGTCTTCATAGTTATTATTATTATTATTTCTGTCAGTTCATTTCAGGCTAAAGAACTATAAGACTTTATTGTTTTTTACATATCTTGGCTTTTTGAATGTATTAGCTTTGGGTTACAGTTCCTCTTCCCACCTTAATTGTTTCTCATTAGAAAAAATATTTTTTAATCCAAAATTTCATAATGAGTTGAAAAAGAGAACTTTGTCTTGGATGTTACTTGTGTACCCAACCCAAACTATAAATTGTCACTGTGTCTGTGTGATTGACTTCCAAGCTAAATAAACTAAGTGAGATTTATTCTTTTATCATTATTCAATCTCTTATTAAAATTGTGGTCTATTCATTCTTGCCTAAAATGACTTTAGATCTTGCTGATTCTCCCATAATCTTCCAAAAATACAATTAAAATTATTATTTACAAATTAATAGTCATTATTTATTGAAAAGTCCTATGCATTTTGTAATTTCCATCTGTGAGTTGGACTGTGAAATGTAAATAAGTGCAGCAATTCCTAATCCATTCTGCTTTGAATAAACTGCATCAATGTCAATTTTTTTAGAAACGTGAATATAATAAAATGAAGGATTTTCTTGTGAACAGAGTCTGCTTTCTTCACCAGTGTTGTAAGTAAAAAATAAAGAGACTTCAAAAGTCTTATATTATTTGACCTTAAGGTTATCCTTAGTCTTTTTTATTCAAGTGTTTATAAATTTCTTCTTCTAGTTAGTTAAATATTACATTTTTGCTCATATATGAAAAAATTAACAATTGAAGCTTAAAATGTCTCCCACATAGTGTTACTTTTATTTTGTTTTTCAGTTTATTACAAAATATGAGCAAACTAATGTTTATTATCAAATATGAAAGTGAAAATTTGCTTTATTATTATACGAGGATACCTAATTTTCTTCAGATACTACTTCCTTTCTTTAAATTCTTGTAAAGAATGTGAAACATAAACTAACCTGTGTCCCCAAAGAGTCTGCTATTATTGAAAGGATTCTTTCTACCATAGAAATAACAGCTTGCTTTCTTGTTTCTAATGAGTTTGACCTTGATATAAATATGAACCCCCAAATCTACTTCCTTCCTGATTCTACCTTTTGGCAGAACTTATTCAAGCGTATGTTTTCATAAAGAAACTCTGTACTTGGGTCATTTCTGTGGAAATATGAAGTAAAATGAGATAGTATACCAATTTAAGGTGCTCTATGATTTGTGCAATGTGTGCAATATTTAAAGAAATGAGAGTTAAAGAGAAGCTGTTGGTTGCAAATTGTCTTCAGGGTGGAGAAATAGCTATGATATACTTTGGCCTTGAGTGTGATCTTGAAAGTTTTGTGATAATATGCTGTCTACCAACTTGCCACACGTGACAGTTAATCAACTAGAAGAATAAGGGCGCTGGGGTAGGCAGATCTCATCAGAATGAATTCCTATGTGCAGTGACCCACTAGAATATTTCATATTCTGAAGCCTCCCTTATTATCATTTCATCTTTTATTTAATATTTCAACTCTACAGTTTCTGCCATGCCCCCCTTTTTTATTACACATATTAATAAAAATTAATGTAACATCACATTTAGAAAAGTATTTCTGTCATAAAGAAAATCAGAAAAAATATTATGACTTCTCTGGACCCTGGATAAGGAAGGAATGTTAAGCATAAGTCTAAAAGAAAAAAGATTTAATGATAAGGGAAGTCAATTTTAGGTAAAATGTAAATTTTCTATTATGCAATAGGTTATAATCAAATCTTGAAAGTCCAACAGAAAAATGCTAACGTATACAAGCATATAACATGCCACAAAAAGAAATATAAATGACAAGAAATTAATGATCACTAAAGTACAAAGAAAAAGAATTCAGGACTGTTATTTAGCTTCTCAATTTAATGAGGATTCATATACAATTATAGGCTTAGAATGAAAATGGAAGAGAGTGAGAGAGGGATACTCTGGGTTGGAATGGTGCAAATATACAGACTACAGGCTAATAGTCCACTTTAGAAATTTATCAGGAAATATTCAGCATCAGGAATGAAGTATTTAGTGACATATGCAGACATTAAGTTTCATCACAGCCTTGCCTTTATAAGCAAAATAAGTATTTAAAAAGAACAAAAGTGTTCAAGAAACTTAAATTATTTTGCATACCTTGAGAAGCATTACATTTAACATTTTTCTGTGCCTAGTTATTTTAAGAATCATGCTCATTATATGATATTAACTAAATAAAAAGCAATTTTTACTTTCTCCATGTCTGTATATATTATATGATCCTGTAGTTTATTTGGTTAATATCTGCACAATAAAATTATTAATGGTTTTCATATTCCTTATATATTTCTAGATTTTCTAATCTTCATGACTTATATATTTCCTCATTAGAAAGGATTTTATAGTGAATAATAGTGGTGAGAGTGGACACCCTTGTCTTGTTCCTGATCCCTTGTCCTGTTCCTTTAAGGAAATGCTTTCAGTTCTTCACTGTTGAGAATACTGTTTGCTGTGGGTTTGTCATATGTATATGGTCTTTATTATTTTGAGGTAGTTTCCTTCCATGCCTACTTTCTGGAGAGTTTTTATTACAGGTCGTTGTTGAATATTGTTAAAAGTTTTCTCTGCATCTATTGAGATAATTATATGGCTTTTATCTTTCAATTTGTTAATTGGTGTGTCACATTGATTTGTGTATATTGAAGAATCATTGAATTCCTGGGATAAACCCCACTTGATAATGGTGCATGATCTTTTTAATGTGCTGTTGGATTCTATTTGCAAGAATTTTGTTAAGGATTTTTGCATCTATGTTCATCAGTGATATTGGCCTATAATTTTCTTTTTTGTGTGATATATTTGTCTGGATTTGGTATCAGGGTAATGGTGGCCTTGTAGAATGAGTTTGGGAATTTTCCTTCTGCTGTAAATTTCTGGAAAAGTTTGAGCAGGATAGACGTTAACTCTTCTCTAAATGCTTGAGAGAATTATCCAGTGAAACCGTCTGGCCCGGGGTGTTTCTTTCTTGGAAGATTTCTTTCTTTATTTCTTTAAAAATTTATTTATTTTAATTGGAGGCCAATTACTTTACAATTAAGTAGTGGTTTTGCCATATATTGACATGAATCAGCCATGGGTATACATGTGTTCACCATCCTGAACCCCCCTCCCTCTTCCCTCGCCATCCCATCTCTCTGGGTCATCCCAGTGCCCCAGCCCTGAGCACCCTGTCTCATGCATCGAACCTGGACTGGCAATTTGTTTCACATATGATAATATACATGTTTCAATGCTATTATCTCAATCATCACACCCTCGTGTTCTCCCACAGAGTCCAAAAGACTTGTATACATATGTGTTTCTTTTGCTGTCTCACATATAGAGTTATCGTTACCATCTTTCTAAATTCCATATATTTGCATTAGTATGCTATATTGGTGTTTTTCTTTCTGGCTTACTTCACTCTGCATTATAGCCTCCAGTTTCATCCACCTCATTAGAACTGATTCACACGTATTCTTTTTAATGGCTGAACAATATTCCATTGTGTATATGTACCACAGATTTCTTATACATTTGTCTGCTGATGGACATCTAGGGTGCTTCCATGTCCTGACTATTATAAACAGTGCTGCGATGAACATTGGGGTGGAGTGTCTCTTTCAATTCTGGTTTTCTTAGTGTGTATGCCTAGCAGTGGGATTGCTGGGTCATAAGGCAGTTCTATTTCCAGTTTTTAAGGAATCTCCACAGTGTTCTCCATAGTGGCTGTACTAGTTTGCATTCCCACCAACAGTGTAAGAGGGCTCCCTTTTCTCCATTCCCTCTCCAGTATTTATTGTTTGTAGACTTTTGGATAGCAGCCATTCTGACTGGTATGAGATGCTTTTGATTGTGGTTTTGATTTGAATTTCTCTGATATTGAGTGAAGTTGAGCATCTTTTCATGTGTTTTTTAGCCATCTGTATGTCTTCTTTGGAGAAATGTCTATTTAGTTCTTTGGCCCACTTTTTGATTGGGTCATTTATTTTTCTAGAATTGAGCTGCAGGAGTTGCTTGTATATTTTTTATATTAATTCTTTGTCAGTTGCTTCATTTGCTATTATTTTCTCCCATTCCGAAGGCTGTATTTTCACCTTGCTTATAGTTTCCTTCATTGTGCAAAAGCTTTTATGTTTAATTAGGTCCCATTTGTTTATTTTTGCTTTTATTTTCATTACTCCAGGAGGTGGGTCATAGAGGATCCTGCTGTGATGTATGTCAGAGAGTGTTTTGCCTATGTTCTCCTCTAGGAGTTTTATAGTTTCTGGTCTTATATTTAGATCTTTAATCCATTTTGAGTTTGCTTTTGTGTATGGTGTTAGAAAGTGTTCTAGTTTCATTCTTTTACAAGTGGTTGACCAGTTTTCCCAGCACCACTTGTTAAAGAGATTGTCTTTTCTCCATTGTATATTCTTGCCTCCTTTGTCAAAGATAAGGTGTCCATAGGTATGTGGATTTATCTCTGGGCTTTCTATTTTGTTCCATTGATCTATACTTCTGTCTTTGTGCCAGTACCATATTGTCTTAATGACTGTAGCTTTGTAGTATAGCCTGAAGTCAGGCAGGTTGATTCCTTCAGTCCATTCTTCTTTCTCAAGATCGCTTTGACTATTTGACGTTTTTTGTATTTCCATACATATGTGAAATTATTTGTTCTAATTCTGTGAAAAATACCATTGGTAGCTTGATAGGGATTGCATTGAATCTATAGATTGCTTTGGATAGAATACTCATTTTCACTATATTGATTCTTCCAATCCATGAACATTGTATATTTCTCCATCTATTTGTGTCCTCTTTGATTTCTTTCATCAGTGTTTTATAGTTTTCTATATATAGGTCTTTTGTTTTTTTAGGACGATATATTCCTAAGTATTTTATTCTTTTCGTTGCAATGGTGAATGGAATTGTTTCCTTAATTTCTCTTTCTGTTTTCTCATTATTAGTGTATAGGAATGCAAGGGATTTCTATGTGTTAATTTTATATCCTGCAACTTTACTATATTCATTGATTAGCTCTAGTAATTTTCTGGTGGACTCTTTAGGATTTTCTATGTAGAGGATCATGGCATCTGCAAACAGTGAGAGTTTTACTTCTTTTCCAATCTGGATTCATTTTATTTCTTTTTCTGCTCTGATTGATGTGTCCAAAACTTCCAAAACTATGTTGAATAGTAGTGGTGAGAATGGGCACCCTGGTCTTGTTCCTGACTAAAGGGGAAATGCTTTCAGTTTTTCACCATTGAGGATAATGTTTGCTCTGGGTTTGTCATATATAGCTTTTATTATATTGAGTTATGTTCCTTCTGTGCATGATTTCTGGAAGTTTTTTTTTTTTTAATCATAAATGGATATTGAATTTTGTCAAAGGCTTTCTCTGCATCTATTGAGATAATCATATGGTTTTTATCTTTCAATTTGTTAATGTGGTGTATCACATTAATTGATTTGTGGATACTGAAGAATCCTTGCATCCCTGGGATAAAGCCCACCTGGTCATGATGTATGATCTTTTTAATATGTTGTTGGATCTAGCTGTTTGCTAGAATTTTGTTCAGGATTTTTGCATCTATATTCATCAGTGATATTGGCCTGTAGTTTTCTTTTTTGTGGCATCTTTTTCTGGTTTTGGTATTACGGTGATGGAGGCCTCATAGAATGAGTTTGGAAGTTTACTTTCCTCTGCAATTTTCTGGAAGAGTTTCAGTAGGATAGGTGTTAGCTCTTCTCTAAATTTTTGGTAGAATTTAGCTGTGAAGTCATATGGTCCTGGGCTTTTGTTTGCTGGAAGATTTCTGATTACCATTTTGATTTCCATGCTTCTGATGCGTCTGATAAGATTTTCTATTTCTTCCTGGTTCAGTTTTGGAAAGTTATACTTTTCTAAGAATTTGTCCATTTCTTCCAAGTTGTCCATTTTCTTGGTATATAGTTGCTGATAGTAGTCTCTTATGATCCTCTGTATTACTATGTTGTCTGTTCTGATTTCTCCATTTTCATTTCTAATTTTGTTGATTTGGTTTTTCTCCCTTTGTTTCTTGATGAGTCTGGCTAACGGATTGTCAATTTTATTTATCTTCTCAAAGAACCAGCTTTTAGCTTTGTTGATTTTTGCTATGTTCTCTTTTGTTTCTTTTTCATTTATTTCTGATCTAATTTTTAAGATTCCTTTCCTTCTACTAACCCTGGGGATCTTCGTTTCTTCCTTTTCTAGTTGCTTTAGGTGTATAGTTAGGTTATTTATTTGACTTTTTTCTTATTTCTTGAGGTAAGCTTTTGTTGCTATGAACCTTCCCCTTAGCACTGCTTTTACAGTGTCCCATAGGTTTTGGGTTATTGTGTTTTCATTTTCATTCGTTTCTATGCATATTTTGATTAAAAAAATTTTTTTTCTTCTGTGATTTGTTGGTTATTCAGAAACTTGTTATAGATGGAGAAGTCTTGAGGGTACTGTAACAATAAGACTGAAAACCAGAGGCAGGAGGCTTAAGTACAAAACCTGAGAACACCAGAGAACCCTTGACTCCAAGAAACATTAATTGATAAGAGCTCATCCAAAAGCCTCCATACCCTGAAACTAAGCTCCAGCCAAGAGCCAACAAGTTCCAGAAGAAGACATACCATGCAAATTCTCCATCAATGCAGGAACATAGACCTGGGCTTCAATATACCGGCTGCCCAAAGTCATAACAAACCCATAGACATCTCAAAACTCACTACTGGACACTTTATTGCACTCCAGAGAGAAGAAATCCAGCTCCACCCACCAGAACACCGATGCAAGCTTCCCTGACCAGGAAACCTTGACAAGCCACCCATCCAACCCCACCCACAGCAAGGAACCTCCACAATAAAGAGGAACCATAAACTGCCAGGATAGAGAAAGGCCACCCTAAACACAGCAATCTGAACAAGATGAACAGGCAAGGAAATACTCAGCAGGTAAAGGAACATGATAAATGCCCACCAAACTAAACAAAAGAAGAGGCGATAGGGAGTCTCCCTGAAAAAGAATTCAGAATAATGATAGTAAAAATGATCCAAAATCTTGAAAACAAAATGGAGTTACAGATAAATAGTCTGGATAAAAGGATTGAGAACATGAGAGAAATGTTTAACGAGGACCTAGAAGAAATAAAAAAGAGTCAATCAATAATGAATAATGCAATAAATGAGATCAAAAACACTCTGGAGGGAACCAATAGTAGAATAACGGAGGCAGAAGATAGGATAAGTGAGGTAGCAGATAGAATGGTAGAAATAAATGAAGCAGAGAGGAAAAAAGAAAAAAGAATTAAAGGAAATGAGGACAATCTCAGAGACCTCTGGGACAATGTTAAACACTCCAACATTCAAATCATAGGAGTCCCAGAAGAAGAAGACAAAAAGAAAGGGCATGAGAACATCCTTGAGGAGATAATAGTTGAAAACTTCCCTAAAATGGGGAAGGAAATAGTCACCCAAGTCCAAGAAACAGAGCGTCCCCAACAGGATAAACCCAAGGCAAAACACCCCAAGACACATATTAGTCAAATTAACAAAGATCAAACACAAAGAACAAATATTAAAAGCAGCAAGGGGAAAACAACAATAACACACAAGGATATTCCCTTAAGGATAACAGCTGATCTTTCAATAGCAATTCTTCAGGCCAGAAGGGAATGGCAGGACATACTTAGAGTGATGAAAGAGCAAAACCTACAACCCAGATTACTGTACCCAGTAAGGATCTCATTCAAATATGAAGGCGAAATAAAAGCTTTACAGACAAGCAAAAGCTGAGAGAATTTAACACCAGGATACCAGCTGTTTAACAAATGCTAAAGGATTTTCTCTAGACAGGAAAAACAGAAAGGGTGTATAAACTCAAACTCAAAACAACAAAGTAAAATGGCAACTGGATCATACTTATCAATGATTATCTTAAATGTAAATGGGTTGAATCCCCCAACCAAAAGACAAAGACTGGCTGAATGGATACAAAAGCAAGACCCTTATATATGTTGTCTACAAGAGACCCACCTCAAAACAAGGGACACATACAGACTGAAAGTGAAGGGCTGGAAAAAGTTATTCCATGCAAATAGAGACCAAAAGAAAGCAGAAGTAGCAATGCTAATATCAGATAAAATAGACTTTAAAATAAAGGCTGTGAAAAGAGACAAAGGACACTACATAATAATCAAAGGATCAATCCAAGAAGAAGATATAACAATTATAAATATATATGCACCCAACATAGGAGTACCGCAATATGTAAGGCAAGTGCTAACAAGTATGAAAGGGGAAATTAACAGTAACACAATAATAGTAGGAGACTTTAATACCCCACTCACAACTAAACTGAAAATTAACAAGCAAACACAATTTTTAAATGATACAATGGACCAGTTAGACCTAATTGATAACTATAGGACATTTCACCCCAAAACAATTAAATTCACCTTTTTCTCAAGTGCACGTGGAAACTTCTCCAGGATAGATCACAGCCTGGGCTGTAAATCTAGCCTTGGTAAATTCAAAAAAATTGAAATCATTCCAAGCATCTTTTCTGACCACAATGCAGTAAGATTAGATGTCAATTACAGGAGAAAAACTTAAAAAATTCCAACATATGGAGGAAGATTTCTGATAACACTTTTGATACCAGTGCTTGGGATTGGTATGTTCAGATTTTTTATTTCTTCCCGGTTCAGTCTTGGAAGATTATGCTTTTCTAAGAATTTGTCCATTCTTCCAGGTTATCCACATTATTGGCATATAGTGGATCATAGTAGTATCTTATGACCTTTTGTATTTCTGAATTGTCTGTTGTAACTCCTGCTTTTCATTTCTAATTTTATTTGTCTTCTCCCCTTTTTTCTTTTTTTTTCTTTTTTTTTCTTTTTTTATATTTTTTTTCTCTTCTTTTTTTTTATTCAATTTTAATTAAAAAAAAAATTATACATGTGTTCCCCATCCTGAACCCTCCTCCCTCCTCCCTCCCCATACCATCCCTCTGGGTCGTCCCAGTGCACCAGCCCCAAGCATCCAGCATCGTGCATTGAACCTGGACTGGCATCTCGTTTCATACATGACATTTCACATGTTTCAATGCCATTCTCCCAAATCTTCCCACCCTCTCCCTCTCCCACAGAGTCCATAAGCCTGTTCTATACATCAGTGTCTCTTTTGCTGTCTCGTATACAGGGTTATCGTTACCATCTTTCTAAATTCCATATATATGTGTTAGTATACTGTATTGGTGTTTGTCCTTCTGGCTTACTTCACTCTGTATAATAGGCTCCAGTTTCATCCACCTCATTAGAACTGATTCAAAAGTATTCTTTTTAATGGCTGAGTAATACTCCATTGTGTATATGTACCACAGCTTTCTTATCCATTCATCTGCTGATGGACATCTAGGTTGTTTCCATGTCCTGGCTATTATAAACAGTGCTGCGATGAACATTGGGGTACACTTGTCTCTTTCCCTTCTGGTTTCCTCAGTGTGTATGCCCAGTGGGAATGCAAACTAGTACAGCCACTATGGAGAACAGTGTGGAGATTCCTTAAAAAACTGGAAATAGAACTGCCTTATGATCCCCTTTTTTCTTGATGAGTCTGGTTAATGGTTTGTCCGTTTTTCTCATCCTCTCAAAGAACCAGCTTTTACTTTTCCTGATCTTTGCTATTGTCACCTTCATTTCTTTTTCATTTATTTCTGTTTCGATCTTCATGATTCTTTTCTTCTATTAACTTTGAGTTTTCCTTTTTTTAATTGTTGCATTAGGTGTAAAGTTAGGTTGTTTATCCTTTTTTTTTTTTATTGTTTCTGGAGGTAGGCTTGTATTGCTATAAACTTCAGTCTTAGCACTGCTTTCACCACATCCCATAGGTTTTCAGTTGTTGTGTTTGCACTGTTGTTTTTATATAGGAACAGAGGAGCCTGGCATGATGCAGTCCATGAAGTCACGAACAGTCAGACACAATTTAGTGACTGAAAAACAACAATTTTTTTTTTTATTTCCTCTTTGCTTCAGTGATCTCTTCATTATTCAAAAGTGAATTATTTAGCCTCCATGTGTTTGTTCTTCTTACAGCTTTTTTTTTTTTCTTTTCCATCAACTTGATAGTTAATCCTAAAAAAGGATTTTAAAATAGTACTATAATTTTGTTGGTGTATTATTAACTAATTATTTTCTTTAGATACTATTTATTCTTTAATTGCATTCACTTTTTTAAGAAATGATATTTGTGTCTGGAAATATATTTTTTGTGATAGTCCATAAAGATTATAGTATTACTGAGTGATTTGGAAATACTCTCTTATAATCTGTAAGCTAATAAACAGGAAATTTACTCAGACGTAACTAGACAATACCAGCATTATGAAGCTGTTGGCTCATCTACAGAACAGAGTGATCAATTAAAATTTTAGATCACTGTTTTTTTAATTCCATCAAATAAGTACTTCTGACTACCCTACCAAAAAGTTAAAGAATAATATTAATATTTATTTCATTCAAATATAATCTGTTTTCAGATTTATCCCTATTCAGTTCAGTCACTCAGTCATGTCTGACTCTTTGCAACCCCATGAATCTCAGCATGCCAGGCCTCCCTGTCCATCACCAACTCCCGGAGTTCACTCAAACTCATGTCCATCAAGTCAGTGATGCCATCCAGCCATCTCATCCTCTGCCGTCCCCTTCTCCTCCTTCCCCCAATCCCTTCTAGCATCAGGGTCTTTTCCAATGAGTCAACTCTTCGCATGAGGTGGCCAAAGGACTGGAGTTTCTTTTTCAGCATCAGTCCTTCCAAAGAACACCCAGGACTGATCTCCTTTAGAATAGACTGGTTGGATCTCCTTGCAGTCCAAGGGACTCTCAAGAGTCTTCTCCAACACCACAGTTCAAAAGCATCAATTCTTTGTCACTCAGCTTTCTTCACAGTCCAACTCTCACATCCATACATGACCACTGAAAAAACCATAGCCTTGGCTAGACAGACCTTTGTTGGCAAAGTAATGTCTCTGCTTTTGAATATGCTATCTAGGTTGGTCATGACTTTCCTTCCAAGGAGTGTCTTTTAATTTCGTAGCTGCAATCACCATCTGAAGTGATTTTGGAGCCCCCCAAAAATAAAGTCTGACACTGTTTCCATTGTTTCCCCATATATTTTCCATGAAGTGATGGGACCAGATGCCATGATCTTCATTTTCTGAATGTTGAGCTTTAAGCCAACTTTTTCACTCTCCTCTTTCACTTTCATCAAGAGGCTTTTTAGTTCATTTTCACTTTCTGCCATAAGAGTGGTGTTGTCTGCATATCTGAAATTACCCCTTTTAGCTATGTGCAACCCCAAGCAAGACTATTCTGTGTAGCCAAAACTTAGCCACTCTATCAGCTAGCTAACCAAGATACTTGAGCAGGCTCAGCTTAAATCAACAGAGGGTGTTCTTCCAGATCAATAGAGTTGCCCAGGAAACTTGTAGACACATGAAAAATAATGAAGAAAATTTTGTTGTTGTTGTTTTAAGCTATTAAAATTTTAAGTGAATTTTTATAGAGCAGTAGCTATCTGACAACTGTTTAAATAAAGCTCGTGTAATTATCTTTCTAATTTTAACTCATTATAGTTACAAGATATTCTATAAATTTTGAGAATCTGTTCTCAGATCCAGCCTTTAATAAGCTATTTTAAATATCCTAGTATTAGATCCAGAGACTATGATTTGGAGCTCTGTAACACATTTTCAGTTATAATAGCTACATAATCATACATAGAGGAAAAGTAAAAATAAAGAGTATTTGCCTTTTGAGAAATGTAATAAAAGTATAGGCATTATTTCACTATTCAGAAATGAGTCAAATAAGTTTTAGCCTCGAGTTTGTCCATCTGCCTACTAATGTCAACTGGACTTTGAGTAGGTGAGGGTAGGGAAAACACTGATGTTATTTTTCATTTCCCCCTTCTTCCCCTCCCCTTAGTGCCCATTCTCTTCCCACATCAATAGGGTCTTTCAACAAATTCTGAGTCCCCAATTAATGATTTCAATCTAGGAGATGACTATGTCCCCCGTCTTTACTATGATTTTTATTCATTTTTATGACCCTGAAAAACTAGGCTGACATTATAAATATAGCATGCAGACTATTTGGAGAATCCAAGTTTTCTTTTGTTTAGCATAAGAGCAACAAAAACATAGTTGTGTGTCCTCAGCATTTTATCCGTTAACATTTTAGAACATCCTAATAATATATTATCTACTTAATTATTAGATAGAAACCTATTAACTTTATTCACTGAGTGAGAGCAGATGGTCCCAAATTAACTAGTGAATATGTTCACGAATCTTAAAAAAATGTGTCAAAGAATGCTTCCAATAAGCACACGTGGGAACTTTTTATCCTCCAGACTGCATTCTGAAAATGTGACGGTAGGCACAGTAATCTTTATAAAGGAGATGAGGTAGGCTACTGCACTAGACAACAGTGAGGCCTATACTGGGTGAGGTACCCATGTTTTTCAGCATGATGATTGCTTATCATAGCATTCAACTCTCACAATCTGTCATGTGGCTGATATGGTGAGTATTAGAGCAATTTATCTGGGTCAAATTGCTGACTGAAATTCATAAAAATGCAAATATATTACTTAAGAAAGTTAACACACTAAGTCACAGAATGCATTAATAATTTACCATGTATTATGTTATCCTAAAGTTCTCATAATTGATCTGTTGACACAGCACTTAGAAGATACATTCACCTGCATTTTTAATAACAGGTTTCTCAACTCAAGATTCAGATCAGAGCAGATCAGATCAGTCCTTCAGTCATGTCCGACTCCTTGTGACCCAATGAATCGCAGCACGCCAGGCCTCCCTGTCCATCACCAACTCCCGGAGTTCACTCAGACTCACTTCCATCGAGTCAGTGATGCCATCCAGCCATCTCATCCTCTGTCGTCCCCTTCTCCTCTTGCCCACAATCCCTCCCAGCATCAATCTTTTCCAATGAGTCAACTCTTCGCATGAGGTGGCCAAAGTACTGGAGTTTCAGCTTTAGCATCATTCCTTCCAAAGAAATCCCAGGGCTGATCTCCTTCAGAATGGACTGGTTGGGTCTCCTTGCAGTCCAAGCAACTCTCAAGAGTCTTCTCCAACATTTCAAACAGTTCAAACTTCTCCAACAGTTCAAAAACATCAATTCTTCGGCACTCAGCCTTCTTCACAGAAGAAGCCCCCAAAAATAAAGTCTGACACTGTTTCCACTGTTTCCCCATCTATTTCCCATGAAGTGATGGGACCGGATGCCATGATCTCCATTTTCTGAATGTTGAGCTTTAAGCCAACTTTTTCACTCTCCACTTTCACTTTCATTAAGAGGCATTTTAGTTCCTCCTCACTTTCTGCCATAAGGGTGGTGTCATCTGCATGTCTGAGGTTATTGATATTTCTCCTGGCAATCTTGATTCCAGCTTGTGTTTCTTACAGTCCAGTGTTTCTCATGATGTACTCTGCATATAAGTTAAATAAGCAGGGTGACAATATACAGCCTTGACGTACTCCTTTTCCTATTTGGAACCAGTCTGTTGTTCCATGTCCAGTTCTAACTGTTGCTTCCTGACCTGCATACAAATTTCTCAAGAGGCAGATCAGGTGGTCTGGTATTCCCATCTCTTTGAGGATTTTCCACTGTTTATTGTGATCCACACAGTCAAAGGCTTTGGCATAGTCAGTAAAGCAGAAGTAGATGCTTTTCTGGAACTCTCTTGCTTTTTCCATGATCCAGCAGATGTTGGCAATTTAATCTCTGGTTCCTCTGCCTTTTCTAAAACCAGCTTGAACATCAGGAAGTTCACGGTTCACATATTGGCTGAAGCCTGGCTTGGAGAATTTTGAGTATTACTTTACTAGCGTGTGAGATGAATGCAATTGTGCAGTAGTTTGAGCATTCTTTGGCATTGCCTTTCTTTGGGATTCGAATGAACACTGACTTTTTCCAGTCCTGTGGCCACTGCTGAGTTTCCCAAATTTGCTGACATATTGAGAGCAGCACTTTCACAGCATCATCTTTCAGGATTTGGAATAGCTCAACTGGAATTCCATCACCTCCACTAGCTTTGTTTGTAGTGATGCTTTCTAAGGCCCACTTGACTTCACATTCCAGGATGTCTGGCTTTAGGTCAGTGATCACACCATCGTGATTATCTGGGTCGTGAAGATGTTTTTTGTACAGTTCTTCTGTGTATTCTTGCCCCCTCTTCTTAATATCTTCTGCTTCTGTTAGGTCCATACCATTTCTGTCCTTTATCGAGCCCATCTTTGCATGAAATGTTCCTTTGGTATCTGTAATTTTCTTGAAGAGATCCCTAGTCTTTCCCATTCTTTTGTTTTCCTCTATTTCTTTGCAGTGATTGCTGAAGAAGGCTTTCTTATCTCTTGCTATTCTTTGGAACTCTGCATTCATATGTTTATATCTTTCCTTTTCTCCTTTGCTTTTCACTTCTCTTCTTTTCACAGCTATTTGTAAGGCCTCTCCAGACAGCCATTTTGCTTTTTTGCATTTCTTTTCCATGGGGATGTTCTTAATCCCTGTCTCCTGTACAATGTCACGAACCTCATTCCATAGTTCATCAGGTACTCTATCTATCAGATCTAGGCCCTTAAATCTATTTCTCACTTCCACTGTATAATCATAAGGGATTTGATTTAGGTCATACCTGAATGGTCTAGTGGTTTTCCCTACTTTCTTCAATTTCAGTCTGAATTTGGCAATAAGGAGTTCATGGTCTGAGCCACAGTTAGCTCCTGGTCTTGTTTTTGCTGACTGTATAGAGTTTCTCCATCTTTGGCTGCAAAGAATATAATCAATCTGATTTTGGTGTTGACCATCTGGTGATGTCCATGTGTAGAGTCTTCTCTTGTGTTGTTGGAAGAGGGTGTTTTTTATGACCAGTGCATTTCCTTGGCAAGATTATTCTAACTCAATTCTTGATTTCTACCTCTGCACAATCCACCCACCACCTGTTATGGACTGAGTGTTTGTGACCCCCAAAATCATTTATTGATGATTTTATTCCCAATGTGATTGTATTAAGAAGTGGGAGCCTGGAAGACATTAGGTTTAGATGAGCTTTTGAGGATGGATCCTCACCCTGCCTTAATGATGGAATCATTGCCTGTGTAAGAAGAGGAAGAGACACCAGATCATCCTCTTTCCACCATGTGAGAACACAGTCATCAGGACTGTGTGTGCCCAGAAGGAAGCTTTTATTTGAAACCAGGGAAAGGGCACCCATTAGAACCAACCCTTGCTGGTACCCTGATCTTGACCTTTCAGGCTCCTGAACCCCAAGAAAATAAATTTCTGTTGTTTAAGTCACCCAATCTATAGTATTTCACTATAACTGTTTGAGCTGACTAGACACCTCCCAGAGAAGGCAATGGCACCCCACTCCAGTACTCTTGCCTGGAAAATCCCATGGATTGAGGAGACTGGAAAGCTGCAGTCCATGGGGCTGCTGAGGGTCAGACACGACTGAGTGACTTCATTTTAACTTTTCACTTTCATGCATTGGAGAAGGAAATGGCAACCCACTCCAGTGTTCTTGCCTGGAGAATCCCAGGGATGGGGGAGCCTGGTGGGCTGCCGTCTATGGGGTCGCACAGAGTCAGACATGACTGAAGCGACTTAGCAGTAGCAGCAGCAGACACCTCCCACTGACCCAGTTTCTCAAGCCAAGAAACTGGGAATCATCATTTATACCTTTATGTTCTCTGTATCTCATATCTAAACCAATAGCAAGTTCTTTGGACTATTTTATTACTGTTTCCCTGATGAAGACTTTCCAATGGCTTGTCCTAGAATAGTAATGCAATCTAAATAATCATTATAACTCATATTTACCTTTCAGGCCTTCCCTTATCACTCCCCTCTTGATTCACACATTTCAGTCACACTAACATTTCTGTTATATGCCTCAGAAAGTCTATTTGTAACTAAGACTCCATATGCCCTCCTTCTTTGCCTGGAAGGCTCTTCTTGAACATCTTCTTATAGCTATCTCATCTTGTCATTTTTTTCTCAGTGGATGGTCCTGCTGTCCAAAGAGCATTTTTCTGACCATGCTAGCTAAAATGCTCCCAATACTACACCTGTCATACTCTGTTTCCTTCTGGTAATTTTTCACTATCTGAGTGATTATTACTTTTCATTTCTTTGCATATCTTATTGCTGTCTCACTTTTCAAAATATATCCAATATGATGTGGATTTATTTATCTTATTAGTTTCCCTATTCCCAATGTGTACAACAGCACCTAATACATCATAAATGATTCAAAAAGGCAATTTAATCAGCATGCTAAAATATACTAATTAATTCTATGACACAATCTAAAGGAACTTTGTTGACCAAATATATGTATGATATTCAATACAAAATCATCTTTCCAGTCAAATATTTAAATCAGTAAAGAAATATTTAAATAAAGCATAGCAAGATAATAGCAGCATTTGCCCTTATATTTGTAAACTGTTCAGCCTCTTTGATATTTTCTGAATAGAGGCAAATAAGTGATAACATTTTTACAATATACCATAAAATAATTTTCAGTTAATGTATATTTCAGTAAAACATGTTTACTAATATAACTGTGACAAATTTAAAAGGAGAACAATTATATTCATTAATAAACTCCTCCTCCCCCATACAGACACAGATTGGGAAAAAGTAATTACCATTCAATATTAGTTAAGTTATCCAATCGTGCATTCCTTTCATAAGCATATATGAGTTAATGACTATGTATGAGGGTGAGACTGGATTTCATATTAGGAAGCGAAGATATTTGTAAGTGATACAGCCCTGTCCTCAAGGAAATTCATCTAGGTAAAGAGACATGAAAATAAGTGACTGAAATGCAGTGGAGCTGCACAGACAAAAATAGATGTATATCTTGGCTAATCTGGAATTATATGGGAGGAGGTTTCTGATAGCTGAAATGCTTTGGGGAGAGCGAGAAAGTGACTCTGAGCTGAATTTTAAAGATGACTAGATGGGGATTGGGGGCAGGAGATGAAGGGGACGACAGAGGATGAGATGGCTGGATGGCATCACTGACTCGATGGACGTGAGTCTGGGTGAACCCTGGGAGTTGGTGATGGACAGGGAGGCCTGGCGTGCTGCAATTCATGGGGTCGCAAAGAGTCGGACACGACTGAGTGACTGAACTGAACTGAACTGAGATGTTAGTAAGGCAAAGGAGGAAGGAGTCAGTCTATGTAGGGAGTGATGTGAATGGCAAAAGTATACAACAAAAATATGAGACGAAGACAATAAGTAAAATGGCAAAAAAAGAAAAAAGTATGAGATGAAGGAAAAGCATGCTGGGCTCTGATTAGATAGTGCCTTGTCTTCACTTCTTTGTTCATTAGTCTTCCATTTATTGTCTAAGCAAATATTTCAGAAGCTCGTGTCACGTTCAATGCAGGGCACTTAATCATAAAGAGTTTGAACTTTGCATTATAAGTGTGGACAATAGATTTTATGATGGCTTGAATTTTAGGATGCATTACTCTGGCATTTTGGGGGAGAGATAAATTGAACAGTTTAGGACTGTAGGCAGGGAGACTGTGTAATAATCCATGCAAAAGTTGACAGTAGTCTACCTTAAGGCAGTGGTAATAGAATAGAGAAAATGAGACAGATTTAAGAAATATCTAAGAGAAAACAGATTTTACAAGGGAGAGAGAGAAGTAATTGTCTCCTTGAAGTGTGCAAGAAGAGTTTATTAACCTTTATCTTTTATCAGCTCCTTAATAGCTTGAAAGGCAAAGGTTTTGTAAAATGGTACGAACTGTCAAATTTAGGTGCT
The DNA here is from genome assembly GCF_029378745.1 of Bos indicus. NCBI lineage: Eukaryota > Metazoa > Chordata > Mammalia > Artiodactyla > Bovidae > Bos > Bos indicus. The sequence goes on along the minus strand of NC_091760.1, from coordinate 35,367,610 downwards.
TCAGCTAAACTCTCTAACAAGGGGAAAAAGAAGTTTACTTCTCTTTTTCTTCTTTCCATATTGCCCTTGCACTGGTGTCAGAGTCCTACAGACATCTCTTCCTGAAGGAAAAAGTCTGTAAGACACTGCAGGTCAGAGAGGAGACAAGAACTCCCTCTCCAATCCTGTCATTGTTTATTAGTCTGTTCTTCTCTCAGTACATATATCATGAGAGTAAGTGAGAGAAGATATATATGAATATTTCACATATGCACACCTTGGGTTTTTACAATCTGCTCTTACTAAATAAGAATCAGGAAGGGGCTGTTTAATTGATGGTCTGCCCTTGGGTTGAATTTTACCTAAAGATTTCAGTACAGCATATTTTTTCATCTATAATCACCAAAACAGAAAACTGTATACTTACTGTTACAGTATGATTTTTCAGTTCAGTCAGTTCAGTTCAGTTGTGTCCAACGCTTTGTGACGCCCATAGACTGCAGAACACCAGGCTTCCTTGTTCATTAACAACTCCTGGAGTTTACTCAAACTCATGTCCATTGAGTCGGTGATATCATCCAACCATCTCATCCCCTGTCATCCACTTATCCTCCAGCCTTCAATCTTTCCCAGCATCAGGGTCTTTTTAGATGAGTCAGTTCTTCGCATCAGGTGACCAAAGTATTGGAGTTTCAGCTTCACGATCAATCCTTCCAATGAATATTCAAGACTGATTTCCTTTAGGATGAACTGGTTGGATCTCCTTGCTGTTCAAGGCACTCTCAAGAGTCTTCTCTAACACCACTGTTCAAAAGCATCAATTCTTCGGCGCTCAGCTTTCCTTATAGTCCAACACTCACATTCATACACAACCACTGGAAAAACCATAGCTCTGACTAGACATACCTTTGTTGGCATAGTAATGTCTCTGCTTTTTAATATACTGTCTATGTTGGTCATAACTTTCCTTCCAAGGAGCAAGCATCTTTTAATTTCATGGCTGCAATCACCATCTGCAGTGATTTTGGAGCCCCCCAAAATAAAGTCTGTCACTGTTTCCACTGTTTCCCTGGCTATTTGCTATGAAGTGATGGGGCCAGATGCCATGATCTTAGTTTCCTGATAGTTGAGTTTTAAGCCAGCTTTTTCGCTCTCCTCTTTCACTTTCATTAAGAGGCTCTGTAGTTCTTCTTCACTTTCTGCCATAAGGGTGGTGTCATCTGCATATCTGAGGTTATTGATAGTTCTCCCACCAATCTTGATTCCAGCTTGTGTTTCATCCAGCCCATCATTTCTCATGATGTACTCTGCATATAAGGTAAATAAGCAGGATGATGCTGTGAAACTGCTGCACTCAATATGCTAGCAAATTTGGAAAACTCAACAGTGGCCACAGGACTGGGAAAGGTCGGTTTTCATTCCAATCCCCAAAAAAAGGTAATGCCAAAGAATGCTCAAACTACAGCACAATTGCACTCATCTCACACGCTAGTAAAGTAATGCTCAAAATTCTCCAAGCCAGGCTTCAGCAATACATGCACCAAGAACTTCCTGATGTTCAAGCTGGTTTTAGAAAAGGCAGAGGAAGCAGAGATCAAATTGCCAACATCCACTGGATCATGGAAAAAGCAAGAGAGTTCCAGAAAAGCATCTATTTATGCTTTTTTGACTATGCCAAAGCCTTTGACTGTGTGGATCACAATAAACTGTGGGAAATTCTGAAAGAGATGGGAATACCAGACCACCTGATCTGCCTCTTGAGAAATCTGTATGCAGGTCAGGAAGCAACAGTAAGAACTGGACATGGAACAACAGACTGGCTCCAAATAGGAAAAGGAGTCCGTCAAGGCTGTATATTGTCACCCTGCTTATTTAACTTATATGCAGAGTACATCATGAGAAACGCTGGACTGGAAGAAACACAAGCTGGAATCAAGATTGCTGGGAGAATATCAATAACCTCAGATATGCAGATGATACCACCCTTATGGCAGAAAGTGAAGAGGAACTAAAAAGCCTTTTGATGAAAGTGAAAGTGGAGAGTGAAAAAGTTGACTTAAAGCTCAACATTCAGAAAATGAAGATCATGGCATCCAGTCCCATCACTTCATGGGAAATAGATGGGGAAACAGTGGAAACAGTGTCAGACTTTATTTTTTTGGCCTCCAAAATCACTGCAGATGGTGACTGCAGCCATGAAATTAAAAGACGCTTACTCCTTGAAAGGAAAGTTATGACCAACCTAGATAGCATATTCAAAAGCAGAGACATTACTTTGCCAACAAAAGTCCGTCTAGTCAAGGCTATGGTTTTTCCTGTGGTCATGTATGGATGTGAGAGTTGGACTGTGAAGAAGGCTGAGTGCCGAAGAATTGATGCCTTTGAACTGTGGTGTTGGAGAAGACTCTTGAGAGTCCCTTGGACTGCAAGGAGATCCAACCAGTCCATTCTGAAGGAGATCAGCCCTGGGATTTCTTTGGAAGGAATGATGCTAAAGCTGAAACTTCAGTACTTTGGCCACCTCATGTTAAGAGTTGACTCATTGGAAAAGACTCTGATGCTGGGAGGGATTGGGGGCAGGAGGAGAAGGGGACAACAGAGGATGAGATGGCTGGATGGCATCACTGACTCAATGAACGTGAGTCTGAGTGAACTCCGGGAGTTGGTGATGGACAGGGAGGCCTTGCGTGCTGCGATTCATGGGGTCGCAAAGAGTCGGACACAACTGAGCGACTGAACCGAACTGAAGCAGGATGACAATATACAGCCTTGAAATACTCCTTTCCCGATTTGGCACCAGTCTGTTGTTCCATGTCCAATTCTAATTGTTGCTTCCTGATCGCCACACAGATTTCTCAGGAGACATGTCAGGTGGTCTGTCATTCCCATCTCTTTAAGAATTTTCCACAGGTTGTTGCTATCCACACAAAGACTTTGGCATAGTCAATAAAGCAGAAATAGATTTTTTTCTGGAACTCTGTTGCCTTTTCGATGATCCAGTTGATGTTGGCAATTTGATTTAATTTCAAGCATATTTTTAATATTTATGTAAGAAAACTTACTTTATTTATAAAGATAGATACAGAGTCCCAATACATAACTTGAACTTAAAAAAAAAAATAGTTGTCCTTAAAACAGAAAATTCCAATGAATTTTTTTTTCTAATAAAGAGCATCTCACCAGACTATTGTAACAATTGGACTAATTTCTGATTAATGAATGATTTTAATTTAATTATCTGTAAGTCCAGATAAGGTTACATTCACAAATCCAGAAGTATCTTGTCTCCTTTTTTATAAATATAGTATTCATATATATAAAACCAAATTTGAATTCCTAATGAATATTTATTTCTAAGTATAATTTTAAGATTGTACAGGTAGAAAGATTCAAGTTGTGTATTTTGGATGAATTATATATTTTTCTCTCTTCTACTCTGATAACATTGAGTTTTGCTCATTATTTATTTTCATTTAATAATATTCTGGAAAAACTCTAATTTAGATATTTCCCTTCTAAAGGCTATTACATTGTGCAAGTAGATGATCTCAAGTATGTCTTTAATATAAATCTACAGAAATCTTAAGTTAAATAATTCCAAAGGCTTTCTGTTGGTTAAATAAAATTGTAAAACTTTAGATATTACATCAGAATCTATGATTGATAATTCCCATAGATTATAAACTAAAATAATTTTTACTTTAAGTGTTTTTAATCACATGATTGAGAGTGCAACTTAGGTATTGAAGCAGTAGAGTGATTGTAATACTTTTTGGTACCTTCATTTTTAAAATGATATATTTAAATTAAGTATGTTTATTTTATCCACAAAATGGCAAGAAACTGACTAGAATAGATAGTACAAAAATGAATTAAAATAGCAATGGCAAAGATTGAGTGAACTCTAGACCATATGTGGGATGCAGGCTGTTTCATTATATTTATTTAATTTATTTTTTTTATACTTTTTTTAAAAATTTTATTTTATTTTTAAACTTTACATAATTGTATTAGTTTTGCCAAATATCAAAATGAATCCGCCACAGGTATACACGTGCTCCCCATCCTGAACCCTCCTCCCTCCTCCCTCCCCACACCATCCCTGTGGGTCGTCCCAGTGCACCAGCCCCAAGCATCCAGTTTCATTATATTTAAAATTAAGGAGCACTAAGAATTTTTAGACTATATTTCTACAGGATGTAAAATATAGATATATGTCATTTTACTTGAAGTGCCTCCAGGTAGATAGGTAGATGAGTGTAGATACCTACCTTTATAGCTCTATATAGATATGGATATCCTGTCTGGACAGTTTTGGAGTTTTATTTGATATTTAGTATGCAGAAGTGAAGAGGTGTCTATGCAACATTCAGTCAGCTTGCATGCTTTATGTTCTGTAAAGGTCATTTCTGGGAGACTGACCTCCTCTGTAGGTTGGAGTAGAAAGGTGGGGAATAGCAGACCAGCCTACTTTTAAATATACACACCACCACCAGCAGGCTGCCAAAATGTCTAAGAGTCTATTATTTAGGATGTTGGGCTGCTCAGTGGTAAAGCACGCACCTGCAATGCAGGAGACACAGAAGACAAGGGTTTGATTCCTGGGTCAGGAAGATCATCTGGAGGAGGGCATGGCAACCCATTCCAGTATTTTTGCCTGGGGAATCCCATGGACAGAGGAGTCTAGAGGGCTATGGTCTATGGAGTCACAAAGAGTTGGACATGACTGAAGCGATTAAGCAGCAGAGCAGTGAATATATTAACTGTGATGGGTAACACAAAAAGTTCAGTGCTTTGTGAAGTATACAGAGCTATAAAAGTGTAACGTATTATCAGCACGTAAGTCATACTTTGTCATTTATTGTTTTTATTGTGTCCACCAAAAAAAAGAATATTAATTTATCTAAAAAAGATGTTTTAAAAAGTTATACTTGAAGATATAAAAGCCATAACTAATAATGAAATGTTATAAATATCAAAAAGTATCTACTTAAATATCTTATCAATAAAGATTGGTACATGTATTTTTGTTAGTTTTCCAATAGAATTTCAGTGTATCATAATTTAGTGAATTTCAGAAAGTTTAGATAGTACATTATATTCTTAGTTTCCTCTGTGTTTTAAATGTAACTGTAATATCAAAATTCGAAATCTATTTTACTTAGGCATAGTCTTAATAATTAAAGGTATTCAATAACTGTAAGCTTGTAGTGTGTAACAGATTACTATTCTATGAAGAACAGTATGATCTCTTGGGCAGTTTTTCTGTGTGGAGTTTTACCGATAATATATTTCAGGACACTGGTAATAGAAAAAGGAACAAAGGAAAATATTGCATCATCATCTCTCGGGTATTGTACAATGCAAATTTTATCAGTTCTTTTCTAAAGCAAACACAAACCTCTCACCTATTAGACATGATAAATTAACATAAAAGATACACTGGAGTCCAAAGAGAAAATGGAAGAGATAGTATTACCCACTGGAATGTCCAAGCACAATGCAAGAACTTGGATCATTTTTATTCTGTGCAACAAAAGAGGCATAAAAACCATTGCAAGTTCACCACACGTAGTCTCTTTATTTGTACATTATTTCTATTTGAGAAGTATTCTTTGATATATTAAATAATTGTAGTATTCCACCCAAAATAGTACAATTCTATTTACTGAGTCCATTTTCTATTAAGTCTTAAAACACCTTTGAAAGTTATTTCATTCAGAAAAAAATTCCATATAGCACAAATTGGAAATGAAGTATCTAAATTTAAAAAAAAAAGGCAGGAGTGACAATTAGAAAGTAAATGGCACCTGAAAGTATCACAACACCTTTTTTTGCTAATCTGCTGTACTCCAATACAAAATAAAAACTTAAAAAAAAAAAACAAAAAAAAAAACAAAAACAAGATAGATGGCTTTCTACAATGTCAAAGAAAGGAAAAGTAGCTTGGTTTTTTATCTGTGGTCCCAAGGGGAAGAAAATTGTTTCATTAAGAAGATATTCAGTTCAATAAGGGTCTGAAATTTCTATAATTGAAAATTTCAATTGAATTTATGGTTTAATTCAATCATCCAGCTCAAAAAATCTATAAACTTGAGATAATCATGTTTCTCCTTTAAGCAGATCACACATTAAGATAAAACTTTCCAATATGTGATAAAAATTATGCTGGATAAAATACAATAATTTATCCCTTAAAAAAAAGGTATGCTGCTACAAAAGTAAGGGAATTGTAACAATCACCAAACATACAAGAAATGCAAGTCAAGAGCTATTATAAAGTAACAGGAAGCTTTTAATTGCCTGAGTATTATGTATGAGGCAAGGCCTGAATAGTAGGTTAAATCAGAAAATTCTTATTTGGAAAAGTTTTTTTTTTTTTTTTTTCTTCCAGTTGGGTAAAACTAAAAAAATACTAAAATTCAGAATATGTTTGGGACACTTTTCTTTCTTTCTTTCTTTCTTTTTTTTTGCCTAAAATCCCAACTCTCTCTCTTCTGGGATTTCCTAAAAATAGTCTACTGTCAAATATACTTGACATAAAAATTGACTGTATTTTGTACTGCTAGAACTATAAGCTAATGATCTAGTTGAAAGTTATCTTAGGCAGGTCTTTGCCCCTACTTACCTGAGAGAAGCTAATCAAATAGTCTAAGAGAAAAAGAAAAGACTTCAAAATATCTCTAAGATTTAATTTTAAGAATAGATGGTTAACCAAAATGATAAGTATACAATAGTTATCCTGAGTGAAAGTTAACTGAAACAAAAATTTTATAGTCCAAATTCTAGTTATAAGATCAATAAGAAGAGGTTGGATACATTCCCTTTTATTAATAAAATATCAAAAATTGAACTTAAAAATAAAACATTGCAATATTTAAAAATTAATAAACACTATTTAGAAATAAATCCAGCAAAAGTTGTACAAGAGCTATATTGTAATAAATTAAATATCTATATAAGCCATTGGAAAAGTCAGTATTATGAAGATATTTGTATTCCACAGATTGACTTAGAGGTTTGGTTCAGTGTCAATGAAATAGTAACCAGCTATTTTGTGGAAATTGATATGAACCATGTGGAAGCAAAATTTTCCTATGAAAGAAGTTCAAGGAAGGAGAGGATATATTAAATAGTTTTATTAAATAAAACATGGTATTACTGCTCAAGTACAAATACATGGAACAATTTATTTATTAAAATATAAGAAATGGCATTACAGATCATAAAATAGAAGATGGACTCCTCTAGTATCTTTGATTCCAATATAAGATTCACCTGTCAGACACAGTTTTTCTTTGTATTCTTTGGTGAAAATTCTTTAACATTTTCCATACCTTTACTCTGGTTTTCAGCAAAATTGCCATGCTTCATCTAGGCATGATTTGTTTTGCATTTATCTAACTGAGCTCATTGTGATTGGTATCACTTAGCAAAATTTTGATAATTCCCAACCACTATGTCTTCAAATATTATATCTTTTAAATTTTTATTCTGTCTTCTCTGAGACTCCAATTGAAATGTATGACAAACATTTCACTAAAACCTCTTGTCTCTTATACATTTTTTATGCATTCTTTTAATCACTTCAATCTTTTTTCTCAGCACTTCTTCTGTTGTATATTCTCATTTTCTTTTTTTTTCCAGCTTTGACTAATCTCTTAATTTCATCCTTCACAGTCTTAGTTTCTGTTACTTGTATATTTCAACTCTAGGAATTTCACTTGGTTCTTTTTGAAATATTAAGACTCCTGACAGGATTATAAAACTCCTCTAGGATTTTTTCAACATTTTAAGCAGAATTTTATTTGTTTAATACATGATATACTTTCCTCATCTACATTCCCTATGAATCTATCTCTAATATCAAATTGTCTATCTCTATATGTGCAGTTATTTTTGATTAAATGTTGGAAGTTGTAGATAAAAATAGTAGAGATAATTTGAGTTCCAAAATAATTTTAGTTTTTCACATTTTTATTTTCTTCTCCAAGAGGACTAAAGCCAACAGCAATCTCAAATCAACTTAATCCAATCTAGTTTTGAAATAATTTGAAGCTATGCTTCAGTCTTAGTCAGGATGGTTAGTTTCCAGTTAACCTGTACACCTAAGGTGTAGAACATCGCTTTTCTTTCATAGTGCTTATTGGGTTTATCAGTGCTCTTACTTCTTGGTAGGTCATAAATTTCAATTTTTGTCCTTTTAGCCTTGTGATTAAAGTTTCTCTCAAATTCTAAACCTCATAAGATAGAAAAAAGTCACCAAGTATTTGTAGAATTCTTTTTTCTTTCATATTTCAATTCTGCTTCTGCTTATAACCATGTAGCTGTATATATTATAACATATTTAGATATATATTTTCTAGATTTTCTATTTATTCTCATTATAAGAATTTGTTCAAGTTAACCTAATTCATTGTTATAGGGAAAATAACTCTAATTAAACTTCTAAAAAAAAATTTGGACCTGAAAACCAGATACTGCTCCTAACATTTCACTAGAGTTGAACTGTTTTACATAACTATATTTTAAGACCATAAAAGTCTGTAAGCTAAACATTTTTCATATACTTGCTGTAGATTCATTCATTTTTATTGTTAAATGGGCATCCAAACAATATTATTGCTAATATAAATTAATGACTCAGTTGAAATATGGATAAGTTCTACTAACTTTAACCATTAACATTGCTTCCCAGGTCTACCAATTGGTTTCAACAGAAAAATGTGTACTCCAACATCTTCTGCTGACCTTTTCATTTTCTTAAAAACCAATTTACTTGCAGATAGGGACAGAAAGTCAGGGTGTGCATACTGGTGAGAATTATGAAACAAAGATTAATGAATGGTGCTTGTCAAAGATTTGCTGAAGTCATGTATTTTGCACAGACTTCCTGATACAGCAGTCATGCATTCACTCATTCTATAGCATTTAGGACATAAAAATGGAATCATGCCAGATGAGTGAGCTAAGGAATTGCGAGTGCCTGAATGGAGCAATGCATTCCACATACTTCACCTTAATCAAGCCTGGCAAATCACCCTTCCTAGACCTCATTTTTCCCTCTGTCAGCTGAATATGAGTAACAGTTCTAAGATATAAAAGATAGGAATGGTATGTAAAATACTTCAACTTTTAATTTATTCTGAATGCTTTCTTTGAATTTTCAGCATGTTTGCTATGGTGCAAATAGGTAATTTAAGAGAAGTCAATCTGCATTTTAAAGACTAATCATAGACACATTTAAAATGATCATATAAACTGTACTTATTTACAGTACCAATATATGGACTTTTGTGTTTGTTGGTATCAGATGAATAATTTTGAGAATATTGTAAGCAAGATTTTAAGTTTTCATTGTAGCTCACTGTTCTCTTTACATACATTAAGGGAACTGTATCCTTATTAGCCTCTAACTAAAATATTAGTAGCTTAATTTGGATGTCATTCCAACTATACATTGATAACCAATTGCTATTCCAATATTCAAGCCTTGAAGATTCATAATACATCCTGTGATATCATTTCCTTTCATTGATCAAAAAGATTAGCAAGAATGTTGGGCAGTAACAAAAATCTTTCTCTATAGAGGAAGACACTTGTTATCTAGAGTAGAAATCACAGATTCAAGATACATTTAGATCTCCATCAAAATATCACCTCTGCTTTAGGGTTATTTTATTTAAAAAATATTTACTCACCATTTGGAGAGAAACATTCAGTTGCTTTTTGATCTTTTATTTAGAAGGCAAAACAAACAAACAAAAACAAAACCCATATATACAAAGAATAGACTGGTGGTTGTCAGAGGTGAGAAGAGTTGGGAACTGGGTAAGAGGAGTGAAGGGGGCAACAGTATGAACATCCAGTAATAAAGTAAAGAAGTATTGGGATGTAATGCACCGCGTGCTGACTACAGTTAATAATACTTTATTTTATTTCATATTAGATAGTTGCTAAGAGAGTAAACCTTAAAAACTCTCATTACACACAAAAAAGTATAACTATATGGTGATGGAACCGTATTATCTGATATAACTGATATATCCAAAAATATAAAAAAATATGCATTTTGTATGTATCAACATCTTATTTACTAGGCATTTAAATTTCCTCTACATCCATACACACCAAGAAAACCAGAATTGAAAGACACACATGCACCCCAATGTTCATCGCAGCACTGTTTATAATAGCCAGCACATGGAAGCAACCTAGATGTCCATCAGCAGATGAATGGATAAGAAAGCTGTAGTACATATACACAATGGAGTATTACTCAGCCATTAAAAAGAATACATTTGAATCAGTTCTAATGAGGTGGATGAAACTGGAGCCTATTATACAGAGTGAAGTAAGCCAGAAAGAAAAACACCAATACAGTAACTAATGCTATATATGGAATTTAGAAAGACGGTAATGATAACCCTGTAAGTGAGACAGCAAGAGAGACACAGATATATAGAAGAGTCTTTTGGACTCTGTGGGAGAGGGAAAGGGTGGGATGATTAGGGAGAATGGCATTGAAACATGTATAATACCATATATGAAACGAGTCTCCAGTCCAGGTTCGATGCAGGATACAGGATGCTCGGGGCTGGTGCACTGGGATGACCCAGAGGGATGGTACAGGGAGGGAGGTGGGAGGGGGGTTCAGGATGGGGAACACGTGTACACCTGTGGCAGATTCATGTTGATGTATGGCAAAACAAACACAATATTGTAAAGTAATTAACCTCCAATTAAAATAAATAAATTTATACTAAAAAATTTAAGTCGTTAGAAGTGTTTGTGATAAGATGAGAATAAAATTTTAACTCTCTCAACTTTACATCACTATTTACATATTTTTAGAATTAAAATTATGCTAGAGGTTCATGAAGTGATGACAAATTCAGTGAAGTTAGAGAACAATAAAATATAAAAATAAAAACATATTATATATTAAAGCAATAAGCTCACTGAGGTATTTGTGAGTTACAGCTGCTGAGGGACTAGATATTTGATAGTGTTACATAGGAAGATTTTTAACAGTTATGTTTCTAAATGACAAGAAAAAATTTTGTCTTTGACTCTGAGATTATTTATCTCACAAAATAATAATATAAGAATAATAATTTAACTCCCCTCTCTTTCCCAGCCACCCTTACAGCTTGCTTCAGCAAACAGTTGACCTGGAAAACAGAATGTGCCACCCCATGCAGAGTCATAGTGAGATGTTAACAGGTGAATAGGATGAAAGAGTTGATGGTTGTAATCGAGTAGGAAGGTTTCTAAGATGACCCCCAAGATTCCAGGTCCCTAGTGTACACATACATGTTCTCTGTTATTAAATCAACAGTCCATTCTAAAGGAGATCAGTCTTGGGTGTTCTTTGGAAGGAATGATGCTAAAGCTGAAACTCCAGTACTTTGGCCACCTCATGCGAAGAGTTGACTCACTGGAAAAGACTCTGATGCTGGGAGGGATTGGGGACAGGAGGAGAAGGGGACGACAGAGGATGAGATGGCTGGATGGAATCACCAACTCGATGGATGTGAGTCTGAGTGAACTCCAGGAGTTAGTGAGGGACAGGGAGGCCTGGTGTGCTGAGATTCATGGGGTCGCAAGGAGTCGGACACGACTGAGCGACTGAACTGAACTGAATCTAGGTTTGGTTATGAAAAGCTTTTGCAGTCACAATTAAATTTCCTAAATTGATAATAAATCAATTATCTCTAAGTTAGGAAGATAATCTAAGGGGACTGATGTGGTCAGGTGAGGATTTTAAAAAAACAGATTTTTCTTTAGCTTATTGAAGGAAAGAAAAATCAAAGATTTGAAACCCAAGAAAAATATAATTTTTATTGTTGAGTTGAAGATAGATGTGGCACATGACAAGGAATGCTTATGGTCTCTAGAAGCTGCGAGTAGCCACTGGCTGATAGCCTACAAGTAAACAGGAATCTCAGTCCTTCAAGCACATGGAACTGAATTTTGGCAACAAGAATAACTTGGAAGAAAAATTTTCCCCAATGTCTGTGGGTGAGAATTCATATTGGCCAATGTTTTTATACCTTTTGGCAGTACCATGAGCAGAGAACCCAGGACATCATGCTGGATTTCTGACCTAGAGGACTAAGAGCTAATAATTGAATACTTTTTAAGCCATTATAGCAATGGTAATTAATTTTGCAGTGAACAAAAACTAACACATATGGAAATCATGCCTCACTTTTGCTTTTAAATTTGAGGAATGTATTACCTTCTGTATTTATTTGATCCCAAAGTCTAACTTATTTGTTACTTATAAATAAAACACAGGCATGCAGTACCACAGAGCAATACGTAGCATTCTGAAAAGCACACTAAAAAGACTTGAACATTGTTTACTCTTTATCTATTGAGTTTTTAAAGCTTTAAGTCCCTTCATTTCTGGGTTCTTCTATTTCTTTTCTTAGTGACCAATTTTTGCCAGAGTACATTTCTTTGGGTTGATAAATTAAGAGAAAATGATCAGGAACACAGATAACACTATTGCTCTTTCCAACCATTTCCCTTAGAGCCACAATTCAATAGGCACATGATGTGCCTTCTGATTTATTATAGAAGATAATTTTATCAGATGTTTTACATAGTAATAACCAGGTGCCAGAGTCTTCCAACTTGTTGTATTTGTTTGTCCTCTGCCTATCAATTGACAGCTAATCCAGAAACAAATTAGAGATTTTATAACAGTACCTTCTTAAAGATAGTACATCACATCATATTAGGTAGTCACTCTATCGTGTCTGACACTTTATTACCCCATGGTCCACCAGGCTTTTCTGTCCATGGGATTCTCCAGGCAAGGATACTGGAATGGGTTGCAAGTTTCTTCTCCAGGACATCTTCCTGACCAATGGATTGAACCTGAGTCTCCCATATCGCAGGCAGATTCTTTACCATTTGAGCCACCAGGGAAGCCCAATCACTTTAAATGAGGTTGATCCAACCAGTCCACTCTGAAGGAGATCAGCCCTGGGATTTCTTTGGAAGGAATGATGCTAAAGCTGAAACTCCAGTACTTTGGCCACCTCATGTGAAGAGTTGACTCATTGGAAAATACTCTGATGCTGGGAGAGATTGGGGGCAGGAGGAGAAGGGGACGACAGAGGATGAGATGGCTGGATGGCATCACTGACTCGATGGATGTGAGTCTGAGTGAACTCCGGGAGTTGGTGATGGACAGGGAGGTCTGGAGTGCTGCGATTCATGGAGTTGCAAAGAGTCGGACAAGACCGAGCAACTGAACTGAATTGCCAAAATAAGAACACTAGAATTTCAGTGGCCTGATAACACAGTAAAAGTTTATTTTTTGCTCATCCAATGATTCAGTTTTTGAACTGTGGTGATGGAGAAGATTCTTGAGAGTCCCTTGGACTGCAACAGATCCAACAGTCCATCCTAAAGGAAATTAATCCTGAATATTCATTGGAAGGACTGATGCTGAAGTTGGAACTCCAGTACTTTGGTTACCTGATTCGAAGAACTTGACTCACTGTAAAAGATCCTGATGCTTGGAAAGATTGAAGGCGGGAAAAGAAGGGGACAGCAGAGGATGAGATGGTTGGATGACATCACCAACTCGATGGACATGAGTTTGAGTAGCCTCCGGGAGTTGGTGATGGACAGAGAAGCCTGGAATGCTGCAGTCCATGGGGTTGTAAAGAGTCGGACATGACTGAGTAACTGAGTTGAATTGAATTGAATGATCTAATGTAGGGCCAGATTAACAAAGTTTAAGTGTGAGGGAGGTTGATGGAGATATAAATGTTGCATACAGTGTTTCAAGGACTGAAGCTGCTGTACACAATGCCATTTTTAGCAATTTAACTCCATGGTTTACCTGAGTGTGAGTATCAACTGATGCATGAGGGGAAAGTGTGTAATGGGATTATATGGGAAAGGTTTTATGGAGTAGGCCATGTAAGTGATGGCAGTTCTGTTTGCTAACATTCTTTTGCTTTGAATTTGGTCACATGACCACCACTAGCAATACCAGGCAGTGTAACCAAGCAGTGGGTTCATCAAGAAGAGGAAATGAGGGATTTGAGGGATGAGACAGACGTTTCTGTCTCAGTGTAACTTTCCATCTGTCCAAGCTTTTATTCAGTTATTAAGTATCTTTAAGTTGTTAAATTTCTTAATATTCTTCATTTCCTTAAGAATTATAGGTATGTGTTTCCTAACACCTGTATAGAATCTATACATGATAGTTTGTTTCAAAAATGATTCCCCATGGGTATATATACATTTATGTAATAATATGTTGAAAATTGAACTATGGATTATTAACATAAACTTTTAAAGCCTTCTTAGCAGTCCATTCTTGGGCTTCCCTTGTGGCTCAGCTGGTAAAGAATCCACCTGCAGTGCGTGAGAGACGTGGGTTTGATCCCTGGGTTGAGAAGATCCCCTGCAGAAGGGAAAGGCTACACACTCCAGTATGTTGGAATGTAGTTGATTAACAATGTTGTGTTAGTTTCAGGTGTACAGCAAAGTGATTTAGTTATACATATATATGTATATATTCTTTTTTCAAATTCTTTCCCCATTTAGATTATTATAAAGTATTGAGCAGACTTCCCTGTGCACTACAATAGGTCCTTATTGGTTATCCATTTTAAATATAGTTATCTTCCTTTGTCTGATTTACTTCACTTAGTATGATAATCTCCAGGTCCATCAATGTAGATGCAAGTGTCATTTTATTCTTTCTAATGGTTGAGTAATATTCTATTGTATATAAGTAGCACATCTTTTTCTATTCATCTGTCCATGGACATTTAGGCTGCTTCCATTTCTTGGATACTGCTAAACAGCACTACCATGAATATTGGGGTGCATGTATCCTTTTGAACTATGTTTTCCCCTGAATATATTCCCAGTAGTGAGATTGCTTGATCACATGGTAGCTCTATTTTAGTTTCTAAGGAACTAAAAAGGAGCCTCCATATTGTTCTCCATAGAGCTGTACCAATTTGCATTCCACCAACAGTGTAGGAGAATTCTCTTTTTTCTATAGCCTCTCTGGATTTTATTGTTTGTAGAATGTTTGATGATGGCCATTTTGACTGGTGTAAAGTGATACCTCATTGTAATTTTGATTTGATTTCTCTAATAATTAGTAATGTCAAGAATCTTTTCATGTGCCTAATCATGAAAAGTGGTTTCTATTCATGTGGTTAATTTGGAGAAACATATTTAAGTCTCCTGCCCATTTTTTTTTTTCAATTATTGGATTGTATGGATTTTTTTGTATTGAGCCACATGAGATATTTGTAAATTTTGAAGACTGCTCCTTTGTCAGTCACATTGTTTGCAAAAATTTTATCCAATTCATGGGTTTTCTTTTCAATTTGTTTAGGTTTCTTTTGCTGTATAAAAGTTTCTGAGTTTAATTAGGTCCCATTTGCTTATTTTTGGTTCTGTTTACATTTTACTATGAGATAGATTGAAAAGGTATTTCTGTGATTTATGTCACAGTGTGTTCTGCCTATATTTTCCTCTAAGACTCTTACAATATCCAGTCTTATGTTTGGGTCTTTAATCCATTTTGAATATAATTTTGTGGTGATATTAAAGAATGTTCTAATTTGATTTTATTACATGTAACTATCCAGATTTCTTAGCATCATTTATTGAAGAGAGACTGTCTTTTTTCCATTGTGTAGTCTTGCCTCCTTTGTTGTAGATTAATGGACTATAAGTGCCTGGGTTTATTTCTGGGTATTTTATCTCAATATTGCTTTGGTCATTTGGGATCATGGGTGTTTCCATACAAATAAAAAAAAAAATAGTTCTAGTTCTGCAAAAAATGTCACTGGTAATTTGAAATGGGTTGTATTGCATCCATAGATTCCCTTGTGTAGCATGGTAATTTTAACAATATTGATTCTTCCCATTCAAAAACAGGTATATCTCTCTGCCTGTTTTTGTCATGTTTGATTTCTTTCATCAGCATCATATAGCTTTCAGAGTATGAGTCATTTACCTGCTTACATAGGATTATTCCTAGGTATTTTATTATTTTTGATGAGATGGTAAATGAGATTGTTTCTTGAGTTGCTCTTTCTGATCCTTTGTTTTTAGTGTATAGAATTGTAACAGATTTCTGTGTATTAATTTTGTATCCTGGAATTCTACCAAAATTATTAATAGGTTCTAGTAGTTTTTTGTAGCATCTTTAGATTTTTCTATGCATAGTAACATGTCATCTGCAAATGTGACAATTTCACTTCTTCTTTTCCAATTTAGATTCCCTTTATTTCTTTTTCTTCTCTGATTGCTATTCCTAGAATGTCCAAAACTATGTTGAATAAAAGTAGAAGGAGTGGGCATCCTTGTCTTGTTCCTGATCTTAGAGGAAATGATTTCACCTTTTCACTGTTGAGAATGATGTTTGTTGTAGGCTTATCATGTATACCCTTTCTTATGTTGAGGTATATTCCCTCAGTGCCCACTTTCTGGAGAGTTTTCATCACAAATGTGTGTGTGTGTGTATTTTTTTTTTTTATAATATCTACAGAGGAGAATGTGATGCTATCTTAACTCTCCAAGAACTTTCTAGTGAGATAGTAAAATAAAACATAATAGAAAATATTATACAGTGGAAGAGGTACCATGATTATGAGAATCAGAAGAGTAACAAGTATATATATTGAGGTAAATGAGGAAAAGCTATAAAAATACAGTATACCAATGCATACATATGGAATTTAGAAAGATGGTAACGATAACCCTGTATGCGAGACAGCAGAAGAGACACAGATGTATAGAACAGTCTTTGGACTCTGTGGGAGAGGGAGAGGGGAGGATGATTTGGGAGAATGGCATTGAAACATGTATAATATCATATAAGAAATGAATCACTAGTTCAGGTTCGATGCAGGATACAGGATGCTTGGGGCTGGTGCACTGGGATGACCCAGAGGGATGGTACGGGGAGGGAGGAGGGAGGGGGGTTCAGGATGGGGAACACGTGTACACCTGTGGCAGATTCATGTTGATGTATGGCAAAACCAATACAATATTGTAAAGTAATTAGCCTCCAATTAAAATAAATAAATTTAAATTAAAAAAGAGCATTTGACATAAACTTTGAAAATTTGGTAAATATGCAGTCATATGAGAAGAGAAAATGTTTTAAAAAAGAAATATACATTCACACAATTTCTATTAGATTGCCCCTAAATAAGTTGTTGAATGAAAAATTCTTAATAATAGGATATTCTGCTGATAAACATTGATTGGAAAATTATTTTAAATTTCATAAATATTTTGGAATAAATTTTCTAAATCTATTAATGACACAGAAATTGCAAGTTAATGACATGACACAGAGATAGCAGTGAACATCAGATAATGCAAAGCTATGTGATGAGACAGAAAATACTGGCATTAAATATCAGTATAGACAACATAACTGATGATGGAGCCTATATTCTAATGTGACAGGAAGCCAACATATGTTGTCAAATATTTAATAAAGCATATATTTAACAATACTTTAGATTAAGTAGTGTAAATGTACAGAGTATGTTTACATTTTTATTGATTCATTCATTTATTCAATTGCCAATCACTAATGCTTACCATCCTAGAAAAAGTCTCATATGGATTAGAATGAAGGAGCAGCTAAATATTGTATTTCAATTCCCAAGAATGAAATTAAAAATGATTTCTTTGATTTCAAAGAATGTGAAAAGAGAAAAGGGAATTGTTCTATTCTTTTCACTTAATGGTAATACTGTTCATCATCTTTCAAATAGAACCTTATCAAATGTTCCCCAGATAGCTGTTTAAAAATCTGTCCTCTCTTCTTTCCTTCCATTGTTGCTGCTTGAGATCAGGCCCTCATATCTGCCACTGGAAATATTTTAAAACAAACTTCTAGTTGGTTTATATACAGCCAATTTATCTAGTTCCATTTGACTTGTCATGCTGCCACTCCAGCTGCCATGCTTAAAATACAAATAAATCATCCACTTACCAGTATTAAAATTGTAGACACACTGAAACCCTTAGCTAGGTCTAAAATGTAGGTATACATTTTGTAGCATAAGCCTAATCTATGTATTTCAACTTCATTTGCTACAAATCTCTCCAGTCTTCCTACTCCATCTCTTACATTGTGGTCCATGAAACTTTTTACCATCCTTAGACACATTAGGCTCTTTCATAGTCTACGGGTTGGAACAAATTAAAGACCCAGATCAGATATCATGTCCTCATTATAATATTCTTTGCAATACCCAAAAAAAGTTGTTCTGTTCTCTGTGCTCCTTTAGAACTGTATATGTATCAAAATAAAGCTATATATATATATACATATATATATATATATATATATATTTTTTTTTTTTTTAGCTTGCATTTTAACTTGTCTTCTGGTTCTTCTATCTTAACAGGTAAAACAAGTTGAATGTTCATTTCCATCTATTTTTCTTTTTCTTAACATCAAACATAGTCACTAGTATAAAAGAAGTAGTAACAAATGCTTGTTAAGTAAATGAATAAATTTGCTGAATTTAATGGTATAGTGAAACTCAGTTTTCACATGTGAATTTTAGAATTTAAATTTGCTACCTTTTCACTAATCAAGTTTATTTCTTTATTCTAGAGTTAAGTATAGTAGCAAGCAGAAACAAATTATGGATAAAATTCATCGACAGTAATATATTTTCTTAACTATGGATTGAGTTTTGCCTGCTGAAGTAAAATACACCCTCCTTTACCACCAATTGTGATTTGTGCCTTCTTAGTATGCCAATATAAGGACAAGGTTTAAAAATATGTTCTATATTTTTACCCTTGGAGACAGTAATTGCAAAAATCTACAGTGTTCTTGTTGAAAAATCTCAACAAAAGATCAAAATTAACTCAGAAATTGGTGAAATATAGGAATTTTAAATGTATTTTTTTCCTACAGTGGTCTTCACATTTTAGAAACTTTCATAATTAGAAACTTTTTATAGCTTTTGCCCTTTATTTTATATGATATGTTTGAAAGCTTAGATTTCTCTGTCTTTCAGACTGAGAGAGAAACTTATTCAAGATGGGTGAAAAACTGCACAGTGTATTTTACTATTTCAAGAATTCATTCTTATTAGTATCAGCATCCATCAGGAAAATTCTAGAAATGTAATGGCTACCCTTCTCCCCCAACCCCCAACAAAAATTTCCTATAGTTTATTTAGTTTTCATCTCCAAGAATTCACATTAGAAGGCTGAGAGTTCATATCATAAAGATGTAAAGAAATGGTTGATGGAGTGGAAAAGGGCAAGTGTAAACCTTTCCTACCAGCCAGGTGATTACTTTTAAACCAAATCTGCCTAATTATGGAGCTAGAAAACATAATTAGAAATGATAAAGCAGTAGTTCAGTTCAGTTCAGTTCAGTCGCTCAGTCGTGTCCGACTCTATGCGACCCCATGGATCGCAGCAGGCCAGGCCTCCCTGTCCATCACCATCTCCCGAAGTTCACTCAAACTCACATCCCTCGAGTCAGTGATGCCATCCAGCCATCTCATCCTCTGTCATCCCCTTTTCCTCCTGCCCCCAATCTCTCCCAGCATCAGAGTCTTTTCCAATGAGTCAACTCTTAGCATGAGGTGGCCAAAATATTGGAGTTTCAGCTTTAGCATCATTACTTCCAAAGAACACCCAGGGCCGATATCCTTTAGAATGGACTGGTTGGATCTCCTTGCAGTTCAAGGGACTCTCAAGAGTCTTCTCCAACACCACAGTTCAAAAGCATCATCAAAAAAGTAAGAAAGTTCCAGAAAAACATCTATTTCTGCTTTATTGACTATGCCAAAGCCTTTGACTGTGTGGATCACAATAAACTGGAAAATTCTGAAAGAGATGGGAATACCAGACCACCTGACCTGCCTCTTGAGAAACCTATATTCAGGTCAGGAAGCAAAAGTTAGAACTGGATATGGAACAACAGATTGGTTCCAAATAGGAAAAGAAGTACGTCAAAGCAGTAGTAAGGTAAGATAAATGTTATGAGAATTTATAAAGCCTATTATACTGTAGTCATGTAACATCAGTATTAGTATAAAAATAAATCTTACTAAAACTACCCAGAGCCCTCTTTGAAAGCCATTCCACTATGCCTCAAACATCTTATTGTCCTTTGTTATTGGTTCCAAAAGTATTTGTGATAGTCATTATAGTTCATTCAATGACTACTCAATTTCATATATTATTAGCCATTATTAATATAAGCTTACTTTTTTATCCCTATATTTCTAAACAACTGTGTGTTTTCCTTTTGAATGCTGGCATAATGTACAGAACACAAAATTGTATCTTATGACTAAATATACTTTATATTATACCAATTAATCTTTCTAAAATAAAATGTTATTAAATAAAACTCCTTAATATTACTGAAAAATAATAAAATAGCATTAGCTAAAACTTTTAAGAGTTATAATTCAGATTTTTTAAAGAAATAATGAGTTTTAGATATGCATATTTCCTTTCCATTCTTACCCATACATGCACATATATTGTTTTAATTATAACCATACTCCAAATTTTGTTTGTTTGATTTAACATTACATTGTATACATTTTTCATTTTGCCATACATGAGGAGTCATTTATTTGACATACTCTAATTTAAGTATTCTTCTCAATGAAGTTTTATTGTGTTTTAAATTTCAAATCTTGTAGATAATGCTTCACCCCATTTCCTTTCAAAGGTTACATTTTACATACTCTATACAAAATCAAACTGGGAAATATATCTAATAGTGAGATATCATTTTCTCACATATGTAGATTGGTCTAACCACCACCATTCAAGGTGTATACTCTCACATCATCTCAGATTTTCTCATCCTGTCTTGTTATGATCACAGCCATTCCCTCCCTGCCCACTGTCCATAACTCCTGGCAATCGCTGATCTGCTGTACACATACATACTTTGTCACTGAAAATATTTTATAAATCAAACCATACAGCTTGAAGCCTTTTAGGATTGTGGATTTTTACTAAGCATAAATGTCTTTGAAATCTGTCCAAGTTGTAGTATGCATCAATAATTCATTGTTTTTCACTCCTGACTTGTATTTAATTATATGTATGTACCACAGTGTAATTATTCACCAATTAAAGGCCATCTGAGTTGTTTCCAGCTTTTGGCTGTTACATAATTGCTATGCGTGATTTGAATCTTTGTGTGGCCATAAGTTTTTACATCTCTGGATAAATACTCAGAGATATAATTGCTGGTCGTATGGTAAATATATGCAGTTTTCCCAGAATGGATGTAACATTTTACATTCTTGTCAGGAACTTATGAGAGATCCAGTTTCTCCACATCCTTGAGAGAGTTTAGTGCTGTCATTACTTTGTAGCTGTTCTAAATAGGTATGTAATTGTTCAGAAGCATTAACATAGCAGATCTAAGATGGCTATCATTATATAGGCCTGTTTGTAAGATTGGCTCCTGGGTGGCATCTTGGAATTTGGATTTGAAAGAGTTCCTGATATTCCCAGATAAGAACAGCTCATGGTACCTGAACTCTTTGTACAATTTAGTGGGCACTGAACACTTTCTCCCCTTCTGGGAGTCTGGAATGTTGATATACTCCAGGAAGAAGACGCCTATATAATCCATTCCCAGTTAAAACCCTGAGCACTGAGTACTTAATGACCTTCCCTGATAGCATTTCACCTGTGTCGTCACACCTCTTTGACAGAGGAAG
The DNA here is from genome assembly GCF_029378745.1 of Bos indicus. NCBI lineage: Eukaryota > Metazoa > Chordata > Mammalia > Artiodactyla > Bovidae > Bos > Bos indicus. The sequence continues at coordinate 35,345,885 of NC_091760.1, read as the reverse complement.
TGCATCCTGTGTGACCACAGTGGGGGAGAACTGTTATAGGTTTACATTCTACAGGGATTCTTCCCAAACAAACTTTCCCTTTGTTCACTGTACTTTTACTGTTTCACTCATAAATCACAGCACTAAGTATCCCTATATGCTGAGTAAGTGGTCTTGTGAAGCCCAACACGGTAGTAGTAATAGCTCCTTCATCTTAATTTGTATTCCTTTACTGACTAGTAGTGTTAGACACCTTTCATATGCTTGTTTTCCATTTGCATATTATCTTTAATGAAATGTCTCATTTATCTTTTAATTAGACTTTATACATATTTCAATTGAGTTGTGCAAGTTCTATATGTATTCTACATAGGAATCTCTTATCAGATATATGGTTTGCAAACATTGCCTCTCAGTTGGTTTGCAAATATTTCCTCTCAATGTGGAATTTTTCATTTTATCCTCTTAACATGGTGACAATTTTAATTTTGATGAAACAATTTATCTATTTGTTTATGATCATGTCTTTGAGGGATGTCTAAGAGTACCTCACCAAAAGCTATGACCAAGAATATTCTCATATGTTTACTTCTAAAAATTGTATAGTTTACCATTTTATACTTAAAACTGTGATATTTTAACGTAATTTTTACATGACCTGTAATACCTAGATAAAATTTTTTGGCCTACGGATATCTCGGATTTCCCTGGTGGCTCAGATGGTAAAGTTTATGCCTACAATGCGGGAGAGCTAGGTTCGATCCTGGGTCAGGAAGATCCTCTGGAGAATGAAATGGCAACCCACTCCAATACTCTTGCCTGGAAAATCCCATGGATGGGGGAGCATGGTAGGCTACAGTCCATTGGGTCGCAAAAGTCAGACATGACTGAGCGACTTCACTTTCACTTTCATGCATATATCAGTGCTCCATCTCCATTTGTTGAAAATATTATCCTTCTTTCATTTAATTCCTTTTGAAACTTAAAAAAAAAAAAAAAAAAAAAAAACAAGAACAACAACAATTGACTATAACTAAATTGTGTTGCTTCTTGGTTCTCTCTTCTGATCCACTGATATTTTGTCCTTTCCTTCATCAATATAATGTATCTTGATTGCTCTAGCTATTCAAATTTCTTAATATAGTATAATTTCTCCCACTTTATTTTCCTTTCTTCAGAATTATTTTAGCTACTCTAATTCCTTTGTCTTGAAATATAACTTTTAGAATAGTCCTGCCAAATCTACAAAATGTCTTGCTGAAGATTTTGATAAAAATTGTGTTAAACCTGTGTAATTTACATCTTTACTCTATATAGTCTTCCAATAAATAGACAAATATGTCTCTACACTTATTTATACCTCCTTTGATTTTTTATTAGGATTTTGTAGTTTTCAGAATGTAAGTTTTAGATCTGTTCTACTGGGTATGAATCTCAAAATTTCTCTTTTTTTCAAGTGATTGTAAATTGAATTATATTTTTAAATGTTGATGTCTATATATTCACTACTAAAAATACAATTGATTTTTGTATATTATCTTATATCCTGAAAACTTGCTGTTCTCTCTAATTAATTCTCAGAGTTATTTTTGTGGATTGTTTGGGATTTAAAATTCATTATGTCATCTGGAAATAGGGACAGATTTATTTCCTTTTTTCTGATCAGGATGCCTTTTTTTACCTGCTGATTTCATTCTTTTTCCCTTTGTCTTTAATTTTCAGACTTTTTAGTATGATGCATCTTGGCATATATTTTTTTTTAGTTTTATACTATTCAGATTTGCTCAGCCTCTTGAATCTGTTGGTTTGCATTGTTTTTTAAAAAATTGTTCTAAATTAAGTTATACTTGATGTACAATATTATAAAAGTTTCAGGTACACAATATAGTAATTTAATATTTTACATTTTATGAAATAATCACCACAATATCTCCAATTACCATTCTCACAAGAAAAACTTGTTACAAAGCTATTAAGTGTGTTCCCTATGTGTAGATTCAGTTCAGTTCAGTTCAGTCGCTCAGTCGTGTCCGACTCTTTGAGACACCATGAATCACAGCATGCCAGGCCTCCCTGTCCATCACCAACTCCCAGAGTTCACTGAGACTCATGTCCATCGAGTCAGTGATGCCATCCAGCCATCTCATCCTCTGTCGTCCCCTTCTCTTCCTGCCCCCAATCCCTCGCAGCATCAGAGTCTTTTCCAATGAGTCAACCTTTGCATGAGGTGGCCAGAGTACTGGAGTTTCAGCTTTAGCATCATTCCTTCCAAAGACCACCCAGGACTGATCTCCTTTAGAAAGGACTGGTTGGATCTTCTTGCAGTCCAAGGGACTCTCAAGAGTCTTCTCCAACACCACAGTTCCAAAGCATCAATTCTTCAGCGCTCAGCTGTCTTCACAGTCCAACTCTCACATCCAAACATGACCACTGGAAAAACCATACCCTTGACTAGATGGACCTTTGTTGGCAAAGTAATGTCTTTGTTTTTGAATATACTATCTAGGTTGGTCATAACTTTCCTTCCAAGGAGTAAGTGTTTTTTAATTTCATGGCTGCAGTCACCATCTGCAGTGATTTTTGGAGCCCAAAAAATAAAGTCTGACACCATTTCCACTGTTTCCCCATCTATTTCCCATGAAGTGGTGGGACCGGATGCCATGATCTTCGTTTTCTGAATGTTGAGCTTTAAGCCAACTTTTTCACTCTCCTCTTTCACTTCCATCAACAGGCTTTTTAGTTCCTCTTCACTTTCTGCTATAAGGGTGGTGTCATCTGCATATCTGAGGTTACTGATATTTCTCCCGGCAATCTTGATTCCAGCTTGTGCTTCTTCCAGTCCAGTGTTTCTCATGATGTACTCTGTATTTAAGTTAAATAAGCAGGGTGAAAATATACAGCCTTGACGTACTCCTTTTCCTATTTGGAACCAGTCTGTTGTTCCATGTCCAGTTCTAACTGTTGCTTCCTGACCTGCATACAGATTTCTCAAAGGCAGGTCAGGTGGTATGGTGTTCCCATCTTGAAGAATTTTCCACAGTTTATTGTGATCCACATAGTCAAAGGCTTTGGCATAGTCCAAAAAGCAGAAGTAGATGCTTTTCTGGAACTCTCTTGCTTTTTCCATGATCCATTGGATGTTGGCAATTTGATCTCTCGTTCCTCTGCCTTTTCTAAAACCTGTTTGAACATCAGGAAGTTCACGGTTCATATATTGCTGAAGCCTGGCTTGGAGAATTTTAAGCATTACTTTACTAGTGTGTGAGATGAGTGCAATTGTGCAGTAGTTTGAGCATGCTTTGGCATTGCCTTTCTTTGGGATTGGAATGAAAACTGACCTTTTCTAGTCCTGTGGCCACTGCAGAGTTTTCCAAATTTGCTGGCATATTGAGTGCAGCACTTTCACAGCATCAACTTTAAGGATTTGAAATAACTCCACTGGAATTTCATCACCTCCACTAGCTTTGTTCATAGTGATGCTTTCTAAGGCCCACTTAACTTCACATTCCAGGATGTCTGGCTCTAGGTCAGTGATCACACCATCGTGATTATCTGAGTCGTGAAGATCTTTTTTGTACAGTTCTTCTGTGTGGTCATGTATGGATGTGAGAGTTGGACTGTGAAGAAGGCTGAGCACCAAAGTATTGATGCTTTTGAACTGTGGTGTTAGAGAAAACTCTTGAGAGTCCCTTGGACTTCAAGGAGATCCAACCAGTCCATTCTGAAGGAGATCAGCCCTGGGATTTCTTTGGAAGGAATGATGCTAAAGCTGAAACTCCAGTACTTTGGCCACCTCATGTGAAGAGTTGACTCATTGGAAAAGACTCTGATGCTGGGAGGGATTGAGGGCAGGAGGAGAAGGGGACGACAGAGGATGAGATGGCTGGATGGCATCACTTACTCAATGGACGTGAGTCTGAGTAAACTCTGGGAGTTGGTGATGGGCAGGGAGGCCTGGCGTGCTGCGATTCATGGGGTCAAAAAGAGTCGGACACGACTGAGCAACTGATCTGATCCGATCTGATCTGTGTATTCTTGCCACCTCTTCTTAATATCTTCTGTGTCTGTTAGGTCCATACCATTTCTGTCCTTTATCGAGCCCATCTTTGCATGAAATGTTCCTTGGTATCTCTAATTTTCTTGAAGAGATCTATAGTCTTTCCCATTCTGTTTTTTCCCTCTATTTCTTTGCATTGATCGCTGAGGAAGTCTTTCTTATCTCTTCTTGTTATTCTTTGGAACTCTACATTCAGATGTTTATATCTTTCCTTTTCTCCTTTGCTTTTCGCTTCTCTTCTTTTCACAGCTATTTGTAAGGCCTTCCCAGACAACCATTTTGCTTTTTTGCATTTCTTTTCCATGGGGATGGTCTTGATCCCTGTCTCCTGTACAGTGTCATGAACCTCATTCCATAGCTCATCAGGCACTCTATCTATCAGATTAGGCCCTTAAATCTATTTCTCACTTTCACTGTATAATCATAAGGGATTTGATTTTGGTCATATCTGAATGGTCTAGTGGTTTTCCCTACTTTCTTCAATTTAAGTCTGAATTTGGCAATAAGGAGTTCATGATCTGAGCCACAGTCAGCTCCTGATCTTGTTTTTGCTGACTATATAGAGCTTCTCCATCTTTGGCTGCAAAGAATATAATCAATCTGATTTTAGTGTTGACCGTCTGGTGATGTCCATGTAGAGTCCTCTCTTGTGTTGTTGGAAGAGGGTGTTTGTTATGACCAGTGCATTTTCTTGGCAAAACTCTATTAGTCTTTGCCCTGCTTCATTCTGTATTCCAAGGTCAAATTTGCCTGTTACTCCAGGTGTTTCTTGATTTCCTACTTTTGCATTGCAGTCCCCTATAATGAAAAGGACATCTTTTTGTGGTGTTAGTTCTAAAAAGTCTTGTAGGTCTTCATAGAACCATTCAACTTCAGCTTCTTCAGCATTACTGGTTGGGGCATAGACTTGGATTACTGTGATATTGAATGGTTTGCCTTGGAAACAAACAGAGATCATTCTGTCGTTTTTGAGATTGCATCCAAGTACTGCATTTCGGACTCTTTTGTCGACTATCATGGCTACTCCATTTCTTCTGAGGGTTTCCTGCCCTCAGTAGTAGGTATAATGATCATCTGAGTTAAATTCACCCATTCCAGTCCATTTCAGTTCGCTGATTCCTAGAATGTCGACTTCAGTCTTGCCTTCTCTTGTTTGACCACTTCCAATTTGCCTTGATTCATGGACCTGACATTCCAGGTTCCTAAGCAGTATTGCTCTTTATAGCATTGGACCTTGCTTCTATCACCAGTCACATCCACAGCTAGGTATTGTTTTTGCTTTGGCTCCATCCCTTCATTCTTTCTGGAGTTATTCTCCACTGATTTCCAGTAGCATATTGGGTACCTACTGACCTGGAGATTTCTTCTTTCAGTATCCTATCATTTTGCCTTTTCATACTGTTCATGGGGTTCTCAAGGAAAGAATACTGAAGTGGTTTGCCATTCCCTTCTCCAGTGGACCACATTCTGTCAGATCTCTCCACCATGACCCGCCCATCTTGGGTTGCCCCACGGGCATGGCTTAGTTTCATTGAGTTAAGACAGGGCTGTGGTCCTAGTGCGATTAGATTGACTAGTTTTCTGTGAGTATGGTGTCAGTGTGTCTGCCCTCTTGCAACACCTACCGTCTTACTTGGGTTTCTCTTACCTTGGGCGTGGGGTATCTCTTCACGGCTGCTCCAGCAAAGCACAGCCACTGCTCCTTACCTTGGACGAGGGGTATCTCCTCACCGCCGCCCTTCCTGACCTTCAACGTGGGATAGCTCCTTTAGGCCTTTCTGCACCCGTGCAGTCACGGCTCCCTGGATGTGGGGTTGGTCCTCCCGGCCATCACCCCTGGCCTCGGGCGTACATCCCCATAACTTATTTATTTTTTTCTTAATAAAGTTTGTTTATTATTTTAAAAAGTATTGGGATAGAATTGGTTTACAATATTGCATTGGTTTCAGGTGTACACCAAGTGAATCTGTTATACACATACATAATCCATTCTTATATTCTTTTCACTCTGTATATGCCATCACAAAGTATTGTAGAGAGTTCCCTGTGCTATCTGGTAGGGAATTGGTTATTAGTTATCTATATTTTATATGGCAGTGTGTATGTGTCTGTCTCAATCTTCCTTTTGTGCCTTTTAATCCCCTTCATGAATTTCATTGTTGTTGGTTTATGTCTTGTCATATTTGGAATAGGCCACCACTATTCCTCTGAAAACTTTTTCAGCCTCATCCTCTCTCACTTATGAATTATCACTTGATTGTCATATTTTTTATTGTTCCACAAGTTGCTGTGGCTATGTTTATCATTCCAGCCAATATTTTGTCTAAGGTTAAGATGGAGTGGTTTCTATTGTTCTAATCTTTAAGTTCACTGATTTTTTTTCTCTGCCCCCTCCATTCTATTTTTAGAACATCATTGTGGATTCTTTATTATTGCTGTTACTACACTGTCTAGTTATTGATTTTATATTTATTAATTTCTCTTTTCTTGCTGTTTTTTTATATTTCTTTGTGGATATTTTATTTTTGATTAGTTTTGACCGTTCATAATTGCTAGTTGAAATATTTTATGATGGCGTTTCAATTGTCATGCCATATCTGTCACACATGCTATTGTTGACTTCTATTGACTGACTTTTTTCATTCAAGTTGGAATTTTCTTGGTTCTTTATATGACAAGTGATTATCAGTTGAAAACAGGACATTTTGAGTATTATGAGACTGCGTATTTTATTTAACTTTGTAACTGCTTTGTTTGTTTTAACTAGTGTTTCTGACATCATTACAGAAGGGGAGGGAGGGTGGGTACTACCTCCTTATTTCCAGGTAGTTGTGAAATTCCATGTTCCCTTATTGGCCTCCACTGACTAGGGAGAGAGTTCTTTATTACTGGGTGGAATTTTCAGCTGCAGATATGCCTGTGGGAGGACCAAGATTGACTGAAGAGGCAAGAATGCCTTGTTAGTCCTCCTCAGATGATTTCCACTGTTCCTGCTGGAAGAGGGAGGGCTCATTAATGTTGACTGGTGACAAAAACTTGTCTTTTCATAAGGGCTTTTTCTGATGACAGCCCAGGAACAGGGATGCTTCATTTTCACAGGGTAAGGGTGGAGTACAGACTCTTCATGTGGTCTCTATTAATGCTGGGAGACAGGATGAAAAGCTGGCTTCTTACTCAGACTTCTGTGTTGTAACCCCAGCAGTGGTTTGGGTGCCATGTTACAGTCTTGTAGGCATGGAAGTCTTGGCTCCCAACTCACCTTTTGCTGCTGGGGCGGAGATGGCTCCACAGATTCTTTTGTGGTGTTTGCTTGAAATAGACAATGTTTTGACTCAATCAAACATTTCTGTCTTACTACTCTGCCCTTTTTCCCCTGGTCCTTTGGTTGTGGAGAGCCAGCTTTTGTTTGTTTGTTTTGCCTATGGCTGTTGACATTTCTGAATTGCTAGCTTCTCTAGCACCAAGACTGGGAAAAATAGGACAAAATTTTAAAAATTGTGTTCTCACCAATGTGTCATTCCTTGAGTCCCAAGACTCCTAGCTGGTCTGTCTTCTCTCCACATTTCAGAGTTTGTTGAGAGAGAGAGAGAGAGAGCGAGCACTTTTAGTTTTATCTCGTGGGAAGAATAGGAAAAAAGTACTTACATACCATCTTTTCCAGAAGTAGAACTACCAAAACCTTAGGTCTTTACTGAGGATTAAATGAAATACATTTACCAAGGGTCTAGAATAGTGACTATTATTTTGCAGCATTTAATAATTTTAGTACCCAATTTTGACATCTGCATAAATATTCTGAAAATTAATTAAAAGAGTAATTATATAAAATGAGAAATTAACTTTCCTCATTGATGCTATAATATGTATTGAATTACACATTAGTTTATCATCTTCTGTTAGTAACTTGCATAGTTTGTTGGAAACTGAAGATTTTAGAATATTATGTAATAAATGAAAGTCATATTTCTTCTGTACAGCACTTGCATAGATTTAATTATTTTGAAATCTTTGATACAAGCTCTCAATTTATATTTCTTAAGCATAATTACTAAAAAGAAATTGCATCAACTGGTCTCACTGCCCTATTGCTTTCCCATCTGTCCTTGACATTTAAATGGATTTTCTGAGGATGAAAGAACATAATAAAAAAGAAAAGAGAGAAAGTGATCAGGGCATTAATAGAAAGAGGTCAGATTACTGAATTCTCTCTTCCATTTATTAGCTTGAAACCTTAGTCAACAGTTGTAGATAGACTTCCTAGTTAAATTGTTCCACATCAAATGCTATTCATAAGTATTTATTCATAAATATTATATAATAGGGTACAACATTTTAAAAACAGATAGTAGATAAAACATAATCAATTTAAAAGAATCATTATCCTATTTTTTCTTTATATGGAGATTCACAGATTATTACACCTACTATCTTTCAAGGACTTGGCACAAACACTGCTACTGAGAATTTGCAAATTTTCTGTTTCCTGCTTTTCTTACTGTTTCATTCCAACCCTCCTGCTCACACAGCACCTTCTCATATTTTATGTGTGTCTTTTCACTATTATTATATTGAGTGTTACTTTTTCAAAACCCTTTGCATAGAGTTCTGTGTTCTTAGGAGGAAAAGCACTTTATAAATCTAATAAGTAAACCCAAGTTTGAAATCCAATAAAGAGGAACCTCTAGAAATTATTAAAGATTTCACTGACAGAGAAATTAAACCTTGATATCCCATTTCCTTATCTTTTCACTGCGGTAGAATCAGTGAAATCAATATTTCTGAAATGAACTGCATACAGTTCATTCAGAAGAACGGCTCTGGCACAAAAGTGAGCAGCTTCTAAAAATCGTAAAGGCTGCTCATTCCTTGAAAGAGTATGCACAGATTTTTAACGTAGTTGTTCTCTTAAATTTATCTGAATTGAGAAAAGTGGATGCCAGCACTTTTGACAGTTCCACAAATATTTGCTAATGGGCCTCAGTATTAAAAATTGAAAGTCTCAATATATAGTCACAATGTTATAAAAATGTCATACACATCACACATTTGAAACTCAGATGCATCATGATTAAACAAGTGTTATTATCAATAGGGCAGTTAAACAAATAGTTTATTTGGAATTTAATTTGGAAGCACCAGTATTTAATCTCCCCAAAACAATATAATCAACATCTAGATCAGCTTGGCACAGGAAATATAACCTTCCAAGAAATAACAGACAGTAGTACACACAGAGGGTTTGAGTGCAAAGTCAGTCGCTTCAGTTGTGTCTGACTCTTTGAGATCCTGTGGACTGTAACACACCAGGCTCCTTTGTCCATGGGGATTCTCCAGGCAAGAATACTGGAGTGGGTTACCATGCCCTCCTTCAGGGAATCTTTGCAACTCAGGGACTGTACCTTAGTCTCTTATGTCTCCTACATTGGCAGGCATGTTCTTTGCCACTAGTACCACCTGGGAGATCTTCATATATCTTCTATTCTGTCTGCAATATATATATATATATATATATATATTTAAGTTTAAGGAATAAATATATGTTAATACATACATACTGCTATATGTAAATGTCCAACTGGAAGATAAAATAGTTAATGATACACCAAACACATGTCAGTTATCATATAAGACATTTTTGTATACAGTTCATTTACTATCCCAAATTCACCTGCAGATTAGGATGTAATAGTTTATTCTAAACTTGTAAGCCACACTTTCTGGTATGCTTCTAGATTCTTAAGAGATGCTTCATCTATTATACAAGCCTCTTTAAAAATATGGTCTTAGGTGGTCATAAGTTGTACTAGGAGACTTTCACTGCACTACCCTCATTTAGATGAGTTTTTTCAGGAATAGACCCCTCCTCCAAGATTGGTCAAAACATGGGCTACCAGCAGAAAAAGATATTCTAGACCAAAAAAAAAAAAAAAAAAAAAGTATTATTATGGGAATTTCAAAGGACAAATAGAAACAATCTGTTGGTGGGTAGCTGTATTAGTCAAGGTCAAGTCAGAAGAGATTAGCCACACCAGATATTTGAATAGAGAGAAGTTAAATAGAATCTTGGTAGATATGTAAGGGATTCTTATGTGGCGCTAGTAGCAAAGAACCTGCTTGCCAATGCAGGAGACATAGGAGATGTGGGTTCGATTGCTGGATCAGGAAGATCCCCTGGAGCAAGGCATGACAACCCACTCCAATAGTCTTGCCTGGAGAATCCCAAGTCCAGAGGAGCCTGGTGGGCTATAGTCCATAGGGTTGCAAAGAGTCAGACATGACTGAAGTGACTTAACCCACAGGAACAACTTAAAAGGCAGGAAGAAGCATTAAGTTTATCATTCCTAGAAAGAACCATTTACCACCCCTAACACTGGAGAATAATAGAAAGAAATTTGAATTATTAAGACAAGAAGGTTGGACAAGAAACCCCACAGAGCTGAAACCCTGGCTTTTGAGGAAGAATTGTTGGCCAACGTTGCTGAAATCCCTGACTTTGAAGAAGGAAATATAATTGTATGATACTCAGGCCAGACCTTTAAAAAGAGGGCACTCGTACTGAAGTCTTGGAGTGGGGCATGGTGTGGAGAAAACTGAAAACTTGATTCATCTCCCACAGAAAGGAACTAGTCTTTTGGAGTAAGCATTGCTAGGGTAATGCTCACAGAAACAAAGAGAAAACAACCAAGAAGGAACAAATCTTTTCTTCCTCCTCTTGCCTTATGGTCTTCTGACACTTCCTGTTGACAGAGGCCAACAAAGAATGAGCAAAACAGATCTATGGCTTTCAGAATTTCAGCACCAGCATCACAAAGCAGATCCTAAAAGGATGCATTTGAATCTGAGAAAGAAAAACTTAATAATATTATATCCTGTTCCTTTGGCCACTCAGCTTTCATATATGCTTTTTAAATACATATTTTAACTTCCATAAAACAACAAGGTCATTTATGTTTTCATGTAATAAGATGCAACTATCTTGTATTCAAGTGAAGATATCCTTGCATTCTGCTGAAATAAAAAGGTATAAAATACCAACAGTTATTGTATCTGAGTCTGGGAGACTGTCACATTACCTGTCTTTGATCTATGCTAATTTGCCTTCAAACTCAATTGCAGTCACATCTGCATATTTTGTTCCCTGAGTTATAAATCCCCTTACCTGAGTGGTGAGTTCTGATATTGAGTTATAAATTTAACCTTCTACAAAGTGTGGATAAAATAGTGAGGGGAAGAAAGAAGAAAATTGTACACAGATCCATGCACGTGCACACACATATGTTCAACAAAAAGGAAAATATATAAATACTAATATAAATACCAATATAAATATATAAAGCAAAGAATTCCTCACTCTGTAACTGATCTTGAGGACATAATTGATATCTTCAATCTTAAGTTATTTATTCCATTTTTCTTTTGCCCTTAAGCATAGACTTTAGTCTGCAATGGATATTTATGACTTCCTTCTTTCAGAATTCCTTATATGTTTTCTTTGCCTTAAGCTAATCTTGTCATGTTTCTTTCCTTATTGTGGTTCTTTGAACTTTCATTCCTGAAGACTCTAAAACCTTAGTGGTTTTTATTTTTTTCAAAGCTCTATTTTTCTATTAACTTACATTATTAGACATTAAAGTATTACGAGACTTCCCAAGGAATTCTCTAGGTTCCAAATATAATCTTTCCTGCTCTTATTTTGTATCAGCAACCAACTTTCCCCTTGGTAATCTGTATCAGTCACTCCAGTGAGTAGAGTAACCACCTGGCTTACCCATTGGTCAGTGGCATGGAAAGCAAGAAAGGGCCAGGTAGCCTTTCTAGTTGTTGAATAGAACAAAGGTATCTTTGGTGGAGATTTTCATTCCTTGGAGACATCTCCAAAAACAGACCTATGCTGAGACAGTGAAAAACAAAATCTGTTAAGCTGTTTTAGTAACAAGAGGAGTCACTCCCGGGACTTGATCCTCTGGATAAAGGAGAAACAGCAAATATGTTGGTCAATGATTAAAACATATGTTGTGCCCTAACATACAAAAGGCTATTCTTTCAAATGTTTGTGATTCCCCCACCCCCAAATTGCACTCTGAGTCTTCAGTAGGCATTTCCATCAATGGATTAGGATAGCTACTGCTAAGACCAATGAATTCCATGAGCAAAAGCCCTTTACTGCTCTTATTTTGCTATGAAATAAGTTTCTTCACCAGAATCAATGCTGTACAAACGTCATGATGATGAATAGGCCATAATAGAAATCTTTGGATGGTGATGTTGGCAGAAGCATTAAAGGCAGAGAAAGCCAACCCATATCCAGAATACATGTCTATTTTAGTGAGGACAGAGCTCTGTTCCTTCCTTGCTGGAAGCAGTCCAGTGTAATAAACCTGCCATCAAGTGATTGTTTGGTGCCCCCAGGGAATGAATCCATACCAGAGTTCACTGTTGGTTTGCAACTGGCAGATAAGGAACTCAGCAGTAACTAGGTAATTTAGCATTGGTGGAGGACATACATGTGGGTAACCCTTCCATGAATAGTCTCCACCTCTGCCATTATGGCTACCATAGATGAATTGAGCAAAAAAAAAAAAAAAAAAAAAAAAAGTGGCTGAATAAAGAAGCCAACTAAAGTCCATAGAATGTATAATTCTGTCAACCTAAAAACCTCTTCTTCAGTGGATGACCTGTGGGGAGCATTAAAATAGGACATAATTGCTTTCAAACTCTGTACCCACTCTAACAGATTCATCCATACAACTCTTACCCAAGTTTCACTCTCACCAATTTCTCAATCCTGTCCTTTTCAAGTTTCTAAGTATCCTAAAATCATTAGCATCTACATGTGAATTAATGTATTAACAGACTTGATCTTTTGACCATCATTTGGCCTAGACAAGGTGAACAGCCAAATATATATTACAGGTGAAGTTCCAAACACTAGAATAGTGCTTCCCAGACTTTCTCAATATGTTCTTTATATGGACTCTTGCGGATTGATGGCTGCAAATGCCCAAACTTATCATTCATAATAAGAAGCACACATAAATAGTCATTTGTCCCATAGTTAGGTGATTAGTGTCTTCTAGGGCTCAGTAGTGACTTCCCTTTCACTTTTCACTTTTATGCATTGGAGAAGGAAATGCACTCCAGTACTCTTGCCTGGAGAATCCCAGGGACAGGGGAGCCTGGTGGGCTGCCGTCTATGGGGTCACACAGAGTCGGACACGACTGATGCGACTTAGCAGCAGCAGCAGCAGTAGCAGCAGCAGCAGGGCTTGGTAGCAAGCAAGGAACTGTGTCTCGAAGGGGTAAATAGTGTTTGCAGAAGAGAACAAGGATTTCCCCAAAATATCATAGAACTTACTGTGATTCTTCTATTAGTCTTGCTGCTGCTGCTAAGTCGCTTCAGTCATGTCCAGCTCTGTGCGACCCCATGGACTGCAGCCCACCAGGCTCCTCCATCCATGGGATTTTCCAGGCAAGAGTACTGGAGTGGGGTGCCATCGCCTTCTCTGATTAGTCTTGCTAGGGGTCCCATAAAAGTGAAGTGAAAGAGTTCAGTCATGTTCAACTCTTTGCGATCCCATGGACTGTAACCACTCAGGCTCCTCTCTCCATGAAATTCTCCAGGCAAAAATACTGGAGTGGCTAGTCGTTACCTTTTGCAGGGGTCTCCTGTCTTGCAGGCAGGTTCTTTACCATCTAAGCCACCAGGGAAGTCCAGGTGTCCCATACAACATCCTCATTTGCCACAAACACTTTGAAAAATATTAACTCTGTTATTCATAAGGCAAACAGGAAGAGTAATGGAGACTTCAGCCTAGATTTTCTGCTAGGCCATTTCTTGCTCTGGTTCTCACTAAAAACTGGCAAACTTACAGGTTACCTAAGGTATATGATCAGAGAAGGCAATGGCACCCCACTCCAGTACTCTTGCCTGGAAAATCCCATGGACGGAGGAGCCTGGTAGGCTGCAGTCCATGGGGTCCCTAAGAGTCTGACATGACTGAGTGGCTTCACTTTCACTTTCCACTCTCATGTACTGGAGAAGGAAATGGCACCCCACTCCAGTATTCTTGCCTGGAGAATCCCAGGGATGGGGAAGCCTGGTGGGCTGCCGTCTGTGGGGTCACACAGAGTAGAACATGACTGAAGCGATTTAGCAGCAGCAGCAGCAAGATATATGATGCTCCCAAACCCAAAAGACTCATCAATAAGTGTGTTTCTTTTCTGTACAGATTCTCTTCCTGAAACTTATCTTTCAGTGTGAAGGAAATATCCTGACGTTCTAGATCTTTGTACTCGTAGAAACTTTCCTGAGTTATCAGGCCCCTGGGTATGCTTTTAGGTTTCTATACCATCCCCTCTGTCACATAGATCTCACTAAGGAATCTTAAGTTCTTGCTACTTCATTTTCATAAAATCCAATAAGCCATAATGTTAATGAAATGATGTGATCTGACACAGAATATCCAAACCATTAAGATCTCTGTGGACTATATTACTGCAGTGAACCAAAGAGTAGATATAGACCTGAGGCAAGATATTCAAATGTATACCATTGGTCCTGCTGGGTAAATTTAACAGCTTTTGATAGACTTTTAAAATTGATATGTGGAAAACTGTACTATTCAGGTCAACAGCTGCATATAAAGTACCCAGAAATGTGTCAGTTTGCTCTGTTAAATAAACTGTCTGAAACAGTGGGAGCAAGTGGAATCTCTGCCTGATTCAGATACAGTAATTCGTGTTCTCGAAGAATCACCCATTCTCCAAACAGTTAAAGGGGGGAAGTTAGAAAAGTGCTGTCATAAGAATGATTATGCATATTTCAAGATTTTGATGTTTTCCCTAATATCTGCAGTTCTCCAAGAATAGTGGAAGACTACTTCTAGCCTACTATATTGGAAGAAAAGAAAATTATAAGATCTGTCTTCCACTTCATGTTTCCTCCTATAATAGCTCTATATTATTGCTTTAGATGGCAAATGTCAGGTTTCTTCCAGTTGCCAATTATAACTATTTCTATTATATATTGAGGAACTGGAGAAATAACTATAGGAAAAGACCTCAAACATATTGGACTCAATGTGATATAAACTTAGGTCAAAATCTTATTTATCATATGAATTAAATAAAATAATATTTTAATTGGTGGACCATAAACAGTTATAGGATTTTTGTATTCTCATGATTTACAATAATTCAGAGAAAGTGTTCAGTAATTTCCAAAAGGTCCGGATGTTTCCACAGTGTGCAATTCCTCAATTAGATGAAATCTTCTTTGGGATATGCCTGAAATAAACATATACTTGGAGTATATACTTGTGACAGTGTTTCCAGGTCCTTCCTCAAGTGTATCTAGACTTTCCTTCAATCCATATTCTTTAGGTCTGTGAAAAGACATAGTCCTAGAAACTGAAAAACAATGATTTATCATTGTCGTGAATCAATTTATGTTTTTGACCACCAGATTTGGAATCTTGTTTTGTAGATCAAGTAAATTTTTGGTAACCAGAGTATATATTCACTGGTAGAGGAAATCATGATCAATTAACTATCAACAGCATCCCTGTGGATCAAAACTTTCTAATTCCCACTTTATCCTTTATTCCTGCTGTTCTTTTCAGTGTGAAATAGGTTAAGTCCTGCCCCCCAGCATCTATGTTCCTGGTATCCACTTATCTCTACTAAAAGCAAAGGCTCATTTCTATTGCATCATCTCCATCATCATACATGTTCTACAAAGAATAACTAATGTAAAACATTTCAAGCATACTGATGTTTCACTCACTAATATATTTTTTGATATTTTAAGCAACGAAGAGTCCTCTGGACCTATGAGGTTATGTGTTGGGAGAGTAGAAATGTATATTACATATGAAAATTCTATAACAATACTCCTTACACTCTAAGTATTTGAATTTCTTGCCCTTAATTATTTAGGGAAGTTTTAACATCTTAAATGAAGGTCATAATTAAGTTCAAACTTTAGTCAGTCAACTAAGTAAACTGTCACAATCATTTCCAGGAGTACAGGTTAACACATTAACCAAAATCTCTGGTGAGTGCATTCACACCAACAAACTCAGTGTTTTATCATAGCCTAATTCACCTAATATTCTTAGAATATATTCCCACACATATTTCACATGTTAACCAGCAAAATCTTGAAATTATTTTGCCACGTAGGCTATTTCTTCCTGGGGTATTTTTATACTTGCTTGTCTGAAACATGCTACAATGCATCCCTACTTATGGGCCTAGTGACAACAAGATGTTACAAGGGTTTCTCTTAGATAAAACTAGAATTTCTTTGAAATAAAGCTGCTACAAATCGTTTTATTATAGGATATTCAAACAAGGAAGGTGAAGGGAAGCTTCTTCCAAAAACTCAGACTGACAGAGTTCAAGGTCCTCAATGTCTTCTAGGTCCATTCAAGTTTAGATGCTCAATCCTTTATAGTCTTTGGTGTAGCATGCATCTGAAAGAATTGCAAGGAGGTGAATTTATCCTTACACTGCAATCCTGCAACCCAAGCAATAAAACGTTGTGTTTAGTTTTAAACATATTGGCCCTAACTGCTTTATGGTAGTCACAGAAACTGTGTTTGCTGATGGTGGCTTGGCCCAAGAAATTAAAGATGAGACCATGTCATTTTGTTTCTGTAGACATATCAATTACCTTAGCAGATCAGAAGTATAGACCTTGTAGTAATCGGCACTGCTATAATTAAAAAGTAGAGTAGCTATTTTATCCGCTGAGGTACTTGCTACAGGAGGCATTTCAAGACAGGCATGTAATAATGAATTTATGTAAGATGATAATGTGTGTCAGGGATTACTAGTATTTTATTTTCCATTGCAAAAAAATGCATGTTACTGCATTAAAGACCAATAATAGGACCGACACAATATCCAAATAATATTCTTTGCTGCAACTGTCGCCTAAAAAATTGCACAACACGAGAGTTGCAAGTTAAGGTTTGTTTGGGGCAGTGTTGAGGACTGCAGCCTAGGAGACAGCACCTCAGATAGCTCTGAGAAACTGCTCCAAAGATATAGGGGGAAAAGACAGTATATATGTGATTTTGGCAAAGGTGGGGTACACACTGACTGCGCATATTTTTTGTAGAAAGTTTCCGCTAGTCTCATGAAGTTTCTGCTAGTCACAAGAAACACTCATCACCATGAAAGATGATTTAGTGCTTTTCTAGATGTAAGGAGATATAAGAATTGGGCTTATAAAATCAGATCCTGAGAATATCTAACTACCTAAAGAACTGTCCTACCAGTTTCCTGGAGCACAGAGTGCCTCATTTCTGCTCTACACGTTGAACAGGGTGTAGGGTAGGTCAGCAGATACAGCGGCATGTGATTTAATCCTTGCAGAGGTAGTTGTCAAGGACCCACGGCAAGTGCCATTTTGTAGTTTACACAATTTCTTCATTAATCATGTCCAGTCCAGAGACAGAAACCACACCAGTTATTTGAGTAGAGAGAAGTTAACCTAAGAAAAATTTAACTAGGCGTAAAGTTTGATGAGTTAGCTAAAAAATAAGAAAAATACTATGTTTTCACAGAGGTTACATTATATAAAGTAATTGCTACCTAGGGCTGTAAGAATAAAAGACAGAAGTTGTAATTACTAAATTAGAAGCTTAGAGGAGAGGCCTCATGAACCTGAGAACCATATCCCTAAGGAGGTTATGCCAATTTCTTGGGTATTGTTGTCTTTGATGGAGGGACAACTAAACTGGTTATACAAGAGTTTCCCAGATGGTGCTAGTGGTAGAGATCTCACTTGCCAGTGCACGAGACATAAGAAACGTGAGTTCTATCCCTGGGTCAGGAAGATTCTCTAGAGAAGGGCATGGCAACCTACTCCAGTAATTTTGTCCAAAGAATCCCATGGACAAGAGGAGTCTGGCAGGCTATAGTCCATAGGGTTGCACAGAATTGGACATGACTGAAGTGACTGTTTATTTAACTTATATGCAGAGTACATCATGAGAAATGCTGGAATGGAAGAAGCACAAGCTGGAATCAAGATTTCCAGGAGAAATATCAATAACCTCAGATATGCAGATGACACCACCCTTATGGCAGAAAGTGAAGAGGAACTCAAAAGCCTGTTGATGAAAGTGAAAGTGGAGAGTGAAAAGTTGGCTTAAAGCTCAACATTCAGAAAACGAAGATCATGGCATCCGGTCCCACCACTTCATGGGAAATAGATGGGGAAACAGTGGAAACAGTGTCAGACTTTATTTTTCTGGGCTCCAAAATCACTACAGATGGTGACTGCAGCCATGAAACTAAAAGACACTTACTCCTTGGAAGGAAAGTTATGACCAACCTAGATAGCATGTTCAAAAGCAGAGACATTACTTTGCCAACAAAGGTTCGTCTAGTCAAGGCTATGGTTTTTCCTGTGGTCATGTATGGATGTGAGAGTTGGACTGTGAAGAAGGCTGAGCGCTGAAGAATTGATGCTTTTGACCTGTGGTGTTGGAGAAGACTCTTGAGAGTCCCTTGGACTGCAAGAAGATCCAACCAGTCCATTCTGAAGGAGATCAGCCCTGGGATTCCTTTGGAAGGAATGATGCTAAAGCTGAAACTCCAGTACTTTGACCACCTCATGCAAAGAGTTGATTTATTGGAAAAGACCCTGATGCTGGGAGGGATTGGGGGCAGGAGGAGAAGGGGACGACAGACGATGAGATGGCTGGATGGCGTCACTGACTTGATGGACGTGAGTCTCAGTGAACTCCGGGAGTTGGTGATGGACAGGGGGGCCTGGCGTGCTGTGATTCATGGGGTCGCAAAGAGTCGGACACGACTGAGCGACTGATCTGATCTGAAGTGACTTAGCACACACACACACACACACACACACACGTACAAGTGTTGGAAAATCTGCACACTGTATTCACTGTGGCTAAAAGAAAGAACTGCAGGCTTGGTGAATAAGAGTAGATAGGCTGACACCAACAGAAACAGGAAGTGGATTGGAAGAAAATTGGAAATGAAAAGGAAGGAACAAGTGTCTTCTTCCTTGTCCAAATTTGCTATCTCATTCTAGTATCTTCTATTAACAGAGCTTCTTAAAAACTAAGTAGTAAAGAATAAGTGTGGTTTACAGGATTTAAGCCTGAGTATCACAAAACTGATAAGTAAATGAATGTTTGAAGTTGAGATGCAATAAATTGAAAGGTAGCACAATAGCTAAAGAGAAAGAATCCATTGGGAGAACAGCCAAATCAATGTCCTAATATTGCAGGGAAGATAGTGCACTCTTTCTACAATCAATCATTTCCCTGAGTCAACTGTACATATTTTGTTAATGTCATAAGTGTGTTCATCCTTATAATAATTCCTGCTCCCATATTTAAGACATTTAAGCGAGTCCATTCCTTTTCACCAAATAAAATACACCTAAGCAACCCTTCAATTATGACACATGTATACCTGTGGCAGATTCATTTTGATATTTGGCAAAACTAATACAATTATGTAAAGTTTAAAAATAAAATAAACTTAGAAAAAAATAAATAAATAAATAAAGATGACATGACAAAAAAGGCTAAGCTCACAGCTAATTCAGAAAAATTAACAGTTTAATTCAGTCTGGATATGCAATTCTAGAAAATAGACATCTACTTATTATTTTTAAAATTTTGTCAACTACTACAAGTATATTTTATTTGATAGTTCTTAAAGTTTGGGTGCAGTGAATTCAAATGTCACAATCCACTTTCTGATTTGTTATACACATAGCAATTTCACTGCTTTTTTGTTTTTCAATTTCATTTCTAATGTATGGAATGGAGATTTTGAGACCAAACCTCTTAACTAATCCAGAATAATTGTGTTGGATAATTTCTTTCGGGAATTTGGAGAATTGCATTTTACCTGAGGCAGGTATAACCGTCACTAGAAATTAATTGACTTTAACTACAAAACTTATCCTCATGAATTTGGTTTCTTAAGTATGTCTGCTAAGAGCTGACTATCCTAGGGCTTGTTGGCAACTAAGCTTTCTGAATCATAGGATGAGAACCAAATCCTTGACAAGAAGTGATCAACCTGAGGCAAAATGTTATTCCCAAAAACCATCATTGTTCCTGACAGGAATTATAGCTTTATTCTACTTACAGTGAAGTATTAGTGTGCTAATAAGGCAGAATTTTAGATGCTTTCATTTTTAATGTTTATATTCTTTACTTACTACAAAGAAATTGTTATAGGTTCTACATAAAATGTAATGCCATTAAATGTTTAAAATCCAGAACTGAGTTTAATTGCATGCTGGCATTACACAACATATCCATTGTTAATATTGTTAATTAAGTGATTTTAAAGAAAATTATAAAATAATTCTATAGTTTCTCTAGTCATCATTTATAACTCTTTATGTTTGTATGTCATTATTTTATCCCCAAATGCAACTCTCTCATCATCATTATAATAAAAATTATATCAAAGCAGTGCATTTGCTTTACTTGCTGCTGCTGAGTCACTTCAGTCATGTCTGATTCTGTGCAACCACACAGATGGCAGCCCACCAGGCTCCCCCATCCCTGGGATTCTCCAGGCAAGAACACTGGAGTGGGTTGCCATTTCCTTCTCCAATGCATGAAAGTGAAGAGTGAAAGTGAAGTCGCTCAGTCGTGTCCGACCCTCAGCGACCCCATGGACTGCAGCCTACCAGGCTCCTCCGTCCATGGGATTTTCCAGGCAAGAGTACTGGAATGGGGTGCCATTGTCTTCTCCTTACCTGTCATATATTCTTGTTTTATCTAAACTATACAAAATTTTTTTTCTATAAATTAATATATTATAAATTCTATTACTTCCTAGAGGGATCAAGCCTTCTTAAAAGATATGTGAATATTATAATATAGATATTTCACCACAGTTTCTTAATTTTTAGGGTGAACTATCTAAAAATTACATTCTATGCAACTGTGAATATATATATATGTATATGTATATACATATTTGAAGTTGCATACAATATACCTATAGTGATGTGCTAAAATTTATAAAATGATAGTCATCAACTTCTTTATAAAATACATTAAAAATTAACTAGCATAAAGAAAAGAAGATTTGTAATGTAGGTCTAAGGCCACTCTATGTTTTATATAAATAGAGCAAATAGTTGCTACTATTGGTTAACTAATTTCACTGTGTTTATTCTTTGTTGTTGCTACTGTTGTTCAGCCTCTAAGTCATGTCTGACTCTTTGGACCCCGTGGACTGCAGCACACCAGGCGTCCCTGTCCTTCGCCATCTCTCTGAGTTTGCTCAAACTCATTTCCAACGAGTCAGTGATGCCATCCAACCATCTTATCTTCTTTTGCCCACTGTCCTCTTGCATTTATTTTTACAATGAAATAAAATCTTATCATTTTAAATCTGTCACTCTAATATGTATACGTTTATGGTGCCAATCCTGTATCTGCAAATATCAGGCAGGCAACATTTTTATTCTTCCAGGAAATTATTCCTTACCTTACTATGTTCTGTGAAAATTAATGTTTACATAAGCATGACATGCTAACCCACAGAGCAGCTAGAATTTTAAGAGAGAGGAGTACAGAAAGAATTTTAGCATTCTACTAAGATTGGAACAAGTCTCAAAGTCTGGCCTCAAAGATTATTGCTGCAAAGGGGTAAGACGTAATTGTGAAACTGTGGAACAATTCATGCTCCAGAGCATTATCGAAAATAACAGATCAATTAGCTGGTGATTAGTAGAGGCTAACAGCTGGTGTGATGCAAGTGGATGCACATGATTTTAGAGAGATCAGGGAAAAGACAATCAAACAGAGCCCTCTAAAACCATGGACTCCCAGAGTGACTGTAAGCATGGTCAGGGCTCTGCCCTATGAAGAGTGACATCAGAAGCAGCACATCATGGATTATATCTTAATTAAGCTGTTTAAAAATATATCTACCCTGGTTATAATAGATAAAAAAATATTACTTCAGTTCTCCAAATAACATAAATGTGCAAATGTTTTAGACAATAAGATCAATAAATATAAAATAATTGGTGTTGTATGGTTTCAGTTTTAGGTATTACATTTAAGATAGATGAAATATCTTTCTGCCAAAAATCAGGAAAAATCAGATTTCTCCTGTTATCCCTTCTAGTCATTAGACTAATTTGCCATACTCTTAAATATAGTTATATTGTATTAAGAAGATATTGATATTTTGATTCAGTAGCCTTGAAACTCCAATATTTTTAAGTGTATTGTAATTAAAGTTTATATTTTTACAGAGGTTGTTTCAAAACTTAAATTACCATCATGTCTATTAGAAGTACTAATATTAGAAAAAGTTCATATTTGGTTCTAACTGTTGCTTCTTGACCTGAACACAGATTTCTCAGGAGGCAGCTAAGGTGGTCTGGTATTCCTATTTCTTTAAAACATTTCCAGTTTGTTGTGATCCATACAGTCAAAGGCTTTAGCATAGATGATGAAGCAGAAACAGGTGGTTTTCGGGAATTCGCTTGCTTTTTCAATGGTCCAACAGATGTCGGCAATTTGATTTCTGGTTCCTCTGCCTTTTTTAAATCTGGCTTGAATATCTGGAAGTTCTCGGTCTATGTACTGATGAAGTCTATCTTGGAGAATTTTGAGCATTACTTTGCTAGCATGTGAAATAGTGTAATTGTGCGGTAGTTTGAGCATTCTTTGGCATTTGCTCTCCTTTGGGATTGGAATGGAAACTGACCTTTTCCAGTCCTGTGGCCACTGCTGAGTTTTCCAAATTTGCTGGTATATGGAGTGCAACACTTTCACAACATCATCTTTTAGGATTTGAAATAGCTCAGCTGGAATTCCATCACCTTCACTAGTTTTGTTTGCAGTGATACTTCTGAAAACCACTTGACTTCACACTCCAGGATGTCTGACTCTAGGTGAGTGATCACACCATCTTGGTTATCTAGGTCATTAGATCTTTTTTTAAAAAATTTATTATTATTATTTTTTAATTTACAATATTGTATTGGTTTTGCCATACATCAACATGTATATGCCATGGGTGTACACGTGTTCCCCATCCTGAACCCCCCTCCCACCTCCCTCCCCATACCATCCCTCTGGGTCATCCCGGTGCACCTACCCCAAGCTTCCTGTATCCTGCATCAAACCTGGACTGGCGATTCATTTCTTATATGATATTATACATGTTTTAATGCCATTCTCCCAAATCATCCCCCCCTCCCTCTCCCACAGAGTCCAAAAGACTGTTCTATACATCTGTGTCTCTTTTGCTGTCTCACATACAGGGTTGTCATTACCATCTTTCTAAATTCCATATATATGTGTTAGTATACTGTATTGGTGTTTTTCTTTCTGGCTTAAGATGTTTTTGTATAGTTCTTCTGTGTATTCTTGACATCTTGTCTTAATATCTTCTGCTTCTATTAGGTTCATACTCTTTCTGTCCTTTATTGTACCCATCTTTGCATGAAATAGTCCCTTGGTATCTCTAATTTTCTTGAAGAGATCTCTAGTCTTTCCCATTCTATCATTTTCCTCTATTCCTTTGCATTGATAACTTAAGAAGGCTTTCTTATCTCTCCTTGTTATTCTTTGCAACTTTTCATTCAGATGAATATATCTTTCCTTTTATCCTTTGCCCTTTTCATCTCTTCTTTTCTCAGTTATTTGCACGGCCTCCTCAGACAACCATTTGGCCTCTTTGCATTTTGTTTTCTCGGGGATGGTCTTGAACACTGCCTCATGGACAACGTTATGAACCTCTATCCTTAGTTCTTCAGGCCCTCTGTCTATCAGATCTAGTCCCTTGAATCTATTTGTCACTTCCACCATATAATCATAAGGGATTTGATTTAGGTCATACCTGAATGGTCTAATGGTTTTCCGTACTTCAATTTAAGTCTGAATTTGGCAATTAGATGATATGAGCCACAGTCAGCTCCTGGTCTTGTTTTTGGTGACTGTTTAGAGCTTCTCCGTTTTTGGCTGCAAAGAATATAATCGATGTGATTTCAGTATTGACCATCTGGTGATGTCCATGTGCAGAGTCATTTCTTGTGTTGTTGGAAGATGGTGTTTTCTATGTGTTCTCTTGGCAAAACTCTGTTAGCCTTTGCCCTTCTTCATTTTGTACTCCAAGGCCAAACTTGTTACTCTGTGTATCTCTTGACTTCCTATTTTTTTTTACTTCCTACTTTTGAATTCCAGTCCTCTGTGATGAAAAGGACATCTTTTTTTGTGTGTTACTTCCAAAAGGTCTTGTAGGTCATCATAGAACCATTCAAACTCAGCTTCTTTGGCAGTAGTAGTTGGAACATATATTTGGATTACTGTGATATTGAAGGGTTTGCCTTGGAAACGAAGAGGGATCATTCTGTCATTTTTAAAATTGCACCCAAGTACTTAATTTTGGACTCTTTGTTGACTATGAGGGATACTCCATTTCTTGTAAGGGATTTTTTGCCCACATTATTAGATTAAATGGTCATTTGAATTAAATACACCATTTTGGTCCATTTTAGTTCACTGATTCCTAAAATTTCAATGTTCACTTTTGCCGTCTCCTGTTTGACCACTTCCAATTTACCTTGATTCATGGACCTAACATTCCAGGTCCCTTTACAATATTGTTTTTTACAGTATCGGAGTTTATTTCCATCATGAATCACATTCGTGACTGGGCATTGTTTTTGCTTTGATTCAGACTCTTCATTTTTTTCTGGAGTCATTTCTCTTTTCCAGTAACATATTGGGCACTTCCTGACCTGGGGAGTTCACCTTTCAGTTTCATATATATTTTGCCTTTTTATACTGTTCATGGTGTTCTCAAGGTAAGAATACTGAAGTGGTTTGTCATTCCTTTCTCCAGTGGACCATGTTTGGTCAGAATTCTTCACCATGACATGTCCATCTTGGGTGGCCCTACACTTCATGGCTCATAGTTTCATTGAGATAGACAAGGCTGTGATCCATGTGATCAGTATATACAAGTATTCTATTTTGTATATTTTAAATGTAAAATGTATTCCTTAAAATGAATGGAAATAGCATTTTACAGGGTTATTTAAATCTTGACTTTGACTTTCAAGTGTTTTATATTAAATGCCATGTTTTATAGGTTTTACATCCACATCTAAGCAGCATTTTAAAAATTAAATGTGTCCTTCCTCAATGGAAAAATAAAGTAAATCATGTCATGTTAGTATTACATATCAATGACAGTTTCAAATATTGTCACCTTTGAATTCACTGCATTATTTACACTATTGTGTTCAGATATGGATATTTTTTACCAAAGTTGCTCTATGATTAGATAATATTGATGGTAGTGATAAAACATAGATATGAAAGTATTAACACCCAATAGATTGCAACAAAACTACTTTAAATAAAACTGGAAAGTCAGTGTCATCAGTGAGCATGCAAATTTCCTGATTGTAATACCTAATATTTTTAAAAGAAAATAGTGAACATCAACAGATGAACTGGAAATAAGTATGAAAATTTTCCTTCTTTTTAGAACTTTATCTGCTATTAAAATATCTATATCAAAGGATAAACACAACTCTGAAAATTAATATGTATATACATATCTAATGAGTGTATATATATATATACACACACACACACATATATATATATATATATATTAAAAAATGAATATTTATCTATTTATAGGACAGATAACCTCAGCCTGTCAAACAAAAAGGAATACTATGGAAAATTAGAGGTGATTTCCATAAAAACACAATGTAAAGTTTCTTCTCTCTCAGCCATATCAGAGCAATAGATAGTACACTCACCTTCCCATTGTGAGCAACTATAATATGCATAAAATGAACAGAGAATTTCCTTTTAGATGCTGGGTAACACAGATCCAGGACTAGAATTCTTGAGGGAAGGGTAACACAGAATAAGGTCTAAAATCATGTAGCTTATTTCAGGTGTCATTATTTTTAATTAATAAGATGATTTTTATTTTTCACTAAAGATATTTTTGTGTCATGTAAATATACCTTTAATAATATTGAACATATGGTTTTACAATGTAAAAAACTTTCATCCAGATTTTTTAGAAATAACTGACAAACATAATTGTATTTGATATATAATGTTATGATTTTATATATCTATCAGTTCAGTTCAGTCGCTCAGTCATATCTGACTCTTTGCGACCCCAAGAATCACAGCACGCCAGGCCTCCCTGTCCATCACCAAATCCCGGAGTTCACTCAGACTCACGTCCATCGAGTCAGTGATGCCATCCAGCCATCTCATCCTCTGTCGTCCCCTTCTCCTCCTGCCCCCAATCCCTCCCAGCATCAGAGTCTTTTCCAATGAGTCAACTCTTCGCATGACGTAGCCAAAGTACTGGAGTTTCAGCTTTAGCATCATTCCTTCCAAAGGAATCCCAGGGCTGATCTCCTTCAGAATGGACTGGTTGGATCTCCTTGCAGTCCAAGGGACTCTCAAGAGTCTTCCCCAACACCACAGGTCAAAAGCATCAATTCTTCAGCGCTCAGCCTTCTTCACAGTCCAACTCTCACATCCATACATGACCACAGGAAAAACCATAGCCTTGACTAGATGAACCTTTGTTGGCAAAGTGATGTCTGTGCTTTTGAATATGCTATCTAGGTTGGTCATAACTTTCCTTCCAAGGAGTAAGCGTCTTTTAGGTTCATGGCTGCAGTCACCATCTGCAGTGATTTTGGAACCCAAAAAAATACAGTCTGACACTGTTTCCACTGTTACCCCATCTATTTCCCATGAAGTGATGGGACTGGATGCCATGATCTTCATTTTCTGAATGTTGAGTTTTAAGCCAACTTTTTCACTCTCCACTTTCACTTTCATTAAGAGGCTTTTTAGTTCCTCTTCACTTTCTGCCATAAGGGTGGTGTCATCTGCATATCTGAGGTTATTGATATTTCTCCCGGCAATCTTGATTCCAGCTTGTGCTTCTTCCAGTCCAGCATTTCTTATGATGTACTCTGCATATAAGTTAAATAAGCAGGGTGACAATATACAGCCTTGACATACTCCTTTTCCTATTTGGAACCAGTCTGTTGTTCCAATACACAGAAGAACTGTACAAAAAAGATCTTCACGACCCAGATAATCTCGATGGTGTGATCACTGACCTAGAGACAGACATCCTGGAATGTGAAGTCAAGTGGGCCTTAGAAAGCATCACTACAAACAAAGCGAGTGGAGGTGATGGAATTCCAATAGAGCTCTTTCAAATCCTGAAAGATGATGCTGTGAAAGTGCTGCACTCAGTATGCCAGCAAATTTGGAAAACTCAGCAGTGGCCACAGGACTGGAAAAGCTCAGCTTTCATTCCAATACCAAAGAAAGGCAATGCCGAAGAATGCTCAAACTACCGCACATTGCACTCATCTCACGTGCTAGTAAAGTAATGCTCAAAATTCTCCAAGCCAGGTTTCAGCAATACGTGAATCGTGAACTTCCTGAAGTTCAAGATGGTTTTAGAAAAGGCAGAGGAACCAGAGATCAAATTGCCAACATCCGCTGGATCATGGAAAAAGCAAGAGAGTTCCAGAAAAGCATCTATTTCTGCTTTATTGACTATGCCAAAGCCTTTGACTGTGTGGATCATAATAAACTGTGGAAAATTGTGAAAGAGATGGGAATACCAGACCACCTGATCTGATATATCTATACATTGTAAAATAATTATCAAGGTCAAGATAATTAATACATCCATAAACTTACATAGTTAGTTCATTTTTTTGTGGTGAGAATGCTTAAGATCTACTCTCAGCTATTTCAAGTATATAGTACAGTGTTACAAACCTCATCACCTG
This sequence comes from Bos indicus, assembly GCF_029378745.1. Classification (NCBI taxonomy): domain Eukaryota; kingdom Metazoa; phylum Chordata; class Mammalia; order Artiodactyla; family Bovidae; genus Bos; species Bos indicus. Next base: position 35,318,004 of record NC_091760.1, on the reverse strand, counting down.
TCCATTAGATTCTCAGAAATTATTCATATTATAACTGCATCGACATACACTGTGACCTACATCTCCCCATTTCCCCTTCCCTACTCCAGGTCTTGGCAACCACCATTCTAGTCTATTTCTATGAGATCAACTTTTAATTTTTTTAGATTCTATGTATAAGAAATTCCATATAGTATTAGTTATTCTGTCTGAATTATTTTGTTCAGCATGCTGCTGCTGCTAAGTCCCTTCAGTCGTGTTTGACTGTGTGACCCCATAGGTGGCAGCCCACCAGGCTCCCCCATCCCTGGGATTCTCCAGGCAAGAATACTGGAGTGGGTTGCCATTTCCTCCTCCAATGCATGAAAGTGAAAAAGTGAAGTCGCTCAGTCATGTCGGACTCTTAGTTGACCTCATGGACTGCAGCGTACCAGGCTCCTCCATCCATGGGATTTTCCAGGCAAGAGTACTGGAGTGGGATTTTGTTCAGCATAATGCCCTAAATTTTCATACATATTGTAACAAATGACCTGTAGAACATTTAGGAAGAGCTGGTAAATCCATAATTTTGGATTTCACACATTACTAGATGATGTTCAAAACAAAAGGTTGGAGAAACTGCACTGAACCCATCAGACATTCAGTTAAAATGCCAGAAAGGCTCTATTTTAGGAATAGCCCTGACATCAGGGCTGAGAAAACAGGACCCTGATAAAACACTGAAACAAACAAACAACAACAAAAAGCCATCAAATGACCCAAATGGTCCACTTGCTTGCTAAAATAAAAGTCAAAGTTCTTTAGAGGAAGGCATCAACACAGAGACTCAATGATTAAACATCCAAGGCCACCAGCATAAAATGATTACATGTGAAGAAACAAGAGAATCTGACCTAAAGAATATATTGCCACCTTTAGTTAGCAACAGTTCTAGAGATGACAAAAATTTTGAGATGAACAAACAAAGGGTTTTTATATTTGAGGGCAGAAATGTAATTATGGTTGATTTTTTATAACATAAAAATCTATCTCTCAGTTGCAAGAATCTCCAAAATGTTTAATAAAGACAACACAAATAATCTATATATAGAAATGGTGCAGTTAAATTCCATAAAAGAGAAAAAATAAGGTGTGAGAGGGAAGAGAAACAGAGAGAGAGACTTCAAAAAATCTTTTTTAAAATAGCAATATATTACATAAAGGTAAATAAACACTATTGACACTTCATCAAAAAAATGAAATTGGGAAATCAATGGAAAATCATTTTTTAATGCTAAAAAATGCCTGTCAAACTTCTATTCTATGGTCAGCAAAAATATACTTTAAAATTAAGGCAAAATAAAAATGATTTATATAACCAAGGGCTAAGATATCTGCCACCAGTAGATATGCACTGATAAATAGTGGGAGTTTTTTGTAGGAACATAACTCTAGATAAAACCTGTGATAGTTAATTTTATTAGCAGATTGTCTGGGCTGTGATGCCCAGCTGGTTGTTCACATACTAGTCTGGATGTCAGTATGAGTGTCCTTTTGTATTTTATTAACAATCAGTTGAATTTATGTAATCTCCCTTGGTGACTCAGATAGGAAGGAGTCCACCTGCAATGCAGGAGACTGGGTTTGATCCCCAGGTTGAGAAGATCCCCTGAAGAAATGAATGGCAAGCCACTCCAGTATTCTTGCCTGCAGAATTACAAGGACAGTGAAGCCTGGTGGGATACAGTCCATAGGGTCACAAAGAGTCAGACACAGCTGAGCAACATACACACAATCACTTAAAAGCCTTAAAAGCAAAACAAAAACAAAAACTGTGGTTTCCCAAAGAAGGATATCTGTGTCAAGACTGTGACATAGGAATCCTTCCTGAGTTTCCAGCCTGCTGGCCTGTCCTACATATTTTAAAGTTTGCCAGGCCCATAAACACAGAAGCCACTTTTTAAAAATCTCTATGCCTCTGTCTTTCTCTATGTATATATCTATGTACTTCAGTACATATTTATATCCTATTGAACCTGCTTCTCCAGAGAATTTCAACTGATACAAAACTCTTGTATATGTGGGGAAACAAAACAAAACAAAACAAAAAACTGAATATTACAAATGGTAAATACTTGGATAAATGTAAAATGTTTCTCTTATCTTTGTATATTTGAAAAATGTGGACTGTTGGGTAGCTCTATTTCAGTTTTAGCTGAGTAAATACCTGGAAGACTGACCTTCATCAGATGGTAAAAACAACTCTAAGCAAAATACCAAACAAATATTAAAAAAAAAAAAAAAACTTCCTAAAACCTACAAAAAAACAAAAAAAGAAAAAGAAAATAAGTCAAATTATAGAGAGATAGCAAAATCTGAAAATAGAAGCCATCATAGGGTGAGTTCCCTATTTTTACCACTTTTAGCCCAAGGATAAAATCTGAATTATAAAATCTGCAGTGTTTGTGGTCTGAAAAACCTACAGTCAGTTCAGTTCAATTCAGTCGCTCAGTCGTGTCCGATTCTTTGCGACCCCATTAATCGCAGCACACTAGGCCTCCCTGTCCATCACCAACTCCTGGAGTTCACTCAAACTCATGTCCATCGAGTTGGTGATGCCATCCAGCCATCTCATCCTCTGTCATCCCCTTTTCCTCCTGCCCCCAATCCCTCCCAGCATCAGAGTCTTTTCCAATGAGTCAACTCTTCGCATGAGGTGGCCAAAGTACTTGTTTCAGCTTTAGCATCATTCCTTCCAAAGGACACCCAGGACTGATCTTTAGAATGGACTGGTTGGATCTCCTTGCAGTCCAAGGGATTCTCAAGAGTCTTCTCCAACATCACTGTTCAAAAGCATCGATTCTTCGGCACTCAGCTTTCTTCACAGTCCAACTCTTACATCCATACATGACTACTGGAAAAACCATAGCCTTGCCTAGACGGACCTTTGTTGGCAAAGTAATGTCTCTACTTTTCAATATGCTATCTAGGTTGGTCATAACTTTCCTTCCAAGGAGTAAGTGTCTTTTAATTTCATAGCTGCAATCACCATCTGCAGTGGTTTTTGAGCCCCCAAAAATAAAGTCTGTCACTGGTTCCACTATTTCCCCATCTTTTTCCAATGAAGTGATGGGACCAGATGCCATGATCTTAGTTTTCTGAATGTTAAGCTTTAAGTCAACTTTTACACTCTCCTCTTTCACTTTCATCAAGAGGCTTATTAGTTCCTCTTCACTTTCTGTCAGAAGGATGGTGTCATCTGCATATCTGAGCTTATTGATATTTCCCCCAGCAATCTTGATTCTGGCTTGTGCTTTTTCCAGGCCAGCGTTTGAGTTCAAGGCAAATACAGCAATTATAGAATGTGGGATGATCATGATAAGATAGCACCTCACACATGTAGGGATGGCTGTTCTCAAATAGATATCATATTAATTATGTAATGACTTTATAATCAATGGATTCTACACTTTAAAAAACATACTAATATCATATCATGGTTACTAAAATGACTCAATTGAAAATGGAGGAATTTTTTTGATAATTGGGTCTGGCACTAACGATCCAGTTTCTCTGCTGCTAGAAGACAGTTGGAGAATCTTGTGCATACTGTCTATGATACATAAACAGGCACCAAACATTTTATTAATTTATTAAACGTACACATTAGCCATTCAAAACTTGAAAAAAACCTAAGGATCAGAATGCAAAGATTCACAAAACATCTGTCCTCTAAGAATCACTGTCATCAGTTCAATTTAAATAGGGAATACAGGGGCGGTCCTACGATGGCAAAGGAATAAGACGGGGAGACCACTTTCTCCCCAACAAATTCATCAAAAGATCATTTGAATGCTGAGCAAATTCAATGGAACAACTTCTGAATGCTGGCGGAGGACACCAGGCACCCAGAAAGGCAGCCCATTCTCTTTGAAAGGAGGTGGGACCAAATATAAAAGATAAAAAGAGAGACAAAAGAGTTAGGGATGGAGACCCATCCGGGGGAGGGAGTCGTGAAGAAGTTTCCAAACACCAGGAAACCCTCCTACCAGTGAGTCTGTGTGGAGTTTTGGAATCTCAGAGGGCAACATAACCGGGAGGGGTAAAAATGAAAACACAGAATATGTGCCTAACTGCAATTCCCAGTGGAGAAGTAGCCCAGATGCTTATGTCTGCCAGAAGCCAGCAGGGGGCTGAACAGAGAGGTGTGTGTAGCATGCTTAGGGTAAGGAATGGCCCGAATGCCCTGAGGACAATCTGAGGGAGCTAACATGAGATAGCAACCCAAACTGTGGGATAACCAGAGAGAGAGAAAAAAAAAACAAATAAATAAAGAGAGAGAGAGAGAGAACTTTCTAGCGAAAACCTCCAAGGCACAGCTTGGCCTGCTCATAGAACAAAGGATTGGGCAATCACCAGAGGAGAGCTAGCCAACTGCGGACCGGCTCATCCCCCGACTGGAGGCAGAGGCAGGCGTGATCCAGCCAGAGCTGGAGGGCAAGGGGCAATCTCGGCCCCAGAGACAGCATCCTCCACCAAACTGTGAGCAGGCTCCCAGTTGCTAACCAAGTCTTCCTGGGATCCTAGGCGGTTGACATCCACCAGGAGGGTCGCAGCCAGAGATCAGCTTCCCAGAGGGAACACACGGAACACCTGAGATGGCACTCTCACAGTGCACCCAGGAAACCAAGGAGCTGGGACTGGGGAGGTGATAAGATGCACTGCCCACCTGGGGAGAGTGCATTCGCCAAGCACCTGGTCCCCTGAGCTGCTCGGACCTGGGAAAGGCACAAAATATTGGTCCAACCGAGTCTGTGCTTTTGTGGAGTGCCCAAGAATCTGAGAAGGCAATGGTAACCCACTCCAGTACTCTTGCCTGGAAAATCCCATGGATGGAGGCGCCTGGAAGGCTGCAATCCATGGGGTTGCTGAGGGTCAGACACGACTGAGCAACTTCACTTTCACTTTTCACTTTCATGCGTTGGAGAAGGAAATGGCAACCCACTCCAGGGTTCTTGCCTGGAGAATCCCAAGGACGGGGGAGCCTGGTGGGCTGCCATCTATGGGGTCGCACAAAGTCGGACACAACTGAAGTGACTTAGCAGTATATGTGTGTGTGTATGTGTGTGTATAGTGATTTTTTTTAATGTTGTATTTGGAAGAGTCTAACCTCTACTCTAGATTTTTAATCTCTGCTTTTTGGTATTTGTTATCAATTTTGTAACTTTAAGAATCCAGTTTTCAGTACCCATTTTTACTTAGGAATGTGATTACTGGCTTGATTCCTCTCTCCCCCTTTTGACTCTCCTTTATCTCCCCCAGGTCACCTCTATCTCCTCGTTCCCCTTCTCTTTTCTACCCAACATTGTGAATCTCTTTGGGTGTTCTGGGCTATGGAGAACACACTTAGGGAACTGAATACTGGCTAGATCTATCTCTCTCTTTTTGACTCCCCCTCTTCTCCTGGTCACCTCTATCTCCTTCCTCCCTCTTCTCTTCTTTATGTAATTCTGTGAAACTCTGTGAGTGTTCCAGACTGTGGAGAGAACATAGGGAATTGATTACTGGCTGGATTGCTCTAGCCCCTTTTGATTCCTCCTCTTCTCCTCCTGGTCACCTTTATCTCCCTCCTCCATCTTTTCTTCTCCATATAACTCTGCGATCCTCTCTGGGTGTCCCTCACTGTGGAGAATCTTTTCACCATTAACCTAAATATTTGATCATCAGTGTGGTATGGATAGAGAAGTCTCGAGGCTACAGTAAGAATAAGACTGAAAGCCAGAGGCAGGAGGCTAAAATCCAAAACTTGAGAACACCAGAAAACTCCTGACTCCAGGGAACATTAATCGATAAGAGATCCTCCAAAAGCCTCCATACTTACACTGAAACCAAGCTCCACCCAAGAGTCAAGAAGTTTCAGAGCAAGACATACCAAGCTAATTCTCCAACAACGCAGGAACATAACCCTGAGCATTAAAATACAGGCAGCCAAAAGTCACACTGAACCCATAGACACTTCACAACACACTACTGGACATCTCATTGCACTCCAGAGAGAACAGATCCAGCTCCACCCACCAGAACACCGAAGCAAGCTTCCCTAACCAGGAAACTTTGATAAGCCACTTGTCCAACCCCACCCACAGGGAGGAACCTCCACAATAAAGAGGAACCACAAACTTCCAGCATACAGAAAGGCCACCCAAACACAGAAATCTAAACAGGATGAAAAGGCAGAGAAATATTTAGCAGGTAAGGAACATGATAAATGCCCACCAAACCAAAAAAAGAGGAGGAGATAGGGAGTCTTCCTGAAAAAGAATTCAGAATAATGATAATAAAAATGATCCAAAATCTTGGAACATGATAAATGCCCACCAAACCAAAAAAAGAGGAGGAGATAGGGAGTCTTCCTGAAAAAGAATTCAGAATAATGATAATAAAAATGATCCAAAATCTTGAAAACAAAATGGAGTTACAGATAAATAGTCCGGATAAAAGGATCGAGAACATGAAAGAAATGTTTAAAAAGGACCTAGAAGAAATAAAATAGAGTCAATCAATAATGAATAATGCAATAACTGAGATCAAAAACACTCTGAAGGGAATCAACAGTAGAATAACTGAGGCAGAAGATAGGATAAGTGAGGTGGAAGATAGAATGGTGGAAATCAATGAAGCAGAGAGGAAAAAAGTAAAACGGGGGGAAAAAAATGAGGACAACCTCAGAGACCTCTGGGACAATGTTAAATGCCCCAACACTGGAATCATAGGAGTCCCAGAAGAAGAAGACAAAAAGAAAGGCCATGGGAAAAATCCTTGAGGAGATTATAATTGAAATCTTCTCTAAAATGGGGAAGGATATAATCACCCAAGTCCAAGAAACCCAGAGAGTCCCAAACAGGACAAACCCAAGGTGAAACACCACAAGACACATATTAATCAAATTAACAAAGATCAAACACAATGAACAAATATTAAAAGCAGCAAGGGAGAAACAACAAATAGCACCAAGGGGACTCCTATAAGGATAACAGCTGACCTTTCAATAGAAACTCTTCATGCCAGAAGGGAATGGCAGGACATACTTAAAGTGATGAAAGAGAAAAAAACTACAACATAGATTACTGCACTCAGCAAGGATCTCATTCCAATATGAAGGAGAAATGAAAGCTTTACAGACAAGCAAAAGCTGAGAGTATTCAGCACCACCAAACCAACTCTTCAACACATGCTTAAGGAGTTTCTCCAGACAGGAAGCACAGAAAAGGTGTATAAACTTAAACCCCAAACATCAAAATAAATGGCAATGGGAACATACTTATCAATAATTACCTTAAATGTAAATGGGTTGAATACCCCAACCAAAAGACAAAGATTGGCTGAATGGAATAAAAAACAAGACCCCTATATATACTGTCTACAAGAGACCCACCTCAAAACAAGGGACACATACAGACTGAAAGTGAAGGGCTGGAAAAAGATATTTCGTGCAAATGCAGACCAAAAGAAAGCAGGAGTAGCAACACTCATATCAGATACAATAGACTTTGAAATAAAGGCCGTGAAAAGAGACAAAGAAGGAGACTACATAGTGATCAAAGGATCAATCCAAGAAGAAGATATAACAATTATAAATATATATGCACCCAACATAGGAGCACCACGATATGCAAGGCAAGTGCAAAAAGTATGAAAGGGGAAATTAACAGTAACACACGAATAGTGGGAGACTTTAATAACCCACTCACACCTATGGATAGATCAACTAAACAGAAAATTAACAAGGTAACACAAACTTTAAATGGTATAAAGGACCAATTAAACCTAATTGATATCTATAGAACATTTCTCCCCAAAACAATTAAATTCACCTTTTTTCTCAAGTGCACATGGAACCTTCTGCAGGATAGATCACATCCTGGGCCATAAATCTAGTCTTACTAAATTAAAAAAAAAAATGAAATCATTCCAAGCATCTTTTCAGATCACAGTGTGGCAAGATTAGATGTCAACTACAGGGGGAAAAAAAAAAAAAAAAACTGTTAAAAGTACAAAAATATGGAGGCTAAACAACATGCTGCTGAATAACCAACAAATCACAGAAGAAATAAAAAAAAAAGAAATCAAAATATGCATAGAAACAAATGAAAATGAAAACACAACAACCCAAAACCTATGGGATTCAGTAAATGCAGTCCTGAGGGAAGGTTCATAGCAATACAAGCTTACCTTAAGAAACAAGAGAAAAATCAAATAAATAACCTAACTCTACACCAAGCAACTAGAAAAAGAGGAAGTGAAGAACTGCAGGGTTAGTAGAAGGAAAGAAATCATAAAAATTAGGGCAGAAATAAATGCAAAAGAAACAAAGGAGACCATAGCCAAAATCAACAAAGCTAAAAGCTGGTTCTTTGAGAAGATAAATAAAATAGACAAACCATTAGCTAGACTCATCAAAAAAAAGGGGGGGGGGGAGAATCAAATCAACAAAATTAGAAATGAAAATGAAAAAATCACTATAGACAATACAGAAATACAAAGGATCGTAAGAAACTACTATCAGCAACTATATACCAAGAAAATTTACAACTTGGAAGAAATGGACAAATTCTTTAAAAGTATAACTTTCCAAAACTGAACCAGGAAGAAATAGAAAATCTTAAGAGACCCATCACAAGCATGGAAATCAAAGCTGTAATCAGAAATCTTCCAGCAAACAAAAGCCCAGGACCAGACGGCTTCACAGCTAAATTCTACCAAAAATTTAGAGAAGAGCTAACACCTATCCTACTCAGACTCTTCCAGAAAATTGCAGAGAAGGTAAACTTCTAAACTCATTCTACGAGGCCACCATCACCCTAATAACAAAACCAGACAAAGTTCCCACAAAAAAAGAACTACAGGTCAATATCACTGATGAACATAGATGCAAAAATCCTTAACAATATTCTAGTAAACAGCTAGATCCAACAACATGTTAAAAAGATCATACATCATGACCAAGTGGGCTTTATCCCAGGGATGCAAGATTTCTTCAATATCTGTAAATCAATCTATGTAATACACCACATTAACAAATTGAAAAATAAAAATGATATGATTGTCTCAATAGATGCAGAGAAAGCCTTTGACAAAATTCAACATCCATTTGTGATAAAAACCCTCCAGAAAGCAGACCTAGAAGGAACATACCTCAACATAATAAAAGTCATATATGATAAACCCACAGAAAACATTATCCTCAATGGTGAAAATTGAAAGCATTTCCTCTAAAGTCAGGAACAAGACAAGGGTGCCCACTCTCACCACTACTATTCAACATAGTTTTGGACATTTTAGTGACAACAATCAATGCAGAAAAAGAAATAAAAGTAATCCAGATTGGAAAACAAGAAGTAAAACTCTCACTGTTTGCAGATGACATGATCCTCTACATAGAAAACCCTAAAGACTCCACCAAAAAATTACTATATCTAATCAATGAGTATAGTGAAGTTGCAAGATATAAAATCAACACACAGAAATCCCTTGTATGCCTATACACTAACAATGAGAAAACAGAAAGAGAAATTAAGGAAACAATTCCATTCATCATTGCAATGAAAAGAATAAAATACTTAGGAATAAATCTACCTAAAGAAAGGAAAAAAAACCTATATATATAGAAAACTATAAAACACTGATGAAAGAAATAAAGATGATACAAATAGATGGAGGAATATACCCTGTTCACGGATTGGAAGAATCATTATAGTGAAAATGAGGATACTACTCAAAGCAATCAATAGATTCAATGTAATCCCTATCAATCTACCAATGGTATTTTTCAGAGAACTAGAACAATGTGTATGGACATTCAAATTTCACAATGTGTATGGAAATTCAAAAAACCTCAAATGGCCAAAGCAACCTTGAGAAAGAAGAATGGAACTGGAGGTATCAATCTGCCTGATTCAGAGTATATTACAAAGCTGCAGTAATCAAGACAGTATGGTACTGGCACAAAGACAGAAATATAGATCAATGGAACAAAATAGAAAGCCCAGAGATAAATCCACATACCTATGGACACCTTATCTTTGACAAAGGAGGCAAGAATATACAATGGAGAAAAGACAATCTCTTTAACAAGTGGTGCTGGGAAAACTGGTCAACCACTTGTAAAAGAATGAAACTAGAATACTTTCTAACACCATACACAAAAGCAAACTCAAAATGGATTAAAGATCTAAATGTAAGACCAGAAACTATAAAACTCCTGGAGGACATCATAGGCAAAACACTCTCTGACATAAAGCACAGCAGGATCCTCTATGACCCACCGCCCAGAGTAATGGAAATAAAAGCAAAAATAAACAAATGAGACCTAATTAAACTTAAAAGCTTTTTGCACAATGAAGGAAACTATAAGCAAGGTGAAAAGACAACCTTCAGAACGGGAGAAAATAATAGCAAATGAAGCAACTGACAAAATATTAATCTCAAAAATATACAAGCAACTCCTGCAGCTCAATTTCAGAAAAATAAATGACCCAATTGAAAAATATGCCAAAGAACTAAACAGACATTTCTCCAAAGAAGACATATAGATGGCTAACAAACACATGAAAAGATGTTCAATATCACTCATTATCAGAGAAATGCAAATCAAAACCACAATTAGGTACCATCTCACGCTTTTCAGAATGGCTGCTATCAAAAAGTCTACAAATAATAAATGCTGGAGAGGGTGAAGAGAAAAGGGAACCCTTTTACATTGTTGGTGGGAATGTAAACTAGTACAGCAACTATGGAGAACAGTGTGGAGATTCCTTAAAAAAACTGGAAATATAACTGCCATACAACCCAACAACCCCACTGCTGGGCATACACACCAAGGAAACCAGAATTGGAAGAAACACGTGTACCCCAATGTTCATTGCAGCACTGTTTGCAAAATCCAGGTCATGGAAACAACCTAGATGTCCATCAGCAGATGAATGGATAAGAAAGCAATGGTACATATACACAATGGAGTATTACTCAGCTATTAAAAAGAATCCATTGGAATCAGTTCTAATGAGGGGGGTGAAACTGGAGCCTATTATACAGAGTGAAGTATGTCAGAAAGAAAAACACCAATACAGTATATTAATGCATATATATTGAATTTAGAAAGATGATAATATTGACCCTATATTTGAGAGAGAAAAAGAGACACAGATGTAAAGAATAGGCTTTTGGACTTTGCAGGAGAAGGCAAGGGTGGGATGATTTGAGAGAACTACATTGAAATACATATATTACCATATGTGAAATAGATTGCCAGTCCATGTTTGATGCATGAGACAGGGTGCTCAGGGCTGGTGCACTGGGATGACCCTGAGGGATGGGATGGGGAGGGAGGAGGGTGGGGGGGTTCAAGATGTGGAACACATGTACACCCATGACTGATTCATGTTAATGTATGGCAAAAACCACTACAATATTGTAAAGTAATTAACCTCCAGTTAAAATAAATAAATTAATTAAAAAATAAAATGGAATCCAAATACCCCTTAACCATCCTGCAATGCAGGGTAAAGAAACTGCCTGCAAAGCAGGAGACCCTGGTTCAATTCCTGGTTCATAAAGATCCTCTGAGGAAGGAAATGGCAACCCACTCCAGTATTCCTGCCTGGAGAATCCCATGGAAAGAGAAACCTGCTGGACTACAGTCCATGGGTTACAAAGAGCTGGACATGACTGAAGAACTAAGCAACACAATACCCCTTATCATTGAACTTTACAGTCTATGTGTACTTGATTTAATTAGATGAAAAACAAAAGGATTTTACTTCTTTTGGTCATTTTAAGAATTTGCTGACAGCTATAAAAACATAGTCAGGAAAAATATATAGGCATAAATTATTTTCCTCATAATTTTTTGAAATTCATTGTCTTCTAAAGTTGTTTGACAAGGCCAAGACCTGTTCTTACATGATTCTGATTGGGGGGAAACATGTAAATAAGCAATGTATGTGTATGGACGTTCTAAGCAAAGGATGTATTGGGACATTTTAAGGAAGAAACTATTTAAGAGATATATTTTTAGAAAGAGAAAGATCACTGCTACATGGAATAGATGGTCAAAATCAGTTTTAACGTAGCATGTGTGAATCAGTTCAGTTCAGTTCAGTCACTCAGTCGTGTCTGACTCTTTGCGACCCCATGAATCACAGCACACCAGGCATCACTGTCCATCACGAACTCCTGGAGTCCCCTTAAACTCATGTCCATCGAGTCGTTGATGCCTTCCAGCCATCTCATCCTCTGTCGTCCCCTTCTCCTCCTGCCCCCAATCCCTCCCAGCATCAGAGTCTTTTCCAATGAGTCAACTCTTTGCATGAGGTGGCCAAAGTATTGGAGTTTCAGCTTCAGCATCAGTCCTTCCAATGAGCACTCAGGACTGATCTTATTTAGGATGGACTGGTTGGATCTCCTTGCAGGCCAAGGGATTCTCAAGAGTCTTCTCCAACACCACAATTCAAAAGCATCAATTCTTTGGCACTCAGCTTTCTTCACAGTCCAACTCTCACATCCATACATGACTACTGGAAAAACCATAGCCTTGCCTAGACGGACCTTTGTTGGTAAAGTAATATCTCTGCTTTTCAATATACTATCTAGGTTGGTCATAACGTTCCTTCCAAGGAGTAAGCGTCTTTTAATTTCATGGCTGCAATCACTATATACAGGGATTTTGGAGCCCCCAAAAAATAAAGTCTACAACTGTTTCCACTGTTTCCCCACCTATTTCCCATGAAGTGATGGGACCAGTTGCCATGACCTTAGTTTTCTGAATGTTGAACTTTAAGCCAACTTTTTCACTCTCCTCTTTCAATTTCATCAAGAGGCTTTTTAGTTCCTCTTCACTTTCTGCCATAAGAGTGGTGTCATCTGCAAATATGAGGTTACTGATATTTCTCCCAGCAATCTTGATTCCAGCTTGTGCTTCTTCCAGCCCAGCGTTTCTCATGATGTACTGTGCATATAAGTTAAATAAGCAAGGTGACAATATACAGCTTTGATGTACTCCGTTTCCTATTTGGAGCCAGTCTGTGGTTTCATGTCCAGTTCTAACTGTTGCTTCCTGACCTGCATACAGGTTTCTCAAGAGACAGGTCAGGTGGTCTTGTATTCCCATCTCTTTCAGAATTTTCCACAGTTTATTGTGATCCACACAGTCAAAGGCTTTGGCATAGTCAATAAAGCAGAAATAGATGTTTTTCTGGAACTCTCTTCCTTTTCCATGATCCAGCGGATTTTGACAATTTGATCTCTGGTTCCTCTGCCTTTTCTAAAACCAGCCTGAACATCTGGAAGTTCACGGTTCACATATTGCTGAAGCCTGGCTTGGAGAATTTTGAGCATTACTTTACTAGCATGTAAGAGGAGTGTAATTGTGCAGTAGTTTGAGCATTCTTTGACATTGCCTTTCTTTGGGATTGGAATAAAAACTGACCTTTTCCAGTCCTGTGGCCACTGCTGAGTTTTCCAAATTTGCTGGCATATTGAGTGCAGCACTTTCACAGCATCATCTTTCAGAATTTGAAATAGCTCAACTGGAATTCCATCACCTCCACTAGCTTTGTTCTTGGTGATGCTTTCTAAGGCCCACTTGACTTCACATTCCAGGATGTCTGGCTCTAGGTGAGTGATCACACCATCATGATTATCTTGGTCATGAAGATCTTTTTTGTACAGTTCTTCTGTGTATTCTTGCCACCTTTTCTTAATATCTTCTTCTTCTGTTAGGTACATACCATTTCTGTCCTTTATCGATCCCATCTTTGCATGAAATGTTTCCTTCATACATCTAATTTTCTTGAAGAGATCTCTAGTCTTTCCCATTCTTTTGTTTTCCTCTATTTCTTTGCATTGATCGCCGAGGGAGGCTTTCTTATCTCTCCTTGGTATTCTATGCAACTCTGCATTCAGATGCTTATATCTTTCCCTTTCTCCTTTGCTTTTCACTTCTCTTCTTTTCACAGCTATTTGTAAGGCCTCCTCAGACTGCCATTTTGCTTTTTTGCATTTCTTTTCCATGAGGATGGTCTTGATCACTGTCTCCTGTACAGTGTCACGAACCTCCATCCATAGTTCATCAGGCACTCTGTTGATCAGATCTAGTCCCTTAAATCTATTTCTCACTTCCATTGTACAATCATAAGGAATTTGATTTAGGTCATACCTGAATGGTCTAGTGGTTTTCCCCACTTTCTTTAATTTAAGTCTGAGTTGGGCAATAAGGAGTTCATGATCTGAGCTACAGTCAGTTCCTGGTCTTGTTTTTGCTGACTGTATAGAGCTTCTCCATCTTTAACTGCAAAGAATATCATCAATCTGATTTCGGTATTGACCATCTGTTGATGTCCATGTGTAGGGTCTTCTCTTGTGTTGTTGGAAGAGGGTGTTTACTATGACCAGTGCGTTCTCTTGGCAAAACTCTATTAGCCTTTGCCCTGCTTCATTCCGTACTCCAAGGCCAAATTTGCCTGTATTCCAGGTGTTTATTGACTTCCTACTTTTGCATTGCAGTCCCCTATAATGAAAAGGACATCTTTTTTGAATGTTAGTTCTAAAAGGTCTTGTAGGTCTTCATAGAACCGTTCGACTTCAGCTTCTTCAGAATTACTGGTTGGGGCATAGGCTTGGATTACCATGATATTGAATGGTTTGCCTTGGAAACAAACAGAGATCATTCTGTTGTTTTTGAGATTGCATTAAGTACTGCATTTTGGACTTTTTTTTTTTTTTACCATGATGGCTACTCCATTTCTTCTAAGGGATTCCTGCCCACAGTAGTAGATATAATGGTTATCTGAGTTAAATTCACCCATTCCAGTGCATTTTAGTTCTCTGATTCCTAGAATGTTGATGTTCACTCTTGCCGTCTCCTGTTTGACCACTTTGAATTTGCCTTGATTCATGGACCTGACATTCCAGGTTCTTTACAGGTTCGGACCTTGCTTCTGTCACCAGTTTCATCCACAACTGGGTATTGTTTTTGCTTTGGCTCCATCCCTTCATTCTTTCTGGAGTTATTTCTCCACTGATCTCCAGTAGCATATTGGGCACCTACCGACCCACGGAGTTCCCCTTTCAATATCTAATCATTTTGCCTTTTCATACTGTTCATGGGGTTCTTATGGCAAGAATACTGAAGTAGTTTGCCATTTCCTTCTCCAGTGGACCACATTCTGTCAGACCTCTCCACCATGACCCATCCGTCTTGGGTGGCCCCACAAGGCATGGCTTAGTTTCATTGAGTTAGAAAAGGCTGTGGTCTGTGTGATAAGATTGGCTACTTTTCTGTGATTATGGTTTCAGTGTGTCTGCCCTCTGATGCCCTTTCACAACACCTACCGTCTTACTTGGGTTTCTCTTACCTTGGACGTGGGGTATCTCTTCCTGGCTGCTCCAGCAAAGCGTAGCCACTGCTGCTTACCTTGGATGATGGATATCTCCTCACAGCTGCCCCTCCTGACCTTGAACATGGAGTAGCTCCTCTAGGCCCTCCTGCACCCATGCAGCCGCTGCTCCTTGGACATGTGGTAGCTCCTATCGTCCGCCGCCCTGACCTCGGACGTGGGGTAGTTCGTCTTGTCCGCTGCCCCTGACCTTGGGCGAGGGGTAGCTCCTCTCAGCCGTGCTTCTTCGCGGTCTGTAGCATAAGTTGTGTCCAATTTTTGTAAGTCTATGAACTGTAGCCCACAAGGCTCTTCTCTATATGGGATTCCCCAGGCAAGAAACTAGAGTGGGTTGCCATTTCTTCCTCCAGGGGATCTTTCTGACTCAGAGTTCAAAACTCTCTCTCCTGTATTGCAGGTGGATTCTTTACCTGCTGAGCCACCAGGGAAGCTCCAGCTTCAGTTTACTTATTGACAAATCTGGATTGATTGGTATACGAAGTATTTTGTTTAAGTTAAAACATGGATGTTTTTGTTGTCATAGTTTTTTGAGAAGTAGCATAAATATTGGATTCTGAAGTCAGACTCCTTTGGCTTTCCATAATTGTTTTTAATAGTCACTAGTGCTAAATACAGAGAAAGCAATGGCACCCCACTCCAGTACTCTTGCCTGGAAAATCCCATGGATGAAGGAGCCTGGTGGGTTGCAGTCCATGGGGTCGCAAACAGTCGGAAACGACTCAGCGGCTTCACTTTCACTTTTCACTTACATGCATTGGAGAAGGAAATGGCAACCCACTCCAGTGTTCTTGCCTGGTGAATCCCAGGGACGGGGGAGCCTGGAGGGCTGCCGACTATGGGGTCGCACAGATTCGGACACGACTGAAGTGACTTAGCAGCAGCAGTAGCAGCTCTAAATATGAAGTTTTACTATGCTTTGTTTGAGCAAAATGGAACTAAGAATAATAGCAACTACTTCTTGGTGATTTTTAATTTAGCTAATATTTGTGAAGAGCTAAGAATGACATTCGGAAATACCAAAGGTTATATAAGTGAAAGTTAAATTGCATTTCATGGACTTTGTAACTATGTAAGGACCTGCCTCTTGAGAAACCTGTATGCAGTTCAGGAAGCAACAGTTAGAACTGGACATGGAACAGACTGGTTCCAAATAGGAAAAGGGGTACGTCAAGTGTGCATCATGAGAAACACTGGGCTGAAAGAAGCACAAGCTGGAATCAAGATTGCCGGGAGAAATATCAATAACCTCAGATATGCAAATGACACCACCTTTATGGCAGAAAGTGAAGAAGAACTGAAGAACCTCTTGATGAAAATGAAAGAGGAGAGTGAAAAATTTGGCTTAAAGCTCAACATTCAGAAAACTAAGATCATGAAATCCGGCCCCATCACTTTATGGCAACTAGATGGGGAAACAGTGGAAACAGTGGCTGACTTTAATTCTTTGGGCTCCAAAATCACTGCAGATGGTGATTGCAGCCATGAAATTAAAAGACGCTTACTCTTTGGAAGGAAAGTTATGACCACCCTAGACAGCATAATAAAAAGCAGAGAGATTACTTTGTCAACAAAGGTCTGTCCAATCAAGGCTATGGTTTTTCCTGTAGTCATGTATGGATGTGAGAGTTGGACTATAAAGAAAGCTGAGTGCCGAAGAATTGATACTTGTGAACTGTGGTGTTGGAGAAGACTCTTAAGAGTCCTTCGGACTACAAGGAGACCCAACCAGTCCATCCTAAAGAAGATCAGTCCTAAGTGCTCATTGGAAGGACTGATGTTGAAGCTGAAACTCCAATATTTTGGCCACCCGATGCAAAGAGCTGACTTATTTGAAAAGACCCTGATGTTGGGAAAGATTGAGGGCAGGAGGTGAAGGGGATGACAGAGGATGAGACGGTTGGATGGCATCACTGACTCAATGGATATGAGTTTAGGTAAACTCCAGGAGTTGGTGATGGATAGGGAGGCCTGGTGTGTTGTGGTTCATGGGGTCAAAAAGAGTCAGACATGACTGAGTGGCTGAACTGAAGGAATTCCTGATATGTAAAGATATCATTTAAGAGAAAATGAAAGGACCTGGGGAACATTATTGAGAAAGGCAAGAAAGTTCATGACAAATTTGTTTCCAAATACTATTGTTACAAATACAAGAGCTTTAACAATTTATCAAAAGTAAAAGAGAATTTGTATTTAAATCCCTATATTTTTAAACTCTACAACTAATATAATATCTGAACTGCTAAAAACACACATGATTTTACACTAGCTTTCTAGATACCTTTTGTAATGTCTAAGTTATGAAAGGTACACAAATGTAGAGAAAATTTACATGATTTCATTGCTAGGTTATGGTAAGGTTATAAAGAGACAAGAGAATGAAGGTTGAAAAAAAAAAAAAAAACAGGCAAACAACAACAAAAGTACCTGGCAGGTAACATCAATATAGTGGAGTAGGAGGACTCAAAGCCTACTCCTTTGAGGAACTTATCAAAACTACAACTGCACAGACAGCAACTTTTGCTGAAATTGACCTGAAGACTTGCAGAATGGCTCTTCTACAACAAATACTGTGGGGAAGAAAAAAAAAAAAAAAGTCCACACAGAATCTGGTAGGAAGAGAGAAAAGAGATTTAGTCAGGACTCATACCCGCTGATGATCCAGAAGAAAAGTGTGTTATTACAAGCTTGGGGACCCTCCATGGGGCCTGATACTGGGGAGATGAGTCCAAACTGGCTTAAAAACCAGTGGGGCTTAACTGAAGGGCTGTAGAAACTGAGATTTTGATCTGAAGAGCATGGGCACAGACTTTCTTTCTACCGGTCACAGCACAGAGACAGCAGATTGAAAACTTCCTCTTGTTCTGGCTGGCTTTCCATGTTCAGTCTAATATGCTAGCCCCTCTTGCTCAGGCATTGAGCCCCACTCAGGTGGAAACTCCCATTGCCAATGACAGTGAGCATACTAAGAGGGAACAAGGACAGCTCTGAGCCCAGCTCTGCTTCTGTCTAGGAAGAGGCAGCCACTGTCAGCACACTCATCTGTGCACATTGTTGGGAGGCAGTGAAACCAGCTCCAGGATGGAAACCACCACTTCAGGCATACATATCCACATGCAGATCCGGGAAGGAGTGGACCAGCTCGGTAGAATAGCTCTAACATCTTTTGCACAGAGCAGCCTCAATGAACTTAGAATATTTTATCATACCCTATCCAAAAGTAAACTCAAAAGGAATTAAACACCTAAATGAAAGACTAGAAACCATAAAACTCAAAGAAGAAAATGGGCAGTATACTCTTTGACATAAGTTTTAGCAATTTTTTTTTAATATGTCTCCTCTAGCAAAGGAAACAAAAGCAAATGTAAATAAATGAGATTGGATCAAGCTTAGAACATTGCACAGCAAAGAAAACAAGAAGGCAATATATTGAATGGGAGAAGATATTTGCAAATAATATGTTTGATAAAAGGTTAATATCCAAAATATAAAAGAGCTAATAAACTCAATGTCAAAGAACAAACAACCTGATTAAAAACTGACAGAAGATCCAAATAGGCAATTTTCCAAAGAAGATGTATAGATTGCCAACTGGCACATGAAAAGATTCTCAACATTGTCAATCACTAGGGAAACATAAATCAAAACTACACTGAGATATCATCTCACACTATCAGAATGGCTATCATCAAAAAGACAAGAAATTAGAAATGTTGCAAAAGCTGTGGATAAAAGGGAACACTTGTACTGTTGGTGTGAATATAAATTAGTGCAGCCACTATGCAAAACAGTATGGAAGTTCCTCAACAAATTAAAAATAAAACTACCTCTTCATCTAGCAATTCTACTACTGGGTATATAGCTGAAGAAAACAAAAATATTGATTCAAAATGATATAAGCACCCCAGTGTTCACAAGCTTCTCTGGTGGCTTAGATGGTAAAGAATCTGTCTGCAATGCATTAGACCTGGGTTCAATTCCTTGGTCGGGGAGCCCCCCTGCAGAAGGGAATGGCTACTCACTCTAGTATTCTTGCCTGGAGAATTCCCTGGACAGAAGAGACTGGTGGGCTACAGTCCATCCATGGGGTCACAAAGAGTTTGACATGACTGAGTGACTAACACTTGAGCACTTGAATGATCATAGCAGCATTACTTACAATAGCCAAGATAGGAAGACAGTCTATATGTATCAACAGGTTAATGGATTAAGATGTTGTATACAAACTCAGCCAGGCAAAAGAATGAAATCTTACCATTTGTGAGCCAGGGGTCGAACCCAGGTTTCCCATATTGCAGGCAAGTTCTTTACCATCTGAGCCACCAGGGAAGCCCTTAGATGGCCCAGTCGGGTGTTATATTTAGTGAAATCAGTCCAACAGGCAAATATAAACACTGTATATTTTCACTTATATGTGGAAACAAGAAAGTAAAATAAGTATAATAAAACAGAAGCAGACTCATTGTTACAGAGAGCAAACTGGTGGTTACCAGTGGAGAGAGGGATGGGGATAGAGCCACTCAGTTCAGTTCAGTCGCTCAGTTGTGTCCGACTCTTTGCAACTCCATGAATCACAGCACGCCAGGCCTCCCTGTCCATCACCAGCTCCTGGAGTTCATCCAAATTGATGTCCATCTAGTCAGTGATGCCATCCAGCCATCTCATTCTCTGTCATCCCCTTCTCCTCCTGCCCCCAATCCCTCCCAGCATCAGGGTCTTTTCCAATGAGTCAACTCTTCATATTAGGTGGCCAAAATATTGGAGTTTCAGCTTTAGCATCAGTCCTTCCAAAGAACACCCAGGGCTGATCTCCTTCAGAATGGACTGGTTGTATCTCCTTGCAGTCCAAGGGATTCTCAAGAGTCATTTCCAACACCACAGTTCAAAAGCATCAATTCTTCGGTGCTCAGCTTTCTTCACAGTCCAACTCTCACATCCATACACGACTACTGGAAAAACCATAGCCTTGACTAGATGGACCTTTGTTGGCAATGTAATGTCTCTGTTTTTGAATATGCTATCTAGGTTGGTCATAATTTTCCATCCAAGGAGTAAGCATCTTTTAATTTCATGGCTGAAATCACCATGTGCAGTGATTTTGGAGCCCCCTAAAATAAAGTCTGACACTGTTTCCACTGTTGCCCCATCTATTTCCCATGAAGTGATGGGACCAGATGCCATGATCTTCGTTTTCTGAATGTTGAGCTTTAAGCCAACTTTTTCACTCTCAACTTTCACTTTCGTCAAGAGGCTTTTTTAGTTCCTCTTCACTTTCTGCCATAAAAGGTGGTGTCATTTGCATATCTGAGATTATTGATATTTCTCCAGGCAACCTTGATTCCAGGTTGTGCTTCTTTCGGCCCAGCGTTGCTTATGATGTACTCTTCATATAAGTTAAATAAGCAGGGTGACAGTATACAGCCTTGACGTACTTGTTTTCCTATTTGGAACCAGTCTGTTGTTCCATGTCTAGTTCTAACTGTTACTAGGTGAAGGAAATTAAGAGGTACACCTATATTACAGGGAATATAGTCAATATTTTATAGAAATTTTAAATAAAGTATAATCTATTAAAATATTAAATCACAATGTTTTACAACAGAAGCTAATTTAATATTTTAAGTCAACTATAATTCTATTTTTTAAAAAAAAGCTTTTAAAAAGAAAATTAGCCAGTAGAGATTCTCTGTTGCTTACATACAAAGCCGGGTAAAAGAATTAGGCCTGTTTATGGAAAAATCAGAGTGAGAAAGACTGGTTATTCACAAAAATTTGAATTTCTCCACTACTAGCACTGTGAATAAATGTAGATGTCTTTATATGTAATTATTTTCTACATCCTAGTAATTTCTTTTATGTCTCTTTTTAGTTTAGCAAATGTTTATTGAGTACTTAATAACTCTTAGGTTCTGAGGAAGCAGTAAGGATATAAAGATGCCTTGCACTCTGTTCCTGATCAGACGATGTCTGTAGACTAAAGGCAGAGATACTTGTCAAAGTACATAAAGTTGCAGTGCATAAGTGCTGCACAAAGACATGAACAAATTGCCAAGGAAGAGAGAAATAACAAGTAAGTGATACTCAAAAGCAGAATGAGAAATAGGTTGCCATTTATCATTCTTTGGTGAACTGTTTTTCTAGCTAGGCAGAATCTGCACTTTTCATTTTTTATTTCAGTGATTTTTCCCCTTTTATAAAGAAATTTATTGTATTTTTTTATCATCTTCAAAACTATTCCAGAACTTTCCTCATTATCCTCTTTAAAATTCCTTATTTGCTAAATGCATCTTTCATTTTAAAATTATAACACGTGAATATTAATAGTTAAGGATTTTCCCTGAATTTTACATTTTTTTTTTCAGCATTGGAAAATAAATTGATTTGAAAAAAATAAAAGAAGCCACTGATCTTCTTCCAAATAAAACATTGAATAGGAACACTGCCAATTTTAAAGTCACCTGAAATAAAACATAATTTTATAAGATGAGGCTCAGATACCCCGGGGAAGGGAATGATTACCCACTCCAGTATTCTGGCCTGGAGAATTCCAGTGACTGTACAGGCCATGGGGCCACAAAGAGTTGTACACAACTGAGAGGCTTTCACTCACTCGTTTACTCACTAAATAGACCAGGTGTCTCAAAGGGTTGTTCTTTTTTTTTTTAATAGACACGTGTGAATGCATTTATTTATGCATGCAAAAATTTACAGTTTCATTCTTCACTATTGAAACAGCATTGGATACAAGAAAAGATAAGTTCAGGTACTTACTAGTCCGTGACAAAGGCACAGATAATAGTCTTTTTATGTCTGAAGTTTCCCACTCTATGAAGCTATAAATTATTCTACACATGCAAACAGACAAAAAAATTAAACACTTAAATAGAATAAACCACAATCAACTTGTCTCTGTTCAGTCCTGTGGTGTCTGTGAAGTCTTTTTTTTTTTTTTTTCTTTTTTTTAATAGAAAGGATTATATTCTACAACATGGATTAACTTGTCCATGTTAGCTCTTTCTTACTTTTTGCATTTCCAAGTATGGATAAGAATTCTTAACTACTTCTTATATAGCATGAGGATTAATGATTCTAAGAAGCTTTCAAGATAGAATTTCTTTCAAGTATAAAGCATCATTAATAATAAAGAAAAAGGAAATTAAACCCTAGCATAAATATCCTTGCACATGATGACAAATTAATATCCTGATGGACAGGCGTTTCATATTCCTGGATGTAAGGCAGATTTTGTAGTGTACGATTATTATTCTACCCAGGTACACAGATAATACTTACAATGAAACTTACATACTCTAGGTCTAAAAGTATGTGCATAAAGAACACACCCTCAATCAAATCTCTCATGTTCCTCACAAGTTTACCAGAGACTTTAATCCCATGAATGGATTAGAATTAAAGAGTACTTCCACACCTTCAAAATTCAAAAATATGTTGACCTCAAATAATATACGTGGGGCTTCCCTAATGGCTCAGACATTGAAGAATCTGCCTGCAATGTGGGAGACCTGGGTTTCATCTCCAGGTCAGAAAGATCTCCTGGAGAAGAGAATAGCTACCGACTCCAACATTCTTGCCTGGAGAATTCCATGGACAGAGGAGCCTGGTGGGCTATAGTCCATGGAGTTGCAAAGAGTAAAACACAACTGAGCACCTGTATGTATGTATATAAATAATATATTCTCAGGGGGCGGTCCTAAGATGGACCGCCTAAGATGGCAGAGCAACAGGACTGGGAGACCACTTTCTCCCCCATAAATTCATCAAAAGAACATTTGAACCCTGAGTAAATTCCACAAAACAACTTCTGAATGCCGGCAGAGGATATCAGTTCAGTTCAGTCGCTCAGTCGTGTCCGACTCTTTGCAACCCCATGAATCACAGCACGCCAGGCTTCCCTGTCCATCATCAATTCCTGGAGTTCACCCAGATTCACGTCCATCGAGTCAGTGATGCCATCCAGTCATCTCACCCTCTGTTGTCCCCTTCTCCTCCTGCCCCCAATCCCTCTCCGCATCAGAGTCTTTTCCAATGAGTCAACTCTTCGCATGAGGTGGCCAAAGTATTGGAGTTTCAGCTTTAGCATCATTCCTTCCAAAGAAACCCCAGGGCTGATCTTCTTCAGAATGGACTGGTTGGATCTCCTTGCAGTCCAAGGGACTCTCAAGACTCTTCTCCAATGCCACAGTTCAAAAGCATCAATTCTTCGGCACTGAGCCTTCTTCACAGTCCAACTCTCGCATCCATACATGACCACAGGAAAAACCATAGCCTTGACTAGACGAAACTTTGTTGGCAAAGTAATGTCTCTGTTTCTGAATATGCTATCTAGGTTGATCATAACTTTCCTTCCAAGGAGTAAGCGTCTTTTAATTTCATGGCTGCAGTCACCAGAGGGCATTAGCCACCCAGAAAAGCAGCCCATTGTCTTCGAAAGGAGGTAGGAAAAAATATAAAAGATAAAGAGAGACAAAAGAGGTAGGTACAGAGCTCCATCCTGGGAAGGGAGTCTTAAAAAAGAGACGTTTCCAAACACCAGGAAACACTCTCACTGCCAAGTCTGTGGTGAGCCTTGGAACCACAGAGGGCAACATAACCGGGAGGAAAAATAAATAAACAATTAAACCCCACAGATTGCGTGCCCAGTGGTAACTTCCAGCGGAGAAGTAGCGCAGATGCCTGTATCCGCCAATAGCAAGTGGGGGCAGGGCAGGGAGGCCGGGCTGCATTGCTTAGAGTAAGGACCAGGCCTGAATGCCCCAAGGGAATTTGAGGGAAGTAACTTGGGATAGCAAAACAGACTGTGGGATAGATACCACGCGAAAAGCCCTAACCTAAGACATTGTCACGCTCACTCACAGAACAAAGGACTGAACAGAAGTACCCAAGTGCAGACCGGCCCATTTCCCTCTGGTGACAGGCAGGCGAGGGCAGCCAGAGCTGGAAGGGGGCAATCGCGGCCCCAGAGAGGCATTATCTACCAAACTGCAAGCAGGCTTCATTGCCAACCAAGACTTCTTGGGATTCTGGAGGGTCAACATCCACCTGAGAAGGTGCGCTGGTTGTACATCCAGAAAACCGAGTGGCAGGGACGGGGGAGGCAATAAGTTGCAGTGACCATGCTCGCCAAACACCTGGTCGCCTGAGCTGCTAGGACCTGGAAGGGCACAAAATGCAGGACCAACTGACTCTGTGCCTCTGAGGACTATCCAAGTACCTGAACCTGAGTGGCTTAGACCTGGGAAGTGCATACAACCCAGGGCTGGCCTCAGACAGTTCCCAGCAGAGCAACCTAGAGCCTAAGCAGTGTAGACAGGGAAAGCCCACACGCCATGAGCAGGGGCAAACCCAGTGTGGCCAAGACACCGTGAGCACACACCAGTGTTATTTGTTTGCAGCGTCCCTCCCTCCCCACAGCACAACTGAACAAATGAGCCTAAAAAAGTGTCCAATACCGCCCCCTTGTGCCAGGGTGTAAATCAGACACTGAAGAGACCAGCAAACAGACGAAGCTAAAACAGAGGGAACTCTTTGGAAGTGCAGGTGCAATAGATTAAAACCTTGTAGTTAGTACTGACTACATAGGAAGGGGCCTATAGATCTTGAGCAATATAAGCTGGATCAAGGAACTATCCAAAAATGAACTCACCCCACACTGCCCACAACAACACCAGAGAAAGTCCTAGATATATTTTTACTATCATTCTTTAATTTTTTTTAATTAAAAAAATTTTTAAGTCCTCTATTACTCCTTTAATTTTCATTTTTATAATCTACTATTACTTTGCAAAAAAAAAGACCCTATTTTTTAAAGCAAATTCCATATATATATATATATATTATAATTTTTGTGACTTTTTTTTCTTTTTTTCTTTCTTTAATATTGAATTTTTGAAAATCCAACCTCTACTCTAGATTTTTAATCTTTGTGTTTTGGTATTGATTATCTATTTTGTACCTTTAAGAACCCAATCTTCAGAACCCTTTTACTTGGGAGTGAGATTACTGGCTTGACTGTTCTCCCCACCTTGGGACTCTCCTTTTTCTCCATCAGGTCCCCTCTATCTCCTACCTCCCCCTTCTCTTCTCTACCAAACTCTGTGAATCTCTTTGTGTGTTCTGGACGGTGGAGAATACTTAGTGAACTGATTACTGGCTAGATCTGTCTTTCTCCTTTTGACCCCCACTTTTATCCTCCTGGCCACTTCTGTCTCCTTCCTCCCTCTTCTCTTCTCTGTGTAACTCCATGAACATCTCTGAAGGATTCAGACTGTGGAGTGCACATAAGGAAGTGATTACTGGCTAGCTTGCTCTCTCCTCTTTCGATTCCACCTCATCTCATCCTGCTTACCTCTATATCCCTCCTCCTTCTTCTCTGCTCCATGTAACTCTGTGAACCTTTCTGGGTGTCCCTCACTGTGGAGAAACTTTTCATCTTTAATCAGATGTTTTATCAACAGTGCTGAATAGATGGAGAAGTCTTGAAGCTACTGTAAAAATAAGACTAAAAGCCAGAAGCAGGAGGCTTAAGTCCAAATCCTGAAAACACCAGAGAACTTTTGACTCCAGGGGACATTAATCGACAGGAGATCATCAAATGCCTCCATACCTACACTGAAACCAAACACCACCCAAGGGCCAACAAGTTCCAGAGCAAGACTTACCACGCAAGTTCTCCAGCAACACAGGAACATAGCCCTGAGCTTCAATATACAGGCTGCCCAAAGTCACTCCAAACCCATTGACATCTCATAACTCATTACTGGACACTTGATTGCACTGCAGAGTGAAGAAATCCAGCTCCACCCACCAGAACACCGACACAAACTTCCCTAACCAGGAAACCTTGACAAGCCACTGGTACAACCCCACCCACAGTAAGGAAACTCCACAATAAAGAGAACTTCACATACTGCCAGAATACAGAAAGGCCACCCCAAACACAGCAATATAAACAG
Organism: Bos indicus; assembly: GCF_029378745.1. Taxonomy (NCBI): domain Eukaryota; kingdom Metazoa; phylum Chordata; class Mammalia; order Artiodactyla; family Bovidae; genus Bos; species Bos indicus. The sequence goes on along the minus strand of NC_091760.1, from coordinate 35,291,621 downwards.
GATGAAGAGACAGAGGAATACCTAGCAGGTAAAGGAACAAGATAAATACCCATCAAACCAAACAAAAGAGGAAGAGATAAGGAATCTACCTAATAAAGAATTCCAAATAATGATAGTGGAAATTATCCAAAATCTTGACAAAAAAATGGAATCACAGATAAATAGCCTGGAGACAAGGATTGAAAAGATGCAAGAAAGGTTTAACAAGGACCTAGAAGAAATAAAAAAGAGTCAATATATATTGAATAATGCAATAAATGATATCAAAAACACTCTGGAGGGAACAAATAGTAAAATAAGGGAGGCAGAAGATAGGGTTAGTGAGGGAGAAGATAGAATGGTAGAAATAAATGAATCAGAGAGGAAAAAAGAAAAATGAATTAAAAGAAATGATGACAATCTCAGAGACCTCTGGGACAATGTTAAACGCCCCAACATTCAAATCATAAGAGTCCCAGAAGAAGAAGACAAAAGGAAAGACCATGAGAAAATACTGAAGAGATAATAGTTGAAAACTTCCCTAAAATGGGGAAGGAAATAATCACCCAAGTCGAAGAAACCCAGAGAGTCCCAAACAGGATAAACCCAAGGCAAAACACCCCAAGACACATATTAATCAAATTAACAAAGATCAAACACAAAGAACAAATATTAAAAGCAGCAAGGGGAAAACAACAAATAACACACAAGGGGATTCCTGTAAGGATAACAGCTGATCTTTCAATAGAAATTCTTCAGGCCAGGAGGGAATGGCAGGACATACTTAAAGCAATGAAAGAAAATAACCTACAGCCCAGATTACTGTACCCAGCAAGGATCTCACTCACATATGAAGAAGAAATCAAAAGCTTTATAGACAAGCAAAAGCTGAGAGAATCCAGCACCACCAAACCAGCTCTCCAACAAATGCTAAAAGATCTTCTCTAGACAGGAAACACAAAAAGGGCGTATAAACTCTAACCCAAAACGTTAAAGTAAATGGCAACAGGATCATACTTATCAATAATTACCTTAAATGTAAATGGATTGAATGCCCCAACCAAAAGACAAAGACTGGCTGAATGAATACAAAAACAAGATCCTATATATGTTGTCTACAAGAGACTCACCTCAAAACAAGGGACACATACAGACTGAAAGTGAAGGGCTGGAAAAAGATATTCCACGCAAACAGAGACCAAAAGAAAGCAGGAGTAGCAATACTCATATCAGATAAAATAAACTTTAAAAACAGGCTGTGAAAAGAGACAAAGAAGGAGACTACATAGTGATCAAAGGATCAATCCAAGAAGAAGATATAACAATTGTAAATATATATGCACCCAAAATAGGAGCACTGCAATATGTAAGGCAAATGCTAACAAGTATGAAAGGGGAAATTATCAATAACACACTAATAGTGGGAGACTTTAATACACCACTCACAACTATGGATAGATCAACTAAACAGAAAATTAACAAGGAAACACAAACTTTAAATGATACAATAGACCAGTTAGACCTAATTGATATCTATAGAACATTTCACTGCAAAACAATGAATTTCACCTTTTTCTCAAGCGCACACAGAACCTTCTCCAGGATAGATCACATCCTTGGCCATAAATCTAGCCTTGGTAAATTAAAAAAGATTGAAATCATTCCAAGCATCTTTTCTGACCACAATGCAGTAAGATTAGATCTCAATTACAGGAGAAAAACTATTAAAAATTCCAGCATATGGAGGCTGAGCAACACACTGCTGAATAACCAACAAATCACAGAAGAAATCAAAAAGGAAATCAAAATATAAATAGAAATGAATGAAAATGAAAACACAATAACCCAAAACCTGTGGGACACTGTAAAAGCACTGCTAAGGGGAAGGTTCATAGCAATACAGGCATATCTCAAGAAACAAGAAAAAAGTCAAATAAATAACCTAACTATATACCTAAAGCAACTAGAAAAGGAAGAAATGAAGAACCCCAGGGTTAGTAGAAGGAA